>NC_143585.1:76661577-77861577 GCF_048544385.1 Mastigoproctus giganteus | reverse complement strand
CATCTGACTAGGCCACTCACTAAAGAGCAAGCAGCAGACCAGCATTTCTCAACACCTCTTGTTTTAATCTGAAAGCATCCAGACCCCAATAACACAAACACAAATACAAAATGGGAGAATTTAAAGAAAGTAACAGAATCCAAATTACATCCTATCCTCTATCATTATCAATAAGGGGGACAAAAATAGTTAACATAAGATACAGAAAGTGAACTGCACAACCCCCTAACCTCTAGCTTATACATTAACCAAAAGGGACAATATAACCCAGCTTTATTGTCCATGTCCTATCCCCAGTCAACAATATTAAATTTTTAGTCATACACCTAGATCCTAAATTTCTCCTCTTGATCCACTGCAAAAAACATCACTCCATCATCCACACAGCCTTTTGGTTTATAGGGACCACCAACTAATAGGCCACTGCTTACCTCAACATATGGGTTCTCTCTCAAATCCATGTTAATCCCTTCCATAATATCCAAGACATTGACCTAAATGGAAAACAACCTATTATCAGTACAAGGTCACCAAGAAAACATCCAGAATGATGTAAACATAGGGAGATTTGCTAGGCTGGTGGCCTCTCCTCATTCTAGAAGTATGATACCCAACAAAATGAGAACCACAGCTTATTCTTAGAGAAAAGACTGTTCCTGCAAAACCTTTTTCTAGTGCTGCTTTACAAGTTTTGTATTTTAGAGCCTCTAAAAATATGTGTACAGACTACCTAAACCTATCACTTCCTCTTGAGTTATAAATCTTTTGGGTTTGCACAATCAACCTTTCAAAGACCTAGAAACTTTCATTTACAATTTACACATTCTTCTATTTACTACAAATCAGAATCCATTCTAAAGTAATTGCACACCTCCCTTAACCATATTAAATTTTTTTGTATAGGCCTACATTTTAAACATCTCTTCTTCATCCATCTGCATTCTACTTCTCTTCATTTATGACTTGCTAAGCTGGTCTTTCATTTCATAATCTGCCCTTTAGCAATACACCTAGTCATATTAAATATCTTCCCATCAGGTGCTTGAATTGCAAGCTTGGATTTTCTATTGCTATCACCAGCAGCTCTAGACACAGATTCTCAAGGTCTGATGGCAAGCTAATCATCTCAAGGCACATCAGACCCTATCAGTCAGTATTTTATGCCTACTTGATGCCTCTGAAATAGCCCTTTCTGCATTTTTTTTTTTTTTTTTATGAAAACCCCAAACATGAGAGGTATTATAACCTACAGTACTTAGTACCATGCATGGGTTGGAGGTTGAGAAGACGAAAGAAGATATTTGTTGACATTAGACTTGAACTTCTGTGAACTGTAATTTTCGGGAAATACATATGAAGGAAGGTTGTTCCAGAAAACGGCAGCTGAATGAATAAACGAGGAGGATGAAAAGTTGGTTCTGTGAGTTTGAAATTGGACAGTAAATGGATGTTGGCTGATGGCGGCATGTGCTCGGACTGTTTTGAAAGAGAGAGCAGGAATTATAGAAGCCAATTCAGAGAAACAGTGCCCATCGAAGTATCTATAGAAAAGGCATGCAACAGAAATGTTACGTCTAGGAGACAGCAAGTGGAGAGAGACTGTTAGAGGTGGAAAAAAAAAAAAAAAAAGGCATTATCAACCCACTGCAGGATAGAAGTCTCCTCAACAATTCATGCTGAGGGAAATGGACCATAATCTGCCATGCTGGTCCAGTGCGGGTTGGCAGATCGACCGTATTCAGCAGTCAGGGGTTTGAACCCCGGTCTACTCAAAGAGCGTGTGCTACTGCACTCCTGCTCCTGACCACTCGGCTACGGAGGCAGAGTCATTAATTAACCTAACTGTCCTCTTCTGAATGGAATCTAGAAGCCTTAGAAAGGTTTTGGGGGCACCGCACCAAATGTGGGAACAATATTCCAGTAGGGGGATTTGCAATTTGTACAGAGCGAACAGCTGTTTGGAAGAAAAGTAATGCCAAGAGTGAAAAAGAAAATCAAGTTTTTTAGATGCAGAGGAAGCAATATTTGTAATGTGCTTTTGCCAAGAGAGATTAGAAGTCAGGGTAATCCCCAAAAGAGATATATTATCTTGCCTACAAATCGGAGTGTAACAAAAGATAAGCATAGGAGCAGAAGAATCTTTTTTTGCGAGATATGACAGGACTGAGTTTTAGAAGGATTGAAATCAACTAAGTTGTCTTTGCCCCACTAGAGAATTACCTGGAGATCGGCATTTAAGGAATTGGTAGCGGATATTCGAGAAGTTGAAGATGATTGAGCAGGGCAAGGTCTCTCAAACTGGAGATTGGAATGCAATTTGCTATCATCAGCAAAACTATGTATAGGATTTCTGGTCAATGGAAGAAGGTCATTAATATACAAGAGGAAAGAACTGAATCTTTGAGGACACCGGCATTATTAGAGAAGTTAGAAGACAGAGAGCCACCTACCACCACCCTCAGAGAGCTGTCAGAGAGAAAACTGGATAACCAATTACCGAAAACAGTTGGAAAACCATAAGATGGAAGCTTGTTTAGAAGACCTTTATGCCAAGCATGATCGAAAGCCTTTGAGATGTCAAGAGCAACTGCTTGTGTTTCACTGAACTTTTCCATTGAATTTGTGCATAAATGGGTAACATAAGTCAGAATAGCACCAATGGATCGACACTGATGGAATCCATACTGGAAATTGTTGATCAGATGGAAGGTTTCTAGATAGTTTAAGAGTTGGCAGCTAATTGATTTCTCCATTACTTTAGAAAGAGTAGAAGTAATTGCAATGGGATGATAATTGGATGGGAGGGATTTGTCACCCTTTTTAGGAACTGGCTGGATATGAGCAAATTTCCAAGCAGAAGGAAAAATACCTTTGGAATAAGAAAGTGAAAAAGCATGGCAAAGAACAGGAGTAAGTTCGGGAGCACAGGTTTTGAGAACAAGTGGAGAAATATCATCAGGACCTGGAGCTTTCTTAGCATTGATTCAACAAAATCCTTCTGACATCCTTTCGACGGAAGACCACAGGAGGCATTGAATTGAGCATGCTGGGAATAGTGGGAGGTGTTTTACCAAGATCATTAATACAGAAGTTGGAAGAAAAATGGGATGCTAGCAGGTCAGCTTTATCCTTGGCTGAAGTGACAATGGAACTATCTGGTTTTGACAGAAGTGGGAGTAGATATAGGCAAAAGTTGTGGCCAATAGCTTTGGAAAGAGAGAAGAATGCTCGGCTACCATTAGGGCAAGAAGCAAGTTTTCTACTCTTAGCCTGTTCAAAATCTAGCTTGGACTGATTAATAACTGCTTTACAATTGTTGCGAGCTTTGGTGTAGGCAGAAAATGAAACTGAAGAATTGGAAACAAGTCAATTACGATATGCAACATTCTTCTCTTGAACAGCCTTAGCACATTTATTGAAAAACCAAGGTTTAGATAAAGGATGAGATTTTAAGGCGGAATAAAGGATTCCATTCCTACAAGAATAATTTCACTGACACAATCTGAGCAAACGTTTACATCACAAGTTTTGAAACAGTAATCCGACCAAGGAAAAGAAATCTCGCAGATCATCCCATTTTGCTTTCTTGTAATACCAAACAACACGAGGTTGGGAATAGCCATAAGATAAAGGCTCCATTGGAGAAGAGACAATCACCAAGCTGTAATCTGAGGTGCCTAAAGAACCACTCACTTCGACTGTGTACTTAGAGGGGTTGTTTGTGAGAAAAAGATCAAGCGTGTTGGCTGTATGGTTAGGATTGTCCGGTATTCTGGTAGGTAAATGAACAATCTGTGCAAGGTCATTAGTAATTGCAAAAGCCTCAGCATCTCGACTAGCTTAGTCTGTGTGACTATAAAACAGAAGCGAGCTGGAGTTGTGAACATTAAAATCACCAAGGAAAATTACCTCACTGTTAGGAAAGTTGGACTGGAGAAAGTGACGTTGCAAAGAGAGGAAATCAAAGAGTTCCAAGTGATTAGTGGAGTTTGAAGAACGGTAGACACAACAGATGAATTTGACAGAATGAGGTAGAGATATTTTAAGCCAGAGATGATCGAAAAAGGAGATTCCAAATTACTGTCTCTGACGAGGAATATCGGAATGGACATATGCACAAGTACCACCTTGAAGCAAAAGGAATCATACAGCGAATAATTTGGGCAACTCAAATGAGCAGCGGCTAAATCAATCGATAACTGAGATTCTGTCAGAAAAAGTACATGGGGTTTACATGGGATGGACTGTAAATGGAAATGGACAATGCCTCCCATGTACACACACTACTCAGCAATATTATACATATTGCTGAGTAGTGTGTGTACATGCAATATTATACACTAGCTGATCCAGAAGCCTCCTAGAGAGTTACCAATAGGTTCGGTCTGGTGTACTAATTAGCAGCCTGCCTGCGAACTCTGGTTTAGAGCTGTACCCTCGAAAGGCAAGGAACTTTGGATCTCATCATGGTGTTCATCATAACCTCAAAAGACATGAATCATACTGTATGATGGAAGAGATAGAGGAGGGTTGACCAGAACTTAACTCTGGAGACTAAACATGGGTTCCATTACTTGAAGCCTCTAATAAACAAAGTGGTGGTACTGCACCAGTTGATGTGGTACTGCACCTAGTATTGCCTGGTAACACACAGAGGTGGTATTCCTCTGTATGGTGTGAGCACACCTCGACCCATGCTTACGTTGGTTCACACCTGGGTGGTCACCCACAGTGTGCTTGCACATGGAGGTTATACCCAGGATTACTAACAGTCCCACCATAGTGAAGGTGCAAGCAGAGGATTTGGCTGACACAAACCGTCCGGACTTTGCCGAAATTGGGTCCACTTGACTTGAGTGTCACCTGAATATCGGTTCCATCAGTGTTTTAGACTCTCAGGTAGCACGCACAGCTTGTCTGGCATATCTGAGAGAATGTCTGTGACAGCCTGAAGGAGCAATGACCAATATATGCTGAATGAAACATGCCCTTCATTCAGCATATACATTTAAAATTAATTCCAAAGTAAGCACTGACCATGTTTGAAAGCACAAAATATCTCTGTATTTTGTAATTACAATTTTCTACAATTACTTTGGGCAGAACAGTGTACAGTGAACCTGCTGTCCTCAATTTCAAAAAAAATTTTCCTGTTATTTTATTTCTTTTTTTTTTTTTAGTATCTCTTGCACCAATTTTATATATTATTGTTGGTTTTTATAATTAAATGTACACTAAGGTTGCCAGATATTCCTGGTTTCTGCTTTGTTTGTTTGTTATTTGGTTTTTAGGAGCATTAGCAACTAAGGCCAGATTGCTCCGGGGATATGACCTTTACGCATCCTCCGTATTTGGTGGTAACGGGCTCGAACTCCGGTCTAATCAAGAAGCCTGTGCTACGCACTGCTGCTCCTGCCCACTTCCCTGGTTTCTGCAGACTGTTCCCAGAACTGACTACTCACTACCAATATGTCTCCAATTTTCAGAATGCATCCATAGAAAGGTAATTCACAATATCTGCAAATTATCATATACTTAAAACTACTATCTTTCCAGATCAATATTCTGTACATTACATCACAAACTCTTTAAAAATAAGCATCAATGACTTGGGTTGAAGGTTACTGCCTCAAAAATACCAGACAACTAATGGTTTCATGTATCCACAGCTCCCAGTTTCACACATTTGCATCAATTACTTCTAAGCAGGCACCTCCGTAGCCAGGTGGGCAGGAGCAGCAGTGCGTAGCACACGCTTCTTGATTAGACTGGGGTTCGAGCCTGTGCCCACCAAATACGGAGAATGCGAAAAGGTCAGAGAATATCCACCGCATATCCCCGGAGCAATATGGCCTTAGTTGCTAATGCTCCTAAAAACCAAGTAACAAACAAACAAACTTCTAAGCAATTGATGCAAATACAGTGGATTCCAGTTATTTGGGCCACCGGTTAATCGGGGCAGCCGTTTATTTGGGACAAATCTTAAAAAACAGAACCCAATCGAGAAAATAGCCAGGATTTAAATCGCTTAATTGGGACAAAATGCCGTTTAATCGGGGCAGAAGACCGCAGCACTGAAGATTATTCTACAATTGTCCCCAATCGAACCACGTAGTTCGGTCGAATTTCTGGAGGTCACAACCATAAAACAATTAGCAGTCACCTGTTTATTGGGCTTTTGTGTTAGTGAAATCTATCATAAACTGATAGTAAACTCAATCTTATTGAATTTGCAATAATACCGACAGCTGGAATTCTGTGAGTTATTATGGTGAAATGTGTTTACACTTCTATGGAATTTTCAATCATATAAAAAAAATAATTTTCAGGCTCTTCTCTTCATTCTTATTTTTAAAGGTGTGCAGTGTTCTTTGTTATTGATTGCTTATCTTTTTACTGTTTTAAATATTAACCCCCATCCACAAATTACATTGAACAGAAATGTCAACTAGTTTAGTTAATATGTACATATTACAGTACGTATTAATTATTCCGATTATCACATATATTCTTCCGAATTTCACGTATCATTTAATTTTTTAATTGGTAAGGTAATAAAGGGTAAATTTGTACTTAATATATCTTTACTTTTATAGCCTATGGATAATATTCCTCCTATTTTCGCTAATTAGAATCGCTGTTTAATAGAATTAAAATTCAATTCACAAACGTGATCACAATGACCGGCGCTTATTACACACTATTACACACGGTACTTTACAATGGTAACTCCATCATAACGTGATTTGATTGAACAGTGAACCAATTGTAAAGTGGGGGGAGTACATTGTATTTTTAACTATTTACGTGAAACTTCGGATAATTGGGGCAGCCGCTTAATCGGGCCAAAATGCACTAGTCCCGATGTGTCCCAAATAACCGGAATCGACTGTATTTACAAATGATAAGAGCATAATAAATAAATGTAATAAATTTTAAGTATTGATCAAGTTGCCAAATACCGACATTGTGAGTATATCAAAGATTATGTGTTACTCAGATATAAGGGTTTCCAAAATTTGAATATTGGGAATACAATGTGTAAAGAAAGGACAGGAGGGGCTTATACACTTAGTTAAAAAGTACATCAAATCTAAAGAAGTGCATCTGGTTGACAAAGATGACAACTGCAATATTGAGTCAGTTTGGTGTTATAAGCACTGAGAAAACAAAAATGAGAGAAGCACGTTATTGGGCTAAAGACTGTGAAGAGTATATAATGAACAACTGTACAGATATATACAGGGTGGGCCAGTAAACCAGAATAACTTATGAGGAATTTTAACTTTTGAGATACTGACTGGAACTTGCAGTATGATCACTTACACAGTAGCAAAACTTTAGAATGCTTTCACCATCAACATGTTAGAGTGGTAATGATAGAAAGCAACACCTTTCCCTTTGCTTTTGAGAGTAGTTACATCTTTAAGTAAATCTCAAAGCAGTACACAGCAATCGCTTTCACCTAGTGGATCTTTTATCTGTGGGTTCTTAATGCTCTCCATGCATTAAGAACCCACAGATAAAAGATCCACTAGGTGAAAGTGATCACTGTGTACTGATCTGAGATTTAGTTAAAGATGTAAGTACTCTCAAAAGCAATGGCAAGGGTTTTTTCTTTGTAAAGATGAATACAGTGGTCTCAGACAGTTTTTCAATTCTAAGCAATGGGAACAACCGATGATGTTACCAACAGCAAATTCTAAACAGAAAGCATTCAGAGAAACCATTTGATACCAACTAAGAGATAATGTTCAAGACTTAAACCTAAATGAATGTCATATGAACTGATGACATTCGTGATAGAGAAAAAAATGCACAGGATGCATATAAATTATGTGATACAGAAGACTAAAACATTAAATAATCTGCAATCAAGCCACAAAGGAAGTTAGGCATGCTAAGGCAGATAAGAAGAAGTCGCATACAGGTCTAGAAGTCTCTAGAAAAGAACGCAAAGAAATGCGGCCATCTTCTCTTCTTATATAAACTAGAAGGGGAGGTTGGTTGGTTTGAATTTTATTGGCACATTAGCAACTAAGGCTATAATGCACTAGAAGGGGAGGAATCACATTGGTATCGGTATGAATGGTTTAACTGTTTATGATCCTACTCGGGTTGTTGACAAACTGAAAAGGTATTTTACATCTACATTCATACAAAGAATTTTTTGGAATGAGGATGCCAGAAGTTTATCAAATTCTAATGGGGAACTAAATGATTTTGAGATAACTGAGAAGAAAGTGAAAGAGGAATTGTTGCAGCTAAGCATAAAAATAGACACCTGGGAAGAATGAGATCTATCCAATTCCATTAAGGGAGGCAACAAATGAGAAAAGCAAATCCTTGGCCATAATTATGGGAGCAACTTTGGATTCAGGGACTGAATCCTTATGGACTTGAGATATGCATGTGTGCTCCACTTCACAAAGGGGGATTAACAGGAGACATGAATAATTACAAACCTGTTAGCTTCATTTCTGTTCCAGTAAAATTAATCAAGCCACTTGTTAAATAAGTAATGCAGGTCCATCTAAACAGGAATACAGATGTATTGCAACCACAGCATAGATTTGTTAAGGTGCAATCTTGTCTGACCAATTTGATTGGATACTATGATACAGTAACAAAGGATATAGATGTAAAAAATAATTTTGACATCATATTCATATTTATTTTTCGGAAACTCCTTTAATACTGTTGCCTGCTGTACAAATTGAAGCAATGTGGCATTAAGTGCAACTGCTTTAGATAAAGGGTTGGTTGGGTGGGAGAAGATAGTAGTTATCTACAGCACTGTTCTACCTGGGCTAATGTTATTAGATTTCCTCCAGTGTTCAGTGCTAGGCCCATTGTTGTTTTCTGTATTTATTAATGACACTGATGAAGGCATATCAGGCTTAATGTCTAAGCCTTCAGATAAATACTAAGTTGTTGTTGTTATTTGGTTTTTAGGAGCATTAGCAACTAAGGCCATATTGCTCCGAGATATGCGGTGGTCATTCCCTGACCTTTCCGCATCCTCCGTATTTGGTGGTCACGGGCTCGAACTCCGGTCTAATCAAGAAGCATGTGCTACGCACTGCTGCCCCTGCCCACGGAAGCACCATATATAAATACTAAGGTTGGCAGGGTGGTTAATGACAGTAATCAAGATATGATACTGCAACAAGATCTAAGAAAAATTAGTCAGATGAACTGAGAAGTGGTAAAAGAAGTTTAACATTCACTACTGGCAAGAGGATAATAGACAAGTACCTCTATATATCAAACTTTACCTTCCTTAACTATAGAAAGTCTTTCCCCAGTCAGTCAAAAAGTTTAACTACTCGTTTCCCTGAAAAATTAAAAGAATTCACCCCATCTCATTCTCAACAAAAGGTAAGTGAACCAGAATAAGTGGGTCACCAACAAAATGGGTCTCTTTTTCTCAATTGACAACAGGATACAAAATGTACCCTGGTGCCAATTTCAAATGAATGATAGAGAAAAGCAGATACTAATTTTATAAGAGTGATATCAAAATGGAGACAACTTTGTTGATTTCGAGTGCCATTGGTTAATCAAGAAATCAAAGGCTAATTAACCTTTACTTATTAAAAAATATGGTATCTGAAGCTTATTTGGTGTAGCACTCAAAACAAAATCCTCATACAATCATGTTTGACCTAACTGCAGCCTTTGATTCAGTTCATATTTTTTTCCCTTGTGCAGTTACTTTTACACTATTTTATTATAGATGGGAATCTGCTTGGTTTCTTGAATGGTATTCTAAGGATAAGGTTTTTTCATTTCTCTTTTGACAATTCCATTGTCAAGACTGCTAATGAGGAATTCCTCAGGACAGCTCAAACTCTTTCATTCCATTCTTGCAAGTGAATAAATTTTTTTTTTAATCATATGTCAAGATGATCTTGTCTCACTCATTAAACTATTCGGTAATTGTAATTCTAATGTGGTTCACTATATGCCATGAATTTAGCCCAATCTGCAACTGGCAATTTTGTTGATAATTTATTCCCTCTTGGTTTGTATAGCAACACTTCCTAAACTCAATATTATATCTTCTCCTTGGCCAAAAACTATGTGAGGCTGCAACTAATTTCTTTGGCTGAAGACATGAAATTCCCTGGAGTCACTTAATTGACTGAGCTTTTATCACAGATAAAAACTCTGATATAGCACTTGCACTCTTTGTACTTTTTTGAATGTTTTTGTACAAAGTACAGAAGCCAGATCAAGCTATGTTTTAATTGATCAATGGAAGTTGCTTTCCAAAGTAGTTGAAGTGTAATCTGGCATCCAAGGCAGCAGTGATTTTGTTATGTTTTAGAAATGGGCAAATTGTGATTAACTCATGTTTTGTTGGCTGATGCAGAACAATAAGCTCACTTCCTTGCATCATTGGCCTAATGCTAATACCCATGTCGGTATTGCTGTCATAACAAAACTGCCACCTATCTAAAATATCTCACTCCATATTCGGTGAGTGTTCTGTTATAATTATCTTGGTAAACACAGTGGACTAATATGCAGCAAAATAAATGGAAAACATCATAAAAAAACCTGTAAGAATAAACAAAGAGTGTACATAAACATCAACCTCTATTTTTGTTCTTTCTTTTTTTTGAACTCTTAGACCAACTGATTACCCAGCAGTAACTTTGCAAAAGTTATTGCTGGGTAATCAGATAACCCAGCAAAATACTTTTCAAGAAAATTTTTAAAAATTTCCACTGAATATGATAAACATGACGGAGCGTGCTTACTTAAAGGTTAAAGGGGAATATGCAATTGGCAGTGCACATATTCTTTTTGCAGAGCCCAGTGTATGATCAATATAAATGCTGCCCATCTATGAATTGTGATAAACCAAAAATGCAAAAATACTGGGAAACTGGTATTATTTTCTTTAAATTCTGTTTTATATTGTCTCGAAAGAAAAAAAAAAAAAAAAAAAAATTTTAGTGATCATCGCTCTGTAACCATATAAATAATAGCAAAACTGATATCACAAGATCAAATAAAATGCAATTTTTTTTATTCTAATAGTCATGCATCACATTATGAAGACAAACATCAAATGTGACTTGGAGGTGCCAAAAAGGATTACTTATATGACAAAATATGACTATATTGTATCCTAGTACAGCTTTTAGTAAAAGAGCTCTTTTGCAAATAAATTGTATGTCTAATTGAATATACAGTCCAGAAGAAAAAAAAGAAATGCAAGTATCTTATTTTGCTACATTTTCTAAAATATTAACATCTTGTTTTACTGTAAAAACATTATTAGTGATAGTAGTAATAATAGTGACAAACGATGCAAGGAAGCAAACTTGTACAGATTCAGCAAAAAAAAAAAAAAACACACCTAATCTGTCTATTCCCTATAATAATAGGTCTAATTCTTCCTTTAATTTATTCAAACTACCCATTTACACACCAGTTGGTAGTTTGTTTCCACAATCTATATTCTCAAGCAAATTTTCTTACATATATCCTTCTCCAATTTATGTCTGTTTGTGTGTGTTAGTAGCAGTAGTAATGACAAATGATACAAGAAAGTAAGCTTATACAGCATCAGCAAACAAAACCTACACAGTTTACCATCTGACACCCTCCAAGAATTTGTCTAGTTCTTTCTTGAATTTATCCAACTCATCTACTCCCATAACAACAGATGGAAGCCTGTTCCAACAATCAACAATGTATGACCAACCGCTGAATGCAAACTTCTACACATCTATCCTGCAACCATCCTTCAACTTGAATTTATGACCCCTCATGTGTAGTCTCAGCAAGTGGAAGAATGCCAGTTAACATTCAGCTTAATCAATCCATTCAAGGCTTTAAACACTTCAATCAGACCTCCCTGCAAGTGCCTAGTCTCAAGATGCTGCAATTTAAAGAAATAAAGCATTTCTAGGTAAGAGCACCCTTTTGTGTCCTTTACCAGCCTAGTTGCCTTCTCTGCATCTGCTCCAGCAGATCTGAATCTTTCCTAAAGTGAAGCCTCCAGACCTGTACTGAGTTCTACTGAAATCTTAAATTTATTACAACATTCTATATGAAAAATATCTGCTAAACGTGTATCTGTGGCTTTTTATGATGGAAAATATTCATCACCAGACTAGTGCTATACACTGATATGCCCTTAGAATATTTTCTATCACAGAAGCCAAAGTTTTGCACTCATGGCACAGATTTCCACCAATAACCTATTTTTCAAATCATTTTAAGGTCTGTAATTTAGAAATGTATACTCTCAAGTAACTTACAGAAAAAAATCTAATGCCATGAAACTTGAGATTGTGGTAACCAATCTTACTCTGTTACATGAAATTAATCTGTTTAGGAACATCTTGTGCAAAAGGCAGATCTTGCTGTATGACAAGTGGCTCCATCTTGTGGAAATCCCACTCAGATTTACTTAATATACTTCCTGCAATTATGGTACAAGAAGTCTGGATCATATACCAATACTCATTGTTTTGCTATAATCATTCTTCTCAAAAAAGTACTGAACAATTATGCTGCTTACATTAACTTAACTACACAGAAACATGCTGAGGGCACAACCTTCTGTGAATCATGACCCAAAACAAACTTGGCTACAAAATTACTACAAAGGAATTTCATCACTGTTCACCTCTCCATTATGAAATTTTATACAAGCTTTAATCTGAAAGAAAAAGGAAATTATCTGACGTTTTTCGTGCTTTATGTCATCATAAATTTAATACTTCGATTTTTTATAGTAAAACTTTTTTTATAACTATTTCAGAAAATTTAACAAAATAAAATCTTCCCATTCTTTTGCCGGCCTATATAAACATAAGTGGTGATGATATCACTATTTATGTTTATATAGGTCTCCAAAACTGTAGTAAGCATAGTACTTACTGTAGAATTACAGTAAGTATTGTAGACAGTACTCGAACCTAGGGTAACTGGTTTCTGGAAATGAAAAACCAGTAAATATGGTTAGACAGGGTAGAAAATGTTCTGAACACATATTACACAGCACTGGTCATGTATAATTGTAAAAGAATGCTCTAAGTAAAAAGAAAAACATATATTAAAATTGTTTAAATCATATCAAAAAATTAGCAAGACCAACTATTTAACAAGTAATCTTTTTATTAACACTATAATTATCTAGACCAAGTTAAAATTATAAAACCTTATGAAGGATACAAAGAAATTGCAAGGCAGTGATTTAATACAGAACTTGGATAAAGTTCAAGTTTAGATTTTACAGCAGGCAAATTACAAAATATATATAGCCCCTCAATACTAATTCAGCAATTATAAACAGTTGTTCTTTATATAAAAATTACAAAAGGTTTTGGCTGTAATGCATTATTTTTAAATTACAAAAAATAATCCAAATCCTTACAGTTTTATTATCAGCATTCCAGTCAAAACTTTTCTTTCACAGCTGTTCATCTCAATAAGCTTTTCAAAGTTTATAACAATGTTTCTCCCCCGCCCACCTCCATACACATCACATCAGCAAATGATTTTAAATTTATTTATACACATTTTGCTATTCTGTGACTAATATACTGAATTTCAAAGTCTTTCTAGTCTGTGCTGTGTTGCTTTGAAGTTTGTAATGAGTGATTGTACAGTTACGTCTGTAAGGCTCATAGCTTGTAAATCTACAAGATAACCAGCAATCATATCTTGACAATGAGTAACAAAGGTTCTCCTTTCTGACTGAGGAACTAATGTTGGGGTTTCTGCAAAAGTAGAAACTAATAATGATAAAACTTCTAACAGATGAAGTGGTTTCCTAACTGTATGCCAGCATGGATCTTTCGATCTATATAAGTTGTGATACACATTAAATAACTGTGGAAGGGAAATTCCAACTGAAGATAAAGTTGTGAATACCCATTTTAGATCAAAGCCAAGGTTACATGTTTTATATTCTAGATACTTAACTAAAAAGACTATGGGAAAGAACTTCTGAGATGTCACATATTTTTTACCAAACGTCTTTATCTTCTGGCTAAGTGCCATCATCCTATTATGTGACTGGCACCCTCCAGTCAGAATCAGTTCCTTATCAATTATATTTTTCCAGAGAGTTTCTATAAGTGTTGGGTCGTAATGTCCGGCACAGTGTACAATTTCTAATTTACATTCTGCCAAGTCATACGGTTCAGCATAGTCTTGATAAAGCTGTGTTATATCGAGCAAATCTGAATTTAGTGCTGAAATAGAACTCTGGATATCTGATGAGTGTTGATCTTTCAACAAGATCAGTTCAAGAATATGCAACTGAATTCGTGCAACTTCCATCTTCTCTTCAAGTTCATGCAAAAATTCTCCTTCTCCTTGTGATGTCATTCTAATTTCAGAACTTTTCACGCATATAATGGCACGAGAGAGATATTCCACACGCTGCTGAAGGGCAATATCCGTTCCATGCCTGTCTGCAAGTTTGGCTAGGATTCTGGCTGCTGCAGAGAAATTTTTGCTCTTTTCATAATACTTCCATAAGAGATCCATTGAAGCCAAATTATTTGGTTGTGCACTGACACACTGATTTAGGTAATTCTCCAAAAACGAAGACTTTATAAGTAAAAGAGAGTCTGTCTGATGAGTTTCTATTAACCAATCATAGAGAGCTACATGTAATAATTCATCATCACATTTTAATATTATATTAAACACCTGTTCATAGTGCACCATTGCTTCTTCTGGAAGTAACATATCAGGATCCCTAGGAGGTGGAGGCCCTGGTATTTTAGGTACACTAGGTGACTGGGGATGTGAACAACTTAAAGATTTCAGGTGAGCTAAAGTTTCCATAACTACTTTATAGCATTCCATCCTACTTATGTAAGCTTGTAATCCTATCTGATCCTCAGGAGGCTCACCATTTTTGTAATAGTGTAATGCTATCTCCTGGCGATCTCTACATTGAGCTGCACATAAAGACAGATCAACTATACCTTTATAAAAATGAACAGCTTGGAATAATACACACATTGACTGAAGCTTTAAATGGGGGCTGATTTCTTTACACAGTTGTAGGGCTTCATTTAAAACCTTATCTTTCTCTTGTTTATTGTGAATATTTTTTGCATTCAGTAGCATTTCATGAGCTTTGGAAAACAAGGCATCTTCACTTCGATATACAGATGGGCACACCTCTCTAAGTCTTGCACTAATTGCATCGGTACTAGCACTATCATCCAAATAACGTGTAATAAGCGCACTCACAAGGGCACCTAATAATTCTTTTCCTGAAACAATAAGATCTCTACAAGTCATAAGTTTCAACTGATTCCGTAAATCTTTTGAGAGTAAACCAGCCATTACATGAAACTGATGATCACAGAGAATTTTCCATAGCCCCAAAACTTCACATGTATGAGAAATCAGCTGCTGGAGATTAAGAATGGAGACTCTCTCTTGTAACTCTCCTTGCGCTTGTGATTTCTTCTGCAACTGCTGATGCATCTGAGATACTTCTCCAGCTGTAAAACTTCCAGGCAGAATAAAATTTAGTACTCGCTGTGGGAGGTTCTGTGTTTGATTAAAGCTTCCTGAGACAGAAGTTCCTGCATACTGGCAGTTATTTTGGATAAAATTTTTTAAAGATAAAAGCTGTTCAACATAGTAAGACAATTCATCTGATGAAACACTACTGACAAGTAATTCCCTTTCACCCTTTACATCTGTGCAAGGAACATCTGAAACTACTGGTTCATTCCAGAGTGGCCTAACAATCCGAGAGAAATAAAGGTACAGTCCATTGTGTCTCCCTGAATATACAATTTCAGGTCCTTGGTTTAATGCCATTCCAGAATGAGAACTTGATGGCTGGCGTGAAAATGCACCAGCTTGCTGGAAGTGAGAACCAGAAGCGAGGGATCCTGATCCTGTATTTACAACTGAGAGTGGTGAATATGGAATGTTTGGCAAAGAATGGGTAGAATGTGTATGAGCTAGAGGTCTGGTCATTGGAGTACTGGTCCAGACCTGACTAGACCCTGGAGTTATTGAGGAAGAAGGAGATATGGGAATACTGGAAGAAACCATATTGGCTGAAGGATACCTAATATGTGCTTCACCACCATACATGAAAAATGCTTGTGTTGCCCATTCTGCAACTTCTTTACCTTGAGGTGACAGTGAACATGCCAAAATTAGACAAGTGGCACAAGCTTGTGTTTCCTTATGCAAGAGAAAAAAAGCTTTCACTGCTTCACATTCTGGTCCATCATTATCTATAAGCAATTGCCGTAACTGATCAACAGGCCTTGGTTTGATAATTATATGGGTTCCTTGTGCTGAAAGAAGCACAAATTTCCTAGGTAAATCCATATGCTGAGATATTACAAGTGGAGGTTCAGATGGAATATAATTGTTATTAATAACAACTGTACAAAGTGGTTTAGTGGAGTGCGGAAAAGAAACTTCTGATAAAGCCCATGTTCTTCCATCTACCGTCAAAGTTGTATGTAATTCAATTAGCTGTTGTTGAAATGGAAATGAATCATTACTCATAGCCCATAATATATCTCGAGAATCTGAATGGCTGGATGCAAGAAGAGCACATTCTTTCCTGTAATAAGCCATATGAACATGACTGGGTCTCTGAGGTGGTGCATTAGCTGCAAATCCTGGAGGAAGCCTAACATGTAATAAATTCAAGGTATATGGCCGAGAATCTGGACAAACAACTGATGTGGTGGTGAAATAGAGCCGTACTCCAGTTAGAGTAATTGCTACTAAATGTATATGTGGCGATTCTGTTATTTCCAATGCTGTAATATATACAATGGGGCGAAAATTGGACTTGTCAATTGTCTGAGCAATATTTACAGCCTGTTGAACAATTAAGCTCTGAGAAAGGGCAGTTACTTTTGCCATATGATTACCTTCCTTTCCCAGGTCAAATACCTGAACCGTTCCTTTTTCCGATCTTGTATACAATATGTGCCTACTATTATCAATTGTCATTTGTGCAACTGGATCTTCTTCAGAAAATGCAAAGCTAAGAACAGATGGAATAAGAAAGGAGAGAGCACTACTTGAATGGTTGATTTTTAGGCATCTTCTACCAAACCATCTGCCCTCTGCTTGATATGAAAGTTCATATATGCAACCATCTCTACCACCCATAAAAATTCTTCCATTTTCTGTACCCAAAATTCTAACCATGTATATACCGTCTGTAGGTACAGAAAAAAGGGGTTCAGGAAGTAAATGCATCTCTTCATATAGGAAAGAACTATCTGAATGTCTACTAAAACTAACGCCAAGAAGAACTATTTCCACTGGTGTGGTAAGGCATAGAAGGTACACTATGTAGCTGTGAAATATGCATGGCTTTGGTCTGACCAAACCAACACTAAGTATGGTTTCACTAAGGCCATCAAAATATGCAAGGTCACCTCCATCTTCATAAGTCCAAAGAAATATATTGCTATCGATAGTTAACCAAGCCCTACCAATTTCAGGGAAAAGACCCATTTGACAATTGCTCTGCATGTGATCAAACTGTTCCACAAGTTCCGCAGGGAGTGGTACTTTTTTCACTAGGCATAACTGTGATAGGGACTGTAGACTTGTGCTGAGTTCAGAAAGGCCTGGATAATCTTGATCGCTGAGGCCACTAACAGTAGGAATATCTGCACTGATTTTCAGTAAATCTATAAGCTGCGGATAAGAGTTATCAAGTTGCAAATGAGAGTCAACTAAATTTGAAGATGCGTCCAAAACTTCTTGTTGCCGGCTTGAATGATACAGGGAAAGTTGACTTCCAGATGCACTTTCCGCCATTTTAATAATATGAAGGTTCACTTAAAACAACAAATTTCAACTTACACGGAAAATAAGTGCCATTTCTTTAGTAGATTACAATATTACCAAAAACGTGCACACCGAAAGAACAAAACCGCGCGTTAAACCATACAATGCGCCACGACCGGTACAGCAGAAAACAGCGCCACCTTATATACAGAAAATAAAATATATTTTTGATAATCTTTAATGCTTATTCCAAATCTTTAATAATTGTCTAAGTGAGTTTATCAAATTTTCCAATTAATGCAACAGCAGGATTTTTTTTTCAAATTAAAAAAAATATATCTAATATTCAAAGAAAAAAAATGCATGTAACATTGCATATATATGCATTGCTATATTAAAAAAACATTTTATACTTAGTTTCGTCAAGCCAAATGAAGCTATTGTTACTTAGATATTCGGCAATAGGCCGAATGTCTAAATAACAACAGGTAGTACGGTAAAAACTCATTAGGCATGGTAAAAACTCATTAATGTTATTTCAAAATTCATCCATGAGAAGCGGCGCACACCGATGGTCCCATGGTGTAATGGTTAGCACTCTGGACTCTGAATCCAGCGATCCGAGTTCAAATCTCGGTGGGACCTACGGGCTTTTTTTTTTTTTTTTCTCTCTATCTCTCTTTCCCTCCCTCTTCCCCCCTTTCTTTATACAGTATTTGATATAAACAAGAACAGTTTTCGCAGAAACTTTTGCGTCATAAAATTACTTTTACTAAAAAGGCTATAATAGCAGAGGAATTCATAATATAAAAATTACTACAGACACCAGAAAAACTACAAAGAAATTTTATCGAAATACAATAAAAATAAAAGAAAACTACATAAAAAAAATATTGTCATTGGAAAGGGGCACATTATAATAAGAAATACTACTCTAAAATATAATGGAATTAAATTTAATTCTAAATAATAATTTACAGTTTATATTTATCACTTATTCGCAATACGATTTTATTCACATATTTAATCTTATTGCAGTCTTCTTAATCCATTTTTAAGATTTGGTGCCTTAACCACTCGGCCATTCTGGCAAGGTGGGCTGGTGCCAGGGTGATTAAGGCACCAAACCTTGCCCTACTAGACTTAGCACTACGGAGGGTCATTAAAAATGGACTACAGCTTATATATAACTATAATTTTTTATAGTTACATATATAACTATAAAAATTATTTGAAAAGAAAAAGAATGAAAGAGGGGAAACTTATGGACAAGGGCCACCTGATAGACCGAAAGCACCCAACGACCATACTGCATTATGTATAGATAATTTTTTTAAAATAACTAAATGCACAAGGCTTTTGGCATCTCTCATATTGTGTGATTATCTTCACAACTGTCATGTCTGCAATACCAGGGTACCTGCCCACCCACCGATGATAGGCCAATAGCCTTGAAACGGTGCCGTCTGGGTGGTGTTACTCACTGAGAATAAGTAACAATAGTCTTCTCTATTAGTGAAGCGTTACTTATTCGAGGTAGTGAAATACCACCGGCAACTCGTTGTGAAGGAAGAGCACAATATGAGATAAAGAGCAAATGATGCCTCCCACACTACCATCGTAGTTTCTTAAGAGTTATCTATGGTATATCTACACCGATATTATATAGGTATAGATAAATAAAAGTTGTTGAGAAGAGATAATAAAGCAAAAGGAAAAATGGGAAGACAAAAATGGAAAGATGACAGTAGGTAGCATAGCTACTAATTAAAAAAGTGAAAAGCATGATAATAAAATATAAGAATTAATACATTTTATACACCATATAGAAATGCATACATATATAAAAGTATATTGTCGCAAATCGCACAATTCTGGCGTCTCTTCAAGTGTGAACCACAAGAATTGCACGACAATTGTTTCTAACATAAAGCACGTGTCATGGTAAAGTAAAATTAATGAGGGAATAAATTTAATAAAGAAGTCTAATGTAAAAATAAGGGTATAAGGGAAGATATATAGAAAGCCAGTATGTAATTTATGTTTGACACGACAAAGGGAAAAAACAAAATATATTGACCGAAAATACATCGAAAAATAAATATATCGACCGAAAATACAGCTGAAAAACTAAATTAAAACGAACTATTAATGTAGGATAGAGCCGGAATTTCAAGCAGCAAGTGATAGAAATAGTAGTAAGAAGCATGTGGTATTTTCATATATATATATATGAAATATAGTACGTATTATATATACCGTATTTCCCCATGTATAAGACGCACTTTTTCGAAAAATTTGGGGTCTAAAAACTGGGTGCGTCTTATACAATGGTTGTAGATTTTTTTTTACTTGTATTTCCCGCTTTTTCGCGCTTGTTGTCTTTGCGCTCATTGATTCGCACTTGTTACCGGTATAATTAGGTTACGTTTTGCCACGTTCTGCCCAGAAATGGCTCAGAAAAGATTTTCGTACAGTGCTGAATTCAAGTTATGAGGAGTTGTATGAATTTTATGATGAATAAAACTTGAGTTCAATAACTTTATGTAATACATTTTTTTTTTTTTTTTTCAAATTTCGGGCCCCAAAATTAAGGTGCGTCTTACACATGGGGAAATAGTGTAAATACACCATAGTTTACCCATAAATTTAACTACATAAGTAGTGAAAGGCATCGTTTGATTTTATCTCATATTGTGGCTATCTTCAAGAGATACCAGGTATCACAGTACTTCAAATAAAAAACGCTTCTCTAGTAGAGGAGACTACTGTTATTTATTCTTAGTGGGCACCACGACCACCCATACGCGTTTCGGAGCTTGTTGTCAACCATGATGGCATGTCTGCATTATCAGAGTACCTGCCCGCCCACCGATGAGTGAGCAAACAAGCTCGGAAACGCGTATGGTGTTGGTGCCCACTGAGAAAAAATAACAGTAGTCTCCTCTACTAGAGAAGCGTTATTTATTCGAAATAGTGCAATACCTGGTATCTCATTGTGACGGTAGCCACAATATGAGATAAAATCAAACGATGCCTTTACACTACTTGTGTAGTTAAATTTATGAGTAAACTATGGTGTATTTACACCGATATTTTATATAGTTAATTTTAACCCATAACTTATTATGCCTTGTGCATTTAATCTTTAAAAAAAAAAAAAATATATATATATATATATATATGTAGAGAGAGAGAGCGCGCATTTTTCGCATCCAAACAACTGAGAGATACTTTATATTCAAAAATAAAAGAGACAAAAAAATAATTAACTTCGTACTGATTCAACGCAAAAACTGTTATGTTTATCTGTCCAATAGAAATTGGAACTTCATTCAGACAGTTGAAATTTATTATTCTGGCTATGTAAGAATCATAAAGATTACGGAAAACAGTTCCACCTAAACAGAAAGAATAGGTGTAAAATTATTTACACGTTATAAAATTTTCACAAATTGAACTCAGTTTGTTTACTGGACACCTGGCAACCATATTGTTATGTATGTGCATATTTTACATCTAAAATTTTAGTTATTACAGATTTTATTCCATTTAATATATTATACCATTTATTTTACGTCTAGTTTTATTTAATGTAGATTTATCTTACTTTAATAAAATTCTTTTTAAATTTTCCTGTTTTGTTTTTACCTTAAAAAACGAAAAAAAAAATTTATGCTGTACATATATTGTATATAAAACTTTGATATAAACAAGTTTTCTAAAGCTCGCTCGTAAAAACATTTTTCAGTAAAACAGATTTAGTTCCCGTCTTTTTTTTTATTAACGAAATATCTCCACACTTTCAATAAACTGATAATACCGTAATTTCAAATGAATAAACAAAATAACTTAATCTAGAAGAATAAATATCAGCATGATGTAAGATTGTTTGAAATAATTATCAAAATCATTGATTCATTACATTCCTTCTGGTTTAATAATAAAAATAAAATATATATATATTTTTTTTTTTTTTTTTTTTTGTGGAAATTCGGGTCTTGGGCACCCCTCCGTTACCTCAACCATACTCCGACTTCTTTATCTTCGCCTTCTTCCCACGTTTATATGGGGTCAGCATTCAACCATACTCCGACTAAACGTCAGGAAGAAGGCAGTGATCGGCAGGTGCCACTCACTGCTTTCCTCCGCCCCCTGTTCTCCTAGGTCGACATGCCCAATTGCCAATTTTGTAAAATCAGGAACTCGTTTTCCAATTTTAAAACGTGGGATGAAAACTGTACCTAAGCTAAGCCTCCTTCCCTGACGACACAACAATCAGAAACAAAAAAAGAGCTGAATATCATCATTCTTCTCTTTCTTGGTGATTCCTCTCTCTCTCTCTCTCTCTCTCTCTCAGGGTAACTCGGGAATTTTTTTTTTTTGGCTGGTGCAGCATGTCTCAGGCTTTCTTGCATCATACGGAAAATGATAATAATAATAAATAATTCAGAATAATCACCCAATCACGCCATTCTACAACCACGCCCACTACACAGAGATATGGGCTTGGCACACCCAGGGTCCTGAGCTGGATATCATCATTCTTCTTTTCCTTGGTGATTCCCTTTTATTCTCTCTCTCTCTCTCTCTCTCTCTCTCTCTCTCTCTCTCTCTCTCTCTCTCTCTCTCGGGGTAGTTCAAGAATTTTTTTTTGGCTGGTGCAGCATAAGCCTCAGGCTTCCTTGGCATCATATGGCTAATAATAATAATAATAACAAGGAGTACCCAAATTATAGATTTTAGCCATTTTTTATTAAATAAAAATTAATAAAAATAAAAGAAATAAATAATATTATTTCAATATAATTATCAATTCTTAACTTATTCATATACTTTTCATTCTGCTTTATTACTAGGCTAATAACGTACTTCAGATGATATACCAGAATAAAAGACGTAATATAGACAAATAATAACCTGAGTTTTTAGCACCTCGGACGATACATTTAGCGATTCCATATCAGAAAATTTTATGAAACAAACATTTATAATGTCTCCATTTGCTTCATTCGCTAACTTATTTGCTTTCGATAGGGTGCATAAATTGAAAAAATTGCAAAGAAAATAAATATCAACCAGATGTTTTAAATCCAGATTCGTTACCAAGAAAATCCTAGAACTGGATTTGTAAACCCTTCTCACCAGAGGCGCAACCATAAATTCATACTGAGGTGAGACTCGTATTGGGAGTTCAGTGTGTATTTATCTGCTATATTATTTATTTATTACCGCACATTCAAAAAATCAACTTCTATTTATCTCAGTAAACCTCTAGTTTCCTTTTTATATTTTGATAATATCCTAAGATTAATTGTAATAAAATAGTAGGACGTTTAGAATAAACCAAAAATAGTAAAATACGATTGAAATGCATTTTTTCACACTTCTAATTATGTAACCATCCCCTCCCCCTATGTGAGCCACTCTAAAAATAAAGTTTACTAGATCGACCTATCATAAATGTATTTCTATTTTAAATAAAATAAGTTGACTGCAGAAATATAATTTTTTATTATAAAGAACACATTAGGTAAAGAGGTACATAAAAATATGAACTAAACTTAAAAAGTAATTAATGAGATTCCTTCTGATATCGGTGTTCTGTGGAAAATTATATTTTTTTTATTCCTCGATCACCGAAATAAACTGATGATAGTCAGTCAAGCGAGATTAACTATTTGCCGGCTCCTATCTTCGCAGACTGGTTGAGATTGATGTCCGTCCACACCAGGCGCGCACCAAGGATTATTATTTCTTAGGGTGGGGTGAAGCTAAGGATCAGAACCACTGCTCTGACTTAATGAAAATTATTTCTCCCACCTCCCCGTTTTGATCGAATCTTTTTTACTGTACCGTGATAAGAATTAAAACTTTTGCAAGTTATTAACCACTGCAGGATCGCAACCTTCTGATACTTGGCGCTGGGAGTTGCATTCGATTTCCACCTTCCAAACATGGAACGCAGCTAATTAAATGAGAGAGAGAGGGCAAAACTGTTGTTGTTCTTTTTCAATATTATGATATCAGTTTTAGAATTATTTTATTTGGATGTAGAACGTTGATAACTACAATTTAGACAAAAAAAAAAAAAAAAACCAGAAAAACTTCAAAAGAAAATAAAGAAAAATATTACTAGTAACAGAATACTATTATAAAACGGGTTTATTAATAAACCCATCTTGATGTCAATTTATTTGTTCAAGAATTAAAGCGAAAAATATCAGTTGCCATGCAACACTTTAACTGCACAGTGTCTCGAAAGGTCTTTAAGTAATAATTCTCTTTAAAAAAAAAAAAAAGAAGTTATATAGCACCCAAACCTAACATGTCCGTTTTGGTATTTCTGCTATTTTTATTACCGAGAGAAAACTTTTTAAAACCATGGAAAATGCTTCATTGTTTTCATTTATTTCAAGTATTATGATAAGACTTACTAATTATAAGTCTCAAATACATAAAAACAAAATTTTAAACTAAGAGCTTTAAAACTTTAAAAAACTTTTAAAAAACTTTAAAACTTTAAAAAAACTTTTAAATTTTTTTTAAAAAACTTTAAAAATTTAAGAGCTTTAAAACTTTTTAAAAAATTATTACATGAAAAAATCTCATTCGTCTCGAAAACAAGACGCGAAACTCAAAATTTTACGAAAAAACATGATCAGGGGAATAATAAAACAGAGGAAAGTTGTGTATGATACGGTATTTCCGATATCGATGACAAACCGAAATAGCCTTCCCAGGACCGTGCAAATGGGGGGGGGGGCGCATTGGATGCGTCGCACCAGTGTCCCGAGTCGAGAGAGCCATCCAAGTTTCCACAAAAAATAAACAAGGTCCCATAACCCCTTTTGCATCCGGGCCCCCAAGTACTTTTGCACGGCCGTGAGCTTTCCTGCCCATTCCAAATCCTTATTAGATGGATGTCGCATACTATTTTAATGCATCATATGAAATCACTCAGCTTATTATGGCAATTATTTAGGGTTGCCGTCCTTCTTCCTTTGGGTATATTTATTAACAACCTCTGTATATCGATTGCAAATCACAGGTATTACGTATAATATTTTAAAATCAGCCTAATAGGATTTCTGAGATTGGATATGATATCAGACAAAATTGGTATGTTTACTACATTAGATTTCGATCGTTCTACTTAGGAAGGATTCCAAGATTTTCTTAAGGGGAGAGCAAAAGCAGTTAAGGGGTGAGAAAAGGTAGTGTTGCAATGAATCATTAAGCTAGAATCATCATCGTGTATCAGTTAAAAAAAAAAAAAAAAAAAACAGTTTTATCATAACGAGGAGGCTATATCCAGCCACGGTGCCAGGCTATTTTGCGCCTTAGGCAAGGCCAACTGCAATTTTCAAAAACAGATGTCTTGTAGAAAAAATCAAAAGCACAGAACTGCTAAATTTATTTTAAATTACAAGAATAAGTAATACAACAATCTTTGATTATCTTTCTCAAATACAAAAGAAAATGTTTAGCACACAAATCATTTTGAATGATCTTGTGAATTGTGACATTAAAATTTCAGTCTCTTTTAAGTTTCAATTTCGGGCACATCAAAATCTCAATTTGCGTGCCTTTTCCTATCACTAAATTTCAAAAAAAAAAATAAAACAAAATAAAAAATAGAACAACATATAAAAAGCATAAATAAAAAACAGAGTACAGAAATTTTTTATAATACTTTATAATTAATTATAATTCATAGCACTGTTGTGGTATTTATCTTAATATAAAAATATATAAATTTCAGTTGCATTTTTTACATGAGTTAAAAAATAGTGTATGAAACTATGCCCCTCAAAGGTCAGTACTCTACCCTAGGCGGCTGCCTAGTGGGCATAATGATAGCACCAGCCCTGGCTATAGCCCATTAACCCCTACCTAAGACCGCCCCTGATTTTACTCGCACTGAAGACCGAGCCGAGTACTGTAAGCCGCACAACAGTTATATTAGAGGCGACAAAGGAACTAAGCAAACCCTCAGCCATAATTATGAGAGCATCCGAGGTCCCACGGACTGGAGATGTGCAAATGTATCCCAAATTCACAAAGGAGGATCGAAGAGTGACACTAGTAATTAGAGACCAGTTAGTTTAACTTCTGTTCCGGGTAAAATAATGGAGTCACTGGTTAAAGATGCATTGCAGGATTATCTAGACAAGACTGCAGCAATAATTCAGACACAGCATGGGTTTGTTAAGGGAAAGTCTTGTCTGACAAATTTGATTGGATATTATGATTTGGTTACAAAGGAACTGGATGCAAAAAATAATTTTGATATCATATACCATATGATATCAAAACTAATTTTTTTTTAACTGCTCTTCGTGGACTAATGTTATTAGTGGAGTCCCACATTGTTGGGTCCGCTGTTGTTTTGTATATTTATCAATGATATTGATGAAGGTATATCAGGCTTAGTGTCGAAGTTTGCAGATGATACAAAGGTTGGCAGGGTAGTGTGCTACTGCAACAGGATCTGTTGTTATTTGTTGTTGTTATTTTGTTTTTAGGAGCATTAGCAACTAAGGCCATATTGCTCCGGGAATATGCGGTGGTCATTCCCTGACCTTTCCGCATCCTCCGCATTTGGTGATGACGGGCTCGAACCCCGGTCTAATCAAGAAGCGTGTGCTACGCACTGCTGCTCCTTCCTACCTGGCTACGGGGGCGCCACAACAGAATCTAGAAAATTTGAGAAGATGGGCTGAGAAGCGGCAACTGAAGTTTAACATTGACAAATGCAAAATACTGCATATGGATAGAAGTAACCCCAGAGGAACGTACCAACTGTGTAGCACTACACTTAAGGTGGTAGAAAATGAAAAATACCTGGGAGTAATTGTGCAGTCAGATATGAAGTTTTCTGAGCAATGCAGACAGGCTGCCAGGGCAGGTCACGGGGTTTTGTCAATGATATACAGGAATTTTGCTAGCAGGGAAAAGGAGATGATTGTCCCTCTGTATAATGCAATGGTCAGGCCACGCCTTGAGTACTGCATACAGGTCTGGAGGCCTCATTTTAGGAAGGATGTGCTTGTGCGTGTACAGAAAAGGGCAACAAGATTGAAGGCAATGAAGGGATCTTCTTACCAAGAGAGGCTTAAGTTCTGCAAATTGCAGCGGCTGGAGACTAGGCCCTTGCGAGGTGATCTGATTTTTTTTTTTTTATTTATTATTGTTTTTTTTTTTTTTTTTTTTGGCTGATGCTATATATGCTTGCTTTCTTGCATCACATGCCACGATTACTATTACTATTATGTTCAACATAGAGACAAATATCGTCATCCACAGTTCTACCTAAGTTACTAATATATTTTTAAACTGTATAGCATCAAAAGAAAAAGTGAATCCGCTATATATTTAAAAATCTAACCTACGGAAAGAAGAGCAGCTGCTTTACTTTTCAGGTTAAAAAAAAAAAAAAAACTCCAAATTTCAAAAAGACGTCAAATAGACACTTCAGACGAAAGCAAAAACTTTTCAGACAGGAAAGATTAACATGAGATGAGAAATAGCTGCCTGAAACAGAAGACGTCAAAATCAATCACTCTCACAAATCCAGCATGATTCCATTCTCAGTAGCTTCTCACTGGAAAGCGGGTCATCTTTAATAGTGAACGTGTGCTAAAATGTGAATGTACTTTGTCTACCTATGAATAGCAAGCTAAATAAAACTTCCATTTAAACATGGTCTCCACGGTTAGCATGATGTTTATAATCACCTTCCTACCCACACCGGGTGGAAAAATGTCCGGTTCGAATCCTGTCAATAACATGATAGAACTTTTTTGGGCATTTTTTTTTTATCGGGGATAGCAAGGTTTTTCTCCTGGAGTCTCGGGTTTTGGATGAAGAAAAACAGGGAAATCAACCAGAAAACACACAATTTATGAACATAATACACATGGATGGATGAGGTTATTATCAGGTAACCCTAAAATTACAACATGATAATTTTCCATTTAAACAAATAACGACACATGCATAGCACAACTTTGTAGCGCAATATGTATTATTTCTGCATAATCTGTGAACAGTGTAGTATTATTGTTGCACTTAGGTATCTCTTAGTTTAGATAAACAAATTAAATTAGTTTAAACAGAAATAATACCTCACAGACGACTCAAAGTAGCAAGAGTGATGTGATTCAAGAGAACTGAAGAATGCAATTATACAAATCGTGGCTTTATAAAATATGCTGTTTGTTCAATGTTTACAACTAGGGGCTCACATCTGGTGAGTATGGGCTTGGCACACCCAGGGTCCTGAGCTGGATATCATTCTTCTCTTTCTTAGTGATTCCTTTTTACACCTCTCTCTCTCTCTCTCTCTCTCTCTCTCTCTCTCTCTCTCTCTCTCTCTCTCTCTCTCTCTCTCTCTCTCTCTCTCTCTCTCTCTCTCTCTCTCAGGGTAACTCGGAAATTTTTTTTTAGCTGGCGCAGCATAAGCTTCAGGCTTCCTTGCACTATATGGCTAGTAATAATAATATTAATAAAAATAAACTACCTGAAAAAAAATATATGATACAGCCAAAGTGAATGTTTTTGTGTGGGAGAATTAAGCACGAACTCAGCGTTCTGATGGGCGTTTATGAGTGCTTGAAGAACGGGGTTGATGACCTGAAAGGGACTAAAATTAGGGGAAGCATCAAGCCCTCGGCTGCACACTTCAATAGTTGAATTTATATTTGCACATTAGATGACACATCGACACTTCCAAAGACAGAATGAGCTAGTCTAACAGAAGGCAGCTATTGTCAGTGACCCTACTGTCAGAAAAAATGGGAAATATACTGTGCAGAAATAATATACGAAATAGCACGTATGTCTGCCAGAGGCAATAGTTAATGATGTTATAAAGAAGTTATCTTTCAAAGGTATACAGGGTGATAATGCTGTATAAGAATAGATCTGCAGATTTACTTAATAGATTTAGAGCCATATGGAAAAAAAAATATGCCAGTTAGAATTAAACTTGAAATAGTCAAATTAGACAAGAAAGGAGGAAGTATATGATGAGAGCCTTGTTAATCAATTCAGCCCTGGAAAGACTGTGAAAGACTAATTTTTTTTTTTTTTTTTTTTTTTATGAGAACCCCAAACACGAGAGGTATTATAACCTATAGTACTTAGTACCGTGCTTGGGTTGGAGGTTGAGAAGATGAAAGAAGATATTTGTTGATATTGGACTTGAACTTCTGTAGATTGTAATTTTCAGGAAATACGTATGAAGGAAGGTTGTTCCAGAAAACGGCAGTTGAATGAATAAATGAGGAAGATGAAAAGTTGGTTCTGTGGGTTTGAAGTTGGACAGTAAATGGATGTTGGCTGGTGGCGGCACGTGTTCGGACTGTTTTGAAAGAGAGAGCGGGAATTATAGAAGCCAATTCAGAAGAACAGTGCCCATGGAAGTATCTGTAGAAGAGGCATGCAGCAGAAACAGTGCGTCTATGAGACAGCGAGTGGAGAGACTCTGTTAGAGATGAATCATTAATTAACCTAACTGCCCTCTTCTGAATGGAATCAAGAAGCCTGAGAGAGGTTTTGGGGGCACCACCCCAGATGTGGGAACAATATTCCATGGCAGGGCGGATTTGCGATTTATACAGAGTGAGCAGCTGTTTGGAAGAAAAGTAACGCCGAGAGCGAAAGAGAAAACCAAGTTTTTTAGATGCAGAGGAAGCAATATTTGTAATGTGCTTGTGCCAAGAGAGATTAGAAGTCAGGGTAACCCCCAAAAGAGATATATCATTTTGCCTAGAAATTGGAGTGTCACTAAAGATAAGCATAGGAGCAGAAGAATCCTTTTTGCGAGATATAAGACAAGATTGAGTTTTAGAAGGGTTGAAATCAACTAAGTTGTCTTTGCCTCACTGGAGAATTACCTGAAGATCGGCATTTAAGGAATTGGCAGCAGATTTTCGAAAACTTGAAGCTGATTGAGCTGGACAAGGTTTCTCAAAATGGAAAGTTGAATGCAATGTGCTATCATCGGCAAAACTATGGATAGGATTTCCAGTCAATGGAAGAAGGTCATTGATATACAAGAGGAAAAGAGTGGGGGAAAGAACTGAACCTTGGGGGACACCGGCATTAGTGGAGAAGTTAGAAGACAGAGAGCCATCTACCATCACCCTCAGTGAGCGATCAGAGAGAAAACTGGATAACCAATTACTAAAAACAGTTGGCAAACCATAAGATGGAAGCTTGTTTAGAAGACCTTTATGCCAAACACGATCAAAAGCCTTTGAGATGTCAAGAGCAACTACTTGTGTTTCACCGAACCTTTCCATTGAATTAGTCCATAAATGGGTAACATAAGCCAGAATATCACCAGTGGATCGACACTGACGGAATCCATACTGGCGATCGTTGATCAGACGGAAGGTTTCTAGGTAGTTTAAGAGTTGGTGGTTAATTGATTTCTCCATTACTTTAGAAAGAGTAGAAGTAATTGCAATGGGACGATAATTGGATGGGAGGGATTTGTCACCCTTTTTAGGAACTGGCTGGATATGAGCAAATTTCCAAGCAGAAGGAAAAACACCTTTGGAATAAGAAAGTGAAAAAAGGCGGCAAAGAATAGGAGTAAGTTCAGGAGCACAGGTTTTGAGAACAAGTGGAGAAATACCATCAGGACCTGGAGCTTTCTTAGCATCAAGATTCATCAAAATCCTTCTGATATCCTTTTGACGGAAGACCACAGGAGGCATTGAATGGAGCGCGTTAGGAATGGTGGGAGGTGTTTTACCAAGATCATTAATACATGAGCTCAAAGAAAAATGGGATGCTAGCAGGTCAGCTTTATCCTTGGCTGAAGTGACAACTGAACCATCTGGTTTGGACAGAGGTGGGAGCAGAGATGGGCAAAAGTTGCGGCCAATAGCTTTGGCAAGAGACCAGAATGCTCGGCTGCCATTAGGGCAAGAAGCAAGTTTTCTACTCTTAGCCTGTTCAAACTCTAGTTTGGATTGATTAATAACTGCTTTACAATTGTTGCGAGCTTTGGTGTAGGCAGAAAATGAAACTGAAGAATTAGAAACAAGCCAATTACGATATGCAACGTTCTTCTCTTGGACAGCCTTAGCACATTTATTGGAAAACCAAGGTTTAGATAAAGGACGAGATTTTAAAGTGGAGTGTGGGATAAAGGATTCCATTCCTGCAAGAATAATTTCACTGACACGATCTGAGCAAACGTTGACATCAGAAGTTTGGAAACAGTAATCAGACCAAGGAAAAGAAGAAAAGAAGTCTCGCAGGTCATCCCATTTTGCATTCTTGTAATGCCAAACAATACGAGGTTGGGAATAGCCATGAGATAAAGGTTCCATTGGAGAAGAGGCAATCACCAAGTTGTGATCTGAAGTGCCTAAAGGACCTCTCACTTCAACCTTGTACTTAGAAGGGTTGTTTGTGAGAAAAAGATCAAGCGTATTGGCTGTATGATTAGGATTGTCCGGTATTCTTGTAGGTAAATGAACAATCTGTGCTAGGTCATTAGTAATTGCAAAAGCCTCAGCATCTCGACCTGCTGGGTCGGTGTGACTAGAAAACGGAAGCCAGCTGGAGTTGTGAACGTTAAAATCACCAAGGAAAATTACCTCACTGTTAGGAAAGTTGGACTGGAGAAAGTCAAGTTGCAAAGAGAGGAAGTCAAAGAGCTCCAAGTGATTAGTGGAGTTGGGAGAACGGTAGAGACAACAGATGAATTTTACACAATGAGGCAGAGAGATTTTAAGCCAGAGAAGATCAAAGAGAGGAGATTCCAAATTGCCAAGTCTCTGACAGGGAATATCAGAACGGACATATGCACAAGTACCACCTTTGAGGCGAAAGGAATCATACAGCAAATAATTTGGACATCTGAGATGAGCAGTAGTTGAATCAACTGATAACTGAGATTCAGTCAGAAAAAGTACATGGGGTTTGGAAGACTGCAAGTGGAAATGGACATCGTTGAGATTAGAATTGAGACTGGGTAGAATTCTGTAGAATTTCTTAGTCTGTGCTACTAACAGAAAGGGCTGTTTTTACAGGGATAGGAAACACTTAAATAGAAGGGGAGCAAGAATATTTGCTGACCCTTTCAAGGCAGGGACTTTAACTTTCCAGGCGGGTAGGAAAACTGCTAGCTTACGGGCGATACGCAGAATAATACAAAAAAAAGAAAAGAAAAAGAACCTTTGTATTAAGGCAGTCACAGACAGAAGAAATGCAAATAGGTGCAAAGAAAACTGTGACTTATGGATATAACATGTTATGTCGTTGAGTATAAAGACTGCACAGGCTGTTCGACTGAAGTAATCTGAAGCAAGAATGGGAGAAAACGCGTGATCTATCAGATTTTGAAAAAGGTCTTATCGTAGGTGTACGTTTCGCAGGACCCACGATTCAAGAAACGAAAGACCTAACTGGTTTCTTAAAGTATCCATCACAAAGGATTTTGTGATGTTTTAATGACTGTAAGCAAGCGGTTGTCCACACCTCAAAGGCAAAAATGTAACAGAAAAACAATACTTCAAGAGCGAAGCCGGCATACTCTAAGGAAGACTATAAGGAAAATTAAGGCATTCAGTGTACAGTAAATAACATCTGAATTCAACCAAGCCCAAAACTGTCCTATTTCAACCCGTACCATGCACATGGAATTGAAGAAATTGAGTATTGGCAGTCGCCTGCCTGTTCAGAAGCCACTTGTTTCAGAGGAAAACAGAAAAATCCACTTGCAATGGTGCCAAGAACGTCGTGATTGGACAGGGGAGCAATGGAAGAAAGTCCTATGGTCAGACGAATCGCGATACACTTTGTTTTACACTGATGGTAGGTAGAGTGTGGCGAGAGCCTCATGAAGCGAAGGATCCTTTCTTGCCTTGTTAAGACAACCCAAAAATCTGTAGGTGGTATTATGGTGTGGGAAATGTTTTGTTGGCATGGACAATAATTTTGTTGACACTGATGGAAGGTCGAATGTCATCTAAGGAGTACCTGAATTTTATATCAGATCTATCCAAATTTTATATCAGATCTATACACTTTTATTCAGATGGTGATGACCAATTTATGGATGACAATGATTCCAGAATCATGCAAGAATGGTTCAGAGAATACGACGCGGATTGTCACCAACTTCCCTGTCCCTCAAATTCACTGATCTCAATCCTATTGAAAATATGTGAGATATGATGGAGAGAGCTATTCGACAATAAACTCTTCTTCCTTCAACTTTGTCGCAGTTACGCGATGTTTTTCTGAAGAACGGTTACATTTAAATGAAAACGCACTAAAACACCTTATAGAATCCATGGCGAGCAATACACTTGTTATTATTCGAAACAAAGGCGGCCCGATTCTAGACTGAATAAATCTTTTTTTTTTTTTTTTTTTTTTTTGTACGTACATTAACTGCGTGGTAGCACAGTGGTATCGTCACCGTCCTCCCCATACCGGGTGGAAAAGGCCCGGGTTCGAATCTCGTCGCTGACACGAAGAACTTCAGTGTGCTTTTTTCACTCCATGGCTGAGTTAGTCGGTCTGTGGCGTAGGTAGCAAGATCCCCCCTCCACCAGAAACTGGGGGTTTTCGTCCATAAAACAGACAAATCGACCAGAGAACACACTCAATTTACAGACAAAATAAATATATGGGTAGATGTAATCATTTACACGGGACCCTAATATAATTTTTTTTTTTTGTACGTTCATTAACAGCAGCTGCATGCAGAGGCGTGAAGGATTCTTGCACCTCTTCTATTGCAACACGCATCAGCCTGGAAAGCAAGGTGTTGGGGATTGCAAGGCCTGCTAGGAATCTTCATGGGAAAAGCAAATATATGGGCTCTGTTAGGGTTACTAAAAGCAAAAACAGGTACACATATACAGTACTTATCTGTACACATAGGAGTATAGTAAATAAATTTGAAGCGTTTGAAGTATTGGTTAGGTCATCAAATGTGGACATTGTAGGACTAACTATCAGAAACATGGTGCCAATCAGATATTGGGGTTGGGCAATTTGATTATGGAGAGTACAATGTTTATGGAAATGAGAGACAAGACAAGTATCCTCGTAGGTAGCACATTTGGTAGTATCACCATCCTCCGCACACCCACTAGAAAAGACTTGAGTTCTAATAACGTCATCAACGACGTAGTAATTTTTATGGGCATTTTTCTCAACGTGGTTGGGTTAGTCAGTCTGAGACGAGAGTAACATGGTTTTTCCTCCTGAAAATTCGGGATTTTCTTTCAGCAAAACATCAAAAGGACCACAGAACACACGCAATTTACACACATTGTATACTGCGCAATATGGCCTAAGTTGCTGATGCACCTACAACCAACCAGCCCGAACCAGGAAGGAGGAGGAGTTACGCATTTGATTAAGAAGCACATAGACGCATATAGGTGGACAGTAATATTAATTTTGTTGTAACATAAGCGCAAAAATGAGGATAGATATATGTTACAGGTCAAATATGTGATGAGAATATAGAGTGGGCTCATAAATCAGAAAGTCTCAAAATGGGAGATTTTTATTTTCCAGATATTAACTGGAACTACTGGTCAATCACACAGTAATAAAATGTTAATTTTTTTGGACGACTTATTATTATTAGTAGTAGTAGGAGTAGTGGTATATGATGCAAGAAAGCAAGCTTATAAAGTATCAGCCAAAATAAACTCCCACATCATTTGGCCATCCCTTCCAATAATTTGTGTAGTTCTTCCTTGAATTTATTCAAACTGCCTATTTCCATAACAACAGATGGAAATTTGTTCCATCTGTTGTTGTGTAACAGATGGAACCATCCGCTGACTGAAGGAAAAAATCCGCACATCTATCCTGCAACCATCCTTCCTCAATTTGAATTTATGCCCCCTCATGTGTGTAGTGTGAGCAAGAAGATTTCTGTTAGCATTGAGCTTGCTCAATGGATTCAAAGCCTTAAACACCTCAGTCGGATCACTTCGCATGCACTTAATCTCTAGATGCTGCAATTTGCAGAACTGAAACTTCCCTTCACCAACTCCGTTGCACACCTTCCAGCAGTTTTACATCCTTCCTAAAATGAGGCCTCCAGGCTTGTATGCAGTACTGAAAAAAAAAAAAAAAAAACTATTATATTAGGGTCACCTAGAAAGAAACTTTCAACTCCCCATGTGTATTGTGCCTGTAAATTGCATGTGTTCTCTGATCGATTTGCCTGCTTTGCTGTACGAAAATCCCCTTTTTTCCGGGAAAAAAGCGTTGCTATCTACGCCTGATACCGACTAGCTCAGCCATGGAATGAAAAAAGTCCATAAAAGTTCCTCGCGTCATCGACAGGATTCGAACCCGGATTATCCACCTGGTGTGACGATACCACTGTGCTAACCGCGCAGACATGCAGTACTCAAGATGCAGCCTAACCGTTGCCTTATAAAATGGGATAATCACTTCCTTATCCCTGCTGTCCTCGTGTGTGGTACAGTTGTTGGTAGAATCGCCGTCCTCCAACGCCAGATGGAAAGACCTGAGTTCGAGTCCTGTCGATAACCAGAGTAATTCTTATGGTCCTTTTTCACAATGTGGCTGAGTTAGTCGGTCTCAGGCGAGGACAGCATGGTTTTTCTCCCGGAAACTCGAGTTTTTCGTCCAGCAATCAGAAAATCGACCACAGAACACACGCAATTTACAGCCAGTATATAAGGAGCAATATGACCTTAGTTGCTGATGCTCTTAAAACCCTATTAAACCAACAACAATTATCCCTGTTAGCAAAGTCCCGTATATCATGAGAAAAGCCCATGTGCTGTCCTGGCAGTGTGTCTGCATTACTCAGAGAACTTGATATCTGACAGCACAATTACTGCCAGGTCTTTTTCAGTTTCCACTATCTTGAGTGAGTGTAGTACCAAACAGTTGGTATGTTAATCTGGAATTACTACTACCTATATGCAGTACCTTGCATTTGTCAATATTAAACTTCAAGTACTATTTCTCAGCCAATCTGCCTAATTTTTTTTGCATCTTGTTTTAGTAGCTTACCATGATTACTGTTATTAACACGCTACCAACCTCTGTATCATCTGCAAACTTAGACATTAATCCTGATTTACCTTCATTTATTCATATTATTAATAAATATACATATTGATGAAGGTATGTCAGGTTTAATGACTTCTTAAAGATTTTTTTGTTCACAAGCATATTAGAGAGGCCACAAGGAAAAGCAAAGCCTTGATCTGATTTTCAGTTTCAAACATTAAGAATTTTAAGATAAAAGAACGACTACCTGATTGTGATTAGTGTATTGATGTGGGATTTACTTAGTGATTTAACTCTGTCAAGGGTGGGAAGGGATTTTGATTTCGTAAAGGTCTTAGACATCTTAGAAACTGGTCTTAGACATTTTAAAACTTTTAGTAAGACCAACTGGTAATGTTACCAACTGCAAATTCTAAATAGAAAGCATTCATGAAAGTAGTTGTAGAAGCTATTACGCTTTTCATTTTCACTAAGCAATGCTGTTCAAACTGTAGATTTAAATAGATAAAACATGAACTGATGAAATCAATAACAATGAAGGAAAACATGTTAAACGGTTATCAAGTCACAAAAGGGGGTCAGGCAGCCAAAGGCCGATTACGAGAAGTCTTTGGTGAGAAATGCGAAAGAAAGTAGCAAACAATTCTTTGTTTATGTTAATACTAGAAGGAAAGGAATGAACCATTTTAGTCCGCTAGATATGAATGACATAACTATTGATGACCTGTTCAGGTTTCTGGCATTTTGAATAAATATTTTTCATCAAGCTTCCCACATGAAGAAGCTTAGGGATGGCCATACCAGAAATATGCCAACAAAGAACTGGGAGCTAAATGATTTTGTTATAACTGAGAGAAGAATGGGAGACAAATTATGGAGGTAAAACGAAAGAGGGCACTTGAGCCTGATGTAATCTCTCTTCAATTATCGTCAAGGTTGCGTTGTTTGTCCATATTAAGAGAAGAAGCAAAAGAGGTAAGTAAACCTTTACGCATAATTATCAGAACATCCTTGGACTCAGGGGAGTTCTCTATGGATTGGAGATGAGCAAATGTTTCCAAAATTCATAAGGGTGGAGATTAAAGGGAGGAGAGTAATTACAGACTTGTAAGCTTGATGTCTGTTCCATGAAAAATAATGGAATGAGTGATCAAAGAAGTTATACAGTTATACAGTAATTACAGAACAGATTGATTGAGTGAAGACTTTGTCAGCCCAATCTGACTAGATACTATGACATAGTAACAAAGCAACTTGGTGCAAAAGATTTTGGCATCATATACTCAGATTTTAGCAAAGCTTTTGATGGCATTCTAGATGAAAGACTACTATTCATATTGGAGCAATTTGGTATTAGAGGCAAATTACTGCTATGAATAAAGGATTGGTTGAGTGGCAGAAACCAAAGAGTAATTATTAATGGGACACTGCTTATTTTGAACTAATGTTATTTGAGGAACACTTCAGGAGTGCTGTGCTCCTTGTTATTTTCAATATTTATTAATGATATTAATGAAGTTATATCAATCCACATCACGATATATTAATGCCAAAGTTTGGGAACGATAAGGGTGGCAGGGTTGTCAGTAACAGAACTCAAGGTTTGATGTAGCAACAAGACCTATACAATATTGGCCATATGGGCTGAGAAACAGCAATTGAAATTTAATATTGAAAATGCTAAGTATTGCTTGGGGGGGGGGGGGTGTAGTAGTCTTCAAATAACCAAATAATTTAGTGGTACTGTACTCAATAAGCAGAAGAAAGATTTGGGGGATAATCGTTCAGTCTGACATTAAGTTTTCTGAGCAATGCAGACAGGCAGCTAGGACAGTTCATGTGATTCTGTTAGTAATATACGAGAATTTTACAAGCAGGGAGAGGGAGGCGATTGTCCTGTTGTATAAGGTAATGTTGAGCCCCATCTCCGGTACTGCATACAGGTCTGGAAGCCTCAGGTTAGGAAGAATGTGGAGCTGTTGGAACGGGTGCAGAGAAGAGCAACAAGAATAGTCAAGGACACAAAAGAGTGCCTTTGCCATAACCGACTTCAGTTCTGCAAATTGCAGTATTAGGTTTTAGGAGCATCAACGATAAGGCTGCATTGCTCCGTATATAAATTGCGCGTGTTATATACTCGATTTGCTGTGCTGGACAGAAAATTCGAGTTTACGGGAAGTAAAACCATGTTGCCCTAGCCGCCTGAGAGCGACTTACTCAACCACGCTGTGAAAAAGGAACCTAAAAATTTCTCACGTCATCGAAGGGACTCAAACTCCGGTTTTTTCCACCTGGTGTGGGAAGGACGGCGATCCTACAAACTGCGCTACCCACGAAGTCTGGTTGAAGTGTTCAAGGCCTTAACTGGACTTTGTACATTGAGTGGACAGAAATCATGAGATACCTACCTAGTAACGGGTAGACCCACATTTCTCCCAGATAAGGGCAGTCATACGGCGAGGCATTGAGTCCATTAGTTCACGAAAGCATTCCACAAGTATTTCCATCCATGCTTGCTGCACTGCTGTCATTAATTCCGTCGCATTCCTGGGTAGAGGATCTAAAGATAAAGGTAAAGATAAAAAAGATAAAAAAGAAGATAAAAAAGATAAAGGAACCACTGGGTGGCAGTGATCACAGTGTGCTGAAGTGGGATTTACTCAAGGAGGTAACTACCATCAGAGGTAAAGGGAAGGGTTTTTGCTTTCGTAAAGGCGACTATGATGGTCTGAGACAGTATTTAAATTCTATACAGTGGGACCAACTGATGATGTTACCAACAGCAAATTCAAAATGGGAAGCATTCAAGGAACTAATCTTGGAAGCTACCAGGCTTTACATACCAACCAAGAAATATTGTTCAAGGTTCAGGCCTAAATGGTTGTCAGATGAACTAATGAGACATATGGCAGAGAAGAAAAATGCATGGGATACATACAAATTAATGGGTGACATGGAAGCCTATGATAGATATAAGTTGGTCTGTAACCAAGTCACAAAGGAGATTAGGCAGGCAAAGGCAGACTACGAAAACTCCTTGGCAAAGGATGCAAAGAAAAACAGAAAAGAGTTCTTTACCTATTTAAACTCAAGAAGGAAAGGGATGAATCAGATTGGTCCACTGGATGTTGATGGTTCAACAGTTGAGGATCCAGCTCAGGTGGCTAACAATCTAAACGAGTATTTTGCTTCTACATTCACACATGAGGAGTTATTCAGGAAGGGGAATGTCGTAGGTGAAGTAAACATTGGCAGTGAGCTAGATGATTTTCTAATAACTGAGAGGAAAGTGGAGGAGAAATTGTTGAGGACAAACATAAAAAAGGCACCCGGGGTGGATGGGATCTATCCAGTTATATTAAAGGAGGCAGCAAAGGAAGTAAACAAACCCCTAGCCATAATTATGAGAGCTTCTTTGGACTCAGGGGAGGTACCCATGGACTGGAGATGTGCAAATGTAACCCCAATTCACAAAGGAGGTTCAAAGGCTGACACAAGTAATTACAGACCTGTCAGTTTAACTTCGGTTCCAGGAAAATTAATGGAGGCACTGGTTAAAGAAGCACTGCAGGATCATCTGGACAAGAATTCAGTTATAGCTCAGACACAGCATGGTTTTGTTAAGGGCAGGTCTTGTCTGACCAATTTGATTGGATACTATGATGTAGTCACAAAAGAACTGGATGCAGGGAATAACTTTGATATTATATATTTGGATCTTAGAAAGGCTTTTGATACTGTTGCGCATGGAAGACTGCTGCACAAATTGGAGAAGTGTGGCATTGGAGGCAAATTGCTGCTATGGATAAAGGGATGGCTGAGTGGCAGAAGACAGAGAGTGGTAATCAATGGACACTGCTCAACGTGGATTAATGTTATTAGTGGAGTTCCTCAGGGTTCAGTGTTGGGTCCATTGTTGTTTTCTGTATTTATAAATGATATTGATGATGGTGTATCAGGCTTAATGTCCAAGTTTGCAGACGATACCAAGGTTGGCAGGGTTGTTAAGGACACTACTGATACTATGCTGCTGCAACAGGATCTGGAAAGGTTGAGCAGATGGGCTGAGAGGTGGCAAATGAAGTTTAACATTGACAAAAGTAAAGTACTACATATGGGAAACAGTAACCCCAGATCAACGTATCAACTCTGTGGTACTAAGCTGACAGTGGTAGAGAATGAAAAGGACCTGGGGGTTATTGTGCAGGCAGATATGAAGTTCTCTCAGCAGTGCAGACGAGCTGCAGGAGTAGCTCATGGTGTATTGTCAATGATATACAGGAATTTTTCTAGCAGGGACAGGGATGTGATTATTCCCTTGTATAAGGCATTGGTCAGGCCACACCTTGAGTACTGTATACAGGTCTGGAGGCCTCATTTCAAGAAGGATGTAGAGCTGCTGGAACGAGTACAGAGAAGGGCAACAAGATTAGTGAATGGAACAAAGGGTTGCTCTTACGAAGAAAGGCTTAAGTTTTGCAAATTACAGAGCCTGGAGACTAGGCATCGGCGAGGTGATCTGATAGAGGTGTATAAGGCTTTGAATGGCTTGAGCATGCTCAATGCCGATGGGATTCTTCCTCTTGCTCAGAATAATCACCTGAGAGGGCATAAATTCAAATTGAGGAAGGACGGATGTCGGATAGATGTGCGGAAATTTGCCTTTAGCCAGCGGGCAGTTGGTTTGTGGAATAAACTCCCATCGCTTGTTGTTGAAGTTGATAGCCTAAACAAATTTAAGGCTCAGCTGGACAGGTATTTCGAACGAACGGAGGGGTGAAATGGGAGTAGTGGTTTTTTTTTTTTTTTTTTGGCTGATGCTGAATAAGCTTGCTTTCTTGCATCATATGCCTCTACTAATGCTAATGCTAATGCTAAAGCTCGAACGAACTTTTCCACAGCATCCCAAAGATGCTCCACAAGGTACATGTCCAGTGAACGGGGAGGCCATTCCATGGTGGTAAAAGCTGCAGAATGCTCTTCGAACCATGTTCTGGTCACCACGGCTCTGTGGGGAGGTGCATTTTCCTGCTGGAAGAATCCACGATGACCATGAAGGGATGTAGATGGTCTGCAAGGATGAACACGTAACCTGGACCATTCAGAGATGCGTCTAGACGTACCAGAGGCCCCAACGTGTACCAGTTGAACACGCCCCAGACTATTACCGACCGTCCACCTGCCTGAACAGTTCCTCGTTGACGTGACGGGTGCATAGCTTCGTGCGGTTTCCGCCAGACACACATCCTCCCGTCCGCTCGAAATAACTGGAAACGGGACTCATTGGACCAGGAGACCCGTCTCCAATCATCCAAGGTCTAGTGCCAAGTTCTTTCGCCCATAGTGTACATAGTGTTTGGGGGTGAGGCGCCACCGGTGGTTTGCACCTTTAGTACTCTTTGTGAGGATAACAGTACTCTGTAAATGCCAGAAGTATGTGGAGTCATGTGTTTATGTAGATTTATGTCGGGTTCTGTTTGGCTTCTTGGCCGTGGGACCCCCGTTGTGAGCCAAGGCAGGTGAGCCAAGCTGCCAGGGTCGCCTAAGGTTCCTGGACACAGACCAATTAAAAAAAAGGGAGAAAAAAAAAAAGAAAGAAGATCGGGGGGGAGAAAAAAAGAGAAGAGAAAAAAGGAAAAACGGGAGACAAAAAAAGAGAAGAAAAAAAGAAAAAAAAAAAAGAGAAGGAAAGAAAAGAGAGAGTAGAAAAAAAAAAGAAGTTTGTTGCCATGAGGCCAAGGCAATCTTAGGAGTAGGATAAAGTCCTATACACGTTCGTCAAAGTTGCGTTGTTTGTCCACTCGGTTGTTCACAAGAGTCTAATTTCGGCACTTTTTTTTTTACAGTTGATTGTCGTTGCTATTATTTCCTCTGTTGGTCACTTGCTGAGTTTTCTGTCATGTGAATAGGTCTTACGCAAAACACGCGAAGGCGTGGTAATCCTGTTCAGAGTCTAACAGATCTCTCTCGGCTTCTTGGTAGGTTTGTTATCCTAGTAATGAGGATGCATCGTAGATCGTCGTATAATAGACAGTCATACATCAGATGTTGCCAGCTCTCCAATCCCCCCACAGGAACAGGTCGGGTCCTCTGCAATGTCCAACAAGGAAAGTTTGGCTTTAATAGATCCATGTCCGGTCAAGATAAAAGTTGGGTACAGGCCCGGGAGAGAACCAAAAGGGAGAACTCGGGTACGCTCTGCCAATGTCAGGGATAAATTTTCGTGTGATTTCTCATTTAGGTGAGTTTGTCCATCTTTCTTGCCATACCTGATGCAGATGTGTAACAAGGCGTTTCTTTTCTGCTCTGCGACTGTTCGCCAGATCCACTGTGAAACCTAGGAAGGTATATGGGATCCCATTGGACAGTTGGTGTAGACGTCCACAGCGGACGATCTCCAAATTAAGTGGAAGGGCACCGGCCAAAGTCTGTAGAGCATGGGTACTATGCAGTAGGCACGGGTGATGGTTAAGAGGATTGCACGGGTGATGGTTAAGAGGATTGAAAGCTGATTTGTTTCGAGTGTCTTCCTGTTTGTTGCAGTTGTGGCCTTCGTGAGCCAGATGCCAGAAGCATAGGTAATAGCTGGAATAAATATGGCCTTATAAAACAATAACAGAGTGCGGCGTTTCAGTCCCCAATGATGTCGTGAGATTTTGGCAACCAGGGCAACATAATTTCTGATCTTTGCCCTCAGATATTTAAAATGTGGTTGGAATGACAGGTTTGGATCAAGGATGATTCCAAGATATTTTAGCTGCGCTGTCAGTTTAACTGTTTTACCTTCAATTTTTATTTGTGGTGGCCGTCAGATATTTAGAGTAACCTTCAGCAGGATAGAGTTTGTTTACGTTGAGGAGATCCTGAGATAGTGAAATCCTGCCCAGTCTTGAAGAAGTCGAAGAGAGTGGTTTACCGTGCTCTCAGGCTGTGCTCTAGTGTTGGCAGTGACTGTGACTATGAGGTCATCTGCAAAAGCTTGCGAACCAACCTCACCCAGATCAATGTGGAGAAAATCATCCATGAGAATATTCCACAAGAGCGGTCTCAGAACAGAACTCTGAGGTCCCTGTAAACCTGACTTGTGAGTTTCTGAAATGGTGTGTTGATAGATACAGATCTATCAGAGAGAGAGAGATAGGTTTTAATGATGCTAGAGAGGTTTGTTGGTAAGTTTGTTTTCCGGAGACGGCCAAGGACTCTCGGCCACCAGAGTGAATCGAACGCCCCAGCAGCAACAGATAAGAAAGTATTTCTTATCTGTTGCTGCTGCAGCCATAAGGAGGTTTTGGAGAGCACCAACTGTGGAGCACCCCGACTTGAAACTATATTGCTTGCGTGAAGGGAGGTTGGAATTTGAGTAGTGATATTGAATTCTATTGTACAGCAGGCGTTCAAGGAGCTTACTCAGGACTGATGGGAGGGCTATCGACCTGTAGGGGGGGGTGGCAGTTATGGCGGCTTGGTGGGGTTCTTTAGGATTAACTTGAAGTTAGCTTTTTTCCAGTCATTGGGGTATTTTCCAGTTTGAAGGCAGCAGTTGTAAAGATTTAATATGAGCTCTGGTGCGCACTCCATAACCTTCTTTACAATTTCAGGCTCGAGCAGGTCCAACCCTGGACATTTTTTGATTCAGATCATTGCAGCAGCTGCATGCTGCTCCTTAGCAGTAAAGGGTGACTCCATCTGATGTGTGTAGTACGTTTCATTGTCTTGGCGTAACTGGTTGGAAAGTGACATCCAAGATGTTATGAACGGACTGCTCCCAAGAGGTAGCCATTGTTCCATGTGGGGTCTACCTAGAAGTACTAACCGCCCCTCTTGGGGACTTGTTTGTGGTGATTTTATACACCACTCCCCAGGGTCAGTGTTCCCAGTGGTGGAAACAAGCAGCTCCCAAGACTGTTTTTTTGCAAGTTCTGATTTTGGCAGTGTAGGTATTTTGTGCCTCCCGGTATAGTTGTTTGAGGGTCTCTACCTCAGCAGCAAGCCAAGATCTTCGAACCCTCTTGAAGGCCTTTCTCCTTGTGTTGACCTCTTTATGTAGTCTGTAATTCGGAGCACCACCAGGGCAAGGCTCCCGGGATAACACTTATAACATTTAAGTACAGCTGTGCGTTCCCGGAATCGGTGGCTGCTCCAGTTTACGTAGATCCTCGTCTGGTTACTTAAGATTTGCCATGCTGGAGATGCTAATTCAACAATCCAGATGACATTTCCTCCAACCTTAGAATTAGTAGAGTATTTTGGGTTGATTAGGTAGTGCTTGTCTTAATAAGGTAGGCACTGCAGGTTTCGATGATATATTTCTTCAGCTTATTGCGCGGGGGTGATATCTTGGTTCAAATCGAAAATGATTATGGAAGGTCCTTTCTTTTGGGGAGCACAGCAGTAAATCCGAGCGTAGTGATTTTTGGGTTCTGCATTATTTCATTTGCTTCTTCTCTTGGTTCCGTCTCTATAACAACTCCCACATTTCGTGTTTTCCTTATCGCTTCAATTCTAGTCTTCCAAAAGTCATCGTTGAGGTTAGCCATAACAGTATTCTTTATTTCTTCACTTGTTGTTGAGATGTCAGCATTAGCTGGCTGGAAAACCACATGGTTTGGCTGTTTCAACAGTGTCTTTTTCCAGGGCAGGGTTCCTTTGCTGGTTGAAACATTGGCATGTGGCATCCTCAGTGCGTCAGCATAAGAACAGGCATGCTGTGGCATTTTATTTTCCCGTTCTGCCCCAATGGCCTTTTCATTTTCCACATGAGTTGAGAGCAGGATCAATTCCATCTTGCTCCAGAGCAATACAATTTCACAACTTAGTGCAGTCGTAAAATTATTGTTTGAATTAGCCATAATAGTGTACAGCTCTGTATAGAGTTGTCCTGGACTGGCATGGACTCTGGTTGTTGAGAGGATTGGGTTGTGGACTCCATTGGGTGGTTCATTTCCAGTGGATCACAGTTGTGGTCGCTTGTCTCAGCATTGACTAGATTGTTGTTCTCTGTGTTTTTCCTCCATTATCAGGCTTTGGTGGTGGTTTGTTAATTTCCTTTTTACTGACTGAGCCTTGCCTGAAGTTTTCAGGTTCTTGGGAAGTCTTCCAAGGGCCGAAGTCGACCTTCACTATTGTAGGGGAAATTTTAAGCTGCTTCTCGATCCGGTCCAATTTCTTATCTGACATCTCTAGCGGCATTTCGGAAAATCGATCTTCATCGGATGATGGAAAATCTAATGAGTCGTTGAGGTGGGTCTCGTTGAGGGCAGTAAGACGATATGTCATATGTAGTACGTAATGAATTCTTCACCGTATGGCAGGCTGGGCGAATTTTTTTTTTTCTTTAGGGAGCGGGCTGTCGCCTACTGTTAAAGTATCCCGAACAATAAAATAACTCTACAGAGTTAGGTAAAACGCCTTTAGCGACAGTTTTATACGCCAAGGACAAGCCTAATCAAGCGATCGTTATTTGTGTACAGACAAGCTATAACGATGCGATCCCTTGGTGGATAAGCCTAATGTAATTAATCCATCTAAATCTAGCAAAATACCTGAAGATAATGTCCAGTTTCTTATTGGATGAAAGTCAAACTTAGTACCAACTATTCTCTAACGATTAATTCCTTTTTAAAGTACGATTTTAAATTAGCATTAGCATTAGCATTAGTAGAGGCATTTGATGCAAGAAAGCAAGCTTATGCAGCATCAGCCAAAAAAAAAAAAAAAAAAAAAAAAAAACAACTTCCACTTCACCCCTCTGTTCGTTCAAAATACCTGTCCAGCTGAGCCTTTAAACTTATTTAGGCTATCAACTTCCACGACAAGGGATGGAAGTCTGTTCCACCAACCAACCACCCGCTGGCTAAAGGCAAATTTCCGCACGTCTATCCTACATCTGTCTTTCCTCAATTTGAATTTATGCCCTCTCAGGTGATTATTCTGAGCGAGAGGAAGAATCCCATCAGCATTGAGCATGCTCAAACCATTCAAGGCTTTATACGCCTCTATCAGATCACTTCGCTGGTGCCTAGTCTCCAGACACTGTAATTTGCAAAGCTTAAGCCTTTCTTCATAAGAGCACCCCTTTGTTCCATTCACTAATCTTGTTGCCCTTCTCTGTACTCGTTCCAGCAGCTCTACATCCTTCTTGAAATAAAGCCTCCAGACCTGTATACAGTACTCTAGGTGTGGCCTGACCATTGCCTTATACAAGAGAATAATCACCTCCTTATCCCTGCTAGAAAAATTCCTATATATCATTGACAATACACCATGAGCTACTCTTGCAGCCCGTCTGCACTGCTCAGAGAACTTCATATTTGCCTGCACAACAGCCCCCAGGTCCCTTTCATTCTCTACCACTGTCAGTGTAGTACCACAGAGTTGATACGTTGCTCTGGGGTTGCTGTTTCCCATGTGTAGTACTTTACATTTGTCAATGTTAAACTTCATTTGCCACCTCTCAGCCCATCTGCTCAACCTTTCCAGATCCTGTTGCAGCAGCATAATGTCAGTAGTGTCCTTGACAACCCTGCCTACCTTTGTATCATCTGCAAACTTCGACATTAAGCTTGATATACCCTCATCAATATCATTTATGAATACAGAAAACAATAATGGACCCAACACTGAGCCCTGAGGGACTCCACTAATAACATTAGTCCACGACGAGCAGTGTCCATTGATTACCACTCTCTGTCTTCTCCCCCTCAGCACCCCTTTATCCACAGCAGCAATTTGCCTCCAATGCCACACTGCTCCAATTTGTGCAGCAGTCTTCCATGTGCAACAGTATCAAAAGCCTTTCTAAGATCCAAGTATATAATATCAAAGTTATTCCCTGCATCCAGTTCTTTTGTGACTGCATCATAGTATCCAATCAAATTGGTCAGGCATGACTTCCCCTTAACAAAACCATGCTGTGTCCGAGCTATAGCTGAAGTCTTGTCTAAATGATCCTGCAGTGCTTCTTTAACTAGTGCCTTCATTAATTTTCCTGGAACAGAAGTTAAACTCACAGGTCTATAATTACTTGTGTCAGCCTTTGATCCTCCTTTGTGAATTGGGGTGACATTTGCACATCTCCAGTCTGTGGGTACCTCCCCTGAGTCCAAGGTAGCTCTCATAATTATGGATAAGGGTTTGCTTACTTCCTTTGCTGCCTCCTTTAATATAACTGGATAGATCCCATCCACCCCGGGTACCTTTCTTGCGTTTATCTTCAGCAATTTATCATCCACTTTACTCTCAGTTATTACAAGATTCTCTAGCTTACTGCTAGAGTTGAATACACCTCTGGCTTTCCCCTCGCTAAATAATTCCTCATGTGTGAATGTCGATGCAAAATATTCACTTAGTTTGTTAGCTACCTGAGCAGGATCATCAACAGTTGACCCATCGATATCAAGTGGACCAATCTGTTTCATCCCCTTCCTTCTAGAGTTTACATAAGTAAAGAACTCTTTGCTGTTTTTCTTTGCATCCCTTGCCAAAGATTTCTCGTAATCTGCCTTCGCCTGCCTAACCTCCTTTGTAACTTGGTTACAGATCAACTTGTATCTATCATAGGCTTCTGTGTCATGTGTTAATTTGTATGTATCCCATGCATGTTTCTTCTCTGCCATATGCCTCATCAGTTCATCTGACATCCATTTAGGCCTAAACCTTGAACAATATTTCTTAGTTGGTATGTATAGCCTAGTAGCTTCCAAGATAAGTTCTTTGAATGCTTCCCATTTTGCATTTGCTGTTGGTAACATCATCAGTTGGTCCCACTGTATAGAATTTAAATACTGTCTCAGTCCATCGTAGTCGCCTTTACGAAAGCAATAAGCCTTCCCTTTACCCCTAATGGTAGTTACCTCTTTGAGTAAATCCCACTTCATCACACTGTGATCACTGCCGCCTAGTGGTTCATTTATCTGCAGATTCTTAATGCATGAAGAATCACTGCTGATAATCAAATCAAGAGTATTCCTCCCTCTAGTTGCCTCCTGAACATGCTGATGTAGAAAACAATCATCCAATAAATCCACAAAAGCCTTGCTAGTGTGTGAGTGACCACCACCCAAATTCCAGTCAATATCTGGGAAATTAAAATCTCCCATTATAAGACTCTCTGATTTACTAGCCCACTCTATTTCCCTGTACAGTATCTTATTATGCTCATCAGAGTCATTAGGCCTATAGCACACTCCTACTCTCAATTTTGGTCTCCCATTAAACCAATTAATAGCAGCACAAGCATTAAATTACACAACTACTGTACTCCATCATAACAACAACGCCCTAATGTATCTCGATGCTTAACATTCAGCATGAAGAGCCGACGGTCATAGAGCCAATGGTTGACTTTTGCCGAACGTTCTTTTGCCCAGTTGAGGAGTACAGTCCTCTATGTCGATGTTAACAATGGGACTCTGGCGGGTCGGCGGCTCCCTAACTTATTGCGGCTAATGATCGCCTGATGGTCTTGGTTGAGACATTTCTGGCATATCCCTCGTTGAAGTCGGCAGTGATTTGTGCCACTGTGGCTCTCCAGTTGGCTAAAGCAATGTGAGACAGACGCCGAAGGCCAAATTAATCCACTTTATCCGCCCACAGCGCTATCCATGATATGTTATTCCGGAAATGGCGTATTCCCGATACACTCTTGATACTGTCGAAAGGGATAGGGCATTTTCTGTACCACCTCCGTGATACAGTGGCCCATGCGTGGAGCACCCAGTATCATCCCTCCTTCAAAGTCGGTTAACTCACGATATTTATCCATACTGACATCGAATTACCGTATATGTGAATGCAGTGTACCTGTCATGCGGTGGGTTTGTCCCCTGGCGAATGGGATGACAGCGTCGCATTGCCGTGAACCAAGTGTCCCATGAATTCTGTCTTTTTAATATACAGGGTGTCTCGAAAATATTGGTACAAACGTTTAGGGGAGATAGGTAACATCTAAAGGAATGTGAATCGCATAGGAACCCATAACCGGAAAACGTCACGGGAAAGTAGTAGCAGAGGCACAAGAAGCAGTAATGACACAAGACAGTAATTAGTGGCAAACATTTATTTGACATAATATTAACAACGGAGTACGAGATGGATGCATTTCATGATGTTACAACAGCTGCTCGAAGGTTCCACCATGAGACGCGATGCATGCGTTACACCGACGCAGCATGGATTGGTGGACACAGTCGACCACACCTGGAGTTTCTATGACAGTAGCAGCAGCACAGACGAGTCTCGCCACGAGATCCATTTCCGTCTCCACAGGCGATTCATACACGATAGATTTGAGGGCCCCCCCCGCACAGAAAGAAATCAAAGCTCGATAAATCAAGTGAGCGTGGGGGCCAGGCAACGGGTCCACCACGGCCAATCCATCGACGTCCAAAACGCCTGTTCAAATGGTCACGACCACACCTTCCATAATGGGCAGGCGCCCCGTCATGTTGAAACCAAATGTTGCGTCTCACATTTGCTGGAACATCGTCAAGTAACCCTGGTAGAACTTGTTCAAGAAAGATCCGATGTTTAGCGGAGTTCATGCGAGATGGTAACAGGTATGGCCGACTAAGCAGTCACCGACCATACCTGCCCACACATTTATTGTGAAGCGATGATGTGCCGCATGGGGGCGCACACCGTGTGGGTTGTCGTGAGCCCACACATGAGCATTGTGCTGATTGAATAAGCTGTTGTTGTTGTTATTTTGGTTTTTAGGAGCATTAGCAACTAAGGCCATATTGCTCCGGGATATGCGGTGGTCATTCCTGACCTTTCCGCATCCTCCGTATGTGGTGGTGACGGGCTTGAACCCCGGTCTAATCAAGAAGCGTGTGCTACGCACTGCTGCTCCTTCCCACCTGGCTACGGAGGCGCCGTTGAATAAGCCTTCCCGAGTGAAACAAGTCTCATCTGTGAACAAAACATAGGCTGGAAAATTCAAGTCTTGAACACTTTCTTAGAGAAACCACTGCGCAAAAGCCACATGTGCAGGATGATCTTGGGGGCACAGTAACTGAACCCTTTGGATATGAAAGGGGCGTAAGGAATCGTCGTGCCAGACACGCTGTACACTGCAACGAGACACTCCTAAGGCAGAGGCAAGGGCACGTGTGCTGGTAGTAGGATTATTCTGGATGGCATTCAACACACTTTCTTCCATGGCGGGAGTTCGCGTCGAACGTGGTCTGCCCGCACTACTCCTGTTAATGCACATGCGCAAACAAACGGTGGTCCGGTACACGTCTGTCAGGGAAGCGTTCTCCATAAATTCGTTGAGCGGCTCGTCCTTTGCCCTCTGCTAATCCATACACTAGGTGCATGTCTGCCAGCTCACAGTTCGTATATCGATGCATGCTCTTCGTGCGGCGACTACTGCTTGAATGAGTAAACGACAAATTTTCCCTCTCGCGAATTGATGAACAGCGCCGTCTACCGACTTTCGGTAACGTTTCCTGTTATGGGTTCCTATGCGATTCACATTCCTTTAGATGTTACCTACCTCCCCTAAACGTTTGTACCAAAATTTTTGAGACACCCTGTAGAATACTGTAGGACTGTATCAGTATGTTTCAAAACAATAGTTGAAATCAAGAATTATTCGTATGCTTTACTAACACTTATAAAAAAAAGAAAGCACCAAATCATACACTGGTGTGCAAAACTTAAGGACCAACACTATTTCTAAAGTTTACAGCCACAAAATCTTTATTTAAGATACTCTTTACTGATGAGAGTAGATTCAGTCTCAGCAGCGATTCTGGACGTCAGCTAATTTGGCGAGAGGTTGGTGCACGGTATCACCTCTCAAACATCACTGAAAGGGATAGATATGGTCGAAGTGTTCTCGTCTGGGGAGGCGTTATCTTGGATGGACGTACACAACTCCAGATACTGGAAGGCGGTACTGTAACTGGTGTATGCTACTATACTGAGGTAATCCTTCCCCATGTGCGTCTGTTCCGAGGTGCCATTGGCCCCGAGTTCGTGTTTATGGATGATAATGCCACACCCCATCGCACTGCAGCTGTTGATATGCTTTTGGAAAGTGAGGACATTGTTCATATGGATTGGCCTGCCCGTTCCCTCGATCTAAATCCTATCGAACACATATGGGACGCTCTGTGGAGATGCCTAGTGGTACATCCACACCCACCAGAAAATGTTCACCAGCTGAAGATGGCGCTGACAGAGGAATGAACGATGTTACCGCAAGAACTTATCAACAACATTGTTCTAAGTATGGACAGGCCGTGCAAAGCCTGCATTGACATTAGGGGTGGCCATATCTCCTACTGAGGACCATCTCTTCCCTTTATTCCATCTTTGGCAGTGATGCACCTGTATCATGGCAGCCAGTGCTATGTTGCCATTTTTGAATAAAGTCCCTGTGTACCGTACCGTTTTGTTTCCGTTGTTGTGTCGGTGTTGTTTCCTTCATCATTTCTGTACCCTACGAAGTTCCTTTGGTACGCTTTTCCCATATCCAAGCCACTCCTATGAGAAGCTACAGGTGAAAACCTGAGTGGTCCTTAAATTTTGCACACCAGAATATTACAAATATAGCAAAAAAAAATTCCTGTTGTCTGTTTAGAGCTAAACTTCTTCTTCTTTTGATTCCGTCTCCTATTGGAGGTTGGCGACCACTACGATGTACTTCTCTCTGTCTTGGGCAAAACGAAAAAGATTCTCAGCTGATCTGCCAGTTCAGTTGCAGAGTTTTTCAGTAAAGAAAGTTTCCTCTTCTCCACTCCTCTCTTCCCCTCTATTTTATAGACACAAATACGGGTTTATGTATTAAATTACGGGTAACCCTAATACAATAATTTGATTTAATTTTTCCCCTCTATTCTTACTTGAAGCAATTTATATTTCACATTTCTAAGGATGTGTCCCAGGTAGGCAGTTTTCTTTCTCTTCAACTTAGCTCAACAATTCACGTTTTCTTCCTGCTCTTTTCAAGAATTCAATGTTGGTGATTCTGTCTGACCAAGATATTTTTAGCATGCGCTGTAGATCCACATTTCGAAAGTCTCCACTTTGTTCATGATTGATGTTTTCAGTGTCCAAATTTCAACTCCGTATAATAGTATGGACCACACATACTGTAGCACCTAACGAATTTCAGTCTGATTGACAGATCTACAGCTTTGTGACACAGCATTGTTATGCATTTTCTAAAGTCATTTCTCGCAACCTCTATTCTTGCTTTTATTTCTGCTTCCGGATCTAGATCAGTATTTAGCCAACTACCAACGTATTTAAAATGAGTCACTCTATTGAAGCTCAAGCAATTTACAGACATAACATATATACGGCCATATATAAGAGATTATGGGTGGCCCTAGTATAATAGTTTGAGTTTTGTAACTCTGTTCATCCCCACACCGGGTGGAAAATGCCAGGGTTCGAATCCCGTTGATGACGCGAGGAACTTTAATGGGCTTTTTTTCACTCCGTGGCTGAATTAGTCGGTCTCAGGCGGACAGCAAGCTTTTTTCGTCCAGCAAAACAGGCAAATCGACCAGAAAACACACGCAATTTGCAGACATAATACATTGATGGATATAGGTAAGAAGTTACGGGTGGCCCGATATAATCGTTTGCGTCTTTGTTGATTTGAGAGTCATACTTTCTTTAAATCGGGACCTAGTTCAGAATCGCCCTTTATATCGTAATATATTACATATTACGTAAGTTAACATTAAAATGAAAAAACTGCATTTTAGTTTGCATTAATAATTTCATTTAATAATTGCATTGCACTAGAACTTTATAAAGAATATTGGCATTTTACTTAAGATATTCAGTAACTTCACAATATATCCAGACGTAGTCGATCACATGACTTCGGTGTACTGTGTTCGCTTTTTTGGACTGATGCAAGCCAGGTATGTTTTAACAAGCGATCTTTCTGTAGCAAACTTCGTGAATAATTTGAAGTCTGAAACGTATTTACTACTCGACCCGGAAGTGAAACTTTACACCAGTGGTTTCCAACATTCCACGGGTGCCATGTAATTTGGGTGCCATTAAATTACTTCAACTTATTATTTTTTTTTAAATTTATATGTTTATTTCATTATAAAAAGGTTGCAGTATCTTTTTAATTTTGTGGCGATCTAAAATTGATGTTTACTGAGTACCTCTACAGGGTGTCTCAAAAATATTGGTACAAACGTTTAGGGGAGGTAGGTAACATCTAAAGGAATGTGAATCGCATAGGAGCCCATAACCGGAAACATCACCGTAAGTCGGTACACGGCGCTGTTCATCAGTTCGCGAGAGGGAAAATTTCTGTTTCTGGTTTACTCATTCAAGCAATAGTTGCCGCACGAAGAGCATGCATTGATATACGAACTGTGAGCTGGCAAATATGCACCTAGTGTATGGATTAGCAGAGTGCAATGGACGATCCGCTCAACGAATTTATGGAGAACGCTTCCCAGACAGACATGTACCAGACCACCGTTTGTTTGCTCATGTGCATAAAAATTTGTGCGATTATGGGTCATTTAGAGATAACAGGAGTAGTGCGGGCAGACCACGTTCGACGCGAACTCCCGCCATGGAAGAAAGTGTGTTGAATGCCGTCCAGAATAATCCTACTACCAGCACACATGCCATTGCCTCTGCCTTAGGAGTGTCTCATTGCAGTGTACAGCGTGTTTGGCACGACGATTCCTTACACCCCCTTTCATATCCAAAGGGTTCAGTTACTGCTCCCCCAAGATCATCCTGCACGTGTGGCTTTTGCGCAGTGGTTTCTCCAAGAAAGTGTTCAAGACTTGAATTTTCCAGCCTATGTTTTGGTCACGGATGAGGCTTATTTCACTCGGGAAGGATTACTCAAACAGCACAATGCTCATGTGTGGGCTCACGACAACCCACACGGTGTGCCCCCCATGCGCCACAACATTGCTTCTCAATAAATGTGTGGGCAGGTATGGTCGGTGACTGCTTAGTCGACCCATACCTGTTAACATCCAGTATGAACTCCGCTAAATATTGGATCTTTCTTGAACAAGTTCTACCAGGGTTACTTGACGATATTTCAGCAAATGTGAGACTCAACATTTGGTTTCAACATGAGGGGTAACCTGACCATTATGGAAAGTGTGTCGTGATCATTTGAACAGGCGTTTTGGTCGTCGATGGATTGGCCGTGGTGACCCGTTGCCTGGCACCCCACGCTCATCTGATTTATCGAGCCTTGATTTCTTTCTGTGGGGGGGCCTCAAATCTATCGTGTATGGATCGCCTGTGGAGACGGAAATGGATCTCGTAGCGAGACTCGTCTGCGCTGCTGCTACTGTCAAAAAAACTCCAGGTGTGTTCGACCATGTCCGCCAATCCATGCTGCGTCGGTGTGACGCATGCATCGCGTCTCATGGTGGAACCTTCGAGCATCTGTTGTAACATCATGAAATGCATCCATCTCGTACTCCGTTGTTAATATTATGTCAAATAAATGTTTGCCACTAATTACTGTCTTGTGTCATTTCTGCTTCTTGTGCCTCTGCTACTACTTTCCCGTGACGTTTCCGGTTATGGGTTCCTATGCGATTCACATTCCTTTAGATGTTACCTACTCCCCTAAACGTTTGTACCAATATTTTTGAGACACACTGGATATAAAGAATAAAATTATATACTGTATATATAATTATATACTATATAATTATATAGTATATAATTATATAGTATATATAATTATATATATACAGAGAGAGAATCGGATCTAACAGGCAGAAAATTGAGTAGGGGTGCCGCAAAACAAAATAAATTACTTAGGGGTGCCGTTATTAAAAAAAAGGTTGAAAACCACAGCTTTACACAGTACACGATGCCGATCCGAATTACACGCGAGCCCAGTAGCTTCCTGGGACGTCGGAACTTTGGGGTGCAATTCACCTATTCGTGTCTATCTTTATAATATATGAAAACTTTTGCAAATGCGCAAGGCCACTTTTGAAAATAATCACACAACAGACTTTAAAAAGGTCTGCAAAACTCCTCTGCCCTTCGAAGTATTCAGCAAATGCAGTGATTTCATGATGTCTGTTTTAATTGTTTTTTTTTTTTTTTTTTTACCGCATTAAGAAAAATGTAAATCATAACGATCTGCTGAAAAAGTGTAATGAATAAATTTAAACTTAGCGATAAAATGAATGCGATTTAAAGGCTGTGGAGTTATGTCAAGAAAGTGATAAGGCGGTTTCCTGAAAATACACTTAACAATGCTGTTAAGCACTTTGAAATTTAAAAATACTAACAAATTACAAGATATGTCACCAAACTGACAGATAGTTTTGAGATATATTCTAACATTCCATTAACCGTGACATGTGGGAATGAATGAAATGTTAGCAACTAAAACTTCATTCTTCACTTGCTACATATTACAGACAAGATCAAATTCATTGGTAGTATTATCAATTGAAATTGGTATAGTCGCAAATTTGGATTTTACTGAAAACAAGTTTTAATGAAAATTAGAAAAATTTATACTGAATTTAAAAAAATATTTCTGTATGAAACAAAAAAGAAAATTCTTAAATTTTTATTTTAACTTTTTTATGTTCTTAATGTAATATTATGAAATACAGAAACACAACTGGGGAGGTGGGGGGAATGGCTGCCGGACTTCAGCTACCCCCAAAGGTACTCGATTAAAACGAAAAACAGTACTTTTCTCTAGATCGGCTCTGATCCCCAGCCCCACATCCCACCTCCCCTCAAAAAAAAAAAAAAATAATAATAATAATAATAATACTAAGAAAATGAAATAATAATAATAATAATTAGGTACTCACCTTATGTAATATAATATAATGTACAACTCGATATACATTCTGTATATCGAGTTGTATTCTGTATATCATACTTATACTAATTAACTTTTGCTCCTGTGTATTATTTACTTTTGAATTTGTTGATATTTTTAATTAAAACATGGTAAATATCATAGTCTCGTGACCATGTATTTTTTTTTAAACAAAAAAAATTATTATTATTGTAGAGACTTCTTAAAAGTTTTTTTTTTTTTTTTTAACTGGAAGAGAAGATGAATTACCGCATCGCTCAGAACATATAATCCAGCCCAGGTTTTACAGAACAAACGTTTTATTATCAAATTAATTACTTGCCTTTTTCCATTCCACGTCTTTTTCTTGAAATAAGATGGCTATTTAATTCTGTCTTGGATGTTCTTTTATGCACATCTGATTGAATATAGTCGGCATTTATTTCGCTGAAAAGAAAGATAGAGAATTTTTTCTTAAAATTTTTGATTCACCATCAATTCTAATAAGTTGTTAAACACTTTTAAACAGGGCTGAAACAGGGCCTAGACGACTTAGACAATTGTGTTAATCTCTGACAGCTCTCAGCCAAGATTCCACTTCATTAATTATATTGTTTTTTTTTTTTTTTTTTTTTTTTTGATTTGGTAGTTGTTGGCGCATCGGCTTCTGTGGCCATATTGCACCTCCCAAGGTTTTTGCAGTACTTTGATCCAAGCCCGAGGCGGGAATCGAACCCGCTACCTTTGGGTTGCCGGGCAGGTACTTTACCCACTCGGCTAGCCCGGTCGGCCTAATTTTATTGTCTTTTGAGATTAGGAGCATGTAAGCAGTTGTTTCAAAGGGGTGCGTTGGAAGACAAGGGGACTCAAGGCTGCTCAAAAGGGACAAAGAATACAAATCGATACCTCCTGCGCATAAAGTTATGTCTGAAAAGCTGATTTTACAGTACAGGCTGTACTGTACAGCTGTTTGAAGTTCAAATATTTTCCATTTTTCTGATTTAAAGAATTCTATTAACTTATTTAACTAATTTAATCACAACTAAATCAACATAAATTTATTTTGAAACAAAAAGCTTACCATTAAACTTCACACAGCTCTACTGTGAAATCAGCTTTTCAAGCATAGGACTTTATGTGTAGAAGGTATCGAAATAGCGCTTTTCGCATTCGATGTAACATGGCGAGAAAACACGCGTCACAACCATATGAATCGAGCAGACTAACCAGGACTAAGCACGCGCGATGTGGCGAGCGCTCGCACAGGTTCTGTTGAGTCCAGTGTTTCGTTCTTTGGGACGATTAAACAGGACTTAACACGCGCGATGTAAGCGCGATGCGACGAGCGAACGTGCACGTTCTGGCAAGTCCAGTACAGAATACTGTACAGTACTATGAATACTGTATAATCTTTCCTGAGGTTAGCCTTAAACCAATTGGTGTGTCAGCCAAGTTTGTATATACAGACCTTGTGCTCTTTGATGCTGTGCATGTGTTATTACTATACTACTACACCCTTTTGCGGCATTCTCCACATGGCGGTAGGAGCAATACATAGTGTGCTACGTATTGTTATTCGTTATTGGTATTATTACTCTGGAATTTTGGCATTAACTATTGGAGAGACTGATCAGTTCAATATGAAATTATTAAAGAAATTAGTGGTTGTTCGTAAAACTGTCACCGACGTTAAGCGCAGTGATAGCGTTATCTTATTTAATAAATAATATATAAAATAAATAATAATATATGTTTTACAGATATAACCATGGCAGAACCAAAGAAGAAATGTAGGCAGTATAGTATCAAATATGTAAATTATGGCTTTAATCTGTCACCTGCAAACAAGCTATTACCAATGTGCCTGATTTGCCAAAAAGTGATTTCCAATGAATCTATGAAACCTTCAAGATTAGGAGAGCACTTGAAAAAATTCATGCTGACAAGATAAATAAAGATTTCTTATTTTCAGGCACTTCGAGACCAATTTTGCAAACAGACGTGTCAAGTATATTTTCAGACGCATCAAAGCAAGAAAATGATAGGTTACGCGCCTCTTACAACATTTCATTACTGATTGTCAAATCTGGAAAACCACATACTGTTATTATTATTATTATTATTATTATTATTATTATTATTATTATTATTAGCAGCCATATGTTGCAAGGAAGCCTGAGGCTTATGCTGCACCATAAAGAAAAAATTCTCACGTTACCCTGAGAAAGAGAGAGAAGTAGAAGGAAATCACCAAGAAAAAAAGAAAGAATTAATTCTACCAGCTGTTAGTGAGATTCTACGTACCGTGTTGTACAAGCCAGCGACTGACATAATCAAGAAATTTCCTTTGAGCAATAATATAGTACAACGACGAAATGACGAAATGGGCAAGGATGTGGAAGACATATTATGCAATTTTTTGAGGACTACCCAATTTTTGTTACAACTGGATGAATCAACACTACCAGGAAATGAAGCCTTACTGTTAGCTTACGTTCGGTTTATAAAAGAAGAAAAATTAACTCAAGAGTTATTATTTGCCAAACATTTGGTAACAGATACTAAAGGAGAGTCGCTATTTCTTGTTGTGGAAGAGTTTTTTTTAAAGAAAATGAGATTCCTCTTACGAATATAATGACAGCTGCTGCAACTGATGGAGCTCCGTCGATGGTGGGCTTCCATCGTGGATTCATTGCACACTTAACAAAGTCGGTGCCGAATGTAATGGTGGTGCATTGCGTGATTCATCGACAACATTTAGTTGCAAAAAAACTTAGTGATCGCTTGCATCGCCATTGCAATACGTCATTACAGCAATTAACAAAATCAGAAACAATTCTCTCAATGACAGATTATTCAGCCAGTTGTGCATACAAAACGATAAAGAATTTAATCGTTTGCTACTCCACACTGAAGTTCGCTGGTTGTCGAAGGGCGCCTGTCTGATTCGCTTTTATGTCTTTTGGAGACAGTTTTAGAATTCTTTGAAAACAAAGATGCTTCCCTGCGAGTCAACTTGAAAAAGTTTAAAAGTAACATAGCTTATAAGTCAGATTTATATTTCAAGTTTAATGAAATTAACTTGCAGCTGCAAGGAGATGAACTGAATTTTATTAAAATGAAGGCTGTTATATCTGCATTTGTTTCAAAGTTTGTTCTGTTCAAATGCAACTTGGGACGTGGAGAATTTTACCAATTTCCGAGTCTTTCAGCACTCAAGGAAATGACAGAAATACATAATGACATTCAAGTTTACTGTCATCATTTGGAAGCGTTACATAAGGACTTTTCCGAACGATTTGAAGATATTCTTGCCATGAAGATTCCATTTTCAAACCTTAATAACTCCTCATGTGTGAATGTAGATGCAAAATACTCATTCAGTTTGTTTGCTATCTGATTGGGTTTTAGACCCATTTTCAAGTGTTGAGGAAATAGTAATGCAATTACAAGAAAAATTGATTGAATTAAAAACCAACGAAGAATTTGAGATCAAATTTAAGAACGGGTACCATCATTTCTGGTTGCAGCAAAAAATTACAAATCTTTATCCTGGATTATGGACCATTGTGAAAAAGTTCCTAATTGCGTTTCCAGCGTCATATTTAGTTGAACGTGGGTTTAGTGCCGTTACGGACCTTTTGACGAAAAAGAGAAACCGACTACAAATAGTGGAACGCGACGATTTAAAATTGCTGCTTACAAATATTGAGCTAGATGTGGAAAAATTAGTCTCATGGCATAAGACTCTTCCTGCACATTAATTATTTTTATATTAATAAAATTAAGTACTTTTAGATATTGTTGTACAATTATATTTTTGTTTATAAAATAAATTCTTAAATTTTAAATAGTTTTTTATTAAAATTTAATTTGAAATGTATAATTTTTGACTGACTTTATGGGGGGGGGGGGCGCTGATGAAATACTGTACAGTATATGACCTAAAAGGGTGCGGTAGTCCGAAAAAGTTTGGGAAACCATGGCCTAGGGCGTACAATATATAAATGCAGCCATGCTTATGAATTACTAAGATCATAGTTTTGGCATATTTTATGTTGTATGTACAGACGACTATACAACAACTCAATTAGTAACTTTACAACTTTAAAAGTTTGTAAATGTGTGTTCATTAGTCAACGTATTGCTAATCGTTTGGATAAACTGCTTAGTATGAAGACATGTTCAATATGGTGACTATTTGTGTCCACTGTGTGTATGCGGTATGTGTACAATAGAACCGCAGTTTGGCATGGTCAACTGTTGCCCTAGACAAATCACTCGGAACGTTAGCGATATGTTTTGTGATGCGTTCTTTAGAATCAGCCAACGATTAGAAGTGTCTTTGTCATATCCTGATAACCAAAAGTCACAAGGATTGAGGTCTGCTGATTGAGGCAGCCAAATTTTGTAAAGTGCTTCGAAATGATCTGATCATTATCGAATGTATTATGAAGCAGCTGAGTTACTGGCCAAAAGATGAGTGAAGAAGCCCCATAATGTAAAAAATCATTATGGTCATTTCCAAACATCTCCTGCAGAAATCCCACAATGTCGGAGAAGATCGCAGTAACGTTCAGCTGGACAATGGAGAGGTATTTTATTGATGACATTTGAAGTAATAATCCCCATACCAGAAAACTACTAGTATTCATACTGCTGATTAAGTCGAATGAGACAAGGCTCGTTTTCAGTTAAGCGGCAGTGTGAATGCCAGCAGTTTTCTTGGGACATCTTGTCCCAAGGACGCATATCATCGATCTCCATCCTTGCCAGAAACCACAGAGCGAAGTTTACATTGAACTAATGAGACTCGTGACAGAGAAGAAAAATGCATGGGATGAATATAAATTATCAAGCCACTCAGAAGTCTATGGCAGATATAAGCTAGTCTGTAATCAGGTCACAAAGGAGGTCAGGCAGGTGAAGGCAGATTACGAGAAATCTTTGGTAAAGAATGCTAAGAAAAACAGCAAAGATTTCTTTACTTATATAAACTCTAAAAGGAAGGGAATGAATCTGATTGGTCCACTTGATATCGATCGTTCGACTGTTGATTGTCCTGATCAGAAAGCAAACAAACTGAATGAGTATTTTGCATCTACATTCACACATGAGGAGTTATTAAGGTTTGAAAATGGCAGAAGATAATCAAATTGTAGCAGGGTGCTTAATGATTTGTAATAACTGAGAGCAAAGTGGAGGAGAAATTGTTGAAGTTAAACATAAGAAAGGCACCTGGGGTGGATGGGATCTATCCAGTTATATTAAAGGAGACGGCAAAGCAACTAAACCCTTAGCCATAATTATGAGAGAATCCCCTGGACTCAGGGGAGGTCCCCACGTACTGAAGATGTGCAAATGTATCCCCAATTAATTCATCAAGGGGGATCGAAGGGTGACACGAGTAATTACAGACCAGTTAGTTTAATTTCTGTTCGGGGTAAAATAATGGAGTCGCTGGTTAAAGATGCATTACAGGATCATCTAGACAAGACTGCAGCAATAATTAAGACACAGCATGGGTTTGTTAAGGGAAAGTCTTCTCTGACAAATTTGATAGGATATTATGATGTGGTTACAAAGGATCTGGATGCAAAAAATAATTTTGATATCATATATTTGGATTTCAGGAAAGCTTTTGACACTGTTGCGCATGGAAGACTATTGTACAAATTGGAGCAGAATGGTATTAAGGGTAAGTTGCTACAATGGATAAAAGGATGGTTAAGTGGGAGAAGACAGAGGGTGGTAATAAATGGGTGCTGCTCTTCGTGGACTAATGTTATTAGTAGAGTTCCATAGGGTTCGGTGTTGGGTCCTCTGTTGTTTTGTATATTTATCAATGATATTGATGAAGATATATCAGACTTAGTGCCGAAGGTTGCAGATGATACAAAGGTTGGCAAGGTTGTTAATGACAGTAATGGCAGTATGTTACTGCAACAGGATCTAGAAAATTTGGGCAGATGGGCTGAGAAGTGGCAACTGAAGTTTAACATTGAAAAATGCAAAGTACTGCATATGGGTAGAAGTAACCCCAGAGAAACATACCAACTGTGTGGTACTACACTTAAGGTGGTAGGAAATGAAAAAGACCTGGGAGAATTGTGCAGTCAGATATGAAGTTTTCTGAGGTAATGGGGTTTTGTCAATGATATATAGGAATTTTGCTAGCAGGGAAAAGGAGATGATTGTCTCTCTGTATAAGGCAATGGTCAGGTCACGCCTTGAGTACTGCGTACAGGTCGTCTGGAGGCCTCATTTTAGGAAGGATGTAGATTTGCTTGAGCGTGTACAGAGAAGGGCAACAAGATTGGAGAGAGGAATGAAGGGATCCTCTTACCAAGAGAGGCTTAAGTACTGCAAATTGCAGTGGCTGGAGACCAGGCATATGCGCGGTGATCTGATTGAGGTGTATAAGGCCTTGAATGGGTTGAGCACGCTGAATTCTGATGGGATCCTTCCACTTGTTCAGATTACGAACCTAAGGGGGCATAAATTCAAATTAAAAAAAGACAGATGTAGAATAGATGTGCGGAAATTTGCCTTTAGCCAGCGGATGGTTAATTGCTGGAACAAACTTCCATCTGTCGTTGTGGAAGTTGATAGGTTAAATAAATTTAAGGAGGAACTGGACAGGCAGTTGGAGGGAATGGTGTGATTTTTTTATTTTTTTATTTTTTGGCTGATGCTGCATAAGCTCATACACTTGCTTTCTTGCATCACATGCCACTACTACTACTACAACTACTACTACTATCATAATCTTTTTTTTTTTTTTTATGAATTACTGGTTAGGTCAATAACTATTATTTATGAAAATCTTTTACATTTCGAAAATTTCACTTTTCTATTTGTTTAAAAAATTGCATTTCTGTATTTTTCAACCTAGAGGGGAACAGGCATTCTGTGTGTTATCAGACACTCAGTTTAAAACACTGATGGATCCAACATCTTTCTATCTCAGAAGATTTAGGAGAAGTCCAGATGGCCTGCCTCCCTAAAATCCACTCATGCACACCTTCTCGATCGTAATCCCTGTTATGTCACATAGGTGGCAATAAATGTGTAATGTGGTTCTCTGCAAGACGCCTGGTCAGCGTGAAGAGGAAAAGACCAAGCCTTCCAGCATATGACAGCATGACAAAACAAATGGCCCTCAAGTCCCCAGCAGCTTTCACTCCCCCTGTTACGGCAGGGAGAGGATCAGAGTGGAAGCAGAGGGTGCTAAGAAACTCTGGGTACGACCAGGCTGCCGTGCACGGAAACTGAACTTGGCCTGTTACAACGTAAGATCGCTCATCGGTGAATACAGGATATTAGAGCTGGAAAAGGAATTAGAACATGTGAATTGGAATATCATCGGTTTGGCTGAAACAAGAAGAACAAATAAATCACTTATAAGTTTATCAAGTGGAAATCTGCTGTACACCAATGGAAACAGTGAAAGGAGCGAAAGTGAAGTTGGCTTTCTGGTCCATAAAGATATAAAAAACAACATTTTAGATTTCAAAAGTACATCACCAAGGGTGTCAAGACTACTATTCAGGATTTCTAAGAGGTACAAGCTAAAGGTTATAATAATTTATGCACCAACATCGAGCCAGGGTGATGAAGAGATTTCACATACTGAAGAAATGTACACCAAAATTGAAAGTCTTCTAGATGAGCAGAAAACCCACTACACTATCATTCTGGGGGACTTCAGCGTTAATGTAAAGAGACAAAACAGCGCAGAAAGGGGAACTACAGGGGAACTATTTTTTTGAATGGGTGAAAGAAATTAAAAACTTGTGGAATTTACAGAATCTCGAGGATTGTCAGTAATGAACACTTTTTTCAAGAAAAGGGTGAACAGAAAGTGGACATGGAAGAGCCCAAATGGATTAACAGCTAATGAAATCGACTTCATCCTCACTAACAGAAGATATATCGTGAATGATGTTACCGTCCTGAACAAGGTAAAGTGATAACAGAATGGTAAGATGCACACTTGATACAGATGTAAGAAAAGAAAGGAAAAAACTGACCCGAGTAAATAATGCGAAGGCCTTCAGATAACAGAAGAGGAGAAAAAGCAGTATGTACTGAAACTTAAGAACAAGTTTGAGCTTCTGCAGACGGATCAGGACCAAGATATCGACGAGGAATATTACAACTTTCTGAAAGTGATAAAGCCCAAGGAACCTATAGGTAAAAAGAAATCCAAAGAAGAAAAAATTAGTCAAGAAACACTTGTAATGATGAACCGAAGACGACAAATGAAGAGCAAAATAAACACTGACAAGGAGAAAATTGAATATATTGAGCAAAGCCATTAGAAAGAGACTCAGAGAGGACATAAGAAGATTTAACACAAGAAAAGTAGAACAAGCATTAAGGGAAAACAAAGGACTTAAATCAGCAGCCATGAGCAGTAATACAGAAAGACAAATGATACTGAAACTGAAGAATAGCGATGGTGTACTTATAAATATCAGAGAAGACATAATTCAAATAGCAGAAGACTACTATAGAAAATTCTACAAGGAGCGAGGGAGTGATGCCAGCAGTGGGGAAAGATGGATCGCAAATTAACATCGCATATGACATACCCAATATCCTTCCTGATGAGGTAAAACATGCGTTGAAGAAAATGAAAAATCAGAAAGTCCCGGGGAAAGATGAAGTTACTGTAGATGTTGTTAAAATTGTGAGGAAGAGACATGGCACAAAAACTGGCAAGACTCTTCACAAAATGCAAATTGAGCAGCAGTGTGCTACGCACTGCTGCTCCTTCCCACCTGGCTACGGAGGCGCCTATTATATGAAGTTAGGACAATTCTGTCCTATCTTATGGTTTTTTTTTTTTTTTTTGTGGACATCAGGATTTAAACTACCGTACAGGCTGGCCTCGATTAACGCGATTAATTCGTCCCGCGAGCGCATCGCGCAAAACGGAAACGCGTTAATCGAATATAATAATCAATAGGAAACATTATAATTGGTCCTTGACCTTCTGGAATGTCCATAAAGAATTTTAAAAATACCTTTTAAATAACTTTTTAACTGTATACAATGTAAAAGATAATGAAAATAATTATGGAATTAAATGTTTATTGCATAAAACAGCGGTTCCCAAACTGTGCGCCGCGGAATATTTTAAATTTTCGAGGGAAACACAGCGATACTCGACATCTGTCGGACCCTGCGCGAACTACTAGCTCGAGGTAGTTCACAGTTTCAGCATTTCTTATTAAGTTGTTTGGACCTAACTACTAAACAGAACTGTTAGGTATTTTTTTTGGTCTGGGTGCGCCTTGAAAAAATTACTGAGACACTAAGGGCGCCGTGAACCGAGAAAGTTTGGGAACCTCTGACATAAAATACACAATGAAGAAATGACTGTTGCGGAAATATTTGAACAGTGTTGACTTTCTCTTTTCATTAATCAATTTCCGATAGCCGACAACAATCTTCTCTGGGCCCTGGCGAAATAAATATCGCAGAGAACCTCAAACCTTTTGTTTGAGGTTCTATGCGATACGAAAGATATCATCTAATTCTTTTACCGTTATCTCCTTCGCGGTAACATTTTCATCTCGCTCATTTAAAAATTTGAATTTTTATGCAAGTGTGCATTGACTTTATTAGCAGGAGACAAACAAGTAACACGTCTTCTTCCGATGGTTGATGGAACACACCGAGGCGGGCAGCAGGCAAACGTTTGTTTATTGCCCGTACGACTCGCGGTAAGCTTAACGCGCGATTCAAATCTTTTTCCACTATCGCATAAAAAAAGATCGCGTTAACTGGAAAGTTGCATCGTGTAAAGTGAAAAGTTGTATAATTTTTCAAATAGTGTTAACTGAAAATCGCATTAATCGAACTTGCGTTATGCGAGGCCAGGCTGTATTTGTCGGCTTATAAGATGCACTTTTGACTTATAAATACAGTACTGTAAAAAATCGCCCTGCGTCTTAGAAGCCGAAAGTGGTAATACAGAGTCTTAGAAGCCGAAAGTGATAATACAGCACATGCGCAAAACCGAGAAGTCGGCAAGCGACAAATTGTAGTTAATAGATGCACTTTTCAGTCCAGGCTGTTGTTGGAGTAACAAGTGAATTCCAGTTATATAATTAAGCCCTAATCAATGGCAGGCGCATCAAGAGGGCCAAATTATACTATTGGATTTAAGCTAAACGTATACAATATGCCAATAAACACGAAAACAGAGCAGCAGAACGAAATTTCGGACCACCGCCTACTGAGAAGATGATTCGTCAATGGAGGAAATTTTATTACAAGAAGCTGATAAAACAAAGTACAATCTTCTTAAAATTCCACTTTGGCCAAATTTGGAAGATGTGTAATCGCATAATGATACTTAGAGACGTGGATATTGCAGTGAGTATTAAAGTAATAGTAGTAGAGGCATCTGATGCAAGAAAGCAAGGGTAAGCTTATCTAGCGTCAGCCAAAAAAAAAAAAAAAACAATTTCACACATCCATTCCCTCTAAAATTTGTCCAGTTTCTCCTTGAATAATAATAATAGTGAAAAAAAAAAAAAAAAAAAAAAAATGATAATAGTAGAAGCACAGAAACGAGCAGCTGATATTGGGATACACGACTTTTAAGGAACTGAATCTTGCTGTTATCGCTTCATGAAAAGAAACTAGAGTATCCCAGAGAATGCATGCTGAGTGCGAACAGAAAATATTAGATTGCTATAAAATTGTCCTTAATGCTAGAAAACGAAGCAACTGCGAACTTAGCCAAATCGGGAATGTGGTTGAAATTCCGTTGCCTCTTGATGTGCCATCCAATAAAATCGTAAATCTGAGAGGGCAAAAATATATAACTAGTAAAATCACTGGACATGAAAAGACACACTACACCGCAGTTTTCACTTGTTGTGCTGATCGGACCAAACTTCCGCCAATGTGAATTTTAAAAAAAAACTTTACCGTAAGATAAACTGCCAAATTGAATTCATGTACTTGTACAACAGAAGGGATGGATGGATGAAGAATGTATCAAGGATTGGTTTACAAAAGTTCGGTCCAAGCGTCTCACTACTGCGTAAAAATGCGCTACTAGTATGGGATTAGTTTAGAGCACGTAGAACTGAAAACATCACACAACTGGATGAAATGTCGAACACAGAATTGGCGGTAATTTCGGGTAATTTATAGATATAGATATCAGCATCAATAAGGCATTCAGGAATAACATGCGAGAGCAATGGAATAAATAGATGATAGAGGAGAACCGTGATACGACGCCTACGTTAAGGATGAAACGTCCATCAATAGTACAAGTGTGTGAATGGGTGCTGAAGTCATGGCATGACGTTAAGACTGAAATTGTGGTCAAGTCCTTTAAAAAATGCTATAGGTAATGCAGTAGATGGCACTGAAGATCATTTATTATATGAGAGTGACAGTAATACTAATGATGATGATAATGATGATCAAGTTAGTAATGAATCTGATGTTGAATAATACTAAAATAATACGAGTAATAATCCTATACCTTTCTTTATTGGCTTTTGGGTTTTATTTTTATTGAAACTTCCGTTGTAAGAATAAATTTTTTCTTAAATTTACTGTTTAAAATTAGGGTGCGTCTTCCATGCCGCAGGGTCTTATAAGCCGAGAAATACGGCTTACAAGACCCTGCGGCGAGAAATACGTACTTAATGCAATGGTCTTAATGCTCACAGCAGAATGAATTTGGCGCCTCCGTAGCCAGGTGGGAAGGAGCAGCAGTGCGTAGCACACGCTTCTTGATTAGACCGGGGTTCGAGACCGTCACCACCGAATGCGGAAAGGTCAGGGAATGACCACCGCATATCCCGGAGCAATATGGCCTTAGTTGCTAATGCTGCTAAAAACCAGAATAACAAACAGAACGAATTTGGCCTTCACGAGTTTCCCTGGTATTGCACTGCTTCCAAGAAAAATAGCATATTTTTTAGAAGTCCCATTTTTAAATAAACCTGCCATTTATTTAAAGATGGGACAGTGACTAAATGGCAGATTAACTTTTTGGCTATGTATTGAAATTTCCAAAAGATTAATCTGCCGATTGCACTACTTTCAAAGAAATGTGTTTGAAGTTAGTACAAAACCAGGCAACTCGTTATAAAGGCAAAGTCTGTTCTGCTGTAAGCATTTAGACGATTGCGTTGATAAAACAGTTTAGATCCAATTGGCCATAAAGAGAATATATCATCGTTAACCATAAGGAAAAAAGTTCATAAGGTAATTGCAAATTATTGACCAGTAAAAAGAGTAGTTTCAAGTACTGATCTGCAGTTCCTATAAACCACCCTTCTAGGGGAACAGCCTAGGAACAAATAATTTCAGGGGGACACCTCCTTGAAATCCAAGGACGTCTGGTAACTCTAGTGGTGACATTTCCGGGTTCCCTTGCTACCAATCTGCTCCTGGAAGGTAAGCTATCTAAAGAATAGGGTAGATTGTGTATGCAAAGAGTAGTATTTAATATTAGTAGTAGTGGCAAAATGATGCAAGGAAGGGAAAAAAAACTTTTTCACATCCTTTCTAATAATTTGCTCAATCTTCTAATTCAGACTACTCACTTTCACAAAGCCAGATGGAAGTTCGTGCTAATAAGCAATTACTCTCTGGCTGAAAGAAATTTCCGCACATCTGTTCTGCAACCATCCTTTCCCATTCATGTCCCTCTTGTCATGTGTGTGTCGTACGGACACACATTTAGAATGAGGGTACTATCTGTATTTATTAGCATTTACCATCCGATTTAACCTTAAAAACTTCAATCAGGAAAAGGTTACCATTGATATGCTAATTATTAACCGTCAATCAATTCTTTTTTTTTTTTTGTAGCAGACATAGCCCTGCAACTAGCAGATAAAATATTACTCGTATATTATTTTAAAATAATACAAAAATACTGGTTTGTACAGCAAACTTGATCGCTAACAAGATATTGCGTTTTGTTTCCTGTTAACTGAATTATTTTTTTATCATCATTTATAAGAGGTTTTGAGATATACTGCCCTATTCTTAAACATTTAAAATTTAACTGTATATCAGGATATACAGTTAAATTGTAGTTGTTTGCCCTTTCTCTACTTCTTAAATCTCAACTTTCTTAACAAGATCACACACAACTATAAAGGTTTCTCCATTTTCGCCACAGATCTTTTGACTATATTTCCGGAACATCTACACATACTGTTTTATTTTTATTAGCTTTAAAAATTAAACTTCTGTAAATTTTTGTATGTTCTCTTGTCTGTCAGTGCAATAAAGAAAGAAAGCCCACTGGACACCTTTTAAATATAGGAAGAGCTGTATTTTCAGTCTATGAATTTCGATAAACATTGGTGACAGCTGATAAGAACAGGTGAGCTACTGCAAACTTTTGAGACGGTCCCTCATCTAACCTAGTGTGTGTGTATGTCGTTACTTGCATTCCCTTAATTTTAATAAAAAGGTAAAGTGCAGCCATTATCAACCCACTGCAGGATGGAAGCCTCCTCAATAATTCATGCTGAGAGAAATGGACCATAATCTGCCACGCTGGTCCAGTGCGAGTTGGCAGATCGACTGTATTCAGCAGTCAGGGGCTTGAATCCCGGTCTACTCAAAGAGCGTGTGCTACTGCACTCCCGCTCCTGACCACTAGGCTACATACCTCTAACTCAAAGGTTAATGATTTTCTCTTTAAGATTTTTATTTATATTTCCTTTTGAATCATCAAGTTTATAGTAATCCGATCATACAAACTGCAGCATTCCCGCGTAGGCCTTCCCTAGTAACTAATATATTAACTTTAACTTCATAGGCTTTGGCTTTAGAGCATATTTTCATGCTCCTGGAACCAGTTCTGTATAACTCTAGCCTTGAAATATTTCCCATATGTGTGTGTGTGTCCCTTTAATATATTCAACTCGTAAGGCTAATTCTATAAATGTACGCGCACTCTAATCCAAGCATAAGTTTTTGACTTCTTGAACTTTTTGATTTCCATATTTCAACTATTTGTATCAACTGTTCAACCTCATCCACCCCAAGGCCGTCATGCTCTCGCGACTTCAAATTTTCGCGTTTGTTACATCACACTAAATTGTTTGAATGAACTCTCCTCAATCAAAGCCAACATGTGTTTTAAAATAAAATAAAAAATAAATAAATTTTCTGTTTATACTCCGGGACGACCAAACGGTCAGAGGAGTTCACAAGATGGACAGAATACAAGAAACAGCACCGTATTCAGCGGTGTCACGGGCTTGAATCAGGTCACTCAAGGCACGTGTATTTATGCACCCGCGCGCTGACCACTCGGTTACACAAGAACTATTACGTATAAGTACTAACAAAACTTGTAGCAATGACAAATTCACGGCCCATGTAGATTTAACTCTGTATAGTCATGATTATCTCAGATTTTTTTTGTAATTTTTTTTATTAAATAAAATAATCTTCTAATAAAATTATTAGAAAATAATAATTTTCTAATAAAACTAATAATAATAAAATAAAAAAAATAATAATAAAATAATTTTCTGTTTATACTCCGGGACGACCAAACTGTCAGAGGAGTTCACAAGATGGACAGAATACAAGAAACAGCGCCATATTCAGCAGTGTGTCACAAGAACTATTACGTATAAGTACTAACAAAACTTGTAGCAATGACAAATTCACATGTAGATTTAACTCTGTATAGTCATGATTATCTCAGATTTTTTTTGTAATTTTTTTATTAAATAAAATAATAATTTTCTAATAAAATTATTAGAAAATAATAATTTTCTAATAAAAATAATAATAATAAAATATTTTTTTATTAAATAAAATAATAATTTTCTAATAAAAAAATAATAATAAAATAATTTTCTGTTTATACTCCGGGACGACCAAACGGTCAGAGGAGTTCACAAGATGGCCAGAATACAAGAAACAGCACGGTATTCAGCGGTGTCACGTACTTGAATCAGGTCACTCAAGGCACGTGTATTTATGCACCCGCGCGCTGACCACTCGGTTACACAAGAACTATTACGTATAAGTACTAACAAAACTTGTAGCAATGACAAATTCACGGCCCATGTAGATTTAACTCTGTATAGTCATGATTATCTCAGATTTTTTTTTTGTAATTTTTTTATTAAATAAAATAAACTTTAATAAACGTAATTCGTGCAAAAACATATACTGTACTTGTTACTCATACCTATTGTTATCAAGTTTTAAAAAACTTAATTATGATTATTTAAGGTCTCATTTTTTTTTTTTTTTTTTTTTAAATCAATGTGTAAACAGTTGTTGATGGGTGGGAAAAGTTAATTTACATATTTTTATTTTGCTAAAAAATAACATCCGTGTTTTGCTGGGAGTAATCTCGGATTAAGTGGATATTGTATTATCGATTCTACTCTAGTACGATAAATACGACTTTAGTATTTAGTATTTAGTACGATAAATACGACTAGAGTAGAATCGATAATGCAGTGCTTAAATACTACTTTAGTAGTACTGTATAATAAGCAATTTGTCAAATAAATGAATGAACTTACCAAAGGATAACCAAAGCTAATTCCATGAGAATTATGGCAATAACAATGCTTTCTACCTTCCTAATGAAAAGTATCACATCGGCTTTGGGAATAAATTTAGCCATTTCCGAAATTGCAGCAATATTTTGATGTTTATATTTATATAACATACAATAAAATTACTGAAGATTTATTATTAATGTTTAATAATTAATGTACATCTCAAGAACTCGCTTTTTATGTGCTAATTACCGTTTTATAACCTGATGTCGTTGCTCGTATACGTCTTTGACAAGATTTGTTTGATTATACATATGCCGGTCAGAGATTTTAGTTCTGTAATTTGATATTTTCTTCGTGTGGATAATGTGTAAACATAACTTCTTGTTGTCTCTAACCACTGCTTATAAGGTCACAGCGTTATCACTAATGGCAACTTACGAAATGCAGTAATCGTTCTACATTGAAGTTAAGCTGAAACAAAACTAACTCTCTAGGAAATAATGTTACATTCGGTCGACTGACAGAAGCATAACGCTTTCTTCGTAAAAAGATACGTACGTAAGTAATACTTATTTTTATATTGAAAAAAAAATAAATAAATAAAAATAAAAATACATACATTTCAATTATATATAAGGTGTTTCAAATAAAAGGCATGACGGATCACGCAATTTTAGGTTTGGGCTATATCGTCTGGGTAACTTTTGTCATATTTGAGCTAAAATTTTTGAATTGGTGTTAAAATAAGACAAGTATTACTGTTTAGATTTTACGATTTCTACATTAAAATTTTGCCAAGTCAGCTGCTTTTTCTAAATGCTAAATGGGAAAGTTGTTCCACGCCTTCAGTTTGGTCTAAAAACGTCATCTCTGCATTACGGAAACCACGGAGCTGTGACAGAAACAAACGTTAAGCCGATTTTATTGAAACAAAAGTAAAAACAAATGCTACGGTTTTAGCGTGAGAAGCGCACTTGTAGCCAGAAGTCCGCAGCTAAAAGCGCATAACGAATAACGAACACACAACTGTTGTATTTGATGTTTATATTTATATAACATACAATAAAAATTACTGAATATGTTTAATAATTAATGCACATCTTTGTTTCGTTTGTTCCTTCAAATAAAATCGTTTTCGCTTCATAAGTACAGAGATATATATAGACTAAACCGAAGACGAGAAAGAACTTTTCATTACAAAAAAAAAAACAGTCGATTTGGCAAAAATTTAAATTAGAAAACGTAAAAGCTAAACGATAATACTTAGCCAAATTTTAACGAACAAGTCAAAAACGTCAGCCCAAATACGCCAAAAAAAAGTTTCAGACTGACAAATAGCCCAAACATAAAAATAAGTAAGGAAAAACCCCGGTGCTCTTTTTAATTGGAATATCACGTATAAATAAAAATTTGTCGTTATAAATCAAATCAAAGAAATATTGAGTATTGCGAAATCACTTCCCACCCCAATTCACCATTATCTTAATATAAAAATTTTTCATTTAACGAGTATCATTTTAACAAAATTATCAGTTTAGCGCAATAAAAACTCATACCGCTTAGAAAAAATAATCATTATAATGCAATTTGTGAAAAGGAAACAAACATTACCGCGTAGACTTTTTGATCTTTGGTTGTTGTTGGTTTGTTGTTTAATGGCACAAGGGCTGCTATGGCCATATTGTGCCTATTGATCTTTGATATTTAGCATTTGTCAGTGCTGCAATGATTTACCGACTGAGTAGTTGATTGCCTGTTTGAGATGAATGGCTTTTGATTTGTCTACCTTCCTATAAATTCTTACCCCACCATTGCACTGACACCACTTTTTTAAATGTTTTGTTTTTTCTTTTAATTTGTAAATGAAATTAAATCCTCCCTTGTACCTTTGTCCACCAATATTCTCAACTGGTTATATGGTATTTTTTAATTTCATTTCAATAAACTGTGAATTATAAGCCAAATTTTTGTTTGGCATCTCTATGTTTGTTCTAGACAATTCCCATTCTCACATAGCAACAGTGAAACGGCAGCAACAGGTGTCTATTCTTGCCCTAGAATTTAGTTTCACCAGCTAAACACAAACAGCTGACATAGCTATTCACATTGCATCTGCCAGATGACACACATCTTTTGTGTTTCAATGATGAGTAACCCCTGACAAATCTAAAAAATATGATAAAAACTTTTCTTTTTATCATTATTGGATGCTCTCATTTATTTTTGATATTTTTAATCAAATTTAGCAGATCATAATTAATAGATTACTTTTCAATTCAGTAAAAAAGCTAAATATAATTTTTTTTTAATTAAAACAAAAAAAGGGGTGTTTCACAGATACCATGCGATCATCTTTGTTAAATGGAGGGCACAATACTTGAATAATTTTGGAAGTGACAGGGGTTGTTTATGTAGGGTTACACCCTGTTCAATCTAATCATTATGACAATCCCTGTTTTAGCAACTGGCCATACGCCTCCCCCCCCCAGCCTGGTGGCACACATCACAGTGAGAACCAATAAATGTGATACTGCAGATTTGTGCCATGCAGTCCATACAGAGCACTTGATCGACATGGACAAGGACCTGATGGTTGAAAGGTGGCAGTACCACAGAAACTGAAAATTTTGTAGGCTTACTCATGGAGTAAGTACTGCAGTTAAGGCATTTCAAGGGTAGGCAGATAGTGAATGTAGCAGTTTTCTGGGCCAATGGAAGGCACCTACTCCTCATTGATGGCTGCAGTGAATGTAGGCCGTCCCACCTTGTGTAAGGTGCATTATCCTTGTGGAACACGTGTGTTCTAGAAGGATAATGCATCCTTCCACAAGTCCGGTATTGTTTGATTTTTTTTTTTTTGATTTGGTAGTTGTTGGCGCATCGGCTTCTGTGGCCATATTGCACCTCCCAAGGTTTTTGCAGTACTTTGATCCAAGCCCGAGGCGGGAATCGAACCCGCGACCTTTGGGTTGCCGGGCAGGTACTTTACCCACTCGGCTAGCCCGGTCGGCCAAGTATTGTTTGAGAGTGGTTTGCCAAACACAAACATGACTTCCAGGTGCTACCTTCTATAATCCTACAGAACATCTGTGGGATTACATGAATCATCAAATCTGGCATTTGGATGCTCCACCATGGACTACTGCAGATCTATGGGACACAGTCCTGGTTACATGATACAACAAAGGCCTAATAGAGTCCATGCCTTACCTTGTGGTAGCAGTACTGGCAGCAAGAGGAGAATATGCTCACTATTAGTTAAGTAGTCATAATGTTTTGACTGAACAGTGCATTTAAGCATGCTGGTAGATGAGGTATTAGCACAGATTGAAATTGTGATTGTTTACAGTTTTGTGTGAAGAAATACAGCAGTTGACAATTGCTTCCCAGTTTTTGCAAATTTGATGGTTACAGATTTATACTCTGAAGAGCTTGTTCCACTTCAACCTACAGATGCTGAAGATTGAGACCTGATGACTGGGGAAGCCGTTTCTATAGGCTGAACTTACTCTCATGCTCCTGGAATCAGTTCTGTTAAACTCTAGCCTTGAGATATGGCACATTTACCATGTGTGTGTGTTTTAACTCCAATGAAACTGAAGCTATGTGGCAAAAGTATATTGTGTCTATAAATTGTGTGAATTATTCAGTAGGTTTGCTGGATGAAAAAACTGAGCTTCCAGGAGGAAAACTATGCAACCCTTCACTGAGACTGTTCTATTTAGCCATGTTTTGAAAAAAAAAAGCCTATAAAAATTTCCTGTCACTGATGAGATTAATGAATGTTATATATGTCATGCCATTAATGAATGGTGCTTATTTCTTATTTCTTCTTCCATTATGCTCATTAATGGTGCTTATTTCTTATTTCTTCTGCCATTATGCTCATTAAAAGCAACTTGAGTAATAATAAACATCCAGTTGTTTTAGAAGAAAGCAAGCTTATATAGCATCAGCCAAAAAAAAAAAAAAAAAAAAAAACACTTCCCATTTCACTCATCTGTTCACTCCAAGTGTATGTCTAGTTCAGCCCTAAATTTATTTAAGGTAGCAACTTCCACAACAACAAATGGAAGTCTGTTCCAGCAATCAACTACCCGCTGGCTAAAGGCAAACTTCTGCACATCTATTCTACAACTGTCTTTCCTCAATTTGAATCTATGCCCTCTCAGGTTCTTAATCTGAGCAAGCAGAAGTATCCCACCAGCATTGAGCCTGCTTAAACCATTCAAGGCCTTATACACCTCAATCAGATCACCTTGCAGGTGCCTAGTCTCCAGATGCTGCAACTTGCAGAACTTAAGCCTCTCTTTGTAGGAATAGCTTTCGAGTTTATTCTTCACATGATATTTGTTGAAGAAAAAGAGAAATTTACCTCAATATGATACATAGAACACTTTCTTAGTATGATCTCTCCAGAAATTAAAACGAATAAAAGATTAATGCAAAATGATTACAGTAAAAAATCAATAGAACATAATTCAAAAAACAATTTTAAAAAATTCATTAAAAAATCAATTAAAATTAAATGTAAATTTTGAAAAATGTTTTTCCTTCCTGAAGAAGACAATGCTTTTCGACCAAGTGTCATGATCACAGGAATGGAAATTACGGAGTGTGTGCACTTAAATCTTAAATAGAGTGATGTCATGTGTCTTCACATGACAGTATGAAATCATACTGTCATGTGAAGTTGTCTCTCCACAGTACGGTCTGATGATGGGTATCAGTAAGATATACAAAACGTCACCTTATTAAACAATATTATAATTAATAATTTAGTTTTATATTATAATAATATACTTTATTAGGCAAACAGCCTAATAAACTATATTATTAAGAATTGGAACTAGTAATTTAAAACACGATATTATGAAACTTAGTCGCACTCTACAACTACATTCATCGCATTAATTATAATTTTGTTGTATTACTAGCTGTATTTTTGTGATTAGTACAATAAATAAGTAATAATTAAAACTGATATAAACAAACTGGTATATTTTATATTACATATCCATCGATTTATTTTTGAATCTGTAGATATAGGTGGGTATGGCATTTGTTTCTCTGCACAACATTAAAGTTATGCAGAGAATGTAGGTTTTGGTAATTAGGAATTTTCTCTGGCCTGCCAAATATTCCAAAAATTCATATGTGGCCTGCTTCTCTAAAAGTTTGGGGACTCCTGTCTTATAGCATACACTAAATAGTTGACTCTTACCTGTCTTTTGGCTTGGATGATTTCTTCCACTGGGTTCACAACTGCATTGCTCACAGTTTCAACTGGATATTCTGATGTGGCATTATTGTAAAGTATCAAGTGCCTTCTGAAACTTTTTAAACCCAATTGTTGGCCTATATGATCACTGGAAACATGTCTTTGTGAATATCCTTTGACCAACAGGAAGTGCACAACAGTGCAGTTTTTGAATTGTGCACTCCTGTAGTGTAATAACCATCTTTCATCATGCAAGACTAAAAATTATTCAGGGAATGCAAAAAACAGTGCTTTATTCTACCATGGAATGTTTTTCCACCTATTACTAAAATCTCACAATCATGGTTATGGAGCTGCATCTTTTTGTGATCTGCTTCCTGAATCTCTTTCCCCTCATATTTACATGAATAAACATCTATAATTATCTCTCATTTGGGAGTTGAGCCCTTGTGCATTCATTTTGCCATTGAATGCAACTCCTCCTTTTTTCATTATTTCTTAGGTATTTTAGGGTCAGCATTCACCAACCACATCAAGTGGACAAGCACTGGCTTGATTCCTCTAAGCAGGATTAAAGTAACCTTCTAGGGGGTTGGATCTTTGCTGACCTTGGTCCTCCAGGATGGGTATCCCCAGACACAAGACCGAGATTGCTGCTGATCCTGCTGGGGTTGGAAGGACACCACTGCCCATGCAGCTGTCTTTCAATTAATCTTTTATATTCTTGTAACTTTTGATTTCCAAGGGGATGCCTCTTGCTATCTTTCCCTTCTGTACTATCTCTGACTCCTCCCCCCCCACAAAACTTCACCCACTATCTTTCCATTCATGCCACCATGGTCCTCCTGGAATTCGTTTCGGGAAGAACCAGAAAGTGCCTTGATAGCAGAACCCTGGAGTGCTCCATATGGCTAAGGATGGGAGTCAGGGGCAACCAAAATAGTGTTTTTTGCCCCCTGGTTGCAAAATGCTAGCTGCCAGCTAATGTTACAACAAAACAATACATTACATGGACATGCCCTACACTACACTCATACAGCTGCCTGGTCATCTGTACAGATGACCCAGCAGAAAATGGGGGGAAGGGAAACCCTGGAGCCCACAACCAATCAATGACACAACATACACATTGTACTCCCCCATATTCAAATTCTGAATCCCTTACATTGGTGTGACATGTCTCTGATATCTCCACATTACCTGCAGTTGATGATTTGACCAGTACTTTAAATTCATTAAATTTATTTACTATGCTCCTAGCATTAGTGTGCATACAAGTATAGATGCAACTATTTTTACTCTTGGTAACCCTAACAAAGTTCATGTATTTGCTTGTTCCATGAGAGCCCCCAAGCAGATTTTGAAATAAATATATTTTAAATAACTAGCACTTTAAATAAATAGCATATACTTCTTTATTTGGAACTATATTTTTTTTATTTAGGGCAGTGAAATGCCAAGTTAATCATGAAAGATGCTTTTTAATCCATAATATTTAAAAATTACCATATTCCCAAAATGTTTACAAAGATATTCTGAAAGTTGGCAGAAGTGACTGAGATATATATATATATACAAATAAATAAAAAATCTTTATTGCTGGAACATGTAAAACTAACATATTATTACATATAAATTTCAAGACTGATTTATAATAAAAATTTATAAATCTTTGTCTCAAATTTATAAACTTAAGTTTTCTTTATTTGCTTAATTTGTAAACTTTATAAAATCAAATAGTTCAATCTTTATAAACTTGAGGCACTATTAAGGTCTATTTATTTTTATCATCATGCATTTTCAGTTATCTTTGGTGATATTAGAATTTGATAATGCCTTTAATCCACTGATGATAATTGCTAACCTTTGTGTAAAAACCATATTTGCCTTCACCACCACATCCCTCACCCCAACTAACAATTCCAAGGAGATACCAAGAATCATTCCATTCTATTACAAAAGGTCCGCCACTGTCACCTTTACATGAGTCACCAATTATTTCTTGAGCATATCCAGCACAGAACATATTACGTGTTACCTGAAATTTACAACATAATATTACGAAAAGCATAATGAAATGGTATTTTCATTTGATCTAACATCATATTTAATGAAAACACATATATTATGTCAAAAAGAATATAATTAACTGTCAAGGCTGACAAATAATCCCACAGTAATCAATATATATATAAATAACAATTTATAAGAGAGAAATATAAGCCTATCATTATCCACATTATGAAAATTTATGCACAATTTCAGAAGAACAATTATATGAGATTAGATACACTCAGCATTGACCACATGTGTTCAAAATTACATCTACTCACTAATATAAATACACAATACAAAAGTCATAATAAAGTTGTGGACACCAGACAGTTAAAATCTATATAAATAAAATAAAAGTTATTTACAGTTAAAACATTAAAATCATCTAAATGAAAATACACACAGTAACTTTCAAAAATAAATATAGCCTTCATCAGCCAAAAATTCAACTCTGACAGGTGTTTAAATAACAGTGGTATTGCTGCATTAATACTGCAATGTCACATGGGATTGGCTATGTGTGCCATGCTATGTAATGTATGCTTCATCCGCATTATCATATTCAGACATTCTACACTTCTGCTTCCCAATTCCATTGGATATTATCATGTTGAAGCAGTTTGAAAATTGGGTGAATGGAAGTACAATTATCTTGTGCATTGCTTCTAGCTAGTGTCAGCATTGCTGATCCATTTCACATCTGATGATATCCACTTTGAGGGTGTTTATATTGTGTTGCTTTTGCCATACATGATCAGCAATAGCTGAACTGAACTAAAGTCTATGTTACAAAATGGGTTGCCCAGCCAATATTTAGATATCTTTTAGCCTCACTGATATAGACTGCACTGCATTAATAACGCATAAAAGTATGCCATTTTGGAACATTTCGTGTGTGGGAGAAGATTGTTTGTAACTTCTTGATTCTTGCCTACACTGGATGTTAAATTGCTTAAGTATCCTGGCAATCTTTTTGAGACATCCTCACATAGAATGGGATACATGCTACACCAGCATTAACAGAATGTTCTCTATGTCAAGGGTAATGACTGACTGTAATGTAATTTCATATTTGTCTACAAATTTTTCTCAGAAACCAAATGCCTGCAGGCTCATGTACACCCTATTAACCTCCTTCTGTCCATCATGCCACTCATTACAACACAACCAAGCTCTGTTCATTAGTACAAAAGCTTTGCTATGGTCCAATGTATGACAGATGGAATAACCTGTAAACTGACACACACATATTGATTTTCTGTATACCATAATATACAGACTATGATTATCCTTAAGTATCATGATGCCTAGAGGAGTTTGGTCATTTTCTGTTTGCACAGTGAAATTTATGAAGAAGAAAGAGTTGGTTTGACAATTTAAGATGTTATCTCCCTGTTCTTTGGGAATTATGACAAATACTTCATCAATAAAACATCTCCATGCCTGGATATGTCCCCCCCATTTTGTTCTTTCTTTTAACTCCTCCATAACTAAATTAGCCAGGTAGATGCTGACCCCATGGCCAATCCACATATTTCTTCATACATAATGTTATTAAAAACAAAAGTGATGTTAAGACATAAATTTATATCTTCACACCCAGGGTCCTGAGCTGGATATCATCATTCTTCTCTTTCTTGGTGATTCCCTTCTACTTTTGACTCTCTCTCTCTCTCTCTCAGGGTAACTTGGGATTTTTTTTTTTTTCCTGGTGCAGCATAAGCCTCAGGCTTCCTTGCACCATATGGGTATTAATAATAATAATAATATGTCAGTAATATTTAATTTAGTTCCTTTGTAGAATTTAGTCTCTTTTACCAATGCCAATTTTGCACAATAAACTGCTTGCATTATTGGAATGCTAGTATATAGAGAAACTGTACCATATGACACCAATATCTCTTCATGTATATTTATGAAGAGATATTGGTATCATTTAATGTACTTTCTCTGTTATTTGATTAAATACTTTGTGTAATTGTGGCTTGCATAGTACAAGGCTACAGCCTTTCCACCTAGCCCTGTATAGATTTAGAGGCTATTGAAATGCTATGTACTTTTTTTTTTTTTTTGATACCGGTGCCTTGCAGTACCTAACAAAGTATATTAAATTGTACTCTATTCTTTAACCTTTTTCCACTTTAATTCACAAATCCAACAACCTCTGAAAGCACTAGCTACAGAGAAGAAAAGATCATCTCAGCAAGCTTCAAGTTGACAGTTTAAATAAATTTAAGGCTGAACTAGACAAACATTTGGAGTGACCGGATGGGTGAAATGGGAGGGTTTTTTTTTTTTTTTTTTTTGGCTGATGCTGTATCAACTTGCTTTCTTACATCATATGCCTCAACTAATGCTAAATTTTAATGCTAAAATGTTTCTAAAAATAATAAATAAAATAAAAACTATTTTTTTTAATCTCAGTGCAGTGTAACATAAATTCAGCAGATTTGAAAAATGTTTTTATACTTTTCTCCTCCCCACAAATCAAATTTATACGCATTCTTATGTGCAGTATATCTGCAGATTAATTGGATTAGCATTAAAAGGGGCAAATAAGGCAAGAAAGCAAACTCATACAGCATCAGCCAAAAAAAAAAATGACACCTCCCATTTCACTTATTCATTTCCTCCAATAGTTTGTCTAATTATTCCTTAAATTTATTTAAACTATCAACTTCCACAAAAACAAATGGAACTTTGTTCCAACATGCAACCACCCACTGGCTAAATGCAAACTTCCACACATCTATTCTGCAACTGTCCTTCCTTAATTTAAATTTTTGCCCTCTCGTGTGTGTGGTCTGGGCAAGAGGAAGAATCTCATCAGCATTGAGCTTGCAAAATCCATTCAAAGCCTTAACCACATCAATCAGATCACCTCACAGGTGTCTAGTCTCCAGACACTGCAATTTGCAGAACTGAAGTCTTTCTTGGTAAGAGCACCCCTTTGTCCCACTCTCCAATCTCATTGCCCTTCTCTGTACTCATTCCAACAGCTCCATATCCTTCATAAAATGAGGCCTCCACACCTTTGTGCAGTACTCAAGATATGGCCTGACCACTGCCTTATACAATAGGATAATCACCTACTTATCCCTGCTGGCAAAATTCCTGTATATCATTAACAAAGCCCCATGAGCTGTCCTGGCAGCCTGTCTGCATTGCTCAGAGAACTTCATATCTGACGAGACAATTACCCCAGATCCTTTTTAATTTTCCACTATCACGAGTGTAGTACCACACAGTTGGTACACCACTCTGGGGTTACTGCTACCCATATGCAGTACTTTGCATTTATCAGTGCTAAATTGCAATTGCTATTTCTCAGCCCATCTACCCAACTTTTCTAGATCCTGTTGTACAGCCAAAAAAAAAAAAAAAAAACAGTAGATAAGAAAATTCAAATTATGCACTTCCCTCCTCATCCAGTCAACCTTTCAACTGTAAGGCAACTTATTCCAGTAATCAACAACTCACTGGATAAAAGAAAACTTCTTACAATCTAGTCTAAATCTCTTCCCCTGTAATTTGAATTTATGGCCACTAGGTCTGGAATTCTTTATAAGATGAAAATTCCAACTTCATTCATTTTACCAACCTCTCTCAAAGCTTTCTAAACCTCAACAATGTTCCCTCTAAAGTGCATGGTTGCCAAACTCTGTAACTCAAATAATTGAAGTCTTGCCTTATGTGGTTGCCCCTTTGCTGATCTCACCATGCAGGCTGTCCTTCTTTGGACCCTTTCAAGAAGCCCAGTGTCTTTTTTCAGATGTGGTCTCCATACTTGAACACGGTATTCTAAATGTGGTCTTACAATTGCCTTATAAAGTGGGATTATAACCTCCCTATCTCTATAGAATAATATTCAAAAAATCATTAATAGGACACCGTGGACTTTTCTGGCTGCTTGTTTACACTGCTCAGCAAATTCATATCTGCCCATATCATAACTCCCAGATCCCTTTCTTCCTCTACTGTTTTTAATTTAACTCCACAAAACCAAGTGTATAATTTAATTTGGGGTTTCTATTCACCAAGTGTAAGACCTTGCATTTTGGCACATTAAAACATAGCTGCTACTTTTCTGACCATTCTAGAAGGAGCTCTGCTTGACACTGATCATTAATGACTCTTGCAATGTTTACATTGTCTGCAAATTTTGATATTGCATCCTTTATCCTTTTGTCAATATTGTTAATGAAAATCAGAAACAACAGTGGTCCGAGAATTGATCCTTGGGGGATACCACACTTCTGACATTACACTAATCTGAAGAATATCTATTATCACAACCCTCTGCCTTCTACCTTGCAATCTATCTTAGATGTTGTAGTAATAGGGTTTTAGGAGCATCAGCTGTTGTTTGTTTGTTATTTGGTTTTTAGAAGCATTAGCAACTAAGGCCATATTGCTGCGGGGATATATGTGGTGGTCATTCCCTGACCTTTCCGCATCTTCCGTATTTGGTGGTCACGGGCTCGAACCCAGTCTAATCAAGAAGTGTATGCACTGCTGCTCATGCCCACCTAGCTACGGAGGTGCCAGGAGCATCAGCAACTAAGGCCATATTTTTCTGTATGTACGTGTGTAAACTGCATGTGTTCTGTGGTCGATTTTCTGTTTGCCAGATGAAAAACTTGAGTTTCTGGAAGAAAAAACTATGCTACCCTTGCTGAGACCAACTAACTCAGCCACATTGTGAAAAAGGCCCATAAAAATTCTTTGCATCATTGACAGGGCTCAGACTCAGGTCTTTTCCACTCAGTGTGGAGAGGTTTGCGATTCTACCAACTGTGCTACCCACAAGGGGTCTTTCCAGTAATTCCAAGAATCTTTCCATTAATCCCAAAATGTTCCAGCTCATACAGTAACCTCTTATGAGGGACTGAGTCAAATACTTTACTAAAATCCAAATAAACTATTCTGAAATTGTTCCCTATGTCTGGCTCATGAGTAACTGTGTAAAAATAGCTTACCAAGTTAGTTAAACATGATTTTCCCTTAATAAAACTATGTTGTGTGTCCTTCAGAATGCCATTTCTATCTAAATGTCCCTAGATTATACCCTTGATCACTGCCTCTAAGATTGTCCCTACCTTGTTCATGTGCATGAGGTCATGCTTCTCATTCTGGTTCTCTTGTATGATAACAAAATGTTTGTGGGTAAGAAAATTATCAAAATCACAATTTTGTGTTATTAAAAAAAACCTCCACCTGAAACACTTATATTGACATATCCAGCATACAGTGAGAATGTTGAAACTCAACCAACTGTATGGGGAGGATATGATGAAGCATTGTTTATGCCACCCATACTAGTGTGTATGTGTGTGAAGAAATATACAGTGGTACCTTGGTTTGCGAGCATAATTCATTCCGGAAACGTGCTCGTAATCCAAAGCACTCATATATCAAAGCGAATTTTCCCATAAGAAATCATAGAAACCCAGATGATTTGTTCCAAAACTCAAAAATATTCATATACTGTAAAAATGATTAATACAAAATACATACCTTTTCATATTTTTAATATTTAAATTTAATATACATAAATCAATCGAATTTATAGTAGGATGACTTTCACTGTCACTAACGGAATCACTGCTATCTGTAGACTCTTTCTTTTTGTGCGACTTTAAAAAGGAACCTCTCCAATGACACTTGCTTTTGCCTCCTCTTGAGGATTTCACGGAAATATGACATTGCATTGTCGTTAAACAGATTTATCGCTCGCACTATTACAAAATGAGGGGGCACACTTGATACACATAAACAAAGCTGCGCGCGTGTAGCAATTGAATAAACAACACCGTAAAGGCAGAGATACACTATTAACACCTCACATTTTACTAAAGCACATTTCTAGGGGTTACTACCATAAAACAATAAAAACAATTTCCAGTTACGTTCCTGCTTGTGGAATCTGTTATAAACTGGTAGTAAACTCGATCTAATTGCATTTGCGATTATACCGATAGTTGGAATTGTGTTGGTTTTTACGTTATTATGGTGAAATGTGTTTCCCCTTCACTGATATAAAAAACAAATACATTTTCAGAATCTTCTCTTCATTCCTATCGTGTTGCGTTCGGTTGGGGTGATTTTGCGTTCGACTGCCATTTCTTGTAAACACAAAGGCGAATCGTGCATAAGCGAATTCGGTTCGTGTTATATAAGATATTGTTCCCCTATTTATAAATTGTGTATGATCGAATTCGTGTAGTGTAAACACGTGTTATACGAGGACTGACTGTACTCGTATTGCAAGGCCTCGCTCGTTTATCAAGTTAAAATTTATTAAAAATTTTTGCTCGTCTTGCAAAACACTCGTAGACCAAGTTACTCGCAATCCAAGGTACCACTGTATATTGTTATTAATAACTTATTTTTATGTAAAAATAAAAAAAATTATGTTTGTAATAACAATGTTATTACAAATATTGTTTTTATTAAATAATTATGCATTTCTTGAGGGTTGTAAAAAAAAAAGATTGCAAAACTGATCACAAAACAATGTCCACTTTGAATTTGTACCAGGGACCAACTGGTACAAATTCATTTTAACAACTATACACTGTATAGTTGTTAGAATGGTATTAAACAACTATACAGTGAAGTGCTTCATAATCAAAGGAATGTGATCAGAATACTGGATAATGCCAGTAATTTTTTTTACACTAAAGTTACCAGTGTCTGCATTGTTTTTAAGAACTAGCATTAGCATTAGTTGAGGCATACGATGCAAGAAAGCAGGCTTATACAGCATCAGCCAAAAAAAAAAAAAAAAAAAAAAATCCTTCCTGTTTCACCCATCTGGTATCTCCAAATGTTTGTCTAGTTCAGCCTTAAATTTATTTAAGCTATCAACTTCCACAACAACAGATGGAAATCTGTTCCAGCAATCAACTACCCGCTGGCTAAAGCGAAACTTCCGCACATCTATTCTACAACTGTATTTCCTCAATTTGAATCTATGCCCCCTCAGGTTCTTAATATGAGCAAGTGGAAGTATCCCATCAGCATTGCGCCTGATCAAACCATTCAAGGTCTCATACACCTCGATCAGATCACCTAGCAGGTGCCTAGTCTCCAGATGCTGCAACTTGCAGAACTTAAGCCTTTCTTCGTAAGCACATCCCTTTGTCCCTCTCACCAATCTTGTTGCCCTTCTCTGTACTTATGTTACTATGACTTATATTCTCTGAACTTACGTTAGTATTTACAAATAGTCCAGTAAAGGTGGAATGATAAAAGTATTCACCTTTTACTGAACTATCTATAGCCATACTATATTCTTAAAGACAATGTAAAAAAAAAAACAAGATAAAAAACGAGAAAAAAACCAAGAGATACAGGAAGAATGAAGTCATTAAATGTGACATGTTTCTTTAACCTCACAAGAGCAATATCATTATCTAAAGTATCTCGTAAAAAAAAAAAGACAATGTATACATCAGTAACTTTGCCAGTGAAAAAAAAAAATTGATATTCATCACTAAATGTATCAAATTTAATGAACCTGAAATAAAATTATAAAAAAATAATATTAAATAAAAAAAGAAAAGAAAATTTAAATTTTGTATCACAGACTTAAATATATTTAACAAAATATCCAAGTAAATATTACAAACTGATTTCTTACCATATATTTGGTGGATTGGCTACAAGTCTTCTCACTAATAACTGGCATTCGCAGTTCCTGTAAATATTTTGGCTTAGGTCCTTGGTATTTCAGCTGTCCCCAGCCAGTTACAGTTCCCATTCGCATATCTTGAGATAAAAAAGTCTGTTCAAGAAAACGTTGTTTTCCAAGACATACAGGAAGAATGAAGTCATTAAATGTGACATGTTTCTTTAACCTCACAAGAGCAATATCATTATCTAAAGTATCTCGTGAAAAATCTGGATGAACAAAATGTTCTTGTATATCTGTTTTGAATTCTTCATTTTCTTCAATGTTCTGATTATACTTTCCAAGCTTTATCACTATATTATTTCTTTTAATTCCAGGATAAATAAGGCAGTGTGCTGCAGTAACTATCCAACGTTCATTCAGCAATGCTCCTCCACAGAAGGAACCTCTATTTGGTTCCCACAGCATGACCTGAAAGTAGAATAAAACAAAATATTAGACTGTAAAAAAATTTCATTAAATTTACAATAATTTTTTTTCTTTATTCCAAAGTGTTATTACTAATAAAAATAATGTTTTATTTACATTTCAGCTTTCTGCAACATTCTATTACATTTCAGGTTGCTACAGCAGGTTCATTCTTAAAAGCAGTTCTGCACAGATAAACAGATTATGCATTATAATGTAATGTTTACTATTCTGTAGGAGAACAGCAGCTCTCTCTCTCTCTCTGAATTTATCCAGCTCTCCCTCTCTCTCTCTCTGAATTTATCCAGCCCTCCCTTTCTTGTGAGCTGTAAAAATGCATTGCAGTTATGGATCAGCAACCAACTTGAGGTTTTCAATAGCTATGCCTCTTATTAACTGATAATTTGTACTCAATCCTCATTCAAAATTATCTGCTTGTGGTAAATAGCTATGAATGATTCAGAATGCCAAATGATGAATAAAGCAATTTGCTAATGATAAGACTGATAATACAAAAATAAGTGAAAACATGCCATAGTAACAAATGAAAACAATACTGACACACAGCTGCCAACTTTTGACTTTCAAAAAGCTGGAGATCAGGCATTTGTAAGGAGGGTGGGAAACAGATGGTTTCTGGGCCAAAGCTGAAAAAAAAAACATGACTGCCTTTTATCAAAAAGCAGGAGTGCTTCACAAAAAAAAAAAAAAAAAAGAGATTTTTCAGAAAAAAACAAGAGGTGTTTTAAAGTCCACACTGCAATAGAAATTAAATTCCACTGGAAAAATTACACATTTTATATTAAAATACAGCCACAGGATTGTTTATCCAGTACATTATGCTTTTAAACATTAGCTTACTTAACATTTTTCCATCTGTGGATTTCTGTTTGCATATTCTATTAGACACTAACCCAGTGATTTTCAACCGGGGTGCCGCAACAACATTCCAGGGGTACCATGTCATTTGAGTTTAAATTACTTATTATTTTTTTAATTTATATATTTATTTCATTATAAAAAGTTGTATGGTATCTTTTTTTTTTAATATTGTGGTGATCTATAATTGATGTTGTACATCAAAATTGAGAGTGTTCTAGATGAGCAGAAAACCCACTACACTATTATTATGGGGGACTTCAATGCTAAGGTTGGAAAAAGACAAAACAGCGCAGGAAGGGGAACTATAGGAAATTTTGGAATTGGTGAAAGAGGTGAAAGACTTGTGGAATTTTCAGAATCTCAAGGATTGTCAGTAATGAACACTTTTTTCAAGAAAAGGGTGAACAGAAACTGGACAAAGTCCAAATGGATTAACAACTAATGAAATTCACTTCATCTTCACTAACAGAATATATCATGAATGATGTCACCGTCCTGAATAAGGTAAATGTTGGAAGTGATCACAGAATGGTAAGATGTACACTTGATTTAGATGTAGAAGAGGAAAGAAAAAAAGGAAAAAACTGACTCGTGTAAATAATACAAAGGTCTTTGAGATAACAGAAGAGGAGAAAAAGCAGTATGTACTGGAACTTAAGAACAAATTTCAGCTTCTGCAGACTGCTCAGGACCAAGATATCGATGAGGAATATTACAACTTTCTGAAAGTGATAAAGCCCAAAGAACCTATAGGGAAAAAGAAATCCAAAGAAGAAAAAATTAGTCAAGAAACACTTGTTATGATGAACCAAAGGCGACAAATGAAGAGCAAGATAAACACTGACGAGGAGAAAATTGAGTATACTGAGTTATGCAAAGCCATTAGAAAGAGACTCAGAGAGGACATAAAAAGATTTAACACAAGAAAAGTAGAAGAAGCATTAAGGGAAAACAAAGGACTTAAATCAGCAGCCATGAGTAGTAATACAGAAAGACAAATGATACAGAAACTGAAGAACAGCGATGTTGTACTTATAAATATCAGAGAAGACATAATTCAAATAGCAGAAGACTACTATAGAAAATTATACAAGGAGCGAGGGAGTGATGCCAGCAGTGGGGAAAGATGGATCGCAAATTAATATCACATATGACATACCCAATATCCTTCCTGATGAGGAAGGATACGTTGAAGAAAATGAAGAATCAGAAAGCCCCAGGGGAAGATGAAGTTACTGTAGAGTTGTTAAAATTGGGAGGAAGAGACATAACACAAAAACTGGCAGGGCTCTTCACAAAGTGCATTAGAAAAGGTGAGATGCCTAAGCAGTGGAATAATGCAATCATAGTTTTTCTGCATAAGAAAGGAGATAAATCGGAAATTGGAAATTAGAGACCAATTAGCTTGTTATCCCACATCTACAAGTTGTTCACAAGGGTCATTACTAACAGATTAGAAAGAATACTTGATGAGAATCAACCAAAAGAGCAAACTGGCTTTAGGACAGGATTCTCAACTATGGATCACCTTCGCGTAATATCACAGCTAATGGAGAAAGCAAATGAATATAAAACACCATTATGCCTTGAATTTGTGGATTATGAAAAGGCATTTGACTCCATACAGCATAAGGCAATATTCTGGGCACTGGAAAGACAAGGCTTAGATACCCCATATATTAAGAGATTCAAGAAAATATATGAGAACGCTATCTCCTTTATTAGACTAGACAAAGACAGAAGGAAATTTAAAATCGAGAAAGGAGCTCGACAAGGAGACACAATATCTCCAAAGCTGTTTACTGCTGCCCTTGAGGAAGCTTTCAGAAGATTAGACTGGTCACAGAAAGGAGTCAATGTGAATGGAGAGTACCTAAACCATTTACGATTTGCAAATGACATTGTGGTCATAAGCCACGATCCCAAAGAATTAGAGGAAAATCTTAATCAGTTATGCACAGTTAGTAAGGATTTTGGACTAAAGATGAATATGGCTAAAACAAAAGTAATGATGAACAAGTATGCTACAGAAAGGGATATAATGATTTATGGAGCAGTAACTGAAAGGTGGAGTCCTATACTTATCTGGGACAAGTTATTAGCTGTAATAATGATAAATGGCTAGTCAAGAGAAGAATAAATTTTGGATGGATAGCATTCAGGAAATATAGTCACATACTGAAGAGCAATATCCCAGTTTGTCTGAAACGTAAAATAATGAACCAATGTATATTCCCCACCATGACTTATGGAAGGGAAACTTGGGCACTCACCAAAAGAATGGAAGAGAAGCTGAGAACGACAGCGAAGAATGGAACGAATTATATTGGGAATCAGACTGTTAGATAAGAAGAGAAACACATGGATTAGGCAGCAAACTCAAGTAAAGGACATTCTTATCAAAACTAAAGAACTAAAATGGTCTTGGGCAGGACACATAGCTCGAAGACATGATGACAGATGGACTAAGATAATAACAGAATGGTAACCAAAAGGAGCTAGAAGAAAACCTGGAAGACAACGACAGAGATGGACAGATGAAATTCATGAGGGTAGTAAATGGATGGCCAATGCACAAAACAGAAGGAACTGGAAAGTTGCTGGAGAGGCCTTCATCCCGCAGTGGATTGAAAATGGCTGATGATGATGATGATAGTACCTCTACATAAAAATAAAATTATTATATATATATAATTTGTATCATGAATTGTAATTTTGTTTATAGTTATATTATTGTAATAACTAGCATATAACATTTTTTTTTTAATATTAGACATATACAGAGAGAGAATTGGATCTAACAGGCAGAAAATTGAGTAGGGGTGCCGCAAAATAAAATAAATTACTTAGGTCAAACCACTGCACTAACCGATTCTGATTGCTTCAAGAAATATATTGTTGAATTTTTGTTCATAAAAATGGCTCTACATTTGGCTGTCATTAATAATAATTTTAAAGCTTCACTAGAAAAAAGAGATCTGAACTCAGATTCTGTTTTTCTAACCTGGCTGAATATTCTCTCACACTCAGTACTGCATTTTAGCAATTCAATTCATGATTTGAGATAATCTGTTATATTTTAAGCTTCCTTGTGCACTTGTCAGTTCCCCAATCAAGGGCCACTGTATGCCTGGACAGTAGAAATTCCAATGACTAAGTCAGAATTATCCTTATGGTTTAGTCTGCTATAGTAATTAATTTCTAAAATGGAAGTGGAAAATATGAAAATTTTGGATAAATTAAATTTGTACATAAAATTTTTCAACATATCTAAGGGTAATGACCACAGTGCATGGATGACAGGTATGTTGGATTGAAGAGCTGTGTTTAGATTTTCAAACATTAGCATAACATTTAAAAAAAAAATAAAAAAAAACAAGCAAATTGCTTTATTCAAGACAGAAGAGAGAAACATGAACAGACTTTCTGCATGAATGATGATAATATGCCTAGAATTATCAGTTCAGGATTGTTTTTATCAGAAGTTTGCAATTCAGAAGTTTTTTCTTGAGTTCATCAATTTGTCTTCTTTCAAAACGTTTTGTTCATGAAGGTTTGAACATGAGTCAGTGCCATTCACCAGCAACAGCTTGTTGTACTTTTCAATTTGGTAATTCTGAAAAGTACTCACATTGTTTTTCTCACCACTTCTAACCTCTTTTTTAAACAAACTTATCAAAGGCTGCCACTGTTCAACTAGTCTAGTTACACATTTAACTCATGTCAACGAAATAAGCAATTCATACACCAACCATTAAGTTCAATTATTACTATAAACAAAATATTGATATATTATATTTACAATAAAATAAATAAAACTGATGTAATCTGTTATAAAATGTGATAACTGTATTTACAATAAAATAAAACTAAATTAAAACATCGTTACAATAAAATAAAATATAATAAAATAAAATACTATAAAACATGCGTAATTAAAAGCGATAAAACCTGTAGCTTTCGGAAGCGTCGGCTTCCTTCCTCAACAGTATCAAAGCTTCTTGCAACATCTCCTTAAATAGCAGGCTCACGGTGCTTCCACACATGGCTCAACCAGCGCATGGTCTGAACTGGAAGCGGAAATAGCTCGGGAGCGTGTCAAATGGAACTGCTCATCCGTACTCAGGACAACAGTTTCAAAGAGGGGATGCATACGTGCCTCTGTCCCTATTAATAGTATTGTTATCAGATGAGCAGATTCGCAAGCTCTCGAGCCATTTACGGTCCCAGAACCCATGCGCCCAGTCAACAATAACCGCATCCTCTGGGGAGATCCGATGCTGCTTCTCCCAAAAATACTCGGCCACAGCAGACTTACCATAGTCCGCAACTTTTATAGCATTTAGGTGCTCCCCCAGACGATCCTTGAACCGTCACCTTGTTTCGCCTACATAATATTCCTCGCAATCCAGGAATTTTATCATATATACGACCCCGCTGCTAAGATCCTTTGTTATTGGATCTTTTACCTGAGACATGACTGTGTGCAACCTCCGTCCTGGAAGCTGCACACAGCGTGTCTTATAGCCATGTAATATTCTAGTTAGACGTTCAGTAAGGCCCGGATAGTAAGGAATGTATGCAGTGGCCACAGGTACAAATGGTTCTCTACGGTTGGACCTAACAACTTTACTGTATTTGTCCAAGCTCCTCTGGGGGTAGCCACATTTCTTAAGGTCTGCTGTGACTCGTCTAATTTCACATTCTCTATCCCCAGAGGTGGCACAGTGTGACCCCGCTCTATCCATTAGTGCCTTAACCACACTATTCATATGTTATCTAGCTTGTGCTGAGCTATAATGGGTGTATTGGCCTCTACACATAGGTTTTTGAACACAGAAGTTTTAAGCCTAAGGCCCATCCTAGAGACCAATACATCCAAAAATGGGAGGGTACCACCTGCTTCCACCTCTGAGGTAAACTGAATGAATTGGGAGAAGCTATTAAGCCAATTAAGTACATCCTCCTCTCTCCTCTTTGGAATAACGGTAAAAGTATCATCTACATATCTCTTCCATTTCCTCGTGAGAAACTGACACCCCTCAAAAACTTTATTTTCTAACTCTTCCATGGCCAAGTTGGCCACGATAGCACTAATGGGTGAACCCATGGCTGCACCATGAACCTGCTTATACATAGTTCCTTGGAACACCACAGTGGTGCTGGCCAGACAGAGTTCCACACCAGAACATATATCTTCTACATTTAAAAGCAACCTGCTACCCAAAGAGACATCAATATTCAATGCCATTCTTACACAATGTACTCTATGCATAATAGGAATGCATGTAAAGAGGGACACAACATCAAAGGAAATCATGATCTCATTCTCATCTATAGTTTGGTCTCTCATAAAGTTCACAAATTCTATACTATCCTTAATGACATAGCTGGAACAACATATGAATAGTGTGGTTAAGGCACTAATGTATAGAGCGGGGTTGCACTGTGCCACCTCTGGGGATAGAGAATTGAAATTAGAGGAGTCACAGCAGACCTTAAGAAATGTGACTACCCCAGAGGATCTTGGACAAATACAGTAAAGTTGTTAGGTCCAACCGTAGGGAACCATTTGTATCTGTGGCCACTGCATACATTCCTTACTATCCGGGCCTTACTGAACGTCTAACTAGAATATTACACGGCTATAAGATACGCTGTGTGCAGCTTCCAGGATGGAGGTTGCACATAGTCGTGTCTCAGGTAAAAGATCCAATAACAAAGGATCTTAGCAGCGGGGTCGTATATATGATAAAATACCCGGATTGCGAGGAATGTTATGTAGGCAAAACAAGGTGGCGGTTCAAGGATCGTCTGGGGGAGCACCTAAATGCTATAAAAGTTGCGGACTATGGTAAGTCTGCTGTGGCCGAGTATTTTTGGGAGAAGCAGCATCGGATCTCCCCAGAGGATGCGGTTATTGTTGACCGGGCGCATGGGTTCTGGGACCATAAATGGCTCGAGAGCTTGCGAATCTGCTCATCCGATAACAATACTATTAATAGGGACAGAGGCATGCGTATGCATCCCCTCTTTGAAACTGTTATCCTAAGTATGGATGAGTGGTTCCGTTTGACACGCTCCCGAGCTATTTCCGCTTCCAGTTCAGACCATGCGCTGGTTGAACCACGTGTGGAAGCACCATGAGCCTGCTATTTAAGAAGATGTTGCAAGAAGCTTTGATACTGTTGAGGAAGGAAGCCGACGCTTCCGAAAGCTACAGGTTTTATCGCTTTTAATTACGCATGTTTTATAGTATTTTATTTTATTATATTTTATTTTATTGTAACGATGTTTTAATTTAGTTTTATTTTATTGTAAATACAGTTATCACATTTTATAATAGATTACATCAGTTTTATTTATTTTATTGTAAATATAATGTATCAATATTTTGTTTACAGTAATAATTGAACTTAATGGATGGTGTATGAGTTGCTTATTTCGTTTACATGAGTTTTCCCAACCTCGGAGGCCTTTTTCGGGCTACACATTTAACTAAAGACAGCCAATGTGTGCTCATGTGCTTAAAAATCTTTTATACTTCAGTGGTATGCATAGTTGAAATTGTTTAAATCTGTCTTTCCTTAATAGGTCTTCTTTCTAAATAGTAAATTTCCACCAAATATTCGTCCACTTTCAAAGGAAGATATGCATATCCCTTTTCAGCACACAAATTAATAAGATGACATGGACAGCATATTACCATCATGTGTTCAATCTCCTCTTGGAAGCATCCCATATGCTTCCAAGTTGTTCAGAAAATACCCAATGTTGTACCCTGTAGACTTACCTTCCAATGCTGACACTGAGACTAAGCTTTTTTTGATTTTACAATGTTTTTTATATTATAAAAGTTCAGTACAATGAGATATAGCTTGAAATAAATTTGATTATTGTCATCTGTAGCAAGAGAAAATAGCCTAGTTTCAGAGCCATTACTATGTATTCTTTTCCTATCTGTGCAATTTCATTAACAATGTTTGCTGTTTTTTTTTTGTTTCCTAACAAAACCATAATTTTTTGCTATTTCTCTACTTGGGAACATATTTCTGAAAAATGCACCTGTATGATCAGCACATCTCAGAGGAAGATTATGTTCTATGACAAAATTGCATATAAATACTCGGCATGTATGACATCATCACCATTAAGTGCAACATCTGTTTCTGCATTTCTTTCTATGCACTGCATTGTGTCATTATGCTCCTTTGGGCGTGGGGAAGTGGGTTGCATATTGATATATGATTCATTTAAAACCATGGAAAATGTGGAGGGCATAACATTGGATTTTTTTAAGACTCCCATAACTGTATGGGCTACCTAAAGGCTACCTAATGTCATTCACAATTTTCTGAAAAAAAGTTTTATTCTCTTCGAAATCAGTATATTTAGGCACAGATGGACTCTGAAAATAATGCTGTTCTGAATTTTTCTCCAAAAATATTTCATTCAAATGAGACTTACACAGCATTAATAATATGATATGTCAGCCAGGACCTAGAAATATTTTCATTATAGCTAAAATTTCATTAAAATGGTATTCATTGTGACAGGATTTTACTGTATGTGCTTTAGTGCAGTAAAGTGAGTTCTGAAGTAAAATCTTTGGTGTATAGGTGTAGTTGTACTAAGTAGGAAAACAACACATTTTTTTTTAATTTAATATGCCATATCTGTACATCAAAGGTTTTACTTCAGAACTCAATTTACTACACCAAAGCATGTACAGTTTTACATGTTATTGAATGGAAAAACCACTGGAGGGAAAAGACCATCATACAATGATGGCCTTTTCCCTCCAGTGATATTTTATTATGTGAAGTAAATTATTATTGTTTCAACTGTAAATGCTAAGACATCAGATTTTTTAATGGAAGCCATTCCTTTTAAGTTATTCAGATATATCAGCTCTAAAATAGTATTAGTGCCAGGCACATTCTTTATAAAAAAAAAAATGGACATGTCATGCACTATAATGTAGGAAAGATGAAGACAACAGATAATGATATTATATAAAATAACAATTAAAATAACTTTTAAAATTAGAGTATTATTTTTAAAAATTAATAAAATAATGGGGAGAGCAGCATAAAGAGGATAAAAGTACCAAATGGAATTTGGTTATATAAATTTACCTGCCAAGGATATGCTCCTTTTTTAGCATCATTCCCACCAACAATTTTACCATGTTCTAAAAGTGGCTTCTGTCTAGTAGGCTGCCCTACTGTAGGTTGTCCACATACTAAATCAAAATATATGAAATAAAATTAATGCATATCAAGTAAAATAATTTGGATGGATAAACTACTTTTTATTCAATAATTTGCTTTAATAATAAATTGCCTTATAAATATTATATTATATTAGCCTTAATAATAAATAATAAATAGAAATAAAATTAATAAATGTTTCTATTTTATGTTTTCCTTTTTTGCTATTTATTATATATTTTCTTTGTGATATCTCATATAAAAATGGCTTAAAAAGTCCTTCCTATTTTAGCAGATATATTTTTTATATTTAAAATTTTTATAGGATATCAGTTTTTATTTTCTTGCATCTTTTCTCCCCTGTTCTTTTTCTTGCTTTCATTATCAACCACCATAGTCATCAAAAAGAATTTCATCTCCTCCTCACCATATATCTAAAAGACCCTCTCCTGTAATACTGTAAACTACATAGTTTGAGCCCATCTGACATAAATTGTTGGATATGGGGGCTGTTAGACAGTCCCCATATCCAACAATTTTTGGTGATGACATTACCAGTGGGTTGTAAGAAGACTATCTATTCTGCAGAATGTTGCAAGGCCAGTTACCTGTACTGCCCCCTCCATTTTTGCCAGAAATCAAAAAGCAATGTGCTACCCCACATGTAGTTTATATGGATACCATTATAGCATGCTTCAGAGGATTTTGTGGATAGTTGACTATGAAAGGTTTGATCATAGGTTATCAACTATTATTCTCTCTATGCTATTATCCTTACTTCAACTTTATATAAGGCAATGGAAAACTCCATTAAATACTAGTTCTTACATTACCTTGAAATATTTTAGCTGATTAACAAGCACCATTATTGATTCCAAGAGCATCAATCAACAGGTAAAGTCATTACCTGTGTTACTCTCTCATGAACAAATTCCATGGAAAAGCTTGGAGAAACTCAATGGTAAGGCTAGGGCTACAATTTAGTTTGGCAAAAAGGCCATCCATCCACTAGTCTGTAGTTTGATTTTTAAAATGAGCTGCCAATTTATTCTTGTGCTGTTAACTAGGCTGCTGTGGTCAAGCACAGGAGTAGGAGTAGTACATGCTTTTGAAGTCGACTGTGGTTGAAGCCCACCCATAAAACTCTTAAATACAATGACGGTCTTTTTCTTGTATTCTCTCTGTCTTTTAAACTCCTCTGGCCTTATGTGGCCATCCCAGAGTACAAACAGAAAATTTATTTATCATTTTTTTATGTGTGATGATAGATAGCTCTGTCTTCCGACAACATTGAAGCTCTGTGGAACTTTATACTATGATCCATACTGGCTCTAATTGATATCTGTGGTACTCTCTTTACACTTTTACAACTGCTCCTACTTAGTATGTCCAGTTAAATATATTTAGAAAGAGGTATGAATATTTTTGAGAGCATAACGAACTTGCTAGTGAATAAACTGTAATGGGAGTTTAAACTGAAAAGATGATTATCAAAAATTGAAATGGATACTGTTGAGAAGAAGAAAAATATCACTATAAATAAAATGAAAAAATTCTAGATCCATATAAAAAGAAAATTCTCCCAATGCATGCATAAAAATTGAAATCAAAGAACTTTACCAAAAAAAAAGTGCAAGAATTACCCATTTAAATTTTTTATAGTATGCTTACCTTGTTCTATATCTGTTTTTTTGGTAATTTTCACAGCAACTGGAAACCTTTTCTGACACCCCAAAGAAGAGTTATGCACTACACAAGTATAAATACCAGAATCTTCAGGTAGAGCAGTAGTAAATACTAGAAAACCAATGCTCATTACTTTTATGTGTTCTCTAATAGGTAATGGTGAACCATTATATTCCCAGGAAATATTCAAAGAATTCACCTTTGCTTCACACTCTAAATAAAAGAGGTCACCTTCCATCACAGATTTATCCTGGGGTGTTTTCCTTAATACTGAATAAAATACAGAAAAATTTAATTTCTATGTGATAATCACTAGTAATGTAAATTTTCATTACAGTATGTATGAATATAAAAAGTAACATCATAAATATTGAAAAATTCTAAGCAAAATTATTTAGAAATTTGGAAAACAGGACAATGTGTTCTCTTTTAATAATATACTAGATGACTGAACTGACTAGTCATAATGAATTTGTCCTTCTGAGAATTTTACAAGTATAAGTCATATGGTCACTTCCCTATATTATCATGAAGACTGACATGATGCCTATGACAATGAGGGAATAACTGGGCCATCAAAAGACCTAAAGGATAAGTAAACTAATTTTTTGAAGTGCTTCATGCATGCATAGCTGCCTTTTTCTTTTTATAGTATGCTGAAAAAGCAGGACAGGAGGCTTTCAAAGTCCACACTGAACTAGAAATTAATTTTTGCTGATAATATGCACATTTTATATTAAAATATAGCCATAGGATTATTTACCAGTACAGTATGCTTTTAAACATTAGCTTACTTAGTACTGTTCTGTCTGTGGATTTCTGTTTATATTGTCTGTTAAATCAAAATGCCTATGACTAAATCAACAAATTGCAACTGCTTCCAGAAAGATACTGTTGCAGACTTGGCCCTCTTCAGAAATATTGAAGCAAAAGAGTTTTTTTTTTTTTTTTTTGATAATAACGGCCTTACTATCTAGACTTGGTTGTCAAGAACATTTCAAAAAACTTCACCAGAAAGAGAAGTCTAAACTCAGTTTTTTGTTTTTCTCACCTAGCTGAATATCCTCTCGTGTTCAGCACTATTATGAGGAATTGTTAAAATGCCAAGCATGACTTGGGATAATTTATTATATTTCAAGCTTCCTTGTGTACTTTTCAGTTCCACAATTCTTCTTTCATAATAGCATCTGGTAAGTTCTAGGTTCTCACAATGAAACTGGCAGAACTGATGCTGCAAAACATCTACTACTCTATTTATTTCTTTAGCTTTCTTTAGTAAGAAGTACTAAAAACTTTTACACAAATTTTGAATATAAAAATGATGCACTGCCAAATGATGAAATTTGTGCTACTATGGCATTTATAAGGGCATCATTTCTTCATGAGAATTTGTGCACCATGTTGTCATTGAAAAGTACTTTCTCATTGAAAAGAACAGAATCTTCTCCTCTTGTTTTAGACTCACCACAACCTTGGCAGTAGAAATGCCTATGACTAAGTCACAATTATCCTTCTGGTTTAGTCTACAACCTAAAATGGAAGTGGAAGATTTAAAAACTTTCTTAAACATATCTAGAAGTAATGACTCAGTACACAGATGTGAGGCACATTGGATTGAAGAGCTACTCTCAGATTTTCATTAACATTTAAAAGAAATAAGAAAATTTCTTTATTCAAGCCAGAAGAAAGAAATATGAACAGACTTTCTGCACAAGTGAGGATAGCATGGCTAGACTTATCAGCTTGCTTGGTCTGTTTAGGACTACTTTTGCCAGAAGTTTGCAATTCAGAAGCTCTTTTTCTTGGGGAGATCATTAATTTGTCTTCTTTCAAAACCTCTTTTGGATCATGAACTAGATTTGGACATGAGTCAGTGCCACTCACCACTTGAAATTGAAATATCACGGGTATATATGGTACACAAAGTAAATACATTACCTTTTCCATATTTTACAATACATGGAAAATCTTGTATATGTGTCTTCTTGAAATTTTATATTGTATTTCCTTGGTGCCTTACTGAAAGACATTGTTAATTGAGGCGACTCCGTAGCCAGGTGGGAAGGAGCAGCAGTGCATAGCACACGCTTCTTGATTAGACCGGGGTTCGAGCCCGTCACCACCAAATATGGAGGATGCGGAAAATCCACTTCCTTGTAAACCAGGAAGTGGATTTTCTCCTGCAAGGAAATGATCATCCTTTAGCCTAAAAGGAAAATATATAATCAACATAAATGATAAAAAAAAATAAGTTTTATTCTAGTGCAATTTTTAAAGGGGCATGTTGCATAAATACTGGTAATGTGAGTAACCATTTTCTTGACATATGATGGAGATGAAAAATATCATTATCAGAATCCCTCCAGAAACCCCACAGGGAATGACCACCGCATATCCCGGAGCAATATGGCCTTAGTTGCTAATGCTCCTAAAAACCAAATAACAAACAAACAAACAAACATTGTTAATTAACTTTGCATCACTACAATGAAACAGTTACACAGTATACAGAACAGTGCTGCTATCCTACATTCCTATTTTTCAATGTAGACCAGCACACCTGATGGCCAATTCATTAAAGATAATAAGCAGAAATTTGCAGAATTTCCAATCTGAATATAGTTTGACTGTTTTTATGCAAAAAAAAAGACAGAGAAAAACTTTTCTATTGCAAAAAGAAGATGGAGAAAAGCTATGTTACGATGGTGAGACAAAGGTGTCAAATTGAATCAAAAAGATGGATTCTCCATTGTAAACCCACAAAGTTGATCTCTGTGTACATACAAAATCACAGAAGTTCAATGGCCATGTTCTCTTAGCTGTACACTTGCTCCCTCAAACATAGGCAGCTTCTTGCTGGACATTTACCTGCACTGACACTCTGAAAGCATTCAGTTAGCTGCCCATGGCACTACTGCTAAGCAGAACTCAACTACTGCAAACCCTGGTAAGCTGAGAAGTCATTAATTCTCTAATGAGGGAATTCTGTGTCATTAAATTGGAAAGTGTTGCCTAAACCTGAAATAATAGAGATTAAAAACAGAATTTTAATCATCAACTAGTACTAATTATCCATCTTGGATGTTTTGACCACCTCAAATTGAAACTGAATTGTTAACCATCAGGACTGCTGGTACCTTCAGTCACCACAAAGCAATCAGCTGATGAAAGTCAGTTTAGATAATTGCCTGTTCCCTATTTGCCAAGTTTGGAGTGGGTTCTCCTAAAAAACTAGCCTCAGTTTTCCATAAGTTTAATGGAAAGAGCTACCAACAAAACATTTTGACCTTGACAGTCTGAAGGGCAGCATCAAGCCATGTAATGTGAAAAAAGGGATATTACTTGCTTGCGTAACATGTTCACCAAGCCTGATGCATTAAAGCATTAAACAGTACTATAAGTGCCATGCCATAAAGCATATAAATATTCAAGAAGCACCCAAGTGCTGTGCCATAATGCATATGGGGGGTTATTCTTAAGCAATCAGTATATAAGTGGTGTAAAAGTAAAGGCATATGAAATTAACTGCTTGATTCTGTTGGCACACCGATTGAACTCTAGACTATTAGCAGCAACTCTTCATTTTTGCTTACTGCTTGATACACATTTTTATTTGTTTCTTGCTTGTATTGAGGTTATTTTATGCAAACAGAATAAACTTTTGATAACATTTTAAGTTTTGTTCTAATTTACAGTTCAGCCCAAAAATAATGTTCATTTTTTGCTATGGATTGAACAAATTTACTTTTCAACCATTATTTACAAATTTTTCGAAATGTTGAGGATTTTGGAATTTTGCTATTTCTCAACATTTCAAATATTACAGCCCCTTAAATGCACTCTCTCAAATATAAGGTGTAGTGAACATGCTAAAGAGCATCATCTGACAGCCCCTATGACAAACAGCTACAGTTACCCATATGTGGCAGAAAACAGCTATGACAATTTTCTCAATCTTTGATGGTAATAAAAATGCCACTCTTCCCTCCAGAAACCCCACAGATGAAGATAAACCCATCATGAGCCATCCAAAAACTATTAATATGAGCTCTGGAGAAGGACAACAGCACAGCACAGCACAGCAGCTATCTGCAAATTTTTCAAACTTTGCAAATTTCATTCACTAAAGGGACAGACAGCACTTAAATGCTGATGTTGATTGAACACATGCTGTTCCTTATAAAGATAAAGTGTTTCAGTCTCTACAGGCATTAAGCCCTACTTCATCTAAATCTAGTGTGTTTTCTTAAGATTTATGTAGAGTTTTAATTTTAGTAACAACATGGTACTGAAGAAAAACTAAGCCATTTTTCTATTCATTCCGGGAGAAATACTGGGTTAGTCAATCAACTCCTGACAAACTCACTATATGCAAAAATTATGTAATTTAGGTTTCTAACTTAACAGTGCAATCTGTCCAGTAAGGCATAGCTGACAATTTTATATGACAAGCAGTAAACAAAAAAATATTTTTGTCAGCTCAGTTTTGATGCTAACTTATTTTTTTTTAATATACTGATAAAAAAATTACATTAATTTACCTATATCACAAGCACTGATTTGTTCTTCACCTCCCATGATTATTTTTGCTTGAACAGCTGATACAGTTTCTGCCGTAACTGCTGCACACGTATAAATTCCAGCCAAATTCTTATTCATACTGTTAATCCAAAGCATACTATTAACAACTACTTGTAAACCAGGAAGTGGATTTTCTCCTGCAAGGAAATGATCATCCTTTAGCCTAAAAGGAAAATATATAATCAACATAAATGATAAAAAAAAAATAAGTTTTATTCTAGTGCAATTTTTAAAGGGGCATGTTGCATAAATACTGGTAATGTGAGTAACCATTTTCTTGACATATGATGGAGATGAAAAATATCATTATCAGAATACCCTTGCCAACTCCTGTCCCACCTTTATTATAAATATCCTTTGGAACAAAAATTAAGGTAACATACACTCTATTTTCACTTTATTTTCAGAAAGTAAGCTGAAAATGGAATACTAATAAATTAAAGTGATCAAAATGATTTTGTTTCTAGAGTTGTCAAAACAATTTTGTTAATGTAGTAATGGCCAACACATCAGATAGCAAGTGGATTTTTGATTCTGTAACTTAGCTGATGAATTGTTAGTTACCTTTCAATGTGTTTAGATAAGCTAAGAAGCTGAAAAGAAGCATACGTTTATCTGTAACCTCTATGCTCAAAGAAGCAGACCACATAATATCTGACACATATGTTTCTAGTAAATTGAATCATTTTGTGTCAGTATATGACACAAAATATGTATATGAAATTTCCTCATATTCATAAATTTGGAAATTTTTCTAACCTTGGCAAGACTCTGTAGGCTACAAAATTCATTTGGAATGTAGCTGGTAGCTTACAATCAAAGTTTTGGCCATTTCCTTTTCTAGAGAAACATGCACTTCCTGAATACTGTTTTAAAATAAAAATTGTATTTTAAATAATCTAATGAAAGAATAACAAAGATTCAAACTCTATACAATAATTTATTTAATATTGTATGCTAAATGAGAAATTAATATATATACATAATTAAATAAATGAATGAAAATACAAACGTATCAACCATTCCACAGTCTTCTCCAGTATGGATCTAATTATGATAAATTTGAATAGCAAAGCAACTTACAATACACATACTGTTGTGTACAACTAACAAGAATGAGAAATGAAAATAAAAGGATTAGAAATATAACCTGCAGATACAATATTTGTCTAAGTCTAAAAAATTCATTTATCCAAGGCATCTACTTTGTGTTTTTAGGTATGGTAGCATATATGCATAATGCCTATTATCTTTACCATGTCCATCTGCATTAGCATTAATATTAGTAGAGGCATATGATGCAAGAAAGGAAGCTTATGAAGCATCAGCCAAATAAAAAAAAAAATTCCCATTTCACCCATCCATTCACTCCAAACATTTGTCCAGTTCTTCCTTGAATTTATTTAAGCTACCAACTTCCACAATGACAGATGGAAGTTTATTCCAGCAATCAACTACCCACTGGCTAAATGCAAATTGCCGCACATCTATTCTACAACTGTCTTTCCTCAATTTGAGTTTATATCCCCCCTCAGGTTTGTAATCTGAGCAAGATGAAGAATCAGCATTGCACCTTCTCAAACCATTCAAGGCCTTATATACCTCAATCAGATCACCTTGCAGGTGCCTAGTCTCCAGACACTGTAATTTACAGGACTTAAGCCTTTCTCAGTAAGAGCATCCCTTTGTTCCCCTCACCAATCTTGTTGCCTTTCTCTGTACTCATTCTAGCAACTCTACATCCTTCCTAAAATGAGGCCTCCAGACCTGTATGCAGTACTTAAGGTGTGGCCTGACCATTGCCTTATGCAAAAGGATGATCACCTCCTTATTCCTGTTAGCAAAATTCCTGTATATCATTGACAAGACCCCATGATCTTCTCTGGCAGCCTGTCTGCACTGCTCAGAAAGCTTCATATCTGACTGCACAAGTGGTGTAAAAGTATTTGTCATTTTCATTCTCCACTATCCTGAGTGTAATACCACACAGTTGGTACATTTCTCTGGGGGTTACTGCCACCCATATAAAGTACTTTGTATTTGTCAATGTTAAACTTCAGTTGCCACTTAGCCCAGCTTCTCTAGATCCTGTTGCAGTAGCATACTGTCATTAACAACCCTGACAACCTTTGTATCATCTGCTAACTTGGACATTAAGCCTGATATATCTTCATTAATATCATTGGTAAATACAGAAAACAACAATGGGCCCAACACCAAACCCTGGGGGACTCCACGAATAACATTAGGTGACTCCGTAGCCAGGTGGGAAGGAGCAGCAGTGCGTAGCACACGCTTCTTGATTAGACCGGGGTTCGAGCCCGTCACCACCAAATACGGAGGATGCGGAAAGGTTAGGGAATGACCACCGCATATCCCGGAGCAATATGGCCTTAGTTGCTAATGCTCCTAAAAACCAAATAACAAACAAACAAACAAACGAATAACATTAGTCCATGAAGAGCAGTGTCCATTGATTACCACTCTCTGTCTTCTCCCACTTATCCATCCTTTTTTCCTATTAGCAACTCGCCCTTAATGCCATACTATTCCAATTTGTATGGTAGGCTTCCACGTGCAACAGTATCAAAAGCTTTCCTGAAATTCAAGTACATCCTGAAGTACATCCAAGCTTTCCTGAAATTCAAGTACATCCTGAAGTACATCCAAGATTTCCTGAAATCCAATTCTATCTACATGTAACAACTTGACTCCCAGTGCATGGATTTTCATGAAAGTTTAGATTTGGACCTTTTAGAAAGATTTGTAGAGCTAGCTATTCAAAATTTCATTAAAATCGAACAACAAAAATCTGACAATTATTATTTCTTCATCCATCTGTTCGCATGTAAGAACTCAATTCCCAGTCAATGGATTTTGATAAAATTTTATATTTCATTCACTTAGAACAATTTGAAGCATTCTCAAATTTCAGTAAAATCAAATCAGTAGAAATCAATCTGCAATTACTATTTATTTTTTTTATCTATCACATATGCTATTCATATACCACATATTGCAGCTGAAGCAGTAGATATTACATTTGTTGCCATATGCTGGCCAGAGGAATGAATGTGTAGTGTGGCAGTGCACAGAAATGAAATTTTCTTGGTTTGTGCATAAAAGTTGTTGACTTTTGCTCTTTTTTTTTTGTTATAAATTATTACTATTTGCTAATTGTGCCTGAAATATAATGCACTGCATAAATGTTAGCTTGTTTAAGTCTGTAGTGTCCAATTTTGTCTAACCAGAATATTTTCCACAGACAATTATATCAGCAATAGACTATTCAGAGAGTCTTTTATATATTTGCGCTCCATCAGGTCATAAATAAATAAATGCAGATTTTTCATTTATGTTATCTGCCTACAGCTATTCTATAACAGAACACTTTCCAGATTTCTTCAGTTCAGGAGAGGGTGGCAAAACAAACTGGAGAGAAATCTAAAAACTATCCTATTACAGGGCAGTTGTAGCCAGACAAAATTAAGCCTTCTGCCAAAATCAAAAATTCATGTATGGTATTCACTAACATCAACAACTCATTGAAAAGTTGAAACTGCAAACAGTCATATGAAAAAAATTAATAGTACTAGCTCTGCCATTACATCATTAATGTAACATGTGATGTTTACTAGCATAATCAAGTTCAATTCAAGTTCTTTCTTGTTAGCTGCACACATCAGTCAAGCATAAAGTTTCTTTGTAATCCAAGTTTACTGTCATCAGTTATCTACATTGAAAATACCATGGAAAAGATGCAGTAATACATTTACAAAAATACAAATGTAGTACATTTGTATTTTCATTCAGTTATTTAATTACTGATATAATTTTCCAGTTGGTATACAGTATTAAAAAAATTACTACATACAGCCAGAACATGTTCTGATTCATCATTATAACAATCTACATTAATAGTAATATGTTCTTCAAGTCACACATTAGGCGTAAAGAGATTGTTAAACAGTACACAGTACTCTTACTAATGAAAATTTTATTACGATATAGTTTAGGGCTATATGGCCCTAAACGATATTGTAATTTAAATTACTCCACACTAGGGCTTACAATACCAGTCAAAATCTTAATACCGGTATTTTGGTATGTTTAATTTATGAAACTAGGATACTGGTATTCCAAAAACAAACGTTTTTCTCAATAAATTTTGATGACAGTTAGGTGCAATAAAGTAAGGAAAAAACAAGTACTGTAATTACTTGAATTCAAGTTTTAAATAAACATTTATTGCAATAATAAATATTCTGAAAAAAATCATTAAAAATACAGTTATTCTAAAAACAAAAAAATACATATTATTATTACTGCAAAGTTTAGTTATGTTTAAGCGTCCACACTACCTGTCCGAATAAAGTGAGCTCTTAAGAAACATAAGCAATCAATAGTATGATCATTTAAAATGGATCTAATTTTGGTACATATTTGATTAGCGGCAGAAAACGCCCTTTCAGATTCTATTCTAGTACTATTGTACTGAGATAATCATAGATGATCTCAGTACATATTTTCTAGGCTTTGAACTTTTTTAGCAAAAATAGTTAAAAGTATTTCATTAATTTCCGACTAAAGTTCATCTTTTAAAATCTCATTGGAGTCGGGCAATTTCTTATTTTGGAAAGAATTTGCAGAACACTGATGTTCTGTTCCATGTTGGTCTTCCATGATTGAATTATGTTCATCATTTTCTGAAGGAGAAAGACGTTTTATTCAGCGAAATATATTTTCACTATAGTATCATTACTGAGTCTGGGAGAGAGCAAAGAGTGGGGATAAGGAATAAAGAGAGCAAAGAGTGCAGTTAAAGAATTCTTCACATATATAAATGCAAAGAACAGAAAGACAAATCAGATCGGACGCATATGTAATTGCATGGGATAGTATTAGATACCCCAACTGATGTTCCAGATGAACTCGACAGTTACTTTGCATCGATATTTACAGAAGAAAAACCCTTCATGTCAATGAGAAATTATAGGAGTGAAGTTGAAAAAAATGTAATTAATGATGTTGAAATTTCACATGTTGATTTAATGAGAAAACTTTCGCACCCACAGGCGAGTAAGGCTCCTGTGGTTGATGGCATATACCCTATAATCTTAAAGGAGGTGGCAAGTGAGTGCATTGAACCATTAAGGCTGGTTATCAGAGCATCACTGGACTCAGGAGAGATTCCGTTGGACTGGTGTAAACTGGAACATAAAGGCGGTTCTAGGAGTGTAACAGGAAATTACCGACCGGCCAATCTAACTTCAGTAGTAGGGAAAATCATGGAGGCAATAATCAAGGGTGGAATTCAAGATCATTTAGATGGAAATGGAATTCTGTAGGATACACAGCATGGTTTTGTAAAGGGAAAATCATGTTTAACAAATCTGGTTAGCCATTTTGACAGGTCACTCATGAGCTGGATTTAGAGAATAATTTCGATATTGTTTATTTAGATATCAGCAAAGCATTTGACTTATAAAGTAACTGCTCCCACATGAGCAGTTACTTTATAAGTTTGAGCAGGCTAGAATCATAGGGAAAATCCTTAGATGGATAGCACGGTGGCTTGAGGGCACCAGGCAGAGGGTTGTGATAAATGGTTATTCCTCAGATTGGGGTAATGTAAGAAGTGGGGTTTCCCAAGAATTAGTATTGGGACCACTGTTGTTTTTGATTATCTTAAATGACATCTATGAAGGGATATAGGGTGTGATGTCTAAACTTGCAGATGATTTTGTTATTTTGTTATTTGTTATTTGGTTTTTAGGAGCATTAGCAACTAAGGCCATATTGCTGCGGGATATGCGGTGGTCATTCCCTGACCTTTCCGCATTCTCCGTATTTGGTGGTGACGGGCTCGAACCCCGGTTTAATCAAGAAGCGTGTGCTATGCACTGCTGCTCCTTCCCACCTGGCTATGGAGGCGCCACTTGCAGATGATGTAAAGATTAGTAGAGTAGTTAATGATCGCCGCCAAGCAGAGCTTCTTCAGAGCGACCTAGATAGACTTCCGGGATGGTCAGAAAAGTGGCAGCTATATGCTTTAATTCAGCAAAATGCAAGGTCTTACACCTGGGAAACAGCAACCCCAAAATAATGTATACACTTGGTGGAGTTGAACTAAAGTCAGTAGTGGAGGGAGGAACATGACTTGGGAGTTACGATATAGTCAGACATGAAGTTGACCGAGAATTGTGGACAGATTGCAATGTTGCATAGTGTCCTAATGATGATTTATCGAACATTTGCTGGTAGAGATAAGGACGTCATAATCACATAAAACTGATTTTATAGCCTTTATGTGATTAAATTATAAACTATATTTTTTTAAATTAGTACCAAAAAACCGGTATTTTTGTATCAATACCGGTATTTGAATACCGGAAAAAAATGACCGGGATCCCGGAATCTCAGTATTGTAAGCCCTACTCCACACCATCAGGCATCTCTCATATTGTGGATTTATACTTCACAACTGGGTTGTCATCACTGCAACACCAGGGTACCTGCCCACCCACTGATGAAGAGTCAATAAGCTCCGAAACAGTGCCGTATGGGTGTTGGTATCCGCTGAGAATAAGTAACAATAGTCTTCTCCTATGGTGAAGTGTTACTTATTCGAGGTAGTGCAATATCATGGCAACTTGTTATGAAGGTATTCACAATATAAGATATACTTAATGATACCAATTTATAACTAATTAAGTAGTTGGCTATATGATGAAATTGCACTAACTTGTACATTATGAAAATTTTATGTAATCAATATTTATAAAACAACAGAACTTACCACCTTATTTTAGCATTCAGACTTTTTGATAAGCATCGCAAGAGATGTGTACCCCCAGGAGGAACTGTAGCATCTTGTGGCACTTCACTGAAAGCAAGTTCAGATATAAAGAGTTGATTATGAAGACTTGAAGATGTAGTTGGTTGTGTGGGTATGGAAGAGGAAGACTCTGGAAACCTTTCAACAGTTCCTAATACAGTGATATTCAAAGTAAATGAATTAAATAATAAAATAAACAGATTATACAAGTATACAGATCAATTATAAATAAACTATGCCACTCTGCAGCTGAATACTGGTTAACAGTTTGCACTTGATATCACAAATTTCATTAATAAGTTATGTGAACGTGTGCTTGAAGACACCACAAGTCAGAGATTTTGAAAAATTCATATATTGCCATCATCAACGTTACAATAAACCTGCCTATCAGCTCAATGTGAGCTGATAGGCAGGTTTATTACGTGGTCTATAATGTGACACAATGGTATTTGCTCATCTCATATTGAAGGAAGCACAAAGTAGCCTTCAGTATGCAATGTTATTAAAAATTCAAATTATTCAGGATGCATAAATTGGACAATAGACAAGGCATCGATATGTTTTTTACTCAGTATATATCCTTAAGTTAAAAATCTGCTGGCATGAAATCAAATGATGCAGATCACCATTCTATACAGAGTGAAAGTTTCTTCCTTTCCCTTGCCTAGTGATAGAACAGAACTGTTAAGAATAGTATGATATCCTCATATATCACCACAGGATGCTGTTTTCTCCTTCAGACTAAAGGATAGACTGGCTACAAAGCTATATAACATGATCACTTTAACTTTGTATAGTAGTTTCTCAATGGCCTCATGTCGATTTTCTTCTCTTCAAATGAGGTAGCCCATTTGAAGAGAAGCTACACATGCTGACACCACTCCCACGAATAAAAAAAAATAAAAAAGTCAGCCTTGTCTGTCAGGAGGATACTGGGCCATTACCTCCAAACAGAAAATGTAGCACAAAATGGACATGTCATGCCAGATCACTATGTTTTACAGCCTAGTCTGGGTACCAGCTGATGTCATGGCCACTAGCACTTTCCTCATCTCTAGCAATCTTTTCTGGTATGGTACAGTAGATTTTAGTAACTGTGGTAACTAGTGCTTGCAATTTGTTCTTCACTAGGCACAGCCCATTTCTTCTCAAAACTTCCTAATAGGATACTTAAAAGCTCAATTCAAGCATAGTTTACAATGAGCTCACATTGATACTTGCTAGGGCCACTTGTCACTACTGTTCTCTCTGGATGTAATAGAATTTTAAAATCTCAATCTTTTGCTTTCCTGTTAACATTATGATCTTGGCGTGCAATAGCGAGTAAACTATTACATACCACTTATTACCATATGCCGATTGGCAAATGATATGTAAAATGGGTGTTGGTGACTTCCCTATGGGCCAAAAGTTACAACCATGGCATCCTTGAGCACATGTTCCCTATAATCTACTCTTAAAATTTCAGATATCAAGGGCCAGCTGTTAACATTATAGTCAATTTGGAGATGCCAATGATTCTTTATATCCATCCCATTCCTATTCCATATACTTTAGGGAACTGGGATTTTCATATTTAGTTTAATATTTAAGACATATTACAATGTAAAAGACATTTAAATTCAAGTTGTAATTCAGGAATTTTTTTTTGTTGACTATCTTTCAGTAAAAACAATATGTGGTATTTTGTGGCAATATGTGATTCTTGCTAAGAAATTTTCTAAATATTTTCTTTTTGAAATCTTTTCTCATTTAGTTTATTGGTTGTTGCTAAAAGTGGAATTTTTTATTCATCAATTTCTTGGTATATTAGATCATGAAAATACTGGACTCTAAATGGCATTGGAAATTCACCATCCTATTATAGGATGGTGAATTCCCAATGCCATCTTCTTAGTTCTCCAAAACTATTTTCTGTTCTTAACAGATTAAGCAAATGTGATAGAATTTTGCCAAATTTTGCAATTAATATAATTAATTTCTTGAGAGAAAGATATACAAATAAATAAATAAATACTCTACATTATAGATACTAAAAATACTGCTCTCCACATAATTTAGACAAATAACTGTTTTATTGAAGCAAAAAAAAAAAGAAGGGTTTTGACTTTACAATTTAAATTCCAGTAACAGCATGTTTATGTCAATTTTAGATAATGCTTCAAGAGATCTGTTCCAAGTCTAGAGGAAAGAAATGGCCTCATCTGTAAATGTCTTATCCATGGGAGTGCAACCCATGGAACTGGTTTCCATAGTTCCAATCCTGTAGACCAGAAGAGGTCGTTCCAATAACTCAAAAAATTGCTGGATGACCAGAATAAACTATAAAGTAAAAAATCTTTTCTTTTCACTTCAATAAACACAATTTTTGCTCCAACTACATGCACAGCAGTGTTTTTAGTTTCTATAATTTAGAATTTTAATATAATTAATGTTTTAAATATAGATTAATTTAAAATACAAATATATAGTAGACTTGGATAATTCAAAGCTGAAGGGGCATAAAAATTATTTTACATTATTTTTGTTTTTTACCACTACTTGTGTCACACCAGACTAATTCAACATTACACTGCCCACCCATATCAACTGGGTCCGCTGCATTAGATTCTGTGTGCTTCTTGATTGAAGAGCATAACTTCCCCCTCCTGTCCTATCCTGTCTGTCCTTTTTTGAGGTCTGCACAGGTAGCACAGTGGTATCATCACCATCCTCCCCACACTGGGTGGAAAAGGCCCGGGTTCAAATCCTGTCAATGACGCGAGGAACTTTAATGGGCTTTTTTCACTCCGTGGTTGAGTTAGTCAGTCTCAGGCATAGATAGCAAGGTTTCCCCCAGAAACTGGGGTTTTTTCATCCAGCAAAACAGGCAAATCGACCAGAGAACACACGCAATTTACAGACAAAATACATATATGGGTATATATTAGAAATAACGGGTGGCCCTAATATAATAATTTGATTTGATTTGTCCTTTTTTGGGGGGCGTCTGACGAAATCAGAATTGCAGCTGGTGAAAATGATTTTGATCTTATATGTATACAGGAGCCATTTTTCTCCTCTCAGGTTGGGGGACTGCTCATAAAGTGATGAGCTTTCCAATCTCAACAAGAATAATAGCATCTAGTGATGTACCTCCAAAAACAGCTATTGTTGTCAACAATAATGATCTAGTCATAACTGTTATTACTCGACAATGTTCTGCAAATGTTGCTTGCATTTTGGTTTCTACTGACTCAATATCACTTTACCTAGTTTCTCTATACTGCCCTCCTTTGGAGAAGCTGAATAACTCCTTACATATATTGGACAGAATTTGATCCAGATTTGCTTTTTGCAACTTAATAATTGCTGCCGACCTTAATGCAAAGTCTCTGGGCGAAGGTAAAGAAAGTCTGCGCGAGAAGCATGCAAAAGTTTGATGAAATTTACCAGTAAAAGTACTTTGCTGTAATGGTATTTGTATTGTTGCTTGCTTAGTAAACATACAGTGGGTGTTATCAGTCAGGAGTAGAAATTGAATCCTATGGGAGATTGAAACCCTCCAGAAGTGAGGGGGTAACCTGACCTTTTTTCTTTAGAATCACTGGTGGACTAGTGGATAAATTGTTTATTAACAAAAAAAAAAAAAAAAAAAAAGGCAAAGGAAGCCCACACGAGAAGCAGGGCAAACTTCGAAAATGTTTACCGGTGAAACTACGTTATGAACATTTTTTATGACCCCAGAACTTACAATATGACTTTGTTTGTGATTCGATTAGTGATTCTAAATAAAAAAGGTCAGGTTACCCCCCCCCCCCCACCACACACACACTTCGGGAGGGTTTCAACAATACAAATGCTATTTATTATGGTAAAGTACTTTTACGGGTAAATTTCATTGAACTTTTGCATGCTTCTCGTGCAGGCTTTCTTTACCTTAGCCAGTCTCTGTTGTGGCATAGTGGTTACACTGATATTAGAGGGAATTTATTTGAGGAGTTGATTCTTAATCACAACTTATGTATACATAATCTCCCAGACAAACTGTTCACATTTTCTACTGTGAATGGAGAGTTGAATATTGATGACACTATGTCTTCCTTCAAAATTGTCAATAAAATTCAAGACTAGGATGTTCAGCAAAATTTGATAAACAGTGATCATTTTGCTATCATATTTAATATTAGACCTGACTCGTCAAAACAAATTGTGCCAACATTGCATTTAACGGCACTAACACTAACTCTTCACAAACACACACTAACTCACAATATCTGGCCTTTACAGAGTACTGTATACATCTCAAAGTACCAATCACAGAGTTGGGGGAACCCCCAGTGCCACCAGTCAAACTACACTATACACTGTCCTTTTTGGGTAAAACAAAATTTGAATATAGTGAGTACCTATTATACTCACTATGTTCAAATTTTGCATCCCCTATGTCTGAATGACACAATGGTTTTCTATATATATATATATATATTTTTTTTTTTTTATGAAAACCCCAAACACGAAAGGTATCAACCTATAGTACTTAGTACCGTGCATGGGTTGAAGGAGAAGTGGGGGGGATGCCAGAAACCTTGCTCTAGAGACTAAACATGGGTTTCACCACTTCAAACATCCCTACAATATCCACTTCTGATGATAACCAATACTTCAAATTCATCAAATTTATTTTTATTCATTATTTTTTTATTTATTTTATTATTTATTTAATTTATTTATTTATAAATGTTTGAAGTAATTTGTAAATAGTGACATTCCAACTGAATTGTGACTATTTTAACCAATAAATTGTAATAAATCACATAGCAGAACTAAGTATAAAATTTACTACTATGGTACTTTACCACATTGTCTGCACAACACTCACATTCACCACTCCAACTAGTTGTAATTTGTGTTCTAACATATTTATTTATTTATTTCAGTGTAATACTCTGAAATATGTATTTACACATGATTATCCAATTAAAATGCAACCTAGTTTGCAATACAACAAAATTTACTCAAAAACAAATAGAGAATTTAATTGAATTCTCTATTCAATTATCTATTTAATTACAGAATTCTCTATTTAATTACAGAATAGAATAGAAATGTTCACTTTGCTGGTGTAGTCATGCATTCACTCATTTTAGTGTGTTTTTAATGCAACTCTACAAAGAATGTGTTCATCAATATCTTGAATGCAGTTCTCAGCATTCTGCTTTGGTCTTATTTGGTATATGCTTGTTTGGATATTTTATTAATTTAATGTCTCTTGACACTAAAAATGACTTGGATGCAAGGTAATGTTCAAATAAACAATGTTCATCTGCAAAATCCTATATTACATATAGAACCAATAAATGCTGTACTGTTCCTCAAATGCCATTCTGCCACAATGAAACTGTCTTCTGCCACCTGTCTGAGAATATATTATTATTATTAGTATTATTATTGTTGCTCTTATATTATTTCTCCCTGATTGGGGGTTCCACCTCGTGACGGGTATTGCTACCAAGTACACAGGGTGGTTGAAATGTATGGTGTTATTGTTGGTCAAGGAACTCTGACTATCCTACAGGTGCTCAGGATTGCGACCTTCTGGAGTTCCTTGTAGGTGTTCTCTGGGAGACCTATTGCTACTAGGGTGCTATGTAGAGTCTTTGGCACCATACCGGTGGTTGACACGATGATCGGGATGGTCGTTACTTCTTGCATATGCCACATCTCCTTGACCTCGTGTCTCAGATTCATGTACTTCCTAATTTTTTCCTCATGAGTTTTCTGGATATTGCCAGTGTTGGGCACCGCTACGTCAATGAGGTAGGTAGCCTTTTCCATCTTGTCCACAAGGGTTATGTCCGGTCTGTTGTGCAGGATGGTCTTATCCGTTATTATGGCGCAGTCCCAGTACAGCTTGGGGGTTCGGGTCTCTAGTACTGCCTGGGGTTCATACTTGTAGTATGGTACACTTTCTTTGGTGAATTGGTATTTCCTCGCTAGCTTCTGATGTATTATCCTGGCTACCTGGTCGTGTCTATGAGTGTACTCAGTCTGGGTGATCACCTTGCATCCCGTGGTGATGAGTTGGATCGTTTCTGAGGCCAGGTGGCATCGTCGACATGTGTCATCTGACATTCCAGGCATCTTTGCAATGTATTTTCTATAGTTTCTGGTGTTGATTACCTGGTCTTAGATGGCCAGCACGAATCCTTCAGTCTCGGGGAAGAGCATCCTGCTTGTGAGCCATGCATTGGAAGCAATGTTATTGATGTGATCTTGATGGAGGTCATTGTAGAGTTTTCCATAGAGTGTCTTCTTTGCCCATCTTTCTAGCTTCGTTACTTGTGCCGTCTGGGCAGGAGGGGGGGGTTCCTCACTTAGGTTGAGTGGGGTATACCACTTATCTATCTTCCTTATGGCCTGATGGAGTGGTGCTGTGTTGTTCTCGAAATAATCTTTCAGGTTAACTATTTCTGTTTTCTGTTGCTCTATCAGGTCTATCAGGCCCCTTCCTCCTCTTTATGAGCTACTGTTAGTCTCTCCACTGCTGACTTCGGGTGGTGTTGACGGCTCTTGGTCATTGTCCTTGTCTTTCACATGATATCCTCTAGCTCGGTGTTAGTCCAATCTATGACCCCGAAGGTGTATGGAGTTGCATAGGTGTTTATGGCTTTAACTGTGTTCCTTCCATTCAATTTTGCTTTCGGCAGGCTTCTGAGTCTCTGATGATATTTTTTGGTCAGGCACTTCTTGATTTCCTTGTGCTCTAACTGCTGAGCCTGCATCATCCCTAGGTATTTGTAGGTCTCTCCTTCTGTCATAGTTTCGATCTCTTTACCAGTCAGCAGCTGGTAGTTTCGGCCAAATAATTTTTTCTGGTTCAGTGTGTGGGTCTTACATTTGTCTAGACCAAATTCCATCCTGATGTCCTTGTTGAATTCTTCAGTGATCCGGAGTAGTTGCTGGAGTTGCTTCTTGGTTGCCGCATAGAACTTGATGTCATCCATGTACATCAGGTGGGTGAGATTGTACAGGTTCTTTCTTCCTTCTTTGAGGTTATATGAGGTTATTATTATTATTATTATTATCTCAGATATCACTCCATATCCTAAATGTTGGAAAATGAGACCAACCTATAAGTTCTTGTGCATTAGTCATAGGCTCTGTTGCCACAGTTACAAGAATCTTGGTATCACCAGTTACCAATGGGCAATGTATTAAATGGATAATCGAGTACTGTATAAGTAATAAGAAAACTATGCAGTAAAAATACTTACTCTTTCCTTCCATGCCATTAACCCAATAGCTTATTTTGAAACCTGAAAATTCCACAAAGCTATCACTAATAAATGTAACATTGATGATGTTTCCATTAGAAGTTATCTTCTTAACTTCTCCTCGGCCACCACAGAATTTTCCCAACAATGGTGAATCTACAGTATTTAAAACAATTGATATTTTAGATACAGATAAAAAATATTTTTATATTTTCCAGAAATGAATTTTTAATTGCATATTAAAAATTATATGCCATTCACTAGTTTTTCACACTCTCATCAGATCCCCAAAATATTGTTAACTTTTGATAGACAAAAAAACATATTCATTTAGCTTTTGTCAATCTCTTGAATACAAGAGTGACTGAGGGACTAGTATAAGATCCTGTATGTAATGCTGATTCTGATATTGCAATTCTTCATAAGTTACTATTAATATTGTTGTTTATTATGTAATTTAAGTGTACAGGTATTCTTTAGTTATAGGAGTTTCAGATATGTGTTTTCACATAAAAATTAACTGTATTCTTAAAAACACTTGGCAAATTACATAATGCAATTCAGATTAATACAGATCTGTAACTGATCCACCCCAGCACTTTTTACAATTGTGGAAAATATAATGTATGTGAAACAAACAGCCTTTAAAGAAGTCAGAAAAAAGCAACATATACTGCACGTATTCAACTAAAATGCTTTAGAAATTCAGAAATAATAATATTTTAAAGCTGCACTTAAAAAATAAAAAAAAACTACCAACAACATGTAAGATCCTTCACAATTTTAGATGAATGCGCTAAGCAGCAGATCTTTCACAATGTGAGGTGAATGCACTAAGCAGCAAAACTAGTGTGCTCATTACTACATAGAATGATGCTATGCTCTAAATTTACTTCAGTTATTTGTACTTTAATATAACTGGATTCTACTTTTAAAACATGATTATAAAACATTAATAAAAAGTAAATTTGTAACAATAAAAGTCCAATCATCTGATCGGTATAACAATTTCTGGAAAAGTAGAAATTATTATACTGATCAGATTATTGCTTAACTCAAGAGATAACTTGTATTTGATATTCATCTAGTACAGGCCTGGGCAAACTTTTGGGCTGAAGGGCCACAATAGGAATTCAAAAAGAAGGTGGGCCGCACGTAAAATACTATTTTTAGATGTATATTATTTGTTATCATGAAGAAGAAATATAACATAAAAAAATTATTCTCTAACAACCAAGAATTTAATGAAATGAATGGAATTGTTTTACATTTTTTAAAATTTTTTTAATTTCGGGTGTTAATTTTGTAGTTGAGATTCTTAAAACTGCTTGTAAATGTTCATCAGTGATGCTTGATCGTAAAGAATTTTTATTTAGATTCATGATGGAAAATGTTTGTTCACATATGTAGGTTGATCCAAAAATAACCAACATTTTTCGGGCAAAATCTTTAAGTTCGTCGAATTTGTCCAAATTAAGAATATTGTAAAATTTACAGATTTCCTCACAACGGTGCAATTCCCTTAAATCGGTATCACACTGCAGATCTATAATCTGAAGCTGTAGTTCACTCAGTGCATTTTCAATTTCTATTGAAAATGGGTCGCGCACTATTGCCAAACTTGTCTCAATTTTTCGGAAGTCGCCAAATCTTCGTGAAAAGTCGTCATTCAAAGCGTTGATAATTTCACAATATTTTTCAAATTTATTTTCTGGAATCTTCAGCAACTTCATGGTTGGAAAGTGGTCTTGTTAATCAATAAATGTCGAAGGAACAACTGGAATTTTAATTGAAATTCATTCAAACTTTTTACCATATCATGGGCGTATAAATTTTTCCTTGTAACACGGTGTTGAAAGTATTTAAGAGTGTCACGATGTCCAAGGTAAACGCAAAATCACAAATCCGGTTATTATCAGTTAATTCGGGAAAGTCCATAATATTTTTCAGTTTTAAAAATAGAACAATGTCGTCTTTAAGATCCTGTACTCGCCGAAGAACATTTCCTAAGCTAAGCCATCGAATTTGGCTATGATAAAGAATATCTGTGTACTCTGATTCAATATCTTGAAGAAAATTAACGAATTGTCTGTGTTTCAGGCCCCCTCAATCGTATTAAATTTACTAGTTTAATAATACAAGATGTGACATGTTCAACTTTTAACACACTTTTACATAATACTTGTCGATGTATAATACAATGAATTGTAATTAAATTATAATCAGGATAATTTTCACAAATTTTATCCTGAATTTTCTTTAACGCTCCAACATTTTTACCTGTCAAACTTGGTGCTCCGTCAGTTGTTATGCTTACCATTTTGTTCCATTGTAAATTATATCTTGTTAAGCATTTTTCAACTTTTTCAAATATATCAGCTCCCATTGTCTGGTCTTCAAGAGATTCCATTGAAAGAAGCTCTTCAATAATTTCAAAATTAGAGGTACATCCACGTATGAAAATTAATAACTGTGCAGTATTCTTTTGGTCGTTACTTTCGTCGAGAGCTATCGAGTACCATGTTATGGATTCTAATACTGATAATAACTGCTCATTCAAATTTGTATCGATACATTCAATTCTTCTTACTACGGTTTGCCGAGATAAACTTATATTCTCAAATTTGTGTTTAATGTCAGGACATATAATTCCACAAGCTTCAGTCATACATTCTTTAATATATATAGTCTCCATCACAAAAAGGCTTGTTGCTTTTTGCAATTATATGAGAAATAACAAAACTTGCTTCTACAGTAGCTTCTTGTTCCTTAGTCGCGTAAACACATTTTGTTGTCTAGATAAATTTTGAATCAATCCATCAGCAGTTTTCTTTCTCGCTTCCGGAGTTAAATTGGCACCATATTCGGAATGCTTAGTAGTGAAATGTCTTTTAATATTGTACTCTTTCAACACTGAGACACTCTCCCGGCAGATAGACAAATAGTCTCGTTATTTAGGTTAGCAAAAAAATATTTTGTGTTCCACTCTTCATTGAAGACACGATGCTCTTGTTCAATTTTTCGTTTTTTATTCATTTTTAAAAGGGCATAAATATTATTTTTATCGCTACTGGCACCAAGATGATAACCGAAGATAATGCAAAAAAACTAACCACGGGATGACCGTCAGAGAAAACAGATTGGAACTGCGGCCGGTCAGCAGTCCTATCCTATTACTCCGCCACCGCAGAAAAGCCGTTGCCATCATCACCGGTTGTCTGTTACCGTAGTTTCGCACAATTAATTTATAATCGCAAATTATACCGTTATAAAAGCACCCGTTGGCTCGCTCCGGTTCGCGCACAATTAAATTCTATCTCAATTTGAACAATACAGAGATGATAAAACAATTTACAAGTCGACAAATTCTATAATGTATTACATATACAAATTTATTTTTCAAAAAGGCATCGCAAAAGGCATGAAATAAGTAAACTTTTTTCGAAAATACAATTAAAGCTTGCGGGCCGCACAGAAATGTGCGGCGGACTGAATGCGGCCCGTGGGCCATAGTTTACCCGGGCCTGATCTAGTATGTCATTTTATATTTATTTCATAATAAATATACCATATTACAAATAAAAAATCACTTTTAATCCTTATATTTGAATATAACACAAGAAAGTGCCACTTAGATGTACCTTTCCTTTCTTGATTAATTCCTCATCAACCTTGGGAAATTTTGTTGAAAAAGAATGAAAAAATGGATAAGTATATTTCTGATTTTTTTTAAAAATATTTAAGGTACTTATTTTAATATATTTAATATTATATCATTATAAAGGTTTTTTATTTTATTTTTATTTTATAAAATTATTTTATACATGTATATGAGATGACATTTCAAATATAATCCAAAATATAACTAATACAAATTATGGAAAATGGTTTTCTTTATGTCACTTCTAAAACATCCTAAAAATGCATACTTATTTTAATATCTTACTGTTGATCTTTTCTTCCACAGACATAACTCAGATGGATCAGAGTGCACTGGTCTGATATGTCACATGTATTGGTAATATCAGTACATAACTGATTATTAAAAATGAGATAGTTTACTTACATGCAATGGAATGCTTGTTAATAAACTATCTTAATTTTAATAAAATTTCAAAAAAATTTTAAATTTCAATCCCTGCCCAAGATGATGGTATCACCATATGAAAAACTGCAGTAATGAGATAAAAAATATATTTAAGAGTATAAATATTTCATACTGATATTTATTAACACTGAAGTAACCTTGTAGGTAGCACAGTTGTTATAATCACTATTTTCCCATGTGGGAGAAAAACACAGAAGTTCAAATCCTGTCAATGATATAAGGAATTCTTATGGGGCTTTTTCCCAATATGGCTGTGAGTTAGTCAGTCTGAGGCTAGGATTGATTTTTTTCTCCTGAAAGCTCAGGTTTTTTTTTATCTAACAAACAGCAAACCAAACAAAGAACACACACAATTACAAGCACAATATGCCAACATCTCATAGCCTTAATTGCTTTAGTGCTCAACACACATCTATTAACATATTAAAACTGTGAAGTGAATGCAGTAATGCATACAGTTGTTTTAGAATTAAGATAAACATTTGGTGAAAATCTGACACATCAGTTTTCCATTACTGATGAAGGCAGTGGGCAGCAAAAATTTGCTGCAAAACATGGCTGTAACATGCACAGAGGGAAAACCAGCTCTGACAGCAAAAATGAAGCATGCATGACTTTCATACATAAAACAACACTGACTGAAAATAAAGTCACATACTGGTTGGAAATTTTTTACCAATAATCCCACATTAAGAAACAAATGTTAGGTATCCTTTCATGCCACTGGTGAATATCTGACACATCACTTTGCCACTGCCAAGTTGGGCTGCAAAAAAATGTCATGAAACACAATCATAACACACGTGGAAGGCAAACCAGCTTCAATGGCAGGAATTTGCAAGCCCAAGCAGCATGCCAGTAGGGGGTCACTAAGGAAAACCTGGCCCTAAGAGATGCAGCAATAGAACAAGCTCTAACAGCAGATAAAATTCAGTTCCAATTGATAATTCACAAATTTATTGAATATGTAGTAGTATCTCCACTAAATAAAAAATGTCATTTATCAGATAAGCATACCAACCTATGAAATTATAGGCTAGTATGCTTATCTGATATGGGTGCCTCCTTAGCCAGGTGGGCAGGAGCAGCAGTGCGTAGCACACGCTTCTTGATTAGACCGGGGTTCGAGCCTCTGACCACCAAATACGGAGGATGCGGAAAGGTCAGGGAATGACCACTGCATATCCCCGGAGAAATATGGCCTTAGTTGCTAATGCTCCTAAAAACCAAATAACAAACAAACTAACAAACAGCTTATCTGATAAATGAAAAATTAGCAAATTTTTGTAATACCTCCATTCAGTTTTGTTATAATGATATTTGCTTGCCTATAGTTGGTTGTGGTAGTCTTTTCAAATTAGACAAATTATTTAGAGATTGCAAACCCAATTCAGACTCTGAATTTCATTGTAGGTGTATTTTGAATAATCTATACAAAAATACTTATAAGACCCTATATTGTTGTTTGGCTGTGGCACCAATGACATTAAGAGTACATTGCATTTTGAATAATCCAAAAACCGAATTAACAAAATATACTACTGTATATATGTTAAAAATATAACTAACGACAACATACTTGGAGAGTTACCATCTCTAATTTCTACTCTGTCACTTTCACATCTTGCATCAATTTCCATTAAGAGTGCATCAAATGATAGTGTTATTGAGTGATTGGATGGAGCCTGAATGACGATAACACATCTGCTATTGCTTGGATACTTTTCAGGATAATTAGGGCTGGCAATTGTTCCATTGAATGGTTCTTTAATCCAGGTACACTCTACAAAATATAAAAAGAAACAATACTTTATTATAAAAGTTGCATAATAATAACTTAAAAAATGCGTTTTCTAAGTGTTTCTATATGTTTTATTTTTAACTTCTTTTTTGTTTTTTTTAATGGTTGTAGTTTACAACCATTACTGAAGAGACCTAGAGGTAAATTCTGATTCTTGATGATTATAAATTTTCACATCTATTAAGCTTATAGTTAAGTTTTCAGGTAGGACTTCACAATTTTTTTAACTTTTTGAATCTGTCCACCATTCCCTTTTGTAATAACAGCTTTAATTCCCCTCTCTATTATTCTTTAATGAAATACACCAATTCAAATCACATTATTGATTTTTTATGAAAAAACCTTGCATGTAACATTTGTTCAACTATTCCTATGTAAAACTCATTATAACATTTTAGTTCATCCATTCACTCCATTGTGTTATAAGTTGTAAATGGCCCCCTTAGTCAGATAATGAGCCTGAAAAATCAAAAAGCTGAATATTGCTGCTTTTAGCTTTTCTATCAACAGCTAACTATTGATTGATCCTACAACTGAACAATTTAGCATCATACTATCACATAGGGTGTCTCCGTAGCCGGGTGGGCAGGAGCAGCAGTGCGTAGCACATGCTTCTTGATTAGACCAGATTAGACCTTGATTAGAACCAGGGTTCGAGCCCATGACCACCAAATACGGAGGATGAGGAAAGGTCAGGGAATGACCACCGCGTATCCATGGAGCAATATGGCCTTAGTTGCTAATGCTCCTAAAAACCAAATAACAATAACAACTATCACATAAAAACAGTAGTTACTATATCATTTTATGTTTTGTTAATAGCAAAAGATGTTTCTACTATTATTAACATCTTATGTCTGATGTTAAAAGGGAGCAAGGGAAGTTTAGACCTTATTTAAGATAAGATATGGACAATCATATCTAATATCAACAAGTATCTTCTGTCTTTTCAGCCTTCAACATACTCATGGTACTAAGTACTATAGGTTCTAATACCTTTCATATTTGGGGTTTTCATAAAAAAAAAAATAAAAAGAAAGACTGCTGCGTACTTTCTGTTTTACAGAAAGTTTGCAAGTCAGCTACTGAGCTCCATCTGAGTATTGGCTCTATGGAAAACACCATGCATTAAACATTATAAGCTCCATCTGAGTACTGGCTCTATGTTAAACACCATGAGTTCAACCTGGGCACTGACTCTCTTTAAAAATTACAGCTGTGAATTACAGGCTCCGAAAAAGTGATATGTTTGCCTTTTTATTTACCTAATTGTTATTTTATATTGTACTTTATACGTAGTCTTATAGTTATTGTTACACTGGTTATTTTTATTTTTAATTTAGATAAAGAGTTTTTGTAGATTACTACTTAATATATGTAAAACAGTTATTTCGTTCGAATCTTGCAGCCATTGTTTTTGTATAGAGTTGTAGGGAATTCAAATTTTTAATTGTGGTAACTAGGTAGCTCTAACGTATAATTATATAGTGTAATACGCATCACTGCATTTAGGATTCTATTAGATAGCGTAGTATTGACAATTAATTAATTAAATTTATTGATCTTATTAATTTAATATTGATTAATATTAAATATTAATATTAATATTAAAATTTAAATTAATATTAAAAATTAAATTAATATTAAAAATTAAATTAATATTAAAAAGATCAGTATTAATTTAAAATATCATGCCCCAGACTAGAGCAGCAAAGCAACGGGCACAAAGTGGCAGGAGTGCTGTGACTCGAGGGAGAACTGAGGGGGGCGATTCTCCAATGCATCACAGCCTAAAAAAATGTGCAACTTGTGCAATGTTTGCCGAACTCTCTGGAACAGAACATGATCTAGCCAAGGAGGATGTCTTTGTGTGTGCCAGGTGCAGAGAGTGTCTAGAAATTAGGCATCAACTCAGCGTTCTACTGGACGTTTATGAGAGCTTGAGGTGTAGGGTAGATGCCCTCGAAGAAATTAATATGAGGGGCCCGTCAAGCTCTCAGCTGCCCGACATAATGCCAGAGCTCACTCCTGGGCATCAGGCAACACAGCGGCAATCTCCAAGGCAGAATGTGCTGGTCCCAAAGGAACTAGTTATTGTTGGCAACTCTATTGTCAGGAAGACGGGGAATATATTGTGTAAAAAGGATAGGTGGAACAGAACCAGGGTATGTCTGCCAGGGGCAAACGTTGATGACGTTGTAAAGCATATATCATCTTTTAAGGGCACAAAAGGTGATATTGTTGTACACGTTGGCACCAATGACATTAAGAGTAGGAGATCTGCAGATTTACTTAACAAGTACAGGTCAATGTTGCAAAAAAGTCGTGAGTTAGGGTTAAATTTGAAAGTGTCTACAATTCTGCCCAGATACGATGTTGTTGTTGTTGTTATTTGGTTTTTAGGAGCATTAGCAACTAAGGCCATATTGCTCCGGGGATATGCGGTGGTCATTTCCTGACCTTTCCGCATCCTCCATATTTGGAGGTGACGGGCTCGAACCCCGGTCTAATCAAGAAGTGTGTGCTACACACTGCTGCTCCTTCCCACCTGGCTACGGAGGCGCCTCCAGACACGATAGGAGGGAGTACACGATGAGAGCCTTGTCAATCAATTCAGCCCTGGAGGGAATGTGCAAGGCTCAAGGAGTAGAATTTTTTCAGCGTGGTCTGTGCTTGTTAACAGGAGAGACTGCTTCTACAGGGATGGGATACACTTAAGTAGAAAGGGTGCAAGAATATTTGCTGATGCTATCGAGGCAGCTTTAGGTGGGTCGGAAAACTGCTAGCTTGGGGGTATTCACAGACTAAAAGGTTAAAAGTAGCCACAGGCAGAGATGAAGCTGATTCTTGCACAACTTCTATTAGAATAAGTAGCGACCTGGAGCGAGGGGTGCTGGGGGTTTCAGGGACTGATGGCAGTCATCGTGAAACAGGTGGGTATATGTGTCAGGGTAACTAGGAATAGGAATAGGTGCATGTGTGTTTGCATGTATACTAATCCTAGAAGCATAGTAAATAAATTGATGAATTTGAAGTGTTGTTAAAGACATCAAAGGCAGATATTGTTGAGATATCAGAGACGTGGTGTCACACTGATATTAGGAATGCAGAATTGGAATTTGGGGAGTACAATGTGTACAGAAAGGATAGACAGGATAGGAAGGGAGGAGGTGTCATGCTGTTAATTAAGAAAAACATAAAATCAAAAGACGTGCATCCAGTTGAGATAGATGAACAGTGCACTGTTGAGTCAGTTTGGTGTGACATAAGCACTGCGAAAGCAAAAATAAGAGTAGGAGTGTGTTATAGGCCTAATGACTCGAATGAGTACAATGCACAGTTGTACAGAGAAATACAGTGGGCTAGTAAATCAGAATGCCTTATAATGGAGGATTTTAACTTCCCAGATATTGACTGGAACTTGTGGGTTGGTCACTCACATACTAGTAAGACTTTTGTGGATTTATTGGATGATTGTTTTCTGCAGCAGCATGTTCGAGAGGCAACCAGAGAGGGTAATACTCTTGATCTGGTTATCAGCAGTGATCATTCGTGTATTAAGAATTTTCAGATAAAGGAACCATTAGGTGGCAGTGATCACAGTGTACTGATGTGGGATTTACTTAAAGATATAATTACCATCAGTAGTAAAGGAAAGGGTTTTTGCTTCGGTAAAGGTGAGTACAGTGGTCTCAGACAGTTTTTAAATTCTGTACAGTGGAATCAACTGACGATGTTACCAACAGTGAATTCTAAGTGGGAAGCATTCAAGGAATTAATCGTGGAAGCTACTAAAATTTCATACCTATTAAGAAATATTGTTCAAGGTTTAAGTTTAAATATTGTTCATCGTTCAAGCCTAAATGGTTATCAAATGAACTAATGAGACTCGTGACAGAGAAGAAAAATGCATCGGATGCATATAAATTATCAAGCGACTCAGAAGCCTATGGCAGATATAAGCTAGTCTGTAATCAGGTCACAAAGGAGGTTAGGCAGGCAAAGGCAGATTACGAGAAATCATTGGCAAAGGATGCTAAGAAAAACAGCAAGGATTTCTTTACTTATATAAACTCTAAAAGGAAGGGAATGAATCTGATTGGTCCACTTGATATTGATGGTTCGACTGTTGATGATCCTGCTCAGATAGCGAACAAACTGAATGAGTAATTTGCATCTACATTCACACACGAGGAATTATTAAGGTTTAAAAATGGCAGAAGGTTATCAAATTGTAGCAGGGTGCTTAATGGTTTTGTAATAACTGAGAGCAACGTGGAGGAGAAATTGTTAAAGTTAAACATAAGAAAGGCACCTGGGGTGGATGGGATCTATCCAGTTATATTAAAGGAGGCGGCAAAGCAACTAAGCAAACCCTTAGCCATAATTATGAGAGCAGCATTGGACTCAGGGGAGGTCCCCACAGACTGGAGATGTGCAAATGTATCCCCAATTCACAAAGGGGGATTGAAGGGTGACACGAGTAATTACAAACCAGTTAGTTTAACTTTTGTTGTGGGTAAAATAATGGAGTCACTGATTAAAGATGCATTGCAGGATCATCTAGACAAGACTACAGCTTGTTTTTTTATTTATTTTTTTTATTATTGCCTGTATGCCATTATATTTTAGAACATTTTCTACACAGTGAAAGGCTCGACAAAGTTTCAAAATCTGCCAACGTTTCATCTTCGTAAAGTTTATATAATATCTTAGTTGCCTCAATTCCCCCCCATACGTTGTTATTGTCACTAGTTCTTTGAATACTGTGAAAAATATCGGAATCACTCAGATATTCAGCTACTGTGACCATGTAAACATAGACAGGAGAAATTACTGGAACATATGCCCGTTTGTCGTAGTAAATGGGAACGACAACCCAGGTTGACCAGAGGCTATTATCCATGTCGGGAATTTTCTTAATCCTCTGGCTGGCTATGGAAAGCATATTGACTAGCGCGACGTCTCAGAATGTGACTGTATGTTTTACGGGCACCACTAACATTGTGGAACAGTAATCCCTTTCACCCTTAATTCACGATTTCTGATTACCTAAAGGCCAGATGTGAGAACAATGCATACACAGTTGTCTCTCCTAATCTGTTTGTTACATGAAAATTATTTTCGTTCTACAGAAACTACTGTATTTTAAATTTAATTACCAAGGGGAATTTAAAAATATTCGGTATAAAAAAGTTGGTTAAACAGAGGTCTGACTGTAATTAAATCAAAAATTAAGCAATTTTAAAATACATAACCGATCGATTGCACCATTAAAATTCTGGGAAGGGGGCCCCGCTCGCCCCACTATAGTTTCGGCTCTGGATACTCAATAATTGCATTCAGGATTTCATTTGTAAAATAAATGATCGTCTCAACAATGGGCTCGCAAATTTTCAAAAAAAATAACAACGGGCTCTCGCGAGCCCACTATAGCTCACCACTGGTTCCACCTGTTAGTATGTTATTCCAGGATTACTGCTACCCATATACAGTACTTTGCATTTATCAATGTTAAACCTCAATTTCCAGTTTTCAGCCCATCTGCCTGATGTTTCTAGGTCTTTTTGTAATAGTATACACTGATTCCTGTCATTAACCAACCTGCCAACCTTTGTATCATCAGCAAACTTACACATTAAACTTAACCTTTTTAAAGGTTACCAGAATTTAACTTTGTTGATATTTTAGCCTTTTCTTGGCACAGTATAACCGTAGTCGTTTTTGTGCCAATAAAATCAAAATCAAAAACACATTAAACTTGCCATGCCTTCATCAATGTTATTAATAAAAATCAAAAACAATGAGGCTCAGCACTGAATCCTGATACATTCCACTAATGACATAGTCAAGGAAGAGTAGTGCCCATTAATAACCACTCTCTGTTGTTGTTATTATTTGGTTTTTTAGGAGCATTAGCAACTAAGGCCATATTGCTCCGGGATATGTGGTGGTCATTCCCTGACCTTCCGCATCCTCCGTATTTGGTGGTGACGCCACTCTCTGTCTTTTTTCACTCAACTATCCCTTTATCAACATCAGTAAAACTTGTCTCCAATGTCAAACTGCTCTAATTTTTACAGCAGTTTTTCATGTGGGACAGTACTAAAAGCTTTACTGAAATCTATGTATGTGATGTAAAAATTTTTTTTGCATCCAGTTCCTTTGATACTATGACGGGTTAGCTAATCAGGTTGGTCAGACACGATCTGCCCTTAACAAATCCATACTCTGATTCTATATAGCTGCATTCCTGTCAAGGTGGTTCTAAATACTTCTTTAACTACTGACTTCATTATTCTCCCTATAATAGATTTTTTTAATAATTTTTTTTATTTTAACAAATTCCCTTTATTAAGTAAAAGGTTAAATTATAAAAATGCAAAAACATAATATTATATACAAGGGAATCAACAGCGATGTGCTAGGTCATTCGCTGATGAACTCCCCAGTAGCTCCAAGTACCTTGCAGTACCGGCAGTGCCACGATTTTTAAGTCAGAAACTGTCAATTCCATAGAAAGGAGCAAGGATGCAGAAGACTTACACCAAACTCCCCTGTATGAGATTGTTACTGATGGTACAATAGGACTGATAAGATATTCTGCTTCTATTAACCTTTTGAGACTCACATTGTTATTATAATAGTCAGATTTTTTGTGGTGAACGTGCTCAAGGTCCAGGCTGGTTCTTGAGCACATTCCCTACAATCTGGACATCCAAAAGATAGATGGAGCAATCCCGAGCACAAAGGAGGTCTGGTTTCCTGATACCCTCATCAGTTGAAAACCAAGGTTCCTTTCTAACTTCCCAGTCCCTCTGGTGCAACCGATTTTCTACAGGTTTACTATAGCATCATGTCTTTTAACTCTAACACCTTTGTGCTATGTGGGCAAGCAACTCAATCACATTGCATCCAGCTCTGCATTGCCTATCTGTACTATGTCCTCTTGATGTTCTAGAGAGGATAGGAAGGGCATTGATCCTAGTTTACACTAGGTCAACAAAAGCATGGCTGGATAGCAATTTGGTTCCCTCACCCACCCACCAGTGTTATGAGCAAACCTGGTTATAATTATTTTTGAAACAACAGCCATCATAGGAGCCGTGCAGGAGATCCCTCCATCTCTTCTTTATGGATGCTTTAGAATCTATAAATACATTTCCATCCTTTAACAAATTCTTAGCTGAGCTCAATTTTTTCTTTATGGATGGCCTTTCAATTAAGTAGCATACTAGATCAGAAGCAGAGCCCAGTTGCTTCTCTAATCTTTCTTTTTTCAATAAGAGAATAAACCATCGTAGCGATGGGATACCTAGCCCCCCCCCATACACAATGTCAGCATAAAAGTACACATTTACCATGTCATTTGGCAACCTAAGCCATTTCTTAATAGCAAGTCTAACCTGGGTGTCCCAGGCATTAAGCCTGGAAGCCATTACCCTCCCCAGCACTAAACAATGATAAAATCTAGACAACAAATATGCCCAGAGGATAAACAGCCTCTGCTGGGGTTTTAACAGGGCTTTTTGAAGCCACCCCAGCAGATCACCCACAGTCAGATAAGATTTACCACAGATATCGAAGGCTATTCCCAAATATTTCCAGGTCCAATTAATATCACCCGAAGGTAACCTGGCTTCACCTATTAGGAAGTTCTTGGGCTCTACTTTGACCTTCTTCTGCCTACCCAAGATAGTGACCAACTCTTCTCAACATTGATTCTAAGACCCTTGGGACTGAAGAAATTATTTGCCCAATCTAAAAGGCACTGCAACCCGGATTGTGTGGAAGTCGCCAGGATGAGGTCATTGTCCAAGTTTAAAACCAATATATGAGGGAATTTTACAAAATAATTGGTCTAAAACCAAATTAAAAACTAAAGGTGACAAAGGATCACCTTGTCGCACCCCATTAGTTGGACATAGCTTAAGGCAATCACCTCTAAACCTCATCTAGGTGACACAGGAGCGGTGCAATTTAAAAATATAATTAATAAAAGTTTCAGGCAAATGTCTCCTTTGCAGCGCCTCGATAATAGCGTGAAAAGAGACACTATCAAATGCTTTACACAAATCAATAGAGGCTAAATGGAGAGTCTTGAACTTCTTTCTTGCAATATTGATCAATGATTGTAAAATAATCGTATTTTCGGCTGCTCCATCAATTGGAAAAAAGGCTTTCTGTCTGTTATCCAATTTCATCATAGATGACAGTCTACTTGCAAGGATCTTGTGATACGTTCTCAATATAACAGAAGACACAGTTATTGGTTTGAATTCAGATGGTAATTTTGAATCGACCTTCTTTGGAATAAATATAGTATATGCATCATACAAACACTGGGGAATAAAATCAACCCATAAAAAGAAGTGCATAAGGTCAATCAAAAGTTTTTCTGGAATAGATCTTAATTGTGTCAGAGTCACCCCATCAGGACCAGGACTAGATGATAGTGCTGGAAAAGCAGATCTTAATTCAGCATTAGTAATAGATTTATAAAGATTTTCCCTTATCACTGTATCTTCATCATAGCCTGCTGGAATATACAAGTCTTCTTCTAAACAAGATCTGCCCTTAACAAATCCATGCTCTGATTCTATATAGCTGCATTCCTGTCAAGGTGATTCTAAATACTTCTTTAACTACTGACTCCATTATTCTGCCTAGAACATAAGTCAAGCTTACAGGTCTGTTGTTTATGGGCTTTATGGTGCAAGGACAGCAAGGCCATTATGCGCCTACAGGTCTGTAATAACTCATTTTACTCTTTGAGGCCCCTCTTTGTGAATAGGAGAGACATTTGCACATTTCCAATCCACAGGTACCTCCACTGAATCCAAGAATACTATGATAATTATAGCTGAAGGTTTGCTTATCTCTTTTGCTGCTCTTCTTTAAAGATTCTGTCAGCTGCAGGTGCCTTAATCACTTTTATCTACAATTTCTCCTCCACTTTCTACTCAGTTATCAAAAAATCATTTAGCTGTCAGTTATAACTTTGTATACTTCTGGTATTTCAAGAATCATCTTTATTTCCTAAAAAAACTTCATGCATGAATGTAGTTGCAAAATATTTATTCAGTTTGTTAGAAACCTGAACAAGATCGTCAACAGTTATGCCATTCATATCTAGTATTAGAACAGCATGCTTCTCAATGATGTGCATACAGGAAGAAAAAGGCCTGGGACAAAGGGAATCATCCTGCTTTATGATAATACATATCCAAATTACATTACAATATAAAATCAAATTATATCAAATTACAATAAATTTGACAATGACAACATTGGCAACCTTAGGTTGGGAAATCATGAATCACCCCCTATGTTTCTGAATTTAGTCCCCCCCCCAACACCAGTGATTATCACTTGTTTGGGCCAATGGCAAAGAATATGAGAAGGCAGAAATTCAAGACATATGATGAACTCAAGTGCAATGCCCTGAATTGCAGTTAACCTACTTCTTTCTTTGCTGACAGATTAGTGCCTTGTTACAGCAATGGCAAAAATGAGCCAATGAAGAGGGATATCTTGAAAAAAAGAATAATACTTTTGGTGATTCTGGTACATAAGCATTATTTTGTAAAAAATGTAAATCTCTAGGTCAGTCTTGAACCATCCTTGTATAACTGAATTATGCACTTTAAACTCATAATTCAATGATTATTTTATTATAGTGCTATTATTCTTTTAGGGGCTTGCTTAGCTGTACTCCAGAGTAGTACAGAGGTAATGTACTCTTCTGAGTACATTACCTCTGGTTTAATTTGCACATTGTGCCACTAAAATTGCATTAGTATACTGGCTGCAGTAAGACAGCCACAGTGAAACTGCAAGTTCTTCTGGCCTGAGTGGCAATGCAGAGTAGAAATGAAAATTTATTTATTTATTACTTTTTATACCAAGATAGATATATAAAGTAGATACATAAACAGCTTTATCTTCTCAAATATCCACCAACAAATCCTAAACTGCTGATCCTCAGGTAATTCTCCAGTGGGGCAAAGATAACTTAGTTAATGTCATTCCTTCTAAAACTTAGTTCTGTCTTATATCTAGCAAAAAAGGAATCTACTGCTCCTATGTTTATCTTTGATGACACCCAGATCTCTAAACAATATCACATATCTCTGTTTGGATTACCCTGACTTTTAATCTCTCAACATATGCACATCACAATTTTTTACAAATCTCAAATCTACCCTACCATGGAATATTGTTCCCAAATCTGGGATGGTGCACCCAAACCTATCTCCCTCTCTCAAGCTTTTAGACTCCATTCAAAAGAGGGTGATCAGGTTAATTAATGACCCATCTCTTACAAAGTCTCTCCCGTCTTATAGACATTCTGTTTCTGCTGCATACCTTTTCTACAGATACTTTTTTTTTTTTTTGTTTTGTTATTTGGTTTTTAGGAGCATTAGCAACTGAGGCCATATTGCTCCGGGATATGCGGTGGTCATTCCCTAACCTTTCCGCATCCTCCGGATTTGGTGGTGACGGGCTCGAACCTCGGTCTAATCAAGAAGCATGTGCTACGCACTGCTGCTCCTTCCCACCTGGCTATGGAGGCGCCTACAGATACTTTCATGGGCACCGTTCTTCTAAACTGGCATCTATGATCCCCCCCATCTCTTCCAAGTCAATCAGCATCCATTTACTGTTAAACTTGAAATTCACAGAACCAACTTTTCTTCTTCTTCTTCTTCCTCACTTATCCCATCAATCTCTCTTTTCTGGAACAATCTTCTTTTGTATTTCCTGAAAATTACAATCTACAAAAATTCAAGTCTAATGTTAGAAAGTGTCTTCTAAACTTTCAACTCATGCAGGATGCTAAGTACTATAGGTTCTAATACCTTTTGTGTTCAGGGTTTCATAAAAACACACACACACACATATGTAGAGGCATTATGAATCATTGATCATCTTTCTTTTTACTATTAAACATTCTTTTGACAATTTTATATATATCTATATATAATTATTAATGGATTTTGTGCTCTTATTTTTTTATATATATATAGCCAAGTGTAAAATTTGCAGATGATCTAAATCTTGTCTATCACTGACATAACACAGTTAAGAAAGCAGATGGTCTATGCAGTTGCCTCTCTTATGTAGCCTATGTTCATGCTTGTTATATTTGTACTGATAGATGGATGATAATGTTAATAAGTGCACTTTTTTCATTGAAACATGCCTAAAAAAAAGGCTGTTAATCATACCTAGGAATAAAATTTAAAGAATTAGGCAAATTATTATAAAGGATAAACAAATAAAGTAGGTAACTTTTTTTTTTTTTTCTAATGCTATATAAGTTTGATTCCATGCAACATTTTTCCACTACTAAAATGAATATTTACTCACAATTAGTGTTAAAAGTTCATTTCAATAACAGATATTAAAGTATATTAAACATTAAACATCCAATATAGATTTTTACTTTTTTATAGATTAATAATAATTTATTTCTTTAAATATTAATGAAATTATGATTTAGTGGAGAAATTAATTTCAGATGGCTAGTTGTTATTCTGTAACACAACACATTTATTAAAAGTGAATTTTATAATACAATCAACCTGATTACCTCCAACTTCATGATCTGCAAAATTTGAAATGGTAGAAGAGACAAAGGTTGAAGTATAATGAGCTCGGAATCCTTTGTTGTTTAGCAAATTATCTGAATGGAAATTAATCAAAAGTGCATTACCCGAAGACTGAACTGGCTTCTTTTGGTGTCTAGAGCAATATCTACCTAAAGATGTAACATCTGTAAAGTTAAAATAAAAAAAAATTTAACCTATATACCATGATATGCACTTATTTAAGTGCAATGCAACAGTGCATGATATGTGCTGTTGCATTGTTACTATATATAATACAAATAACAGCAAATGTTATTTATGACAGTGTTTCTTAACCTATGGGCTATAAAGGAATTAGAAGCAGGTACTAAAAAGTTTTATAACATTAAATTATGTTAATAATTTTTTTAAAAAACCATCTATAAAAAGATTTATAGGTGGACTGTGAAAAGTTTTCTTGTAGTTCATGCATGCCATGATATTGAAAAGGCTGAGAAACACTGAGTTATTGAAACAGTAGCATATTAAGTGATCAAATTATATCATTTCTTACATGACTTTCTCTATAATCTTTATTTAACCATTTGATATTTAATTATTAATAAAATCTAGTCAGAAGTAAACTGATATATCCTAAACAAGAGCATCGGATTACAAATATTCATAGTGTAGACTATAAAGGAAAAGTTCAAGAAAACAGATTGTATTAATACCAAGCATTCCTGCATTTAAAAAAAAGTAGTGAATATGAGAGTGCTCACAAAAACAACTTAATTTTGAGGTAATTTTATTTTCTTCAAAATAAGAGGATTTGTTTAAGTTAGAGATAATGGTCATGCACAGATGTGACAGTGTCCCAAAAAAGAATCTCTTAAGCACCTGTGCATTTTACAATAAGATATGGTACTATTTCTTATTTTGTGTATGGTGCCATTTGAATAACAGATTATAATTGGTGGTGGTAGCGGTGGTTTGTGAAAGAACCATCAATGCATATTGCCCATGTAATTCAAAGGCTTCTCGGCCCACTATCTCATTGTCATAAGAATAAATTTACACTGTAATGCAAAAAATATATATTTTTTTATATTACAGTAAAACCTTATTTTAACAGACTATATGGGGGGTAAGGCCTATCCACTAAATCCAATTGTCTGTTAAACTCAAAAATAAATACATATAGTCACTAAAGTTTTTAGGATAAAAAAGTGGCATACTACAAAATAAAAAAATTACACATTGGAATTCTATAATTTATTGCACTTATCAGCTACACTGGAAAACGTTTAACATGAAAAATCAGTTAACATGAAAAAATATTCTGATCCCAACAAAATGCTATGTGATTTCATACATTTATTTTCTTTTAACGTGAAAAGAAAAACGCTTAGCATGAAAAAGATTTTGCATCTCAGAAGAACAAAAAATATATACTGGCCGCCACGTTGTCACTAAATTTTTACTGTTTATGACTTTATGACTCAACTTTCTATTTGACTAGGCTGACATCTGATAATAAACAATATGTAGATAGTAATCCCACAGTAATCCCAATAGTAATCCCATTTTAAACAAATGGGATTACCCGTCGGCAGGCAAAACATTTCATTTACAGTCTTGAAGTGAGTGACACATACTGTATAAAATGGTGAATTTCGTGTTTAGTAAAAAATCCGTAAATTTATCAAATCCGTAAATCCTCAACTGTACAATGGAAAAATCAGGGCATAAACAAAGCTCTATTTTGCTTAAAGTTAAAATAGAGTTGCTCAAAGCAGTAGATGTAGGGAATTCTTTGAAAACAGACATTTTTAAAAAGTTTGGAATCACTAACTCTACATTGTCGGCAATCATAAAGAATAGAGACCAACTTACTGCAATATTTGAGTGCAGTGTATTTGAGCCGGAGAGGAAACAGATGAGAACAGCCAAACACGAAGATTCGGAGGCTGCATTGCTTGTTTGGTTCAAACAAGCTAGGTCTCAGAGTGCTCCAATATCGGGACCTCTATTAATGGAAAAAATGGATGTGTTTGCAATTCAAATGGAGATAGAATTCACTGCGAATCCAGGCTGGTTGGAACGTTTCAAGAAAAGAAATGGCATCATTTTTAAAAATGTTTGCGGTGAAGCAAATCAAGTTTCACTGAATAACTGAATATGACATCGGATTGGCTGCAGTCTACATTGCCCACAAGGCTTAGCCAAAAGTGCTTGAAGAATACAGCGCGAGAGATGTCTTTAATGCTGATGAAATGGGGTTGTTCTATCGCTGCTTACCCGATAAAACTTTATTGTTTAAGGGACAGCAGTGTTCTGGCGGCAAAAAGTCCAAAGCGAGGATAACAGTATTGGTGGCTTGCAATTCGGACAGATCTGAAAAGCTGCCCTTATTTGTTATTGGGAAGAGCATGAATCCGTGCTGTTTTAAAAATGTAAAAAAAATACCAGTTGAGTACAGAGCAAACAAGAAGGCATGGATGACCACAACAACGTTTACTGATTGGCTTTTGAATTTAGATAAGCACTTTTATGCAAAAAGCAAAAAGTTGCCATGATTGTATAAAGCTCACTCTGAAATGAGATTAAAAGCTATATTGCTTATATTTTTGCCTCCAAACACTACGAGCATTTTACAGCCTTGTGATCAAGGCACAGAATTTAAAATTTTATTACCAAAAACAATTGCTAAGAAAATATTTGGCCGCAATTGAAGCAAAAGAAGATTTCTCTGTCAACTTATTGGAGGCATTGCATAGGTTGCGCACTGCTTGGAATCTTGTAACACCAAAGACTATCGAAAATTGTTTTCATCATGTGGGATTTTCCAAAATGACTGATTTAATACCTACTCAAGAGTCTCAAGACAATCAAGAAGCTGAACCGACATTCAGTGAAATGTTTGAGCGTGTTTCATCTCTTTTAGAAAGTTCAGTATCTTTGGATGAATTTGTCACAGTTGATGATACTAATTTGTGTACAGCACCGATTTTAACAGATAGTGATATTTTGGATGTCATATGGCCTATGGAAGTGGATCCCGTGGGTAAAAATAGTGATGATAATGTAGACAATCACATCGATTTGTTAGTCCCTGTTCCTACTATATCAGAAATGCAGAAATTGATAAAAAGTATGTGCAGATATTTAGATTTACATACCAGTGGTGAAATGAACCAAATGATGGACGACATTGAACAATTTGTAGATAATAAGATGATAAATAACACAGTGCAAAAAAAGATATCAGATTTTTTACAAAAAAGAATTAACATTTTTTTTTTAATTTTTACATATTGTATGTGTTTTTTTTTTATCTGATAAAATGTTAACTTGTTTAAACTTTCTATCTTAACTCTTTTGATTATTATGACATCAGAAACATTGGTGAGTTTTTTTTTTGTTTACTTCTTTTAACATGAAAAAATATTTCTGACCCCGTGGTTTCATGTTAAACAATTCCCACTGTACTTAGGAGTAAAAAAGCTTGAAATCTTGCCACACCACAATGGAAACTCTTATTAATGGTTATTCACAGTCTTGAAAGCTCTCAAGTACCCTTATTATTATTATTATTATTATTAGCCATATGGTGCAAGGAAGCCTGAGACTTATGCTGCACCAGCCAAAAAAAATTTCCCAGTTACCCTGAGAGAGAGAGAGAGAGAGAGAGAGAGAGAGAGAGAGAGAGAGAGAGAGAGAGAGAGAGAGAGAGAGAGAGAGAGAGAGGAATCACCAAGAAAGAGAAGAATGATGATATCCAGCTCAGGACCCTGGGTGTGCCAAGCCCATACCCACCAAATGTGAGACCTTGGGGTTAAATTCTAAAGAATGGGTTGCTATCCGTAAACTCCATTAGTTCAGTGGCTGTAAACAGAGCCATGGTCAAAATTCCCTGGGAACAGGTTTGCACATCTTGCCTCCACTTGTGTAACTTTTTGTGAACAGGATTAGCTGTGCTTTCAGAAGTTCAGTGAATCATTTATGGCAGGACATTCACCACCTCCACATAAACAGGGCATACTTGTAGAGATGAAAAGACATAAAACCATGGAGAGTTTCTGATTTCTAGTGAAACACTAAATTTTACTACTAGCAAAGTACAACTTTTATTTTAAGTTTTGTTGGAAGAGGTTGTCTCTATGTACTTTTCATTTTATTTTAAAGTTATTTTAGTAAAGTGATTATAAAAATTCAAAAACAATAGGTATAGTTCCAAAAAACAGTTTGTGCAGTTTATTCAGAAAAATAACAACTATAACTATTATTTTGGAATTTTTAAAATAGTCAATACACATTAATCACAAAAAAAAAAAAAAAAAAATTGACAAAGGTAAAGAAAGCCTGCACGAGAAGCACACAAAAGTTCGATGAAATTTACCAATAAAAGTACTTTGCCATAACGGCATTTGTATTGTTGCTTGTTCAATAAACATACAGTGGGTGTTATCGGTCAGGAGTAGAAATTGAATCCCATGGGAGATTGAAACCCTCCTGAAGTGGAGGGGGAACTGACCTTTTTTCTTTAGAATCACTGGTGGACTAGTGGATAAATTGTTTATTAAAAAAAAAAAAAGACAAAGGAAGCCCACATGAGAAGCATGGCAAACTTTGAAAAAGTTTACCCGTGAAACTACATTACAAACATTTTTTACAACGCCAGAACTTCCAATATAACTCTGTTCGTGATTCAATTAGTTAATTCAGTTAGTGGTTCTAAAGAAAAAAGGTCAGGTTACCCCCCCCCTCCACTTTGGGAGGGTTTCAAGCTCCCATGGGATTCAACTTATACTCCAGACTGATAACACCCACCATTGTTTACCGAGCGAGCAACAATACAAATGCCGTTAAGGCAAAGTACTTTTACCGGTAAATCTCATCGAACTTTTGCATGCTTCTCGTGCAGGCTTTCTTTACCTTAGCCAAAACATTTTGCTTTGAAATATTCACACATGGCAATGTTATTAACTTCTGAACAGGGGTATTATATGACAATCAGTATTTAGCTAATGAAAGAAAAAATAATGCAGTTATTATGACTACAATATTTTAATATAACAGAGCAAGATATTGCAAGTGCTCGGGTATTTGAAAATTTCACACGAACTGGCATGTTAGCAATCAAGGAATCACTTAACTTCCTTAACTATGCTAACCAGCTGATTGAACCTCAATGAGTATGCATAGTTCATCATTTGTGTAAACATCCAAATAACCCCTATTCCATATCCATTACCACAAGCTGATATTAAAAAAAAGGCTTAACCAAAGGTTGCATCCCCACCCCCAAAACTAGTTTTACATCCAACAAAAAATATGCAATTTATGGACAAAACACAATGAGACTTCATAACCTTAGTTGCTTTGGCATAAAAACAAGACAAGCTTTCACAGATAGTGTAATACTTAAAAGCTAAGTGTAACAGGTAAAAGCTAAGTATGGAAAATATATTTAGGTTATCACTAGCTCTTAATGCATTAAGAATCTGCAGATAAAGGAACCACTAGGTGGCAGTGATCACAGTGTGCTGAAGTGGGATTTACTCAAAGAGGTAACTACCATCAGGGGTAAAGGGAAGGGTTTTTGCTTACATAAAGGCGACTACGATAGTCTGAGACAGTATTTAAATTCAGGCAGGCGAAGGCAGATTATGAGCAATCTTTGGCAAATTATGCAAAGAAAAACAGCAAAGAGTTCTTTACTTATATAAACTCTAGAAGGAAGGGGATGAATCAGATTGGTCCACTTGATATCGATGGTTCAACTGTTGATGATCCTGCTCACGTAGCTAACAAACTAAATGAATATTTTGCATTGACATTCACACATGAGGAGTTATTCAGCGAGGGGAATGCCAGAGGTGTATTCAACTCTGGCAGTAAGCTAGATAATCTTGTAATAACTGAGAGTAAAGTGGAGGAGAAATTGTTGAAGATAAACACAAGAAAGGCACCTGGGGTGGATGGGATCTATCCAGTTATATTAAAGGAGGCAGCAAAAGAAATAAGCAAACCCTTAGCCATAATTATGAGAGCTTCCTTGGACTCAGGGGAGGTACCCATAGACTGGAGATGTGCAAATGTGACCCCAATTCACAAAGAAGGATCAAAGGCTGACACAAGTAATTGCAGACCTGTGAGTTTAACTACTGTTCCAGGAAAATTAATGGCGGCACTGGTTAAAGAAGCACTGCAGGATCATCTAGACAAGGCTTCAGTTATAGCTCGGACACAGCATGGTTTTGTTAAGGGGAAGTCTTGCCTGACCAATTTGATTGGATACTATGATGCAGTCACAAAAGAACTGGATGCAAGGAATAACTTTGATATTATATACTTGGATCTTAGAAAGGCTTTTGATACTGTTGCACATGGAAGACTGCTGCACAAATTGGAGCAGTGTGGCATTGGAGGCAAATTGCTGCTATGGATAAAGGGGTGGTTGAGTGGGAGAAGACAGAGTCATAATCAATGGACACTGCTCATCGTGGACTAATGTTATTAGTGGAATCCCTCAGGGGGACTGTATTTATCTGTATTTTTCTGTATTTATAAGTGATATTGATGATGGTATATCAATAAAGCTTAATGTCCAAGTTTGCAGACGATACAAAGTTTGGCAGGGTTGTTAAGGACACTACTGACGCAATGCTGCTGCAACAGGATCTGGAAAGGTTGAGCAGATGGGCTAAGAGATGGCAAATGAAGTTTAACATTGACAAATGTAAAATACTACATATGGGAAACAGCAACCCCAGAGCAACGTATCAACTCTGTGGTACTGTACTGACAGTGGTAGAGAATGAAAAGGACCTGGGGTAATTGTGCAGGCGGATATGAAATTCTCAGGGCAGTGCAGATGGGCTGCAAGAGTAGCTCATGGTGTCTTGTCAATGATATACAGGAATTTTTCTAGCAGGGATAAGGAGGTGATTATTCCCTTGTATAAGGCAATGGTCAGGCCACACCTTGAGTATTGTATATAGGTCTGGAGGCCTCATTTCAAGAAGGATTTAGAGCTGCTGGAACGAGTACAGAGAAGGGCAACAAGATTAGTGAATGGAACAAAGGGTTGCTCTTACGAAGAAAGGCTTAAGTTTTGCAAATTACAGTGTCTGGAGACTAGGCACCGGTGAGGTGATCTGATAGATGTGTATAAAGCATTGAATGGTTTGAGCATGCTCAATGCCGATGGGATTCTTTCTCTTGCTCAGAATAATCACCTGAGAGGGCATAGATTCAGATTGAGGAAAGACAGATGTAGGATAGATGTGTGGAAATTTGTCTTTAGCCAGCGGGTAGTTGGTTGGTGGAACAGACTTCCATCCCTTGTTGTGGAAGTTGATAGCCTAAATAAATTTATGGCTCAGCTGGACAGGTATTTCGAATGAATGGAGGAGTGAAATGGAAGTGGTTTTTTTTTTTTTTTTTGGCTGTGCTGCATAAGCTCGCTTTCTTGCATCATATGCCTCTACTGATGCTAATGCTACTTAAAAGCAGTACAAATTACTAGGTAAAAGCTAAGTATGGAAAATATATTTACGTTATCAATAGCTCTGCCACAATGAAGGTGTTAGAGGAGAATTTGACTGCCACACAATAACCAAACTATACTGAAATTCTCCACCACCTATAGGGTGGTCGAGAATTTCAGTATAGTTCACATTATATTTCAGTATAGTTTGAGTAGGCCATCACATTCTGCAAGTATATCCAAGAGTATCCTTCAAAAAATATCTGAGGATATTATGGAATATGAATAGATCATTTTCTTTAGACTTCAATTTCTGTTTCCAAAGTTAAACTGTCTAAAATAACTTGACCAAAACAGAACAATCTCTAATTCTCGGGTTTATTTTATTTTGTGATGCTTCTTTATGAATCATCAGAAAAATTTTACCACAGCACAAGGACTGCAAAAAAACTGCCATTACTCATTTAGTGTTTGTTAAGTTAAGTGTTAAGATGAAGAATATAAATTACTCTAATTTAATTTCTCTCACCTTTAGTGGGTCCATCAAAAATTTCAACATAGTCAAAACTGCAATTATCATCAAATTCCAGTGATAAAGTTTCAAATTCAAATGAAAGTACATATCCAGAAGGAAGAGTGATAAGACTCCAGCAATCCATATCATCTGGATAATTATCAGGATAATGTGGACTGGTGACAATTCCAGAAAGATCAGTGAGATCAGAATTACATTCTGAAAAGAAAAGAAAATTAATAAAATGAAATAAAAATAAAATTATATATGTGAAATAAAAATAAGATGAAACACATAAATGAAATAAAAATCTTCTGTTTAAGATTTAAAATAAAGTTTTAAACATACATATTACCCACTCAAAAGTATTCAGAAAATTAATAACATGTTATTAATTTTCTGAATAAACATATTATTAACTAATGGTTAGGCAATGATAAACCCAACTTATTAATAACAAGTTAGGTTCAATCATAGCCTTAAACCGTCTTGATTCTTTTGAAATATTTTTTCCAAATTTATTACCAAGCAGCTCATGCTTGCTGTACTCTTCCTCAAAAAAGCCTTCAAGTTTCACAGCACAAGATGAATGCACTGACACTGGCCTGATCCAACAATCTATCTGATTTCAAAAGATTCAGATCACAAGAGTACACTAACCAGGCCAATTTTTCAACATCATTGTCCTTAAACCAACAAGCCTAGTTTTTTTAGCTCAATACATTACCATATGGGTACACGAAGGATTCATTTCCACAGAAAAATTCACAGTGAGTAATGTCAGAATCATTCTTCCCCAGTAAGTAACATTTTTAAAACCCATACAACTGTGTGTGTTTTAAAATGCATAGTTTGACTGAGAATGACAAGAAGCATACCATTCCGAATTTGCAGGAATTTTTTTTTTTGTATTATGTTCGGTTAGTGACATGCAACCCTACCATGAAAATAAAGGCTACACAACAAACACCCTAAAGATAATGGATCCACTTACTAACACTGTTAATGCCCGATCTTCCAATTCACTTTTTGCAGTATGATGAAACCACTCTATTTAGATATCACTGGCCTTTTTTTTAACAAAAGTCCTTGGATTAACTGTTGTCTTACTGTTGTTCTTTTTTCACATTCTCACAGCAGTGGTTCAGTACCAATTTAACAATGTGTGGGTATGAAAAAAAAATTAAAAGCCAGCAGACAACTTTAATCAGTTTCTTTAGTAACAAATATGCCTGTTGTGACTGCTGTTCATTGCCAGTATACATGATGGGTATACTCATCATGAAGTTTCTCTCACTCTTCCCAATGAATATGATAAAATATTTCACATTGTGAAAATTCCTCTTAAATTTCTAGTTACTCTTAGTACAAATATCAAACAAGAAATAGGATTAACTCTGTAATAGAGTGAAAGTACAGTGGATCCCCACTTTAAAATATTAATTCATTCCAGAGACACCATCATATCATGAAAATATTGTAATGTGAACCCAGTAGCACACTGTTTTTGGTAATTCATTCCAAGACCTCGGAAGTTGAAATTTTCACTATATAACTAAGCTATTTATCTCTCTAAAAGGTGGTTTTTATAATAGAAATTGTATATATTGATTAAAAAATTTATTAAAACTAATATACTGATTAATGCACAAAAAAACACAAAAAATCACTTCAGCTAAAGGACACAAAAACAAAACATGTGGCTAACACGTTTACAAAGGCTGCGTCTGAGGGGAAGGACCACATGGTTTGGTCAGAGATAATTGTAAGCCAAGCCCATCGTAAAGTGAAATAAATAGGTGCTTCTTAACATAGTCCTGGTTAGTAGAATCAGCTGCTTTATAGAATTAAATTTCAGAAAACCAATTCAAATCATTAAAATGCACTACATTTTCATCGTTATCAGAAAAACCTCCAAAAAAATCACAATGCCTTTGTGATTTTTCTGGAGGTCACAACCATAAAACAATAAAAACAATTTTCAGTTTCCAGTTTATTGGACTTTTCTGTTAATGCAATCTATTATAAATGGGTAGTAAACTGGATTTACTACCCATTGCATTTACAATAATACTGATAGCTCTAATTCTGTGGGTTTTTACATTATTACGGTGAAATGTGTTTCCTTCCAGAATTTTCAATCATATAAAACACATAAATTTTCAGAATCTTCTCTTCATTCCTATTTTTTAATTTTCGTAAACTTGTTATTCTGTATCTCACTTGCATGTATCGTGTTAGTTGCAGTTTTATGCATACTGTGTTCTTCGTTATTGATTGCTTATCTTTTTTACTGTTTTAAATTTTACAAAAAAAAAAAATTGTCAGTGAACAAAAATATCAATTAGTTAGCATGTATATATTACAAAAGTAATTAAACTATGTACATAAGCATAAATTTATTTTTATTTTTCTAACCTGTGGAAAATATTCTTCCGATTTTCAAGTATTTAATTTTGTTAATTGGCAAGGTAATAAAGTATAAATTTGTGTTTTAAATCTTTACTTTTATAGCCTGTGGATAATATTCCTCCTATTTTTGCTTATCAGAATCATTTAATAAAATTAAAATTCAATTCGCAAACGTGATCACATTGACTGGTGCTTACCACATATCATATAGTGAAAGAGAGTCCATCATAACACAATTTGATCATACAGTGAACCAATCGTAAAGTGGGAGTCCACTGTATATTTTCACTCCATTACAGAGCATATATTTTAATCAACTGGTCAAAGTTGATTTTCGAATTGTATTCATTTATAATATCAGTAATAATAAAATGAAATAAAAATTCGTTTTCATTATTTGTTTAATATTTCATTTCATCTTATTTCATAATTTTTACATATTAATATTGTTCAAGAATGCAATACATCTGAACATAAAACTATTTTTACAGAACAACAAAAAAGATACTTATTTCTTTTTAATCTGAATATGAACTATGACACTGCAATTTATTAGCCAGCCTACTACATAAAGATATCGATTTCATTAAATTTATTCTTATGCTCTAATTCAATGTTTCACAAACTGGGATCCACAGACCAGTTCCAGGGGGGTCTATGAAACATTCAGAAGGTATCAAGTAATATATGTTTATTTTCTTTAAAAATATACAGGGTGTTTCAGTTAAACGTTTCAGAACTTCTAAGAGGGGTAGGGTACATCCTGACAACTCAAAATCATATAGCAATGTGGGGTCGGAAATGCTTTCCTGAAGCGGTGTTGTACACAGAAGCACCATAAAGAAAAGAGACCGTAAGTGAGAAATCGTTTTAATAATACATGAAAAGAAGCAAAAAGGTACATGGATTAAAGTAAGTGTTCGAAGTTTCTTCCACGGGCTACAATGCACGCCTCACATCTACGACGCATGGACATCCGAACATTCTGGAATACTCCAGGCGAATTTCGAATTTCTTCGGCAGCTACTGCGATTCTTGCAACCAGCTCCTCAGCATTGTCAACAGGGATGTCATAAACTAGCGATTTCATATGACCCCAGAAATAAAAATCAAGACATGATAGGTCGGGTGACCGAGCAGGCCAACGCACGGGACCACCACGTCCGATCCACTGTTGACCAAATGTGACATCCAGGTAGTTACGAACATCTCCGCTATAATGGGCAGGGGCTCCATCGTGTTGGAACCACATTGTCTGTTGCGTCGATGCAGAAATCTGTTCATCTCTCAAAAGTTGTGGCAATACTTGCTGCAGAAAGGTCAAGTAGATAGGTCCGGTTAGACGACACGGTAACAGGTAAGGTCCGATGAGGTGATCTCCCATAATACCGGCCCATACATTGACCGAAAATCGAATCTGTGCTGCACGACGTCGTATTGCATGCGGGTTCTCGACCGCCCAGATATGGTCGTTATGCGTGTTGAAAATTCCTTCCCTTGTGAAGGATGCCTCATCGGAAAACAACACTTCAGCAGGAAAAAGGGGATTTGTAGCACATTTTCCAAGGTACCACAGTGCGAAAGCAATACGAGGTGCATAATCCTCTGGTTGCTGTGTCTGGACACGCTGTACGTGAAACGGATGCATGTCTTGTTCTCGGAGAATCCTCTAGACGCTGCAATGGGAAACCCCGACTGCGTTTGTTTGTTTGTTTTTGGATTTTAGGAGCATTAGCAACTAAGGCCATATTGCTCCGGGATATGCGGTGGTCATTCTCTGACCTTTCCGCATCCTCCGTATTTGGTGGTGACGGGCTCGAACCCCGGTCTAATCAAGAAGCGTGTGCTACGCACTGCTGCTCCTTCCCACCTGGCTACGGAGGCGCCGGACTGCGTTTGCTAGACTTCGTGTACTCGTTCTTGGATTCCCCTGTACATGCTGCAGCACATTCTGTTCGACGGCTGGAGTCCGTGCTGTTCTTACCCTGTCCCTGTCAGCTCTTTCAAATGAACCTCTCTCAGCTAACCTCTGGTGCAGTCTTGCAAAGAAATTATGACTGGGAATATGCCTCGTCGGATATCGTTCCGCGTACAAACGCTGTGCGGCTGGCCCACTACAATTTGCAGCCCCGTACGCCAAATGCATATCGGCTAACTCTGCGTTCGTGTAATCATCCATCCTACTAACTTGGCGTTCTTGTTCAAGAAATTCGAAATTCGCCTGGAGTGTTCCAGAATGTTCGGATGTCCATGCGTCAGAGATGTGAGGCGTGCATTGTAGCCCGTGGAAGAAACTTCGAACACTTACTTTAATCCATGTACCTTTTGCTTCTTTTCATGTATTATTAAAACGATTTCTCACTTACGGTCTCTTTTCTTTATGGTGCTTCTGTGTACAACACCGCTTCAGGAAAGCATTTCTGACCCCACATTGCTATATGATTTCGAGTTGTCAGGATGTACCCTACCCCTCTTAGAAGTTCTGAAACGTTTAACTGAAACACCCTGTATACTGACAGAATCACAATGAACTTTGTAGAAAAATTACTTATTTTCGAAACAATTAGTGTATATAATTGTATACATATTTCAAATTATTCGTTCTATGTATAGCAAATTGATGACAAATAAAGTTATTATTATGTATTTGTATAAAAATAAGAATAAAATTGAGTTGTTTCACACATTAAACTTTGAGTTTTCTTTTCAGAAAACCCAGTGTTCATACTGGGTTTTCTTTTTTGAAGGGGGTCCGCAAACTTCTTTTGATTTTTTAAGGGGTCCGTAAATCTCAGTAGTTTTAGAACCAGTGCTCTGATTCATGTTTGTCAATCAACATTGAACTGTACCTTGATTTAATAATTTTCAAACTAGAAAAAAATTCATTAAATACATTGAAACAAAACAAATTCACTCTTGAGAACCTATTAAAAGAGGGTATTGCCCAACAGGAACTGAAAATTAGGAGATTAATAACAATCACTGTGATTTCAATAGAATACTTAGTTTAGATCCCACATCACCACTCTCAGGTTAACTAATAGTTAACCTGAGAGTGGTGATGTGGGATCTAAAAAACTCACCTGTGAAACATCTATTGCATGTTAATCACCAGTTCAAGATTATTAGCCATTTTTCTCTACCTTTCATAAACATACACATGGTTTTACTTGAGTAGTTGTGGAAGTGATACAGTTGTTTGCACAGAATAATTAAAAGAAACACACCGATAGACGATGTGCGATATTTTGTGTTTCAATTTTTGTCTTCACTTTGCACTGCCATTTCTAGTTTCAGTGCAATGTAAACAAATACATTTTTAGCCAGACAGTTGACACTACTACTATTAAGTACTTTTGTTTTATATTTATTTATTATACAGGGTGTCCCAAAAGTCACTGCATATTTTGGTGAAATCCAGTGAATTTGAAATTTGAAATGAATTACTTAATAGCATGATTACAAGTTTATTTTTATACAATATCCAAGTTTGAAACAGAAAAAAAATTATTACATACAAAGGTCAAGAATTTAATAACTGCTTTCCACATGTGGCCCATCAGTGTCCTTAAAAATTTCAAATTGCTTAGTCACATTGCAGAACACATTTCAGGGGTAATTTCCTGTACTGCCTCTGGAATGCATTATCTAAGATCAGGTAAATCTTGAATCTTCTTGTGATAAACCTTTGATTTTATGAAAACCTCAAGCAAAAAAAATCAAGGGGGATAAATCTGGAGAATGCACTGCCCAAAGTCTAGGTCCTCCACGCCTGATCCACTGAGATTCAAAAAGCGCCTGTTGAGGTATTCCTGAACAGTTAGAGCATAATGACATGGTGCCCCATCCTGCTGAAACACCATCATCAAGAAGTTGGGGTTCAAGAAACTGCTGAAGCATATCAAGGTACACAGTTCCTATGACTGTTGCTTCTGCAAAAAAGTAAGCTCCATAAACTTTTGACTTCGTCATCCCAAGCCACACATTTACTTTAGGGAAGTCTCTTTGCCATTCTGTGAACTCAGATAGTTTTTGTGAAGCCCACGTACGACAATTGTGGTGAATGATTTTACTACAAAGTGTGAAAAGTCACCTCATCACTAAACAAGATGTGGTCCATTAAGCTGTTATTTTGGATTTGATCGACAAGTTCTGCACACATTGCTGCTCGACATGGAAAATCTACTTCATGCAGGTCATGCAATACTTGGATGTGGTTGGGCTTTTTCATCAGTGTCAAATGCAAAATTCTATGAACTGATGTCTTGGGTATGTTCAGTCTTCGAGATCCCTCCCTGATACCTTTAAACTGATAAATTTGGGTCCTCTTCAAACATTTCTTGAATTGATCCAATGCTTTCACGTGCTGTCCTTGGACGTCCACATCTCTCCTTGTCATGCACAGACCCAGTTCTTTTAAACTTATTCACCAGTACACAAATCACATTGTCTGTAAGACTGGGACTAAGAAATCTCCTTGAAAATTTTTCCCTAATTTCACAAAACTTCATTCCTTTGATGTGGGATGTTACAACAAAAATTCGCTCTTGAATGTTCATCATGAATTATGGGTCTGAAAAGAAAACATTAAAAAATTAATAAAAATTATAATAACATCTCTAACACATTACAAATACTTATGTTTTATGTAAAAAAGAATAAATATACTTGTCATAATGAAATTTATTTGAAAATCATACTGTTTCACCAAAATACACAGTGACTTTTGGGACACCCTGTATAAAATGGTTTCTTATCTCAATTATTATTATTACTTCTTTATTTATTTATTTATTTCACAAAACATATTAATATGTGTGCACTTGAATTTTTGAATGCTTAATGGCTTTATAAACTTGAAAAATGGAAGTGAGAATTAATAAAGGTTCTGTTATGATGAAAATACGAAGTGTGAAAATTCAACATTTTTATATTTTTTAATTTTTCATTAAAAAAATAAAAATGTATTTGGTAAGTATTGCAATTCATAGGAAATGGTCAAGCATTGATATTCACAAGCAGAATTCAAAAAATCAAAAACCATTTTTTTGTCTGTACCATCATATTTATTATGACCGAGCACACCACTTCTGCCAAGTTAATGAAAATTAGGAATCAGGTTCAGTAATTACAATTGCTGTTTTAGGAATTTCTATAACAGAGTTGACAATAATTTTGCCTACCAAGCTGAAAATTCTAGGTCTGAATTTCATTGATGAAAGGAGAAATTAAGGGTTTTTAAACCAATACTGAGTTAATTATTCTCAGGCAGAAGATTACAACTGATTTAAATTAGACAATACATCTGCTACCTTCCAGGCTTTTCTGTTAATTGGTAAGTTAGTTGGTCTCAATGTGGTAGGGAAATCTCCATTCTTAATCTTGCCTCACAAACTGGTCTTTGATGATATTTAACATAGTTCAAAAATTGTACACAGCAGTTTAAGAATATTTCTTTTAGTTTATCTGTGACTAGTACCAGAATGAGGGAATGTGGGATGTGGATACCCCCGGAACATGATTGAAGGTTGTTGTGGATATGGTACTCAGAGGGAGGAGGGGGTACCTGGCTCCACTGCATACATTCCCTACTATCCGAGCATTTCGCAGCCAATAGCCCGCATCTTACGGTCATACCAAATACGTTGTGTGCAGCTTCCAGGTTGGAAGCTGCACACAGTGATGGCAGCAGTTAAAGACCCCGTTGTGGGAGTTGACAACAATGGAGTTGTCTACAAAATTCAGTGTATGGATTGTGGGGGATGTTATGTAGGTGAGACTAAATGCAGATTACATGATAGATTGGGGAAGCATAGCAGGGCACTTAGATTGGCTAATGTCTCGGGGTCGGCCATGGCGGAACATGCCTGGGAAACCGGGCATGGGATAACAGCCAAAGGAGCTGTAATTACAGATAAGGTAGAGGGTTTTTGGAACTGGAAGTGGCTGGAATACCTAAGGATTTGTTCCTTGGGTGATCATAGTTTGAATAGGGATAAGGGTTGTAGGATTAAGGTAATGTTTGAGACTGTTATCCTGGATAAGGATGAGCATTTTAAGGTCGTACAGCCCCCAGCCACTTCCGGTGCTGATATACAGGAAACGGAACATGTGCAGGTACCATAGTATGCCTTGGGTCTGCTGTGAAGGTTTAGTACTTTATAATGAATTGTTGATGCAGCACTACTTATGTTGAGGAAGGCAGTAGATGCTGCCAAAAGCTTCAGTTTTACAGTAGAATGGGTTTAACGCTTTTAATATATAATGTTTTTATTATTTTTATATTTTTAATATATTCATGTGATTTATTGTATTTTAAATTATATTATATTTTACAGTCAATTTTATGTATTTTATTTATTTATTTTATTTGTAATTTTATTTTATTTTTATAAAGTTATAATTAATCAGAGTTGGCGGCATCAATTATGGATAGATTTCCTGACCACAGAGGCCTTTTTAGTGAAGAATGAGGGAATCTTATAAAAATCATATACATAACCTGACATAAACTGACTAACTGAAACTGTTTGGAATTTTATTTATTTTGCATAATTTTGAGAATGTCCAGTGATTTTTCATTTATAGTTTGATATATGTGACATGAATTTTTATATGTGACAATCAAAAAAATACTGAATTCCAATTTTTTATCTCTTGAATTGGTATTCAATTGAACTATGTTGAAGCATTTGAATTTCCTCTGAAGCAGCTTTACAAATAAATGAGTTCAAGTTAGTTTGACATAAAATAGCTGAACAAAATAGCCTTCATGCAACTTTATATGTGTACACAAAGGAAGCCGTCACAGGATTCCTTACAGCAGAGATCCAAAGGCCTATTGACATTGGTAAGAAGCTAAAGGACATGTCTGCTAAGCATAATGTTGTGTAAGTTTAAAACAAAAATGAATATTTATGAAAGAACATACTGATTGAGTTACTACCTGAATGAGATTCCAGTTTATACTGAAGTTGGAATCCTCCTTCTTCATAATGGGGATCTGAGTGAAATACTATTAAAATCCTGCTTAAATTAGTAAGAATAAAGTGATCTTTGACTGTGCCACAGAAACGGCCCAAAGAAGGTGCCAATGTTGTCGAGCCGCCCAAAATTTCAAGGTAGTCATATCTGAAATGAAATAACTAGTTATACAAGAACTAGAATTCTTTTACCCATTAAGTAGCATATTTATCATTTTAGACAAATTAAGTGACTTAGTATAAGTATTTAGTATTAATAGCGGCAAATGATGCAAGGAAGCATACTTATACAGCATCAGCCAAAAAAAAAAAAAAAAATCCTACCTGCACTGTCTGTCCATCCCCCTCTAATAATTTGTGTAATCCATCCTTAAATTCATTCAAACTAACCACTTTCACAACACCTGATGACAATTTTTTCCAATGAAACATCTATCCTGCAATCATACTTTCTTAATTTCAATTTATAACCTCTTATGTGTGTAATCTGAGAAAAATAAGGATGCCATCAGCATTTACTTTACTCTATTCATTTAAAGCCTTACTTAATGAAATCTGTATAAAGTCATTGTACATTCATCAGGCAAAGTCTCTTTCAGTACATAGCTATGAGCAAATTGAATTTGATAATTAGTACCACATTCATTTTATACTGTGGAAGCACGTCACCATGTATTGCACTACTCTAAATAAAAGTCACTGCTCCAATGGAGAAGTGCCTTTTATCCAGAGTAGTGCAAGTCCAATTCATGGTGAACCTGCCTCCACAATATGAAATCAATGCACTAAGTGGAAAATTCAGTTTGCTCATGGCTATATATAGAAAGAGGCTATGACCAAAATGCACAATGACTCCATTTAAAGTCTTAATACTTCAATTCAGATCCCTCTCCGCAGGGCTAATTTCCGAAGTTGCAATTTTCAGAACTGATGTTTCTTGTTAAGAGTGCCCTTTGTGCCTGACTAATCTTGTTGCTTTTATTTGCATCAGTTCCAACAGATCTACATCATTCCTAAAATGAGCCTTCCATACAGAACTCAAGATTTGCCCTTGCATTGCTTTATTAGCATTAGCATTAGTAGAGGCATACGATGCAAGAAAGCAAGCTTATGCAGTATCATCCAAAAAAAAAAAAAAAAAACCCCTCCCATTTCACCTCTCCATTCATTCCAAATGCCTGTCCAGCTCAGCCTTAAATTTATTTAGGCTATTAGCTTCCACAACAATAGAATGGAAGCCTGTTCCACCAATCAACTACCCACTAGCTAAAGGCAAATTTCCACACCTCTATTCTACAACTATCTTTCCTCAATTTGAAACTGTGCCCCTCAGGTTCTTAGTCTGAGCAAGAGGAAGAATCCCATCAGCATTCAGCTTGCTAAACCTATTCACGCTTATACACCTCAATTAGATAGCCTCGCAGGTGCCTAGTCTCAGATGCTGCAATTTGCAGAACTTAAGCCTTTCTTGGTAAGAGCACCCCTTTGTTGCTCTTCTTTGTACTCGTTCTAGCAACTCTACATCCTTCCTAAAATGAGGCTTCCAGACCTGTACACAGTACTCTAGGTGTGGACTGACCATTGCCTTGTATAATGGGATAATCACCCCCCCGTCCCTGCTAGCAAAATTCCTATATATCATTGACAAGACTCCACGACCTGCCCTGGCAGCCTGTCTGCACTGCTCAGCGAACTTCATATTTAACTGCACAATTACCCCCAAGTCTTTTTCACTTTCCACTTTCCTGATAGTGCCTCCGTAGCCAGGAGTAGCAGTGGCAGGAGTAGCAGTGCGTAGCACACGCTTCTTGATTAGACCGGGGTTTGAGCCTGTGACTACCAAATACAGAGGATGCGGTAAGGTCAGGGAATGACCACCGGATAAGTGAGCAATATGGCTTTAGTTGTTAATGCTCCTAAAAACCAAAATAACAACAACTTCCCTGAGTGTAGTACTACACAGTTGGTACATTGCTCTTCAGTTATTGCTACCCATATGCAGTGCTTTGCATTTGTCAATGTTAAACTTCGGTTGCCACTTCTCTGCCCATTTTCCCAACTTATCTAGATCCAGTTGGAGTAGCATACTGTCTTTACTGTCGTTAACAACCCTGCCAACCTTTGTATCATCTGCAAACTTGGACATTAAACCTGATATACCTTCATCAATATCATTGATAAATATACAAAACAACAATCAGCCCAACATCGAACCCTGGGGAACTCCACTAATAATATTTGTCCACAAAGAACAGTGTCCATTGATTACCAAACTCTGTCATCTCCCACTCAACCATCCCTTTATCTATTGTAGCAACTTACCATTAACGCCATACCTCTCCAATTGTACAGCAGTTTTCCATGTGCAACAGTATCAAAAGCTTTCCCGAAATCCAAAAAAATAATTTTGTATGATATCAAAATTATTTTTGGCATTCAGTTACTCTGTGACCACATCATAGCATCCAATCAAATTGATCAGACAAGACCTCCCCACTTTAACAAACCCATCCTGTGTCTTAACTATTACTGCAGTCTTGTATAGATGATCCTGCAATGCTTCTTTAACCAGTGATTCCATTATTTTCCCCAAAACAGAAGTTAAACTAAAAGGTCTGTAGTTACTTTTGTCACCTTTTGAAAACCCCTTTGTGAATTGGTGATACATTTGCACACCTCCAGTCGATGGGGACCTCCCCTGAGTCCTAGGAAGCTCTCATAATTATGGCTAAGGGTCTGCTTACTTCCTTTGCTGCCTCCTTTAATATAACTGAATAGATCCTGTCCACTCCATATGCCTTCCTTATGTTGAACTTCAACAATTTCTCCTCCACTTTGCTCTCAGTTATTAAAAAATCACTTAGCTCCCTGTTAGCGTTTTATAAACATCTGGAATTTCCCTCAGTGAATGACTCCTCACGTGTGAATGTAGATGCAAAATATTCATTCAGTTTATCAGCTACCTGAGCATGATCATCAATAGTCAACCCATCTATGCTAAGTGGTCCAATCTGATTCATCCCTTTCCTTCTAGAGTTTACATAAGTAAAGAACTCTTCGCTGTTTTTCTTTGGGTCCTTTGCCAAAGATTTCTCGTAATCTGCCTTCACCTGCCTAACCTCCTTGTGACTTGATTACAGACTATTTTATACCTGCGCTTCTGTGTCACCTGATATGTTATATGCATCCCATACATTCTTCTTTTCTGCCACGAGCCTCATTAATTCATCTGACATCCATTTAGGCCTAAACCCTGAACAGTATTTCTTAGTTGGAATGAAAAGCCTAGTAGCCTCCAAAATTAAGTCCACGAAGGCTTCCCATTTAGAATTCAACATTGATAACATCATCAGTTGATCCCACTGTATAGAATTTAAAAACTATCTGAGACCTCTGTAGTCACCTTTATGAAAGCAAAAGCCCTTCCCTTTAGCCTTGATGGTAGTTACATCTTTAAGTAATTCCCACATCAGTACATTGTGATCACTGTCACCCAGCGGTTCCTTTATCTGCAAATTCTTAATGCATGGATAATCACTGCTGATAATCAGATAAAGAGTATCACTCCCTCTGGTTGCCTCTCAAACATGTTGCTATATAAAACAGTCATCCAATAAGTCCACAAAAGTCTTGCTAGTGTGCGAGTAATCAACCCACAAGTTCCAGTCAATATCTGGAATGTTAAAATCCCCCATTATAAGACATTATGATTTACTGGCCCACTCTTTTTCTCTGCCCAATTGCTCATTATAGTCATCAGATTCATTAGGCCTAAAACACACACCTACTCTAATTTTTCCTTTTCCAGTGCTTATTTCACACCAAACAGACTCAACACTGCATTGTATACCAACTTCAATCGGATGCACTGCCTTAGATTTTATGTGTTTCTTAACTAACAGCATAACCCCTCCTCCCTTCCTGTCCTGTCTATCCTTCCTGTACACATTGTACTCCCCAAATTCTAATTCTGCACTGCTTATATCTGTGTGACACCACATCTCTGATATCCCAACAATATCTGCCTTTGATGTCTTGACTAGCACTTCAAGCTCATCAAATTTATTAACTATACTCCTAGCATTGGTGTACATGCCAGCGGTTCCCAACCTTTTTTGACTCACAAACCCCTTTCAACATAATATTTTAATGTGAACCACTAAGCCTATATTCTCTGAAATCGTATAATATTTCTGAATTTTTATTATAAAATATTTCCTGTACTATGTTTTTATAAACAACATTGCATAATAATAAAAACTATTATAAAGTATTATTTATACTTTGTAAAGCAGTTATTAATTAGTCCAAACTAGATTTCGAACAGGCTAAGAATAGAAAACTTGCTTCTTTCCCTAATGGTAGCCAAGCATTCTGGTCTCTTGCCAAAGCTATTGGCCACAATTTTTGCCCATCTCTATTCCACCTCTGACAAAACCATATGGTTCTGTTGCCACATCAGCCAAAGATAAAGCTGACCTGCTAGCATCCTATTTTCCTTCCAATTCATGTATTGATGATCTTGGTAAATCACCTCAAACCATTTCCAGTACACTCCATTCAATGCTTGTTGTTTGTTTGTTATTTGGTATTTAGGAGCATTAGCAACTAAGGCCATATTGCTCCTGGGATATGCAGTGGTCATTCCCTGACCTTTCCACATCCTCCATATTTGGTGGTCATGGGCTCAATCCCCGGTCTAATCAAGGAGTGTGTGCTACGCACTGCTGCTCCTGCCCACCCGGCTATAGAGGCAGCCCATTCAATGCATCCTCTGGTCTTCCACCAAAGGGTTGTCAGAAGGATTTTGATGAATCTGATGCTAAGAAAGCTCCAAATTCTGATGGTATTTCTCCACTTGTTCTCAAAACCTGTGCCCCTGAGCTTACCCCTGTTTTGTGTCGTCTTTTTTTTTTTTTGCTTTCTCATTCCAAAGGTGTTTTTCCTTCTGCTTGGAAATTTCCTCATACCCAGCCAGTTCCAAAAAAAGGGTGACAAATCCCTTCCATCCAATTATTGTCCCATTGTGATTACTTCTACCCTTTCCAAAGTAATGTAGAAATCAATTAACCACCAACTCTTAAACTATCTGGAAATCTTTCATCTGATCAACAATCACCAATATGGATTCCGTCATTGTCGTTCCACTGGTGATATTTTGTGGATGAATTCAATGGAAAAGTTTGGTGAAATTCAGGCCATTGCTCTTTACATTTCAAAGACTTTTGATCGTGTTTGGCATAAAGGTCTCCTAAATAAGCTTCCATCCTGTGGTATGCCAGCTGTTCTCTCTAACTGGGTATCCAGTTTTCTCTCTGGCCGCTCACTGTGGCTGATGGTAGACAGCTCTTTGTCTTATAACTTCTCCACTAATGCTGGTGTTCCCCAAGGTTCAGTTCTTTCTCCCACTCTTTTCCTCTTGTATATTAATGACCTTCTTCCATTAACCGGAAATCCTATCCATAGTTTTGCTGATGACAGCACATTGCATTCCACCTTCCAGTTTGAGAAACCTTGCCTGCTCAAAGAGCTTCAACTTCTCGAGTATCCACTGCCAAATCCTCAAATGCTGATCACCAGCTAATTCTCCAGTGGGGCAAAGAAAACTCAATTTCAATCCTTCTAAAACTCAGTCCTGCCTTATATCTCACAAAAAGGATTCTTCTTTCCTATGCTTATCTTCGATGATGCTCCGATTTCTAGGAAAGATATTGGGGATTACCCTGACTTCTAATTTCTCTTGGAATAAGCACATTACAAATATTGCTTCCTCTATATCTAAAAAACTGGGCTTTCTCTTTTGCTTTAAGTGTTACTTTTCTTCCAAACAGTTGTTGACTCTGTAGAAATCACAAATGCAGCCTACCACGGAATATTTTTCCCACATCTGGGGCAATGCCCCCAAAACCTCTCTCAGGCTTCTAGATTCCATTCAGAAGAGGGCAGTGAAGTTAATCAATGACTTATTTCTAACAGTGTCTCTCTACTCTCTGTCTCATAGACATTCTGTTTCTGCTACATGGGCACCTCCGTAACCAGGTGAGCAGGAGCAGCAGTGCGTAGCACACGCTTCTTGATTAGACCGGGATTCGAGCCCGTGACCACCAAATATGGAGGAAAGGTCAGGGAATGACCACTGCATATCCCCAGAGCAATATGGCCTTAGTTGCTAATGCTCCTAAAAATCAAAAAAATAAATAAATAAATAACAATTCTGATGCATGCCTTTTCGACAGATACTTCCACGGGAACTGTTCTTCTGAATTGGCTTCTATTATTCCCACTCTCTCTCTCTCTCTCTCTCTCTCTCTCTCTCTCTCTCTCTCTCTCTCTCTCTCTCTCTCTCTCTCTCTCTTTTTCAAAACAGTCCAAACAAGTGCCACAACCAGCCAATATCCTTTTACTGTCTAACTTCAAACACACAGAATCAACTTTTCTTCTTCCTCATTTATTCATTCAACTTCTGTTTTCTGAACAACCTTTCTTCATATGTATTTCCTGAAAATTACAATTTACAGAAGTTAAAGTCTAATGTCAACAAGTATCTTCTTTCATCTTTTCAACTTTCAACCCATACACGGTACTAAGTACTATAGGTTCTAAAAAAAAGTACCTATACATAATAATGATCACTGAGATTGAAAAAATAATTTAGTATTGAAAACATATTTATTTAACATGATATACTAGGTAATATAGTAAACTAATTATAAGGAACTGTGGGAGATATGGTTTCTTTCTTTGGCAGTTGTTTACTTTGTATTTAATTTTATTTTACTTTATTGTTTATTATTAGTTATATTTTGTAGTTTACAATAATATACCTATGTAAATCTAACCAAAAAATAAAAAATAAAATAAATAAATAAACTATTATTTTTAGACCACTCGAATAATTAAATTTGTCTACCGTGCTGTGTGTCTTATGTCCCTTAATTGCGTGTATTCTATGGTAGATTGGCATGTTTTTCTGGACTAAAAACCCCAGTTTCTGGGAGGTAAAACCTTGCTATCTACACCTGAGACCTGTAAATCTAAGCAGACGCCATTACAGAATTTTTAGTGCGAACCCCCAGGGGTTTACAAACCACTGGTTCGGAACAGCTGCTTTATACAATGGGATAATCACCTCTTGCCCATGCTAGAAAAATTCCTGTCTATCATTGACAAAACCCCCATAGGTTTCAGATGGTTACCAGACAAGGATAAAGCTAGTAGGGACAAAGAGATAATTATCCCATTGTATAAGGGAATGGTTAGGCCATATCTAGAATATTGTGTGCAGATTTGGAAACCTCATTTTAGGAAAGGCATAATTCTACTGGAATGAGTGCAGAGAAAAGCAACAAGATTAGTTGGCGACACAAAACGATATTCTTACCACAAAAGACTGGTTCTGTAAACTGAAATCTCTGGAAACTAAGCATCTGTGTGGTGGCCTAATTGAAGTGTACAAGACGTTACATGGGTAAAATAAGCTAAACGCTGAAGGCATCTTTGTTCTTAAGGCCGCCGTAGCCGAGTGGTCAGGCATGCAGGTGCATAAATACACATGCCTTGAGTGACCAGGGTTCAAGCCCGTGACTGCTGAATATGGTGCTGTTTCTTGTATTCTGTCTACCTTGTGAACTCCTCTGACCGTTTGGTCATTCTGGAGTATAAACAGAAAATTTATTTATTTATTCTTTCTCAAAGAACACACATGCACACAAGGGAACATGCCGACCGGGCTAGCCGGATGGGTAAAGTGCCTGCCTGGCAACCCAAAGGTCGCGGGTTCGAATCCTGCCTCGGGCTTGGATCAGAGTAAATGCAAAAACTTTGGGAGGAGCATTATGACCACAGAAGTCGATGCGCCAACAACTAACAAAAAAAAAAAAAAAAAAAAAGGGAACAAATTTAAATTGAAAAAAAGGATGGTTGCAGAATAGATGTATGGAAACTTGCATTCACCCAGAGTAACTGGTTGTTGGAATTTTTGCCCATTCCTACCAATAGTTTGTCTTAATAAATTAAGAAAAATTATTGGCAGGAATTGACAAATATACTGTATGAGTTTTGCTGCATCATGTTGCATACTAATTAAAATTAAAAATTAATACTAATTTTTAAATTTAAAATTTATCAATAGCCAATCAAAACATTAAATAATATAAAGATAAATTTATAATTATTTAAATTTAAACTACAGATTCATGAAGATGGCTGAGTAGCCATCAACTGATGTTTGAATTGACAAAACATGGTGGAGTTGTCAATTACATTTCAATTTTAAAAATAAAATCAATATTTTAAATACTTATATAATTAATATAGTTGTTTTTAAACAATACTGTAATTTTGAGAAGTATAAGGATGGCATATATGAAGTATCCATAATGGCATATATGAAACATGATTATAACAAGCCTATCAAAGAAAATAAGAAAAAATATAAAACCCTAAAAAATACAATAGACAACCTTTGTAAAGCCGCTAAAAGGAAATGGTTGGAAGATAAAGCAAAGTTGTGCAAAAAAGCAAATAAATGCCACGGCTCTAAAACAACTTACTGGGTTATAAAGGAACTCTCTAATATGTACACAATGAAAACACTAACGATGAAAACAAAAACAATATAAAAACTGGAAACATGCACAAGAAATTAAAAAAATATGGAAAGAATATTATCAAACCCTGTTTAAAGAGGAAAGAAAAAATGTTCTTGCCTTAGATAATAGAAGAGATAAAGCACCCCATAACAAAAGAAGTACAGAAAGCGAGTAACCAAATGAAGAATGACAAGCAACCTGAAAATGATGGTATCCAAGAAGAACTTTGGAAATTTGGAGGAGAAGCAATGTTAAAACATCTCGCACAATTCTTTAATCTAATTCTATTTACGGGGGATATTCCGGAAGACTGGAGAAGTGGAGTGTAGTGCCTACACATAAAAAAGGAGATAAAGAAAATTGTCAGAATTACAGACCCATTATTCTTTTAAAATATATATATAAAATATTCATAAAGATCTTACAAAATAGGATACTTAAAATATATGAAGAAATAATAGGGGAAGAGCAAGCAGGATTTAGAAAAAACAGATCAACAATGGACCAAATATTCATGCTAAACATCATTGCAGAAAAATATTGGAACCAGAAGAAACCTCTTTATCTGTGCTTCATTGATTTCAAGCAGACATTTGAATCTGTAAAAGAGAATATTTAATGAAACAACTACAAAAAATACCACTACATCAAGAATACTAATATTTGTAAATAATTATTACAAAAATACAAAAGCAATTGTAAAATTCAACAACCTTAAAACAGAGAAATTTGAAATAAAGAAAAGAGTTATGCACGGATGTCCTTTATCCCTATATCTACTTAATATCTACCTAGAGCAGCAACCTGCAGCTCGCGAGCTGCATGCAGCTTTTGAGCATGTAACTGCAGCTCTTTAACTTTTAGCCCACATGAAGCACAATTTGAAATGGAGTTAGAGGATTTAAAAATCAAGGGCATGGGGGTGCAAGACTAAAATGCCTTAAAACTGAAATTCAGGATTTGGAGAGGCCAAAGGCTGCCCTTGCAGTTCTACACAAATGGACAATGATAAATGAGTTGAAAAAGCAAGACCAAATTGTGTTCGCATGGAGTAGCTTACCAGACACATACAAATTTGAAAATATTTGCATTTGGTTCGACGAATTTCTGTGGGCAAATATTTTCAAACATGAACTATATTAAAAATAAAATGAAGAAGCTGTCTGAACAATGCAAGTCTCTTAGCATGTTTAATGATGAAAATTATAGCATACTCGCCTGATGTTGAGAGACTGGCTCAAGAGGTTTAGAAGCAAAAGTCACATTAATTCATACCTAATTGGATGTTTGTTACGTTTTTCAGTATTAATAAATAATATTTCAAAATATATATATATATATTTTTTTTAATAAAAGACCTTCCCACTCTATTCCATTTCTTAAAAAACTCCCTCACCTCCTCCTCCCAGCTTGAGCTGAGGTGCGGCTCTTTGGATTCTCTTCTTTTTTTTTTTAAGTAGATCAAAAATGACTCTACTCAAAAAAGGTTGCCAACCCCTGACCTAGAGGAACTAATGAAATGAATTTAAGAAAAAAGATGCACAATAATAAATGGTAAAAATATAAACCACATAAAATATGCAGATGATTGGGTTGTAATATTAACAGAAACCAAAGAACTCAGTGAAATTTTAACAAACATCAATAAAATAAGCAACAGTTATGGAATAAATGTCAATATAAATAAAACCAAAGCAATTCAAATTGTAAGAACCACAGAAGACAAACATGTTTATCCAAAACCAACAGAGAGAACAAGTACAAAAATTCGTATACCTGAGTAACTGGAAACCTAAGTAATATTGACCAAATTAACCACAGACTGAACATCAGGTGGACAAATATGAACAGACTCAAAAACATATGGAAGAGCAACAAAATCTCAAATAGTCGCAATTCTAAACTATACAAAATGGTCATCATACTCAAAACAACTTACGGATCAGAGAACGAGAATAAATAAGAAAGAAAGGCAAAAGATAATGGCATTTGAAATGAAATACCTAAGGAAAATTAATAAAACAAATTGGAGAGAACACAAAACTAATGAACAAGTAAGAAAGTTCAAAACTAATGAACAACTAAATTTCAAATGCAGCATAATAGAACTAATCTACAAAAAACAACTTCAGTAGTTTGGACATGTGAATCGGATGAAACACCAAAGGCTGCCTAATATGCATCCAGTTGATATAGATGAACAGTGCACTGTTGAGTCAGTTTGGTGTGACATAAGCACTGGGAAAGCAAAAATAAGAGTAGGAGTGTGTTATAGGCCTAATAACTCGAATGAGTACAATAAACAATTGTACAGAGAAATAGAGTGGGCTAGTAAATCAGAATGTCTTATAATGGGGAATTTTAACTTCCCAGATATTGACTGGAACTTGTGGGTTGGGCACTCACACACTAGTCAGACTTTTGTGGATTTATTGGATGATTGTTTTCTGCAGCAGCATGTTCGAGAGGCAACCAGAGAAAGTAATATTCTTGATCTGGTTATCAGCAGTGATCATTCATGTATTAAGAATTTGCAGATAAAAGAACCACTAGGTGGCAGTGATCACAGTGTACTGACGTGGGATTTACTTAAAGATTTAATTACCATCGGGGGTAAAGGAAAGGGTTTTTGCTTCCGTAAAGGCGAGTACAGTAGTCTCCGACAGTTTTTAAATTCTGTACAGTGGGACCAACTGACGATGTTACCAACAGTAAATTCTAAGTGGGAAGCATTCAAGGAATTAATCATGGATGCTACTAAAAGTTTCATACCTATTAAGAAATATTGTTCAAGGTTTAGGCCTAAATGGTTGTCAAATGAACTAATGAGACTCGTGACAGAGAAGAAAAATGCATGGGATGCATATAAATTATCAAGCGACTCAGAGGCCTATGGCAGATATAAGTTGGTCTGTAATTAGGTCACAAAGGAGGTTCGGCAGGCAAAGGCAGATTACGAGAAGTCCTTGGCAAAGGATGCTAAGAAAAACAGCAAGGATTTCTTTACTTATATAAACTCTAAAAGGAGGGGGATGAATCTGATTGGTCCACTTGACATCGATGGTTCGACTGTTGATGATCCTGCTCAGATAGCAAAAAAAACTGAATGAGTATTTTGCATCTACATTCACACGTGAGGAATTATTAAGGTTTGAAAATGGCAGAAGGTTATCAAATTGTAGCAGGACACTTAATGATTTTGTAATAACTGAGAGCAAAGTGGAAGAGAAACTGTTGAAGTTAAACGTAAGAAAAGCACCTGGGGGTGGATGGGATCTATCCAGTTATATTAAAGGAGGCGGCAAAGCAACTAAACAAACCCTTAGCCATAATTATGAGAGCATCCTTGGACTCGGGGGAGGTTCCCACGGACTGGAGATGTGCAAATGTATCCCCAATTCACAAAGGGGGATCGAAGGGTGACATGAGTAATTACAGACCAGTTAGTTAACTTCTGTTCCGGGTAAAATAATGGAGTCGCTGGTTAAAGATGCATTGCAGGATCATCTAGACAAGACTGCAGCAATAATTCAGACACAGCATGGGTTTGTTAAGTGAAAGTCTTGTCTGACAAATTTGATAGGATATTATGATGTGGTTACAAAGGAACTGGATGCAAAAAATAATTTTGATATCATATATTTGGATTTCAGGAAAGCTTTTGACACTGTTGCGCATGGAAGACTATTGTACAAAATGGAGCAGAATGGTATTAAGGGTAAGTTGCTACAATGGATAAAAGGATGGTTAAATGCGAGAAGACAGAGGGTGGTAATCAATTGGTGCTGCTCTTCTTGGACTAATGTTATTAGTGGAGTCCCACAGGGTTCGGTGTTGGGTCCACTGTTGTTTTGTATATTTATCAATGATATTGATGAAGGTATATCAGGCTTAGTGTCGAAGTTTGCAGATGATACAAAGGTTGGCAGGGTTGTTAATGACAGTAATGGCAGTGTGCTACTGCAACAGGATCTAGATAATTTGGGCAGATGGGCTAAGAAGTGGCAACTGAAGTTTAACCTTGACAAATGCAAAGTACTACATATGGGTAGAAGTAACCCCAGAGAAACATACCAACTGTGTGGTACTACACTTAAGGTGGTAGAAAATGAAAAAGACCTGGGAGTAATTGTGCAGGCAGATATGAAGTTTTCTGAGCAATGCAGACAGGCTGCCAGGGCAGGCCATAGGGTTTTGTCAAAGATATATAGGAATTTTGCTAGCAGGGAAAAGGAGGTGATTATCCCTCTGTATAAGGCAATGGTCAGGCCACGCCTTGAGTACTGCGTACAGGTCTGGAGGCCTCATTTTAGGAAGGATGTAGATTTACTTGAGCGTGTACAGAGAAGGGCAACAAGATCGGTGAGGGGAATGAAGGGATCCTCTTATCAAGAGAGGCTTAAGTTCTGCAAATTGCAGTGGCTGGAGACTAGGCACCTGCGCGGTGATCTGATTGAGTGTAAAAGGCCTTGAATGGGTTCAGCACACTGAATTCTGATGGGATCCTTCCACTTGTTCAGATTACGAATCTAAGGGGGCATAAATTCAAATTAAGAAAGGACAGATGTAGAATAGATGTGCGGAAATTTGCCTTTAGCCAGCGGGTGGTTAATTGCTGGAACAAACTTCCATCTGTCGTTGTGGAAGTTGATAGGTTGAATAAATTTAAGGAGGAACTGGACAGGCATTTGGAGGGAATGGTGTGATTTTTTTTTTTTTTTTTTTTGGCTGATGCTGCATAAGTTCATATATTTGCTTTCTTGCATCACATGCCACTATTACTATTGACAGGAAGAACTAGAAATAAGAGACCACCAGGAAGACACAAAAAAAGAGAATCACTCTAATGTCTAAAGGAGAACACAGGCTTTCAGAGCTATCGACAAATGATTAGAGAGGTTTAAGAGTCTGACAACAGTGGAGATCGATATCCAAATAGGGACTCAACCCATGCTAAACAGAAGAACAGAATGATGAATGATAATAAATTAGTAAAGATGTGTGGAACGATTTCAATTCAGGCATTGAAATAGTCTGGGAAACAATGCTACTCCACATTGTGTTTTTCTGTCTTTACTGCCTGGGGACACTATTGTTTTCCCAGTGACAGTGACAGAAGTTGGGTTTATGCTCACTTTAGAAACAATTACGTTATCTCCAAGTCAATCTAAAGTTGCTACTTTCATTTTCAATCAAACAACATCACCAAAAAGGTGAATCCATTATTCATTTAAAACTCAAAGGCACTGTTTTTACCAGCTTCAGAGGGTTCCTCATCAACAGGTAGTCATAATTATAAACCTTTTTCGAATGGTGAATAAATGTATGGAATCTAAATGTGAGTAGCCAAGCAGTGTGTGGGAAAAAATGTCTGACTAAAACATATCTTTCATTATGTATGTAATTTAACCCGTACTACTTGACTACACTGGTCCCATGCAGCAAATCAGTGAAGAAGCAGGGTACTATTTCAATACTTGTGTTGAAATAATTTTGGAAAAGAATGCTACTCCACATTGTGTTGTACTGTCTTTGCTGTCTGGGTTTACTATAGTTCCTCCAGTTACAATGACAGAGCTTTGCAGAGCTTACTTCTGTCACTGAATGAACAATAGTCCATCCCCAAACAATGAACACAAAATGTTGCCTATTGGCTCATTTTCCACTATCAAAAACTCAGTTACATCTCTTCGTAATTCATATCCTGAACATCATTATGAATAGAAATGTTTTAAAATTCTACAACTTTCCAGCTTCTCTTCTTCAGCAGAAACAAGAGTTAAAGACAACCACAGTAGTACATAAGCTTTTGCCACAACACTAAAATTAGAAAAAAAAAACATATTTGTTATGATCCCTCTGAGTTTGCTGTCATTATATTTGTTTGTGTAAATTATATATGTGTATGAATGCTTCTTTATTAACTTAAACCAATTTTAAAATAAAAAAGTTAACAAAAGAAATAAAAGTTTAAATAACACTATCAATGCAGGTGGTTAACAGAAAAATTATATATTTAATATAAACATAATTTTTTAAAAATTCTTTTGATCTTTCTTTTTTAAAAAAATATTTCACAACTCACAAATTGGTTGCAATACCCAATTTGTGTTTGTACTATAATTTTTTTTATTTTTTAATGTGAGACACCCCTCATATAATAAGCTTGAGAGAATTGCTGTTGATTTCAAGTGGTTTCAGCTTGATGTTCTATATTCCAATCATCCATTATGACAGTTTAAACCAAACAGATATGTGTAAACATCACACATCTGTTTAATTTAACTACCACCACACTGCACAAATGCACAAAAAAGTTATAGTAATGCATATATACAAACAAGAAAAATTTGTCAAGAGGTGCTATGGAACATTTTATGATAAACTTGTATCGTAATATGTCATATCAAATATACACGTAAATATTTTATATTACATAAATTTTTAATACTGAAAAGAATAAACACACAAGGTGTAATAGGCTACGGATTGGTTATTCACTATATGAATATCAGTGATATATCACCATATTTTTCCGTAGTAGTAAAAAACTACAGAAATAGTGTAAATGGCATTGATTTAATTGTGTCTCATATTGTGACTACCTTCACAATGAGTTACTATGTATTGCACTACTTCGAATAAGTAATGCTTCACCAATGGAGAAGACTATTATTACTTATTCTCAAGGGATACCACCACCCAGACAGCACAGTTTTAAGGCTTGTTGGCCTATCGTTGGTGGGCGGGTAGGTACCCTTGTGTTGCAATCATGCCAATCCTTATAGTGAATTACCAATCCATAGCCTATTACGTCTTGTGCATTTATTCTTTTTAGTATTATTACTATGCACACCAACTGGCATCTCTCATATTTTGGAATTATACTTCACAACTGGGTTGACATGATTGAAATCCCGGGATAATTACATGCCCACCGACAACAGACCAATGAGCCATGAAACTGTGCCGTCTGGGTGGTGGTATTCCCTGAGAATAAGTAACAATAGTCTTCTCCATTAGCGAAGTGTTACTTATTCGAGGTAGTGCAATACATGGTAACTCATTGTGAAGGTAGTTATAATATGAGATACAATTAAATCGATGCCATTTACACTACTTTGGAAAAATATAGTGATATATCACTGATATTCTTATAATAAATTTTTAATACAGTTGTAATCAAATATGATGTAATAAAACAGATGCAACATAAATATTGAAATTTAACTCTGTTGGAGAGGAGAAGCTTTTTACAGAAAATATTAAACTAAACAGTGGAAAACTGATAGCCCTAGGGTACATCCAATAATTTTTTTTTAACTATAGCACTGAACACGTATAATACAAATCTGTGTGATTCATTTTTTTTTTTTTTATTAGAAAAGCATTTTTAATAGCATCAAAGCTAGAAATCCAAATTCCAAGTCTTTTGAATAATGCAGCCTAGGAATCATTTAGAAAAGTAACTGATGATACAAATTTTGTATAATGTTTATTTTTAACACCTTATAGCAGTCCTGCCCAGCAGTAAGAAAATATTTTATACTGTTTATTCCAATTGGTGTTTTAATGAAAAAGGATAACAAAAAAGTCAGCTACTCAGAACAACAGTGCCTCTCAGATAACTCCTATCATATGACAATATACCAAAGTATATAAAAAAAAATTCAGACACAGGTACAAATTTGAAACAGATTACTGTTTCAAATTTGTTTTAAATACATACAGATTACTGCAATATGAATAGGATTTTGTCACCTTAGAATACAAAATTATAGATAAGTACTACAGACCTGTTGATGAAAAAGGGCAGTTCATTGTATTACTGGAAGTTACTCCGATACAAAAAACACTATAAAATAGAATATATCAAATAGCTTAGTATTTTTAATGCGAAAAATATCAATTCTGGTAGAACTTAAGCATATAATAGGTATAAAAAAATTTTAACTAGTCACAAAATAATAACTTGATATCAGTTTCATTTTCGTTTATTGCAATAAGTAGCATTTTTTAATAGCCTTCATAAGAGTATCTACATCCCTATAAAATGCTTAAAATAACAGCAATGCCCATTAGAAGATTATCAATAAGTCATACTTACTCACACTTCCGGTCTGCTTCAACATTCAAAGAGACAATCTTCACTGTGATGTTTTTTTCATCTTCCGAAATTAAATACCACCGGCAGTTAAGATTACTAGGATATGACTCTGGATATCCTGGACTACTTATCACACCAACAAGAGATGTCACAGTTTTGTTTTCATGGCAGATCTTATCTATGTAATAAATTATTTAAATACATGTGTTTTTCTTTCATTAGTAAATGTTAATTAAATTTCAACTGAAGAACTTTCACCTTATAGAGAAGGTTAGAATTCTTCACCTATAAGTCATGCCTGGCACTCAAAAATTGGTTGTACAGTAATCATCCAATCAGAAATGACCTGAATGAAGTAGTAGTAGTAGTGGCACGTGATGCAAGAAAGCAAGTGTATGAACTTATGCAGCATCAGCCCAAAAAAAAAAAAAAAAAAAAATCACACCATTCCCTCCAAAGGCCTGTCCAGTTCCTCCTTAAATTTATTTAACCTATCAACTTCCACAACAACAGATGGAAGTTTGTTCCACCAATTAACCACCCGCTGGCTAAAGGCAAATTTCCGCACATCTATTCTACATCTGTCTTTTCTTAATTTGAATTTATGCCCCCTTAGGTTCGTAATCTGAACAAGTGGAAGGATCCCATCAGAATTCAACACGCTCAACCCATTCAAGGCCTTATACACCTCAATCAGATCACTGCGCAGGTGCCTAATCTCCAGCCACTGCAATTTGCATAACTTAAGCCTCTCTTGGTAAGAGGATCCCTTCATTCCCCTCACCAATCTTGTTGCCCTTCTCTGTACATGCACAAGCAAATCTACATCCTTCCTAAAATGAGGCCTCCAGACCTGCATGCAGTACTCAAGGCATGGCCTGACCATTGCCTTATACAGAGGAACAATCACCTCCTTTTCCCTGCTAACAAAATTCCTATATATCATTGACAAAACCCCATGACCTGCCCTGGCAGCCTGTCTGCATTGCTCAGAAAACTTCATATCTGACTGCACAATTACTCCCAGGTCTTTTTCATTTTCTACCACCTTAAGTGTAGTACCACACAGTTAGTACATTTCTCTGGGGTTACTTCTACCCATGTGCAGTACTTTGCATTTGTCAAGGTTAAACTTCAGTTGCCACTTCTTAGCCCATCTGCCCAAATTATCTAGATCCTGTTACAGTAACACACTGCCATTACTGTCATTAACAACCCTGCCAACCTTTGTATCATCTGCAAACTTCGACACTAAGCCTGATATACCTTCATCAATATCATTGATAAATATACAAAACAACAGTGGACCCAACACCGAACCCTGTGGGACTCCACTAATAACATTAGTCCACTAAGTAATCCTTTATGCACCAAAGGAATTACTATTATAGCAATGGCCACTTTCACTGAGTTGTTTTGATATCACATTACTTCAAATAAACACCATTTCCCTATTGAGATGGATTGTTATTTGAATTCTCAGTGCTCTGCTCCCTAATGAGTTAACTCCCCTTTCACTGTTTCTATGTTGAGATATGGAGATGCTGTCTGAGTAGTACAAGACCAAGCCAATCTACCAGGAGGCTGAAGAGTGCCGCATACAAAAAATCTAGACCATTTACTTTTATGTGTCATATAAACCATTCACAATTCTTGAAGTGTCTTTACATTCCATTTATAAATTTTGGTTTCTTTATATGCCATTTACAAACCTTGGTTTCTTTATACACCATTTACAAACCTTGGTTTCTTTACATTCCATTTACAAACCTTGGTTTCTTTATTCAAAACAGTACAATACAAAGGCAACTTATTACAAAGGCACAGCTTGCCCCACATGAAAAATCTAAAAATTTGCATTTCATTTCAAATAAACACAGTTTGTATTAAGATAAGCAAGACTAAACAAGAAAAAAATATAAGCACAACTATCATTTATATTTATACTTTACCAATGATGAAGCTTTATCCCACCTACCTTTCCAGTGTTGGGGATAAAATTCTTCCACCTTTATAAGTTTTTTTTTTCCCTGATTAAGAAATCTATATTGTTTATTTCCTTCTAAAACATCTTAAGTGGTTTCACTGTATATCAACAACATATATTTCATTTACTGTTGTATCACAACTGTGTTTCATTCTTTCCTTCCCTTTGGCGAATGTTGAATGCCAAGCATGACAAATATACTTATAGATCTAAAAGTGCTTTATGTAGAAAATACAGGATGATTCAAAATTTGTGCAGCTCAAAATAAAAGAGTTAATTTCTCTCATTTTGGTAACCATATGCAATTCTTACAAAAACCACACTGGTGGCAACACTGTTGTCACTACTTTTCTAGGTTTCTGCTTTTTTATTTTATATCTTCAGCCTTTGTATATCTCCACAGGGGCACCTCCATAGCCAGGTGGGAAGGAGCAGCAGTGTGTAGCACATGCTTCTTGATTAGACCGGGGTTCAAGCCTGTCACCACCAAATATGGAGGATACAGAAAGGTCAGGGAATGACCACCGCATATCCCGGAGCAATATGGCCTTAGTTGCTAATGCTCCTAAAAAAACCAAATAACAAACAATAACAAATATCTCCACAGGCAGAACAATGGCTGTAAGATTTAACGAACTCATACATACTGTTTTGTTTATGAGCCACAATGAAATATTCCATATCTGCATTTGTGTGTGTTGTGTATAGTGAAACAATTGTATGTGAAAATCAAAGCCAAATACATACATTTTCAATATTTATTATAATTTTTTCCAATTAGTTATTACCATTACAGTTATTATAATTATTTGATTACATAATCTGATGGTATAAGTAAATTTTAATTACTGATATTTGGGCTGTACAAATTTTGAATCATCTTATAATTTTCTTGGTGCATTAAGCAAAAAAAAAAAAAAAACCATAGGAAAGGCTGAAACCGAGAAAGTACCCTGTACTTTTTTCACTCATTACACTAGAAAAATTTACTAATACGTTTAAACTCCAAATAAAATGAAATAAATAATTAAGTAACTGAACTTATCGTATAGTGTTATCTGTTAAACGACGGCGCCTCCGTAGCCAGGTGGGAAGGAGCAGCAGTGCGTAGCACACGCTTCTTGATTAGACCGGGGTTCAAGCCCGTCACCACCAAATACAGAGGATGCGGAAAGGTCAGGGAATGACCACCGCATATCCCCGGAGCAATATGGCCTTAGTTGCTAATGCTCCTAAAAACCAAATAACTAACAAACAATAACAATCTGTTAAACGAGCAAATTCTTATTAATTCCATCTAAAATAATAAAATATTCCATAATTAAATTGGTCCATCACCAGAAAAGTCTGTTAATCATTTCCAATTCTGATGACAGATTTACAGTTCACACAAAAGTAATCCTCATTAAGATTATTAGTCTTATTGCCACTGCAACAATTACTGATTTACAGTGATATTACAAACATTTTGTTTGTGATATCCAATGTTGAACTATATGTATGAACTATATTTTAATAATGAAATTAACATTTTGCTAATAAAATGGTTGAGTTAAAAATCTGTTTTGATCCCTCCCTAGAGGTTGTCTACAAAGTATAACTGAAAATAACCATCAGTTTCTGTGCACCAATTGCACAGAAAAAAAATAAACAAACACAGGCCTCAACTCATGATTTTCTTCAAAAAAAAAAAAAAACCAAACAAGATACTGCTTCCTGGATTCTCACAACTGCCTCCATTTGGCTCAGATTCTCATCCAACAAAGGATCACAGCAAACCAAATATTGAGCAACTAGTAACCTCAGCTACATTCAATAGTAGCCCTCTCCCAGGTCATGTTTCTGCTTTTGTATTGAGCGTCTTTCTTCTGTTGTTTGCAATAGAAAAAAGACATACAACAAAAAATTACCAACATCAACAAAATCATCAGTGTTGTTTGTAGTTATTGATAACATATACCTTTTAAGTTTCTACATTATTTATGTTCTGTATAAAACCTTAGAGAGGTCCCAAAATATCTGTTATAAAATCAACCTTTTTACTATGCTAATTTCAACAGTATGTTACTTGATTATAATGTCCTTCAACCACACACATATGTGATTTCTAAAAGCCACTAGTCTTAAAAGGATATGACACAGTCAACTTGGCTGCCATCCTGCTACAATGTCAACTCATCTTTCTCTTCACTGCTATTTCCAGGACATTTCCCACATTCATTATGTAAAAGATCTGACCAGTAGTCCAAGAACTTCAGCCTTTATTTATCACAGTGGAAAATTTAAGCACAAGTAAATTAAACATCTGCTCGAGTTTTGGTGCTTAAAGCTGCCAATGATAAATAATGGCTAAGCTACCACTTTGGCCTCATGCTTCTCCTTGCATCCAGGTAAAAGTGAAACAACTAATTTTATATCAACGAAATTGTGTTTTCTAATAGAAAAATCACTTTTACAAGCAGGCAATATATGCAGAAATGCTAATTAGACTACTATTTCTGCATCACCATCAATAAATATTGTTACCACATTGCTTTTGCTTCAATGTTGAACTATATACTAGCTATGATCTATACTGCTCTAAAGTACTGCATAGGATGTTTATGCAGATCTGGTAATTTGTGTTCTTTTTCATGTCTTAGATGGCTTGATTTTAGCCAGTTTCAATTTGTGCTGATACGGTGGTAGGACTCTCTCCCAAGACTCTCCCCAAGGTAGAGGATAGTCATTCTTGTTTCTTAATTATTTTTTTGTATTAACTAGTACTAACGCCATTATCATCCAAATTTGTTATATCAAATGGGTGTACAGGTCACTATGGTCATGAAAATCAGTCCTCCTGTACCTACCAACATTCCATTAAATCTTTAGCCCTGGCCAGAGTAAGCCCGTATTCTTGTAATGCTTGCTTGATATGCCTTCCTCTTGGTTTGCCTCTGCGGCTAGTGCCATTCATTTTTGCTTCAAATATCTGCCTTGGCTAATCTCCGGTCTCCCATCTTTTCTATATGCCCATACCATCTTAAGTTTGCCTCACCTACTTTCAATTGGACATTTGTTATTACAAGAAGAATTTTTTTTATTTCCTCATTTGTAATATGACTTTGCCACTGCTTCCATCAGTTAATTTCATTTACTTTTCTTAAAACTCTCATTTCTGAGATTCAAATTTTTGATAAATACATTACTGCTTACACAGCTCTCAGCTCCATAAATTACAGTAAGCTAATTTTGTCTTTTGGCTAGCTTTCATAAGTATAATAAAATGATCAATATCTATTCCAAATGTTCAAAACTATGTAATATGTACATAGTTTTAAACATAATAAAACATACAGGAAATCAACAGAGTTGTATTGACATGTAAGCCACTGCATCCTGCTAACTCTCATGGGAAGCAATGCAGCAGTATTGCTGGGACTTTTCATACAGAGGGAATGATTTTTTTGTTAGCATCCAAGTACTCAGAAGTCTTAACACAGCCATAACTGTACAGAGATACTGCACATGACATATACAAATAACAGCAGTGGCTGGAGCATAACCAAAAATTACTTTTCCCAAACTATTATAAAAATAATAATTCTCATAGTGCCCAATAGCAATAGTGTTATATCAGTATATTAAAAAAATGCAAGAATTTCTTCTGATATTGTTTCCCAACCCCTAGAGTAGTCACATTTATTGAGAACAGTATCAAACAAGAGATATAATTGTGTAGATTTGGCAAAAATTATTGAACTTTCAACAATTCACACTAAGGCTTTATAATTGAGTGGGTGGGTTTGCTTGTTGTTGTTATTTGGTTTTTAGGAGCATTAGCAACTAAGGCCATATTGCTCTGGGATATGCGGTGGTCATTCCCTGACCTTTCCGCATCCTCTGTATTTGGTGGTGATGGGCTCGAACCCCGCACTGCTGCTCCTTCCCACCTGGCTACGGAGACGCCCAAGAGTGGGCTGTGAGTGGCAGTTTACCTTTGCTACGATTAGCAACTTTTTACTGCCTACCTATGCATCTCAGTTTTAAAGAATTAATTGCAAAAAACCATTTAAGCACACAAACAAAATAATCTCCCTGTATGTTGAACAGAAAGCTTTATATGGGAATTAACAATATAAAACCTGATTAAATTAAAATTAATAGCAATGAATTCCAATGTTTTGAAAGCAACAATTCATTTATTGATTGTAATGTTGTTAAACCCTACATTCAGAATGCTAAACTATCAGTTATTTAAAAATAATGTTTCTGAACCTACTTTGGGATTCTGCTATCAAGTCAATTCAAAATATAAAGTAGTCTTTCTTCAGATAAAGAAAAAAGGAAACTTCCCTTTAACTTTATCAAAAATTTCTTCATTAAATTATATTTGATATTTTATTTGATCTTTTTGCATGAAACACCTAAACATTTATAACTGTTAAAATTAATTTTAAATACTGATCAAACAAGTTAGTACATAGCATCATGTTAGTTCGTAGTAAATCACTGAAGTAGGTGAAATGGCATAGTTTTTGTTATATCTCATATTGTGAATTCCTTCACAACGAGTTGCCCCTGATATTACACTACTTCGAATAAGCAATGCTTCACCAGTGGGAAGACTTACTTATTCTTCGCAGATACCACCACCTAGACAGCACTGTTTCAAGGCTTTTTGGCCTTTTATTGATGGGCCAGTAGGTACCCTGACTTTACAATAAGTGACAACTAATTGAAAATGAGTGAAATAAGTCAATAAGTGAAAATGAAGTATAACTCCACAATATGAGAGATGCCCGATGTTGTGCAACAGTATAGACTAAAAAGGTTTTAGAGCTAAAAGCCCTAAAACAATTTAAAAATTATTTAAATACTAATTAAAATTTTTAAAGAGGAACTTTACCTGCCTCTGCTTCTCGTCTCCTCCTTATTAAAATTTGTGATTCGCTATTGTCTGCTTCTAAAAGCTTAATTTCTGGATAACCTTTGCTAAAAAAAAAAATAATAATGGCACTGTTACTTGTTTTTAAAAGTAACATTTAAAAATCATACCAAATTATCTGATAAAATTCATTTAAGGGAATGTCAGGAGTTATGCAGTTATTTAGGTAATTGCAAATGAATACACACACACTACTACATATGGAAGCATTTCTGGATGTCTCTATACATGGTCACACGGTCATACTAGTTGATATAAGCTTATTAGTATCTGACATCTTTTCTTAACATTTTAAATGCTATGAGACCAGACAGTCTGTTCTTGCCTTTTGTGGTTCAACATGTCTTGTGCTCTATATCAAAGTCTAAATAAGCTTTTGACCTAATCCCTTTATCAATAGGTTTTACTTAGCAGTAAAATTGAGAGAGAAAAAAAAAAAAAAAAAAAATCCAAAAAATTTTCCAACCATTTTTAAGTCCCGAGAATTGATTTAGCCTGCCAGTTCACACTATTTATTCCTTCAAGCTCTGTAACAGGATACACTTCCCATTATCATATGGACATATTGAGCAAATTGGCTGGGGGGCCCCAAATATGATAGACAATGAAATAAATAATTATGCTCCTCTACACCATTTTATATTTCCTTCAATTATAGAGGGGAACCATACAACAGATCTGAAAAAGAGTAATGCAAATATAATAAAGCATTTTCAAACTGACTAAAAAAAAACCTCATAACAAAGAGAAATTTTTAAAATTTATAATAAGCTTTACAAGTTCCCAACCAAATACTCTTATAATTATTGTATTTCTATAAACTTTTACACCGAAAATATTTTAAAATAATAATGGTGTTAGTGACTCCAGTCAAAGTCTTTGCAAAAACCTTTGTCTTCACATATTACTGTTTTTTTGGTTTATATTTATCATAAATAAATAAACATTTTAGGTCAAACAAAACATTTCACTAACTGACAAAACATTTGTTTTGTCAGTTAGCACTCTGAAATTTTGTTTATGGCTCTCACTTTCCATTGTATCATATGGAAGTTTCAAGTAGGTAGCCTGAGGAGTCCAAATATTATCTTACACTGATATTGCATTGTTTTTCTTTTATAAGTAAACATGATGAACCACCAAAAACTCTGCAACTTCACAAACTGGTCAAACTGGTATAAAATGGAAAAATAAATGACATAAATGTAAACAAGCATTACGAGAGAAACATTAAAAAGTGTGCTATATATATTGCAATTCCAAAAGCAACATTTTTATTGACTTGGCCTTGAGACCTCTGAAGTGTAGCTTAAAAAAATAATTAAAAAAATAGGAAAACAGTGGAAAAAATAAATAAGCATACAATTACAAAAATAGAAAAAATTGATTTTTTTCCATTTCTGTAATATAAGCATATGAGTATGATAAAAAAAAGTTAGTGGCACTATGTCTCAGTTTGTCTTTAACATTAAAACAGTTCAATTGAGACACTTGTCATTTCCTTCAAATACCAAGAACTCAATTGTCATCATCCACCTTAATACTCCATGATCACTCCCCACTAAGGATTTCTCCACTATCAAAACTTATGATACTATCTGGATCATCTGTGATGATCAGGTCAAGAATATTCTTGTCCCTAATAATATCCCTAACATACTAATACATATAAAAGTCATCTCTAGCTAATATTAAAATTTTGTCCCCCATGCAAGTTTCTGCTACAATCAATAAAAAGACAGATTTAAATCTCCCATAAAAAGGCAACCTTTATAATTAAATTATGAAATAAATTAATTATTAAACTATTATAATTACTATTACATAAAAGTTAGTTATTATATAAAATTTTACATTATATGAAAGCTAATATTATAAAAAAATATCTATATCAAAGTCTAAATAAGCTTTTGACCTAATCCCTTTATCAATAGGTTTTACTTAGCAGTAAAATTGAGAGAGAAAAAAAAAAAAAAAATCCAAAATATTTTCCAACCATTTTTAAGTCCCGAGAATTGATTTAGCTCCCAATGAAACTACCTTGTCATTTACTTTGAAGAGAAGAAGTTGTGATTCACAATGAACAAATCTCAGGGTCACACTTTCAACAAAGTTGGTGTTTTTGCTCATGGACAATTTTACAAAGTGGTTTCCAGGTCCAGTTGAACTGCACTTCTATGGCCATAGTCTTAGAACAACTTCCAGGTACAGCTTAAACAAAGTGGGTGACAAACAGCATCGTTGAAGTAGTCATTTGGAAGTCTTAAATTTTCTTGATATTTTTGAACCAATTTTTATGCAGCATGTATTGTTCTTGTAAATTCTTCTAATTATTTCAATTAATGGCCGGTTTATTGACATTTTTTCCATAGCCTTCCGCAAAATATTTCTTGGCACATTATCATACGATGGTTCAACTGTTGATGATCCTGCTCAGATAGCAAACAAACTGAATGAGTATTTTGCATCTACATTCACACATGAGGAGTTATTAAGATTTGAAAATGCCACAAGGTTATCAAATTGTAACAGGGTGCTTAATGATTTTGTAATAACTGAGAACAAAGTGGGGGAGAAATTGTTGAAGTTAAACATATGAAAGGCACCTGGGGTAGATGGGATCTATCCAGTTATATTAAAGGAGGCGGCAAAGGAAGTAAGCAAACCCTTAGCCATAATTATGAGAGCATCCTTGGACTCAGGGGAGGTCCCCACGGACGGGAGATGTGCAAATGTGTCCCCAATTCACAAAGGGGGATCGAAGGGTGACACGAGTAATTACAGACCAGTTAGTTTAACTTCTGTTCCGGGTAAAATAATGGAGTCACTGGTTAAAGATACATTGCAGGATCATCTAGACAAGACTGCAGCAATAATTCAGACACAACATGGGTTTGTTAAGGGAAAGTCTTGTCTGACAAATTTGATTGGTTATTATGATGTGGTTACAAAGGAACTGGATGCAAAAAATAATTTTGATATCATATACTTGGATTTCAGGAAAGCTTTTGACACTGTTGCACATGGAAGACTATTGTACAAATTGGAGCAGAATGGTATTAAGGGTAAGTTGCTACAATGGATAAAAGGATGGTTGAGTGGGAGAAGACAGAGGGTGGTAATCAATGGGTGCTGCTCTTCGTGGACTAATGTTATTAGTGGAGTACCACAGGGTTCGGTGTTGGGTCCACTGCTGTTTTGTATATTTATATCAGTGATATTGATGAAGGTATATCAGGCTTAATATCGAAGTTTGCAGATGATACAAAGGTTGGCAGGGTTGTTAATGACAGTAATGGCAATGTGTTACTGCAACAGGATCTAGAAAATTTGGGCAGATGGGCTGAGAAGTGGCAACTGAAGTTTAACATTGAAAAATGCAAAGTACTGCATATGGGTAGAAGTAACCCCAGAGAAACATACCAACTGTGTGGTACTATACTTAAGGAGGTAGAAAATGAAAAAGACCTGGGAGTAATTGTGTAGTCAGATATGAAGTTTTCTGAGCAATGTAGACACACTGCCAGGGCAGGTCATGGGGTGTTGTCAATGATATACAGGAATTTTGTTAGCAGGGAAAAGGAGGTGATTGTCCCTCTGTATAAGGCAATGGTCAGTTCAGGCCACGCCTTGAGTACTGCATGCAGGTCTGGAGGCCTCATTTTAGGAAGGATGTAAATTTGCTTGAGCATGTACAGAGAAGGGCAACAAGATTGGTGAGGGGAATGAAGGGATCCTGTTACAAAGAGAAGCTTAAGTTCTGCAAATTGCAGCAGCTGGAGACTAGGCACCTGAGAGGTGATCTGATTGAGGTGTATAAGGCCTTGAATGGGTTGAGCACGCTGAATTCTGATGGGATTCTTCCACTTGTTCAGATTACGAACATAAGGGGGCATAAATTGAAATTGAGGAAGGACAGATGTAGAATAGATATGCGGAAATTTGCCTTTAGCCAGCGGGTGGTTAATTGCTTGAACAAACTTCCATCTGTCGTTGTGGAAGTTGATAGGTTAAATAAATTTAAGGAGGAACTGGACAAATATTTAGAGGGGACTGTTTTGTAATTTTTTTATTTTTTTATTTTATTTATTTATTTATTTTTGGCTGATGCTGCATAAGCTCATACGCTTGCTTTCTTGCATCACATGCCACTACTACTACTACTGCTTTCTCTAAATCTATGAACAGCATACTACATCTTGGCCTGACATTTTTCCAGAATTTGCTTAACAGTAAATAAATGGTCTATACATGAGCATCCAGTCCAAAAGCCACACTGTTCCTCAGTGTGGCTTTTGGACTGGAATAACAATCTCTTGTTCCAGTTTTGATTTTATCACTTTTCAACTACCCTTTTTAAATTTAAATTTATGTCTCCTTATGCAAGTGTCTCTGAGAAGGAGTAAACATGTTAATAGCATTTAGTTTACTCAATCCATTTAAAGCCTTACACATTTCAATCAGTGCTCCTTGCAGATGCCTAATTTCCAAATGCTGCAATTTGCAAAACTAAAGACTACCCTTTTGCGATTGTGACTAATTTTGTTGCTCCTCTCTGTACCAATGAATGTACATCTTTCTCAAAATGAGGTTTTCAGAGCTGTATGTAGTACTAAATATATGGCTTTGCCATTGCTTTATACACCTCTCACCCCTCCTGTCCCTGTTGGCAAAATTCCTGTATATTCTTCACAGAACTCCATGAGCTGTATTATCAGCCTATCTGCACATACTGGACTGTATAATTACCCAAATGGCAAATTATTTTGGGATTACTGTTACCCATATGAAGTACTTTGCATTTATTAATTTTAACTTCCTCAATTGCCACTTCTCAACTCACCTGTCTGATTTCTCTAGGTCTTTTTTTCAGTAGCATACCTGATTCCTGTCATTTGCCACCTTGCCAACCTTTGTATCATAAGGAAACTTAGATATACACGATATGCCTTCATTAATAAACTTTGAAAACAATAAGGTACCCAGAACCAAACCCTGAGGGACTCCATTAATAATATTAGTCCAAGAAGCCATTAGTGCACATTAATAATCACTCTTTGTCTTCTGCCACTCAACCCTTCTTTTATCCATAGCAGTAACTTCCCCTTAATACCAACACTGCTCAAATTTATACAGCAGTCTTTCATGTAAACTCACTTATTTAAATAACAGCAACAACTATAATGGTATTCTTGAAATGAATTCTAAATTAATTTATTCAGGGGGTTTTCTCGTACTCCATTTGGCACCTATAACTAGAGCCAAAATTGCCATAGTCTAGTTATTGTTGTTTGGTTTTAGGCTCATCAGTGACTTGGGTCATATTGCACCATTGTGTATTATGTCTGTGCAAATGTGTATTCATGGAAGAATTTGCATTGTGTATGTGCTGGAAACCCCAGAATAACATAATGGCTGATGGGATCAGGCCATAATGTTTGTTGGAAAATGAAATTATGGATGATGCAGAAATCATAATCACCATGACAGATATATATCTAAATATGAAAAATATGGACAGACTGAATGAAATCTGGGACCAAAATTCCTCATGTAGCCTGAAATGCCCTAGTTACAGCTTTATATTACATTGTACAAAAGCCTGATTCAATAATCAAGATGTGATGTTTATAAAAAGTGGAGGGACTATGATGCAAAACATCATATTTTGTCATCTAAACAGATGAAAATTACTGATTATAGGTAAAGGAATGTACATGCATATATTTTAAATGAAAATGAAATTCTTAAAGTACATATGCAACTTTTTTATGATTTCCCAATCATGTTCAATAAGAAAATGTCTACTGTAATGTGCAGAACATTAACTTAGTAAAAACAGTAGTCTCTCAAGTCCATGATGAATTGAAGTTATTGTGAATCACTTTTCCAGGGATGTATTAAAAAAATGAGGGTCTTTCCAGGAGAAAAGTAATCATTGCCAAGGATTTCGGGTAACCCTGGAGTAGATTACGTGCAGTGTTGTCCAACCTTTTTTGGCTTTCCGGGTACCTTTTTTTTTTTTAAAGGAGTTGTAGTCAGCAACTTCTTAAAAAAAAAAAAAAAAAAAGAGTTGGTGACTTTTTTTTTTTTAAAAGAGTTGATGAATTTTTATTTTTTGGAGCCACCAAAAAAAAAAAAAAAAAAAACATTAAAAATATATATTAAATATATACCAAAAATAAGCATAATATATTTAAATGCCTATTTCTAGTAGGAAGGAAAGGCATCTGCCTAAAACAGCGTTTCCCAACCAGGGTCCATACAAGCTTCGAGGGGGGTCCACAAGAAAAAAACTGTATTTCGGGGGCCCATGATATGAGCTAAGGGGTCTTGTTTGTCTTGTTTTCCATAGAAAATTCTCGAAGAAGAAAACATTATTTAAGCACCGACTAAGCTAGAAAGAGTTAGTCAGTCAGAGGCAGTCATTTCATTCTATAGTAAGTAATAGGCATAGTCGTGGTGAAATCTATTGTTTGTGTTATTAAACGTTATTGTTCTAATGAACTATATTTCCATTAGTACCTACAAGCATTTCCGACATTAAATATTTGAGATTAATAATATTATTATTGTTTTCAGATTACCCATGGCTCATGCAAAGAAAACAAGACAATATTTGACTGAATATCTGTCGTATGGTTTTATTGAATCACCAGAGAATATCACAAAACCAATGTGTCTTATATGTATGACTGTGCTGTCTAATGATAGCATGAAGCCAAGTAAGCTTCGTCACCATTTGGAGCCAAGGCACAACAAAAAGAAAAATAAATCAGTGGAGTATTTCCGAAAACTACGAGACAATTTTCAAGGAAGAAACAAATTGGATCAGATTTTTAGTAGACACGCAAGCAATAAAAATAGCGGTTTATTAGCATCATATGAAACAGCAAAATAATAGCAAAATCTGGAAAGCCACATAGCATTGGTGAATCTGTCATCTTGCCTTCGATATCAGTTGTAATTTCAACAATGTTAAACAAAAATGCACGTGAAATTACTGATAACCTTCCTTTGGGCAATAACACAATATCCAGACACATTGATGAAATGTCTGAAGATGTAGAAAATCAACTTATTGCTCAATTATGCGTGAAACAGTTTGCAATGCAACTCGATGAATCAACTTTGATGGGCAATGAAGCACTTTTATTGGCATATGTAAGAGGTATAGATGATAATCAACTCAGAGAGGAAATACTTTTTGCAAGATTCCTCAAAACAGATACTAAAGGTGAAACAATATTTAAGGAAGTCCAGTCTTATTTTAGAGAAAATAATATTCCACTCGAAAATTTAATGGCTTGTGCTACTGATGGCGCTCCTTCCATGGTCGGTAGGTACAGAGGGTTTATCACTCATTTTAAAAATGCATTGTCAAAAGTATTTTGCATACATCACGTGATTCACAGCCAACATCTGGTGGTGAAGAGATTGAGTGGATGTCTTCATGAAGCCTTAACTCTTGTAATAAAAGCTGTCAACCTCATTAAGGCTAATGCTCTTCAAGAGACGATCTTCATCACAAAATTTCGCAAATTTTGTGATGAAAATGAAGAAGGATTTGACCGTCATGTACTGCATACAGAGGTGCGATGGTTGTCTAAAGGCAATTGTCTTCATCGCTTCGTTGTCCTTTGGGACAGTACTGTATCATTTCTAAACGAAAAGGAGATTGGAAAACAGTTGGTTGCCATGAAAACAGACATATTTTACCTCTCAGATGTGTTTGAAAAACTGAATTCTCTTAATAAGCTGCAGCAAGGACATAATTGTGATTTAATATCTAGCAAAGAAGCCATTAATGCATTCCTAGGAAAACTCAAATTGTACAGTCTTAATATCTCACGCCATGCATTTGACCAGTTTCCAAACCTTGCTTCAGTTAGCAGTGATTTAAAAGATGATGATTGTGTTGTGCATGTTGATCATTTAAAAAAAAATTATGAAGACATGCAAGTTCGGTTCAAGGACCTACTAGAACTGAACATCCCAGATTGGGTGCTGATTCCATTTGAGGTAAATATTGCTGATGTTGAAATTGATTTACAAAAGGAACTTGTTGAATTGCGGTCTGTCTGATGAGACAGTCCGAAGTCTATTCAAAAAAGGAAAGCAAGGTGTATGGAAGAATAGTGACATTGCATGTAAATATCCGCTTTTATGGGAGAAAGCTAAAATGTATGTCATTGTTTTCCCATCATCTTATCTTGTGGAATCTGGCTTTAGCCGTGTAACACAGTTGTTAACAAAAAATCGTAATCGACTTGATATAGTAAAAAGAGGTGATCTTCATCTGACTCTCACAAAATTGGAGCCAGATATTAAAATGCTAATATCAAAACATCAAGCCACAAGGATCTCATTAGTAGGGCCTATTTAATGGGATCCTATTTAATAGCCTTAGGAATAAATTTATATATGTTGTTTGAAATAGTACTTTTTTTTTTTTTTTTTTTTACTAATTCTGTCATTACAAGTAAAAATGTTTTAATTTTATCAATTAAAATTTTCAAAATTTGTAATTTACATTTTTTTTTTATGTTGGAATTGTTTAATTATTAGCTTTTACTAACCTACTAATAAATATTTCATTTAGGAATATTACATATGCATATATGGGGGTCCACATACGTAAAGTTAGGACTCAGGGGGTCCACAAGCAAAAAAAGGTTGGGAACCCTTGGTCTAAAAGAAGCATATATATATACTTACTCACAACCCCAGGTGCTCACATCTGGTGAGCATGGGCTTGGCACACCCAAGGTCCTGAGCTGGATATCATTATTCTTCTCTTTCTTGGTGATTCCATTTTACTTCTACCTCTCTCTCAGGGTGATTTGGAATTTTTTTTTGGCTGGTGTAGCATAAGCCTCAGGCTTCGTTGCACCATATGGCTGATAATAATAATAATATCTTGTATTTTCTGTTTTATGTAACTAGTCATACAGCGAAATATGCTATTTTTTTAAAAATATGTTACACTTCGGAGAAATATCATTATTAACATTATTATTAGCCATATGGTGCAAGGAAGCCTGAGGCTTATGCTGCACCAGCCAAAAAAAAATTCTGAATTACCCTAAGAGAGAGAGGGAGAGAGAGAGAGAGAGACAGAAGTAGAAGGGAATCGCCAAGAAAAATAAGAATGATGATATCCAGCTCAGGACTCTGGGTGTGCCAAACCCATACTCACCAGATGTGAGCCCCTCATTTGAATTGGCTTAATTCACTTGTCTATAAAGCAAATTTATAAGCAGATTTTTTAATAAAGTAGTCTGAATTTTAAATAAATTTCTGTTTATTATCGTCATGCCAGAAGAATTATTATTTTCAATAATTGAATATTACTTAGGAGCACAGGCAAGGAAAAGAAGAGAAATTTATGTGCTTAAAGATATTCGATTTTATTTCAAAACATTTATTTCTTACGCTTAAATTCTAGAAATTCTTCAAATTAATATAGAAAAAAGTAGTTTCCAGGTTACAACACCTAACTTATTGAGGACACTACTTTTGAGCAGCCCTGGATTACGGTAAGAATTACCGTAATTCAGGGCTGCTAATCTCAAATGTACGTAAAATGAATTGAAACTTTGTCCAAAATAATATTCCACAAGTTAATGTACGTAAAATGAATTGAAACTTTGTCCAAAATAATATTCCACAAGTTATATTGTGACTTGGATTGCGCAAGTTTTATTATTTCTAGGAAAAGTCCTGAGGTGGATATCATCATTCTTCGCTTTCTTGGTGATTCCTTCCTACTCCTCTCTCGGGGTAATTCGGAATTTTTTTTTTTTTTTTTTTTTTGATGGTGCAGCATAAGCATCACGCTTCCTTGCACTATGTGGCTAATAATAATAATAATAATAAAACTTTTTTTTTTCTTTTTTTTTTTTTTGCATTCAAACAACTGAATGTTAGCCAAATACAATTTTCACTTCGGATACAACGCACAATCTATTAGATCATCTGTCATATAATTTGTTTCTTTTATTGAAACAAATAAAACTTAAATGAAACTTCATTATTATATTTTTATTATTATCAAATTTTCAGCAAAAGCTTATTATTTATTATTATTATTATATTTTAATATTTTTATTTATTTTTTATTTTTTTATTGAGACAACTGAAACATTATTCTCGCTACACGATACTAAAGAAAATAATTCTACTGATTGCGGGGACTTTGCATACAAGAAAAGTGGGAAATTTTCCAATACATTTTCATATTCGTTATTTGTATATATACATTTTACATATATTGTTTAGTAAAGCGGATATAAAAAATGAAGTTTGGAATTTACTTAAAATCACTGATAATTTCAAAAATAATCCATTATACAAAAGCATAGGAGGAATATATAACCCATATTCCAGAAAGGTTAAGTAAGTTCGAAAGGGAAAGATAGATAATTTGCAAAATATTCCACAATAACGGTTCTTTTCCGACTTTTAAATGAGGGTATAGTGAGAAACACAAAATACCCCAAAAGGTATAATAATAATTTCAATTTTAATAAAATAATTTTTATTTTCAATTTCAGCTTTTATTTATACCTGCGTCACTAAGCAACTGTATACTGTTTTGTGACGCGGGTATAAAGAAAAGCTGAAAAGTTCAGTTCCATTACCACTCTACCCACAGAGTAGTAATATTACTAATATGTGACCTATACGACAACAGCAGAGAGTGAAAAAATTATTTAAAAATATCTTTCGAAAGAAACAACTTTAATAAAAACTAATGTAAATAAAATCAAAACAACAAACTTATAAAGTAATAATAATAATAATCCGTTATACAAAAGCATAGGAGGAATGTAAATCTCATATTCCAGAAGAAAAGTTGTTGAGTAACAGTTCATAAAGGGAAGGACAGATAGTTTGCAAAATGTTCCCCATTGACGATTCTTTCAGATTTTTAAATAAGGGCATAGCTAAAACTACAGCACCCCAAATAATAATAATACATTTACTTAGTTAGAAAATACTTGGCATTTACATGTCTGCTATTTTCTTAATTTGTTTCCAGGCCAGAAAGCTCAAATATCGGACTGTCATTTTCCATCATTGCACATCCGTACTCCACTTCAAGCATAACCAATAAGCAAATTAAAAATCGAAACCAAAAATGAGGAAATACTACAGTTGGGGTAATATTTACATTGCTCTAGTCAGTCTAGTGAATCTACAATACGTGGCAAACATTCAAGAAAGCGATCGCGTGAGGTGTACCTTGTGCTCCATTATCAAGACCTTGACATGAAGAATGATGATATCCAGCTCAGGACCCTGGGTGTGCCAAGCCCATACTCGCCAGATGCGAGCCCCTGTTAATAAAATGGGGAGGAGGATAAAATAAAATTCTCTCCCTTTTAAAATTCAGGGTGATTCTTGTAGATTTCACGTTGCTGAATTCAAATATGGCAACCATATTGCTGTAACACCGACCAATTTCAAGGGAGAAGGGACTAAAATCAAAAAGTTTCTAGTAAAAAAGATTTCATATATTTTAGAAAATGTTAAATACAATACTAGTGTTTAGTGTCAAATGTCACAAGGGGTTCCCCCCATCTCCGTGTAGTATACATTGTGGGTGTGAAACAGAACACTGTCAATGCCAGAGGTTTAAAGGTGTATGGATTTCGTGTATGTATAGTGCCATGTACCATTGTTCCTCTGGTCATTTAGCCACTGGGCCCCTATGATGGGACCCAACGTTGCCCACACTCCACCCCATGGAGGAAGACCAGGTACACCAGTATTATGGTTATTTACTCTGGCAGGTCCTGCCACCTAATTTTCTGAGATTTCAGTGGCTAGGACCTAAAAAAAAAATTAAAAATCGCTACAGATAGGGACCAGCCAAAAGGCGTACTAGTTATGTGATTTGATGTTATTAAGTTTTTGGTGTAGGGCTCAAGCAATTTAGAGGTGATTCGGAGTATTTTGTTATCAGATAAACAAAAATGTTTATCTGATAACAAAATACTTTTTTTTTTTTTGCCATTTATTATCGTCCGTTGGTGTTTCCCGTACGAGATTCCAACAGTAATCTGCCAATGTATATGGACTCCATTTTCCCTGGTATCTTTTTTCTATTTGAGAAACATCTCGGTGAAACCTTTCACCATGTTCATCGGAGACTGCCCCCAAGTTTTCAGGAAAGATGTTTAAAGGGGAAATGTAGGAAATGAAGCTTTAACGACAGATCTTGGTTTTTGGTCATTAACCTACGATATTTGAAAGCTGAAGGTAATGAGAACTTTTTAATGCACATATCTGAGTTTTTGAACATATTTCTTTCAAGAATCTGCCGAGATTATTTCAGGGGGGAAATTAATGCCGAGCGGTGTAATCGTAGTATGCTGTCATCAACTTCCTAATGCTGTTTACTTGTTTATTCCTGGTTGTTCTTGATGGAAATTTATGGTGCAGAGACAACAAAGATCATAGAAAGGTCAGCAAAGATTGCGCCTGTCAATATCCACAGTAAAAATGGGAGAACACATTAATTCTTTTCAGAAAGGTGAAGAATAAGTTGATATGGGCTTTGTTTCCAGTGATATGTTGCATTGGCAAAGTTTCTTCTAAGTTTGAAATTGATAATCAAGTTGCATTTCTGTGTTGGTGATATTTTGGATATTGAATAAGCACATGCTTGACTATGATGATAGTGGTGTTTCAATGAGTACGCTGAGGTAACTCTTTTCTAATTAATAGGTAGAGTTATGTGAAATGAGCAGGGACGTCAAGAGCTAATGCGGACCTCGGTACATGACGGTCCCCTTATGTGTCCACATGTAAATGTGAGAGACAAAAAGTAACAATCACTTTTAACATATTATAATTCAATAAGATAAAAGTTAAGAAAACATTTTTATTATTTTAACTTTTTAGAATTTTAAATGTCTGTTATTAAAAATGAATTTAATTACGAAAAATATGTAATATTAAGGCTTGGCTGGGCCTCCTTGAAAAATTGCGAGCCCTGATAAAGCAGATCCCTAATCCTCGCCTTGTCGGCCTGGGGATGAGTATGTCCAATACCTTATCTCACGAGGACAATTTCTTGTGGTTTTGGCGTGAAATTAATATCCAAATTTACGGATCTTGCTTAATCTGCGTGAATTTATTATTTGTATGGGTGCGCCACATTTATTTTCAATATACTACATGATATGTTGTCTGTATTGAGGATCCATAGTCAATAAATGGCATAGGAAGATGGGCCATGTCAATAAAAATCCATGTCATCGGATCTTTAGCTACCTCATCAACATGTTCATTTCCTAAGATTCCAGAGTGAGCTGGGATCCAAAAAGGTATTGCTGGTTTTCTTTAATTTTTCTCAGAAGAGCTCTGATTTGGTTTAGGATAGGGTTTGTTGGTGGCTCCTGTTTCTTTCTTTCTTTTTTTTTTTTTTTTTTTTTGTTATTACTGTAGTTGGAAACCAGACATTTGGTTTCCAAACATTGTAACTTACCAAACTGCTGAATGGCACCAGGTCGGTAACTTACAATGTACTCTTCACCAATCTTCTCTATATTATTTCCAACAGGTCCCTATTTTTCTGAAAAGATGGTTTTTTAAACTTATTCCGGATTATAATGGAACAATCAGCTATTTGTCTCTACCTATAGAAAACTTCCTGTATGTCATTCAGGGAGCCCCATTCCTTATGCAGGCTCTGAATGGATTAATTAAGCTAAATGCTATTAGCATCCTTACTCTAGCATTATGAGGGTGGATGATGGAAAAATGTCGGAAGTTTTGTTTTTTTTTTTTTCCTTTGGCTAATGCTGTGTAATAAGCTTGCATAATTTGTCAATACTGATATCAATCTATCCCAGCAGCCTGTCTAGACAGTTCCGAGTATCTCATATTAAACTGCATATTTGCTCACAAGTCCACTTCACTCTCACTTATCTTAATTTTGGTACTGTCCAAGTGGTATGTTACTCTTATCCATATGCAAAACCTTGCATTTTTCTATTGTTATGCCCATTTCTCAGCCCATCCGAATTATTTATCTTGCTCTTGTTGAAGTGGCATATCCTGATTACTATAATTAACCATTCTGTCCACCTTTGTATTATCAGCAAAATTAGACATTAAACTCGAAATGCCAGTATCATTAATAAACATTAGATACAGTAAGGGTCTGTGGCAAACCCCGAAATTTTTTTTTCCGGGTTGGAGGTCTCATAGTTTCCACATTGTTTTTACAATATGTTAACGGTTTTACAAGCATTAACAGGTTATAGTCCAATTATAATATATAAAACAAGACATACCTAAGGCCTCTCATTCCCCATGTGGGTGCACCTCTGTTAAGTGGCGAACAATGAACCCCACTCAGTTTTATGGGAAACCATAAAAATTAATCCATTAACAGCAGTGCACATTTACAATTCTTTTTCTCTCCCTGGCTACAATCACTTACCATCCCTTCATCCATGGTAGTAATGCTACATTGTTCCGATTTATATTACAATCATTCATGTTCTGTATTAAAAGCTTTATCTGAAATCTAAGTAAAGAATGTCAAAATTATTGTTTAGTGATTATTACAGAGCAGTAACAGATTTAGTAGTGGACAAATGATGCAAGAAAGCAAGCTTATACAGAATCAGCCAAAAAAAAAAAAAAATCCCGTTTCACCTATCCATCCCCTTCGATAGTTTATGTAGTTCTTCCTTGAATTTATTCAAACTATCCACTTCCACAGCAACGATGGAAGCTTGTTCCAGTAATCGGTAAACGGGTGGTTGGTTGCTGGAACAAGCAATTAACCAACGACTTAGAAGTTATAACGCAGAGTTTGTTGAAATAAAAACAAAAACAACTTCAATATTATGATAGCGTGTTTTTTCTAGAACTGCCGGATCTGCATTAATGGGACATTAACTGAATGGTTATGAGGATTCATTGAAAGAAATTTAGCTGAAACTTCACATTTTGGCGAACTTAGTACAATTAGCGAAAGGAAAAGTTCGAAGAAGAGTTTGAATTCATTGAATTTTCCTAGCTGCTCATTTTTCATTTTACTAATCTTTTTATGAAATAGCGAGCTCCTTCAATAACAACATCACGTGTTCACACCATGCGATATAAAGCAGGTGGGCAAAGATGAAGGGGCGCTCTATGTGTGCATATCAGTGCGCGAATGGGCAAGATGAAAAAGTTCAGTAACTGAAAGCGGCATGTTAATCTCCGCCAAATGAGACAGTTTGAATAACTGGAAAACTGAAGGTGCGTTGTACCTCCAATGTACCGAGTTTAGCCCCAACTTTAAACCTCCTCATTCTTGCAGGCCACGGATTGCTGAATGACAAATTATTACATCGATTTAAACTCTCAGATACAGTCTCTTCCTCTACGATGAACTAACAAATCATTATTCACCACATGTTCTTTTTAACTGCTCTCTCTACATCTTCGGCATCCCCTATCTTCTCTGGTTGCTAACTTAGCCAGAGCTGTTTACCAGATGAAATTTCTGCTTGCCAATGTAACTAACAATTCTGCTTCTAATCAATCTACTTAAGACTTGCTGCTAATCCTGCTCTTGTATTAAATTACGTTTATTATTGTTCCTTAAATTTTTCTCTGTTATATTACTATTTCTCTTAATCCTGTATCTGATTTTTTCCTTTGCTGCTTTATCTTGAGACGTGGTTTGTTTGTTAGACTCTTGTGAAGGTACCACTGATTGTACTGAATGGTACGGATTGCTGACATTTATTTACACTTCACAAACATAACACTATACTCATTCTGGCCTTTACAGAGTTTATCATCGCATTGTATCACGGCGGAGTTGGTCTAATGTTTAGGAACACGTCTACATATGGTCAAATAATAACATCTATTCAGCGGTAATCCTGTGGTCAGAAACAGCTTGTTAAAGCGAGAGGCCAATGGAAGCTGAAAAGACTTATGCAGGATAACAAACAGGCTACAGTCAGTCAAATAATAACCCAGTACAGTGGTAACTAATGCCTCCTTGGCCACCAACAGTGGTAACCAAAGAGGCACTTTAGAATGCACAACCCATTGTACCTTGTCACGGATGAGATATCGCAGCCGACGACAACGGGTTTGACGAATCCCGATTCCTGCTGTTTCACGCTGATGAGAAGAACATGGGTCCTCCTATAAGCATAAAAATGAACCCATCCTGTCAGGCTAGCAGTATCGGTGTAATGGTATGGTGAGTGTTTTCTGTGCACATTAGGGTCCCTTGATACCAGCGGAGCAATATTTGGATGCCACTGGTTATCTGCAATTTTTTTCTGACCAGACGCATCCCTTCCTGGCTGCAGTGCATCCATCTATGAATGGGTTCTTCCAACGGTATAATGTGGCATGTTACAAGGCAAGAATCGTACAGAACTGGTCTTAGGAACATGAAAGTAAATTCAGCTTACTGTGATAGCTTCTCGTCATCAGCTATCCCTGACTGAGGACCTGTGTGATGAGTTGGAACGGAACAAGCTATTTGGAGTATAGCTCTGCAACCAACCAATGTGCAACAATTGTGGAAAGCAATTTAGTCAACATCAGTGGCAGCTCCAGAGAGCGTTTCTAGGGGGGGGGGACGATATAACAGCGATGATGCATATGACTGACAGTAATTGAAAATAATATTGAAGTATTTTCTCCAATTTACTCCGACTCTTGGGGTGCGCGATGGCCTCTTCTGGTTCTGCAACTGATCAACATTAAAAAAAAATAAATACATTTTCTGTTTATACTCCGGCACGACAACCAAGTCAGTAGAGTTTACAATAATTGGCCAATACAAATATTTTATCGTATTTAGTAGTCACGGGCTTGAACCCCGGTCCACTCAAGGAACGCGTGCTATGCACTCTCGCTCCTGACCACACTTTCGACATCTTTGAGTCCATGCCACGGCGTATCCAGGTTGTTACGTGGGCCAAACCTACTTATTGACCTACTCGTTATTAAGTAGGTGTACCTAATAAAGTTTCCACTCAGTGTAATATAGCAATATGCTCCTTTCTTATTCGTAGTAAGAATTTTAGCGAACCTGTTATATAACATATATTGCTTTTTTGTTGTTATTTATTGCAAAAATACTTCTTTGAAATATAAATTATTACTCTTTGATGTGTTGACAATTTCATTCATCATTATGCTCTACCCTACCTCCTACTTTGGTTAAAATAGAATACGTACAAGCTTAGTATTCCGTAACCAAGAACCGGAACTTGCCTGCTATTTTTGTTTGCCGACTGTGCTCCCTTTCTCAGATCTGCCATAGAATAGTTAAATAAGTCGAACACAATCTTCCTTAGCAGAGCCATGTTGTGATTCCCTTATAATTCCATTCCAGCCAAGATGATCCTGTATTACGTTCATAATCAAGAACTCCATAATTATTAACCACAGACGCAAAAAAATCCTAGTTAAGTTACTGGTATATACAAAAAATAAAAAATTAAATTAAATTAAATAAATAAATAAAATGAAATATGTAGAAATAGGCAGAGTTCGAAAATAAATATGGCAACGCACAGTGCGTGCAAATTAAAACAGAAATCAACAGATATTTTTATATTGGATTTTATCTATCATAAAAAAAGGCTGGCTCTGCAGTTTGAGACGCCTAATGCAAAATTAAGAGACTGGCAGTTAATTTTGAAGGGGCATTATTTTTATTTTATTTGTTTATAAAACAAATAAAATAAAAATATTTACACAAAAAACATGATTACACAAAAATTTGGTCTAATTATAAACTGATCTTATAATCGTTATGTAAGATAAAGACTATAAGATCAGTTTATAATTAATATTAGTTTATAATTAAGATTCTGTAACCTCTATATACAAGAGTTGTAGAGGCGAAGTTTTATAGAACAGTTATAACCGAAGCGAAAATTTTCATGGACAGCACTCGTACGTTTTACCAGTATTAATTAAGCTTTAGTTATAAATATTTACCAGTATTAATAAGCTTTGGTTATAACTATTTACAAGTATTAATAAGCTTTGGTTATAACTATTTACCAGTATTGAGCTGGGTTTTTTTTTTTTTTTTTTTGGTTAATGCTGTGTAATAAGCTTGCATCTTTTGCCAATACTGATACCAATCTGTCCCAATGTTTGCAGTTTTCAGACATTATTATTATGGACACTGCCTTGTTAGGCGTGTTGAACAAACATTCTACAGTCACCTAGTCATAGAATCAATCCCCACCCACTGGAATTTCCTGAGCATGTCATTGCCAGTATAAAAACAAGGAAAGTTTTTATTTAGATTAGGCCATTAATTTCATTGGCCCTTAAGCAAATTGGAAAATTAAGTTTTAAGGTATTTTCCGATTAATTAGTGAAAATTAATTGCGTCACAGTCACAAGCACTAGGTGGCATTACTGTTATAGTACGTGTACATCTCAATCCTGATCCACCCCCCAAAAAAAGTTACACCTAAGGTGGTTGCTGCATGTATCTATCACTCCGATACTCGAGAAAGAGATTTATGAACACTGATTTCCTGCATCCCCTGATAACACGTGAACAGGGCCAGTCTTTGGAGAAAGGAGATTATTATTGTTATTATCCATATGGTGCAAGGAAGCCTGAGGCTTATGTTGCACCAGCCAAAAAAAAATTTTCCAAGTTACCCTGAGAGAGACAGAGAGAGAGAGAGAGAGAGAGAGAGAGAGAGAGAGAGAGAGAGAGAGAGAGAGAGAGGAGGGTGAATCACCAAGAAAGAGAAGAATGATGATGATATTCACCTCAGGACCCAATGTGTGCCAAGCCCATACGCACCAGATGTGCGCCCCTGGAGTTATGCATGCATTGGGAGCATTTAATTTTGCTGTAAAGTAAAATGGGCTCCAAATACAGTACTAACAAAAGAAAATCCCTCAATTCAGCCAAGGGTGATGGGCCAAACTTTAATTCTCTCACCCGGGGTCCCCTGAACTGTGAGAAGACCGGCCTTGCACGTGAATACCTCAAAATGCAGTAATAATTTTGTAGTCTTTATCATATAAACTTATCTGACTTCATGTGTCGAATATCCTATTTATATCGAATATAAATAGAAAATTTATTGTATCATATTTACCTGAAAAATGAGAATTAGATCCCACACCCTATACGCGATACTATAATTTATATTTTAGACACAATTTTTATTTATATGTGCATAAAAAAACAAAACTTTTGTTCTTCAATGGTGGTATTATAAATGTGGTTCAGCAGAAGATGGAGAGATGCTAAATTAATTCAAGTAAAATAAAATAAAAATACGGCAGGTAAGTTTTATTACGTATAAAATTATATTTTCTATATATAACCATATAAAAATTATATTTTTAAATAGCTAAACATTTTAAATTTTATCTTCTATATTAAACGTAAACAACAGATTTTGTAAATCATGGTGTTTTTTTTTTTTTTTTTTTCTTCTTCTTCCTTCCATACGTACATTTTTTTGTATATTATTCGTTTATGTCGTTCTAGAAAATTGTGTTCACTACAAATAACAAGATAGAGAGAAAAAGTCACCAGCACGTGTAAAGAAGTGAAGGTTAACTTACTTTGACCTTCCGTTAGCTGTATGCCATGCGACTAAAGCGACCCCTGCCACAAGGACGAAACAAGTGACTGTCAGAGCTGTAGAAGATTTACGAAAACTGTTACAGGTAGTAAGTTCCATCACAAATTAAAAAAACTGCAACGCAAACTTCAAGGAGACAGACACGCGCAGACGCTGTCGGTAATAAAAGGAAAGTATAAATCCACTCGGTGCTTTTACTAGGATGGTTACTATTGGCCTTACGCTCAGTAGCGCGACCTGTTCCCTGATGGCGAAACAATGCCTTAAAGGTGTGCATAACCTGCCTGTCGAGCTTCGGTAGTCACCGCCAAGTACCAATGAATTGGTCTACGCTGACGCAGTTCCTGTGATGTAGCAAAATAAATTATTCCATTTACGGAAAATGTTTACGTTTTCTGCTCATTAGGAAACAGAATTCCTAGAATCACGATTATGTTGAAACAGCTGCCCAACTGCGGCTTTTATCTGCGATACAGTCAATCGTTTGAGTGTGGTGACCTGCGGTTTAAAAGTGATCAATAACGAATAAATAAGCTTAGTTAATTGAACAAAATTTCATGTTTGTCTAAACGTTTCGATTTAAAGACACATGAAATTCCATTTAGTTAACCAAGGTGAGAGCCAGTAGCTTGGCTACCCTTTTTCGGGCCCGGAGGCAAAATGTTCGGGCCCCTACTTAAAATTGCAAAAACAGGAGACAGCCAAAGACGCCGGTCCCCTAAAGACGCCGGTCCCCTAAAGGGAGGCAATTGTCTTGCCTGCCTACATAATAGCTACGCCACTGGTGAGAGCTTATTGAAAGCGAAAAATATACCAAAACATTTAGATCACAAATTTATGTTTCTTTCAGAACTGTTGGGGGCTCGAAATAAAAAAATAAAATAAATAAATAATAATAATAATAAATGTACGAATCGACGATCGTCAGGATAATCGAACATGAGGCAGTTACTGCGCAATGTGAAATTACTGATGCATATTAAGAATCGGAACGTTCCGGTGGATTCTTATCCATTCAGAACACTCAGATACTTGTTTGTAATAATTTAACTAACAATCATTTGCTTGGGAGAGCAGGGTTTGGGGGGAGAACGGGTAAAGGAGAATCGAGGAGTTAAACCAGTATTAATCTTCTCAACTGATAAGTCATGATTTAGTGTATTTTAAAAATATCCAAATATATTATTAATACAGTATAATATATATTTCATGATCAACTTTAACAAACAGAAACGAACAGACTTCTCTTCTCAAACTATTGTCCGGAAACTCCTGGTGATCCTTAGAATAATAATGTATGAAACGGAATTCGTTATCAGTATTTTGAGCATAGAAAGAACATTGTTTAGCGTGGGGGTCAGTGAACAGCTTTTCAGCCTAATAGGCGGAATTTGAGATCCTCTCTAACCGTACTTTGAACACATGAGATCTAGTCATCACACGTGTTAAAAGTACGGATCGCGGTACGGGTTCGATCTCCGACAAGGCTTTACATAGCCAGCGAAAAATTAAGTTATTTTTCGAGGACAACGCCATGAATTTAACCAACCCTTTCTTTATCCTTCGTATGGGATCTGACAAATTCCCAGTGTGTCCCTTCGACATAAACGATCTGTAGATACATAATTGCCTTGCAAAAGTGGTTTTAGATATTCTTTCTTTTCCCCAATTGACTGTGGTGCTGAATCTAAAAGAAGTACAGAACAGGAGGTGGGTATGCCCCAGGAACTAACGCCGTTAATTTTTTTTTCTCCTTCCCTACCGAACACAACTTCATGGTAATGCAAATATGCCTCTGTCTCACTCAAAAAATGTTTCCTGTACATGTAAAGTAAATACAATACAAGATGTAAAAATTATTTCGGAAAAGTATCATAACAATAAAAAAAAATTACCTTATTTTCTTTATTAATTTATAACTTATAATTATTTATAATCTTAATTTATATATATTTTATTGACGTTTATATTTAATTTTTTTTTTTTAATTCTCACAAAATCCTCTCCTGCCCATTTATATCGCACTGCATTATCTCGTTGTGAATACTTTCTCCTTCCACATGATAATCCACAGCCGTTTATGAGAGGATTATGACTTTTCGCACAGTTTCTCTCTCTCTCTCTCTCTCTCTCTCTCTCTCTCTCTCTCTCTCTCTCTCTCTCCAGTCCTACTTACATCTATTGGATCACTTTGTCCCTCACCAAATGCTCAAACGAATACACGAAATCGAAGGTGACCTCAAAATTTGCTACCAACCGCCCTTGCAGAAAACACACCTGATGATGTGCTTTCTGTAAGGAAAGCCCTACGCCACCCAGTCATGCATCGAAAACAGGTAGATGACTTTCATCAACCGGTGAAATACCACCACTTTGCTTATTGGAGGCTTGAAGTGGTGAAACCCATGTTTAAAATAAATAAATTTTCTGTTTATACTCCGGCACGACAACCAAGTCAGTATAGAAGGTTTATTATATAGACGATTTACAATAAATCGTCAATACAAATATTTATCGTATTTAGTAGTCACGGGCTTGAACCCCGGTCCACTCAAGGAACGCGTGCTATGCACTGTCGCTCCTGACCACTGGGCTACGTCAGGCCTAGTCTCTAGAGCAAAGTTTCCGGCATCCCCCTCCCCCCATACTTCTCTTTCAACCCATGCACGGTACTAAGTACTATAGATTTTGATACCTTTCGTGTTTGTGGTTTTCATAAAAAAAAAACACCAAAATCATCACTGTCTGATTCTAAACAGAACTACGTAACACTGTTCATGTGATGGCGAAGCACCAATACTCTATCATTCGCCCACAGCCATCTTATATCAGGCCAGACCATGGCTTTTTCACAATGAGGATACATCATAAATGATTTCAACCACCGGGCAGATCTTGTCAGTGATCACAGACACCAAACCTTTCAATTGCCCTGGAACTCTTTTATAGATGCTCGCACAGAGCACGAACAGTGAAATCTGGCCATGCACTCTACTCAACATCGGAGAGCCCCAGGATCGAGATGTTGAGCTCCCATTAGTCATGCCTTTTTTCCTTCTGAACTGCGTGGCCAGCTTCATGTATCTTTATCTTGTTCTTCTCTTACTATGTATATATCAAATTAATTTGTCTATTTTAACCCATTCTCCTAACATTCTGTTTTTAAACGTTGTCTATGTTAACCTTTTTTTTTTTAAATATTTATCGTTTAGTTTGTAGGTTTTTTTTGTTACTTCCGAATGATCTGTGTAATCCTTATTTAAAAGCTCCTAGCCATGTGCCCGTGAAAGTCTTTGCATTACCATTAAACTGATGATGTTCGAATTATACACTTAGTAAATTTATCTAGGTAGTAGTAGTAGTAGTAGTAGTGGCATGTGATGCAAGAAAGCAAATGTATGAGCTTATGCAGCATCAGCCAAAAAAAAAAAAAAAAAAAAAAATCACACCATTCCCTCCAAATGCCTGTCCAGTTCCTCCTTAAATTTATTCAACCTATCAACTTCCACAACGACAGATGGAAGTTTGTTCCAGCAATTAAGGTGTATAATTGAACGTTTTGTAATTCAGCACACTACTTCACAGTAGCGATAGACATAGTCGAATGATTGCAAATCGAGAGTTTCAACAATGGAATGATTACAAATTGAGAGTTTCAACAATCGAAATAATGGAATAACTACTAATCATCCGAATAATATAATCGAATGACGTTCGATTATACCATTCAAATTATATAATTGAATGATTTTTTTTTTTTTTCCATAATGAAATAATTTGTCATAAGCGAGTGATTTGCTGTGATCGAACTAAACCAATAATTTGCTATGATCGAAAAAACCGATTATACCCGTCACTACTTGACAGTGTAATACCTATTGTGTCGATATCAATTTCATGTAGGATTATAAAATGTGTTAAATTAATCCCATTGGTATCATTTCTTGTGCACTATATACTTTAAAAAGGCATAGCAATGCCAGGAAAGAGATTGTTCGTAAAAGTAATTTCTAGCCATCATGCATAGACCTGACTTCGGAATCGGGCTGTGCTGTCTACATTCAATCAACGTAGTGAGGGAAAAGCCAGTTGGTAAAAAGCACGAGACCCGGAGCAAAGCGTGCGCGAACTAAACAGCTAAACGAGAAAAAAAAAAAAAAAAAAAGATGTTATAATTTATAATTTAGAATGAAAAAAAATATATTATAATTTATAATATATAATTTAGAATGGTTGCCATCACAGATAATCCATACTCCATCTACTGGCCAGATTACACATGCACTCATACCAACTCACATATACCAACTAGAGGAATACACATACAATAAATAAATACATACTCAAACAGTGCCGGATCAAGGTATTTTCGTGCCCCGGACAGAAAGATTTTTCGTTTCCCCCTTTACTAATATTTTTTGTTTTATCATGATTTGTAAAATTTGGCGCCCCTTAAGGAATAGCGCCCTGGGCAAGGGCCCTGCTAGCTCGTGTCTTCATCCGGCACTGCTCAAATACATACAACACATGATAAAATTTATGCTCTGCTCTGCTCTTGTAAATCAGCCTTTTGGAAGACGAAATAAAACAAAGTAAGTATCCTAATTTCCTTGGTAGGTTAACCACGGGCACGATTTCTGCTTGTTCACCTATATATCCGTTGTTGTCAGGACTACGTCGATACTTTTAAGCACCTGGATTAAGGAATCAAGAAAATACCATCTAACCCGTCGCCACGATATGAAAAGGTTGAAGTAATACTGTTCCTTTTGTGGACCGTAAGAGCTGGCTTCTGGATGCAATCACTTCCAAGCTTTCATGTTAGCCCAGCCTTGAACACTGAAGTAGTAAAAAGAAGAGGTAAATCACGCACGTTTGTTTTCTAGCAGGGGAATGATCGAAATTTAATATACGCAAAACAAACACAGGAACAAGAGTGACATGAAAAGGAGGCAATTTCTATTCTAAATTTACTGAGTTAAAATACGTTCTAGAACTGGAACGCCCTTTTAAAATCGCGTTTCGACACGAGCCAGGTAAAAAAAAAAATAGGTGGGGGCCCGGTTTCTTCTCTCCCGTTCCCCTTTTTCCATACCACCGTTATAGAGTGTGTGTGCACATTTTTTTGGAAGATGACCTCAGATTATTGTGGCAACTGTCGTATTGAAAAATCACGCAAACCGGGGAAGAACTGCTCAATTAAAGGAATCCTACTTCTCAAATGGGCGCAAACACATATACAATTTAAAACGCGTATGGGGCTCTTTTAGATAAGTAATTTAAACCTAAAAAATCAAGACTACGCCTCTACCTCAGAAGTAAATTCTGAATACAGTTTGGTTGATGAATGTAAACAACGGATTTCGATGTTGCAATCGTGATACAATGTGTCCGTTTAAATGATTTCATCTGAGAAAAGTTGTATAGATTTCCTTGCTCCATTCAGGAGTTCATCGTGACTGATGCCAACTGGACGTCAGAGAAACATTTCCAGTAGTTGAGGGGGAAGTAACGCTCAGTGGGAACTCCTTTAATGGCAGACAACTTTTAAATGCTTCAGTGATAATCTGTTTACTGTATTAGCAGGAAACGTTGAATGGTAAATATCTGGATATAAATAAACTATAAATCCGGTTTCTTGCAGGAAGTGATAAATGTAATTTTCCGATTAATAGATGTGCCAAGAGATGAGTCAATATAATAACCATATATTGGTAGTTCCTCTGTTCAGTTTGGTAATTGTACATGAAATGAAAGCACAGAAAAAAAAAAAAAAAAAAAGATGATCTCTTATTTTGAACATAAGATAATAAATATTTCCTGATCCGTGGCATAGGAAATTCAGTGTCTGAAATGCATGCTGTATTTTGAATTACATATACAGTTTATGTAATTCTAAAACACAATAAAACAAGCCTGGTTTACCTATCGTGAACTTCTGATCGGAACACCAGTATTTGTTCCAATTTACTCAGTCTATGGGGTAGGGGCAATCCTCCTTTCTCGATCCGCATTGACTGGGAGTGATTCAAAGAGAATTTCGTATGTGACTTGTGCAAGCAGAAAAGAGTATACTGAAACATAAGGTAATTTGGACTTCATCCAGGAAGCTCAAGCGACCCTGGCGGAGTCCAGCCAGAGAATAATGGCTTACATCCTAATGGTGGTGGCAGGCAACGTAGGGTCGCACTAGGGGCACTGCAGACAAGTAGTCAGAGAAATACACATGGCATTTACAGAGTTCTGTATACTTCACAAGAGTACTGATGGTACAGTTGTAGGAGGCCCTTATCCTAAATACTATGCCCTATGAAACATAAGGTAAGTAATATCGACCATTGTATGACATATATTTCAACTTGTAGCAATACTTTGAAGGTCGGTCAGTCATCTACGTGCTAGCTGTCATTGTGAATTGGAGTATCATACGTGTTACTGCATGTCAACTTAAAATTTCCTTACCATGATTTTGAGCCAAAAATTAATATCAAACTTTGTGTGAAGTTAAACAAATTTGAAAGCGAGACACTTCAAATGTTAAAAGAAGCTTATGGGCCAATCCTTGTGCCCTGCACATATTTTAAGGACCCTAAAAATAAAGTCGTGGGGTCTTGCCCAACATTAATTACATTGATCCGGAGGTCCTGCAAACTTGAAGCCTCAGGACAAAGTGTCACCTCACCATGGTAAATCCACTTTTGCTTATGGGTATAAAGTAACGTCAAGTGCAAAAGTTTTTGACCGACACAAAAAGTTTAAAGAAGGTAGAGATGATCTTTATGATGTTGATAAATGAACAGGTTGTCTAATCAACCATGAAACAAGTAAAAATGTTGAAAGAGGTCAGGTATTTGATTTTTTCAGATAAATGATTAACTGTGAGAATGATGGCTGAAGAGTTAAATTTACATTAAAAAAAAAAAAAAAGACTGCGAAAGAAACTTGAAAAAAAAATAGCAAAGATTGTTTCACACATTTTGAGTGGTAAATAGCTTCAAAAGAAGTGACCTTTGTTCTGATATGCAGGAAATTAGGAAAATCGCGCGTGGTGAAAGACTATTGGAAAAAACCGATCGATAATGTTTAAAGTGCCTATAGCTATGGGCGTGTGTGTACGAGAAGGAAAGGAACCATGGATAAGGCATAGAATAATAACGTTTAATTGTGTGTTAAACCCGTGTGCCGTAAGAGTATATGCATGGTAATACATTCATACGTCAAAACTACGACTTGACAAACACGTCACACCTAATTGCGTATCATAACGAGTCTGAGTTTTGGTGCAATGTAATTTATTTTTTAAATGTAATTTTTGTTTTCCTTTTGGAGCCCTGAGCTGAGGTCCCTGATGCAGCTGCACCACTTGCAATATAGAATAGTACGTCAGTGGTGATTAGAGTTGCCACATATCCGGCTTTCCGAACAGGCATCCTCCTCAGTTGTGTAATAATCCGGCTTTCCAAGTTAATATTAAAAAAAAAAAAAAAAAAAAATTCAAGTGAACAACTGTTTAAGGCAGTTTTGTCAAAGATCCCTCGGGGTTAGGATTATTCTAAGATAATTCTTATGGGATTAATCTAAGGTTGGTCCTCAGCTATCGTCCAATATGTACTCAGGTTTTTTTTCAGTACATACCAGTTTACGTTTGCGTATAAACGATGCACTTTTTTCCTTTTTTTGTCTGTAGGAATCTCAGCAACGCATGCACTGTCACGTGCCAAATGTATCGACAGTTGTTTAGTTAGCGTTACGATAGGGCCTTGTTTTTGGATTTTAAATACGAAACCTTACGGGCCGTACCAAAGAGTTCCTGGCTTGCAAGATGCAGTAGTCATGTATCCAATCGCATACAGCAGTAAACGTTGAACGTGGCCGCTTTGTATTGTACAGCAAGCCTCAATACGTTGCGGTACGCAATACTCGCTTGCAACATACTGGAGTATAAAGTAAGTGATATCGGCATGTGTTTTGGCTAGTCTTCCATGTTGTTAACTGGTATATGGTAGAAACTAGATCTAAACGTTCATAAAGTACTCTTCGTTTGCGAATGGTGAGAAGTTCCCTCGAATTTGTTTCCTCTCCGTTGACTCTAGTGCAAAAGTTCGCATTCTGGAAGCATCGTTCTTTGTGCGTAAAGTGAAATTCAGTCCTCATATTCCGTCTCTGTCTGAGATGGAGAGGAGGGGAGCCGCCGCCGCCTGTCTCTACCCTCTCCGGGAGTAAAGATGCGCTCTCCTTCAAACCCAGATGATATGTCTAAAAAGTAACGCTACCCCCTCTCCGAGAGTAGAGACAGAGGAGGCGGTGGAACTCGGCACTCCTCCTTCCCCTCCCAGACGGAAACGGAATCAACTTTTTTAATTTTTTTGGATAAAAATGTAATTTAAATTATCTACAGTATCTAGTCTTCTTATGCTAGTAGTAAATAATAATGAAATAGCCACTATTTATAAATGCTCATTTTGCCGATTTTGATAACATGTACTTATGATCTAATCATTACATTATCCAAATCAGTAGTTTTCACTATTTAGAATAATTTAATGATTATCTGCGGTGTGCGTATATCTAAATTGTACCTAAGGCTGCAGACCAGCTAACTCAAGTGCTGCATTAAGGGAAGAAACATAATTTCTTGGATTAGTTTATAATCTGGTCATGTTGTTAATCCCTTTATACAGCATAAAAGGATGCTGCTGAAATAGAAAACATGCATGAATTTTATCGGTTTGCCCAACATGAATGAATCATTTTGGTAAGCGGGTAACAGATTTATATATTTGTTAGCGTTATAAATATTGTACATGGGGCCAGAAGGTTTCACATGAAAATTCTCGAAACTAATTTGAGGCTATTTTTTTTATTTAAAAAATCTTCTAACAGTATAATAATGGTATAATATTCTCCGGACTCAGCTCTTCTAGACTGATAAATCCTTTTATCCTGCGTCTTACTAGAATATTTCATGTCTTCGACTTTTAAATTACGATTCTCCTTAAAGTTTAGTTGTTGCAACTATATCAGTATCATTCTTATCATCCTTATGATTCTTTACATCCTCCATAAGTATCTCTTCTGTTTCTTTCATTCGAGAACCATTTTGGCTTTCAACGTTTTCGGTGTTGAGAAGGACTGCGCTGTTTGCTTCAGTTCCTTCATCATTTTTTAACTCCTGTAGTAACGTTTCTTCTGTTGATGGTCGCTGGAGCGCAAGTTCGACTTTTTGAATTGGACATATTATTGTATCCCGTACTGAAAATAAAAAATATATAAAATTCAAAACAAGTCATAATTTAATGAAAGTGAATTTTTAAAATTCGATTAGTAAAAGAAAATGCTCCACATGTAAATTATATTCGAGGACAGTTAAACAAAAAATTCTTCTTTGACAGCATCGAGGCATTAATTTCTAGATGAAAGAAGTGCATTGCAAGAGAAGGAGACTAATTTTGCAAGGGCAACCAGCTCCCCCCACCCAACCTCTTTCCTTTCTAATATGCAGTTACTACAACAGCGGTTTATTCCTGAATTGCCATCATTCTTAAATTTTAAGAAATATTCCGAGGTCATCACAGACATGGCCTGTACGATTAAATATTCTCCAAGTGTAAGTCCTATGTTACCGTCTACGAAAATTAATTCTTTTTCCCTCTGACATCTTTTTCAAATATCCTAAATTCGGTTTATTATTACTTCTATAGTCCTATGTTTTCCATAGTGCAAGTGCCAAGGAAATACAAAGTAATTCTTGACTGTAAGGCTGTAATTTGACGGAATGTTGTTTAGGTGTCGGAGAAACAGAGATAAACAACAGAAATCGGTTTTTGACAAGGGGGAACGTACTGGTATAACTCTCATAATCGATCGTATTGATACTTTATTAATTGGGTTCTGGTTTACAAGAAAATTTAAAAGAGAATTTAAATGATGTCTAATTAAATAGGACAAACTCGGTCACAGAGGACAAGTGAAGTCCACATTAATTAAGTTCAAAAAATAAAATATCAAAAAGAAAGTTAAGTCGCCGGTCACGCCCACATCCTTGTTCTTGTGTAAAATACAGTATTAACAGCAATTACAGTATGTACCCTATCAGCTAACTGTAGTGATAGGGTACATACTGTAATTCTGCTAGTGATAAGAGGGAGAGGAAATGTTTTTTTTTTTTTTTTTGTGGACACGGCCTTCATACAAGGATGCAATAACAATGTAGATGCAAGCCATCAGTATTGGAGCAGTTGCTATAGCTTGTATGTATGCGCATACATCAAGACCTGGAAGGCCTCACTAGAAGGTTGATAACGTTTTCTACAGGCCAGAATTCTTATTGAAAGTTTCTTTATGTTGACGAAGTCATGTAAAAGGACAATGCACGGAAGTTGGAGTACGGATCTAGGTCGCCGGTGCAACAGAAAGTCATCGTCTGAGGCTACCTCAACCCACCAAGTCGGTTGTGTGTTCACGAGTCCTCTAAATTCGTAACGATTAAGTGTCACTTCAGCAATCCCTATTCGACGGTTAAAGCAAAATTCCACGTAGAAGGACAAGGACAAATCTTAAATCGAGTGAAATTTATCGGTAAGTGTTTTTCCCTGATTTTTGATTATTTAGGCACCCTGGGCTCGTGACACCGTTCCATTCAACATACACATACACACCTAAATTTACCATTTCATAATTCTATTCGGATATCATCCGCGTTAACTACTAAAGTATTAGGCTCAAGGGTAAGATGTAATGAGTAGGTTTTTATTTTCCTCCAAAAGTTGATAAGAAGAATGGTGATCACTGAGCCAACAAGGCAGAAGCAAGTAAAATGGAACACATTCTTCCTCAGTTGTCTAAGGCCCCACTCCAAAGAGATAAGTGTCTATTGCATTGTCAACAAGTCTTGACTCTTGCCAATATCTTATATGTCTGTACACTGTTGTTTTTGTTATCTTGTTGTTTATTAAATTTTTCAACTTATCGTTATATAACGAGCAGGTTAGGCACAATATGGCACAAGTAGGGGCCCAAACATGTTCTTTGCCTCCGGGCCCCCTAAAGGGCCCGGGCCAGAGGAAATTTCCTTGCCTGCCTACATGGTAGCTACGCCATTGCTATTACTACTATAATGGGCGGACTTGTCCTAGACTCTATTATGAGTTCAAACACCACTAGTCCTCAGTCACAGGTATAATCGCCCTATGAGAATTAGCCAAGCGTCTCACTTGACGTATTTATCACAAAGCTAGGGAATTATACCCACGAACTAATAGTACGTTGAATAAAGAACTGTTCATTTAATTCTTTTGCCATTTTCATTTAAACTACCCTCATATTTCATTGTAGATTGCATTATAAGTGAATATACAACAGATTTTCACAAATTCTAGCGTTTTTCTAAGGATTTATTTTTAACCTGTAATTTAGCTATGCCAAGAATCCGTTTTTATCCGAATCTCACTGTAGCACACTTTCACTGTACGTTAAATTTCTTGCCCACAAAGCAGAACGAAAATAATTTCTTTCATTTCTCTGAAGTAGACATTTTAATTTTGGATCAGATTATAATTAATAATGAAATAACAAGTTTAAATATCGAGCATCAACTTACTTGGAGAACAGCATTGAGTATATTGACTGAGAAACTGGTAATATGATATCACACAAAGAAAACCATACACCTGTGGAGGAAAAATTGTGATTTAATTCAAAAATAATTCCTGATCCCATAAAATACTTTTACAATCCGATAATATCACATATAGCCATTTTGTTTAATTTAACAATTCTATGGTAATTTATATTATAAAGAATTGATAATTTCTTATTATTCCCCTAGGAAAATACTTAAGATCCTTAGATATCTTCCTTGGGGACAGACCAATTAAGTACTCCCAGAGTAATTTATAAATAAATGACTACACCCATATATATACGGCTGAAATTCTTATCTGCGCTTGCGCAGGTTCCCCAATGCTACAAGTTTATCGGGGAAGGGAGAGCAGATCAGCGCGATTACAGTGGGTCCAAGAGATCTGCAGTCACTGTGGATCTTATTTTTTAGGACTTTTAAAAATATGTGTGCCAGGGCATCAGATGACCTAAATCCAGCACTTACCCACTCTCTTTTTCCAAAAAAAAAAAAGGCAGATTCGCCTGTGGCACACTAGTAGTGTCAGGATACAGAGTTTCGTATGTCACATGGTTTGAACTTGCACCACTTGGCTTAGTGAAAGTACGAAGTTAAATAATACATTGGCCTTCAATCGCTAACTTATTTAAAACGCCGAACAGCTTCCTACACTAGAGCAATGATAATTTGCATCTGGTCGTGCAAGTCAAAGTGATAAAGTAGTAGTTATTGGACATAGTAAAGATATCATGGGGTTTCAAATGAGCATGATTGTTGTAGCTCGTGTGTCGGTTGTTTCCATATCAGAAACGGCGCGTCTTGTCGGTTGCTCACATCCCACTGTGGTTAAGATATACAAAGAATGGTAGGTCGAGAGCAACCGACAAGACGTAATTTCAGACATGGAAGCACCCGACGGCAAATGCTGTGGTGTCAACAACACGTTGTTCGGACACTTGAAGACTGAAAAAGAGTGTGCTGGTCGGATGAGTCCACATACCTGGTTCAACACGTCTTCATGTGTGACGCAAGCAACACAAATCCAAGAACCCATCGTGCGTGGCTCCACTATCAAGGCAGGTAGTGGTAGTTGCCTAATAACGGGGAACGTTTTGCTGGCAAAAACTAGGCTCTCTGATGCGCATGGACCAACTTTTCACTGGTGAAGTCTACCGACAGCTCTTAGAGGATACATTGCATTTTTTTCACGGATAGAAACGGGATCCTCCAAGACAATAATGCGCCGTGTCATCAGGCCCGCACTGTGCACGAGTGGTTCGAGAAACACAGTGAAGATATAATGCTTCTTGATTAGCCTCCAAATTCGCCTGACCTTGATCCAATTGAACCCCTGTAGATGTTTTTGAACGGGAAGTGAGGCGGATGGACACACAACCCTCATTTATTCCGGTTTCGACTAGGCATTGGCTTCACTAGATGTCTAAATACTGTTAGGGATCTGCAGCGACGCTGCCTGCAAGGCTTACAGTATTTAGACATCTAGTGGAGCCAATGCCTAGTCGAATAGCGGCTGTTATCAGTGCAAACGGTGGCCACACCAAGAGCTGTGGTGTGGTTCTTGACAGCTGCAATAACAGCATCGTCAACGGTGAAGTGTTTCCCATGAAGGTCATCATAGGTTCAAACAAGTGAAAATCTGATGACGCGAAGTCGGGACTGTACATGGGATCGAGCAGAACAGTTCACTCAAATTCCGCAATGGAAATTTCCGAAAATTTCACCTTCATTGTCGTGATGAAGAAGAAATTTTTAATTTCTTCTGTTTTTCAATTCATGTCTTCTGTATTTCCATAGAGAGCATCACTGATTCAGTGTCTCCATTTCAGGAAACTCACAAGGATAGTCCCACTCTTCAGAACTGGCCCAGGTCTATCAGCGCCCTGTGCGAAATTTTTTGGTGCGCGCCCTCTCCGACTTAAAATTTATAGTGTATTTTGCGCCCCCTAAATTTTGGCGACCTGTTCGGGGAAATCGCTCGATATGCCTTAAGCCGGCCCTGCCCCTTATCATTCCCTCACTATTCCTATTGTATTGCCATCTCATAGACTACTGCTTTAACTCCAATTCATAGTGGCGTACCCAGACTCATATTCAGTTTTTGTTGTAGTATGGTTTTAGGAGCATCAGCGACGAAGGCTACGCGTATACTGCCTGTAAATTGCATGTGTCTGCGCGGGTAGCACAGTGGTATTGTCACCGTCCTCTCCACACTGGGTGGTAAAGGCCCGGGTTCGAATCGATGACGTGAGGAACTTTAATGAGTTTTTTTCACTCCGTGGCTGAGTTAGTCGGTCTCAGGCGTAGATAGCACGGTTTTTCCGTGTTTATGGCGTTTATTCGTTCAGCAAAACAGGCAAGACCAGAGAACACACGCAATTTACAGACGCATTACATAAATATGGTATATTTAATTACATAAATATGGTATAAAAATGGGTATATGTAAGAAATTATGGGTGGCCATAATATAATAATTTGAATTGTAAATTGCGTGTGTTCTGTGGACGAAAAACCCGAGTTTCCAGGAGATAAAACATGCTACCCTCGCCTGAGACCAACTAACTCAGCCACGTTGTGAAAAAGGTCCATAAAAATCCTCTCGTCATTGACGGGTATCGAACTCGAGTATTTTCCACCCGATGTGGGGAGAATGGCGATTCTACCAACTGTGCTATCTTCCATGACGATGCCGTCAAGAAAATCGTTGCCCATGATCTCGAACCACCTCCGAATGATCGGCAGTATATCTTGCATTTGCAGGTCCCCTTGTGATCTAGCGATAGCATTCGTAAAATTCATCTGGCACACAGTTTCCTATGTCGTATTCTCCGAATTGCTTTCTCGCGCACATTTCTTTAGTGAATGCGTCGGTCTTCACGAATCAGTTTATCCGCTCTCTTCTCATTTTCAACCGTTGCTGTAGTTTTTTCAGAACGGTTTGACCATGGCGTGTCTTTCAAACCACTACCACCACTGACACGCCGAATCCATCGCCTAACTGTGCTCACACCGAATGTCATGTCGCTTTAAAGGTTCTTCAAACGTTGGCGAATTTCAACAGGCGCAATGTTCGCTGCATTCAGGAACTTAATAGCACTGCTTTATGTGCACACCAACGTTACCTTCCATTTTATCAGATTACAACAGCCCTATCACCTGGTGTGCAGTGTTGAAACTTGTAGGATATTGGTGGTGATGTTTAAAATTTTCAGATGGCACCATTACATTTGATACATAAAAGTATTAAAAATATAATAATAATAATAATAAAAGAAATCGGAGCCATTAGTGACGAAGCGGTTTTAGTATAAAAACGTCTAGTATATAAGCGTTCACGGTTAAAACAATGGTTACGATCGCTGTCTTTCCAAATTCGGATCCCATTCTCGAAGGAAGGAACTTCATCTGCTTCTTTTTTTCTTGTTTTTTTGCAAAGTGGCCGAGTTATTCGGTCTCGGCGAGAGTTGCATGTTTTCATGCAACTCTCGCCGAGACCTGCAACTTTTTTTTTTATTATGCAACTTTTTTTTTTATTATAACCAGTCAAACTGACCATAGAACACACTCAGTTACAAACAATACACCTATACTCAGGGCCGGATTTAAACTTGCTGTGGCCCTAAGCTATAACATGTACGAGGCCGTTCTCTCTTACAGTTCACCTGTGACAATATTAAAAAAGGATTTTTTTTTTTTTAAGATAGAGCGAGATCCCTTGTAATGTGAGGCCCTAAGCTGTAGCTTGTTTAGCTGATATGTAAATCAGGCCCTGCGTATACCTCATAGTCTTAGTTGCCTTTGCGTTTAATAAGCAGTATACAAAACTTTTCAAGAAGAAGCGAAATACGTTATCTCCGTTTCTGAAACAGGTATCGTGATGTAAGGGCAGTAGTGGGTTAAGGTCGGTTGAGGCCCCGGGCGCAGAAGAAAATATTGGGCCCCTTAAAAAGAGAGAGACAGGGAAAATAAAAATACATGTTAACCATTTTTTTAAATAAATAAAAAAATATTATGTACTATTAATGTTTTATTTCCAATAAAATTTGAATATAATATATGTATAATATAATTAATAATAATCACAAAGTTTTGAACTAATAGTTGAACATATTAGTTCAACTAATTTGTTGGGGTTTTGCGTGGGCCCTTCAGAAGTTGGGGCCCAGGGCGTACGCCCGGTGCGCCCGCCGTTAAATCTGCCTCTGTGTAAGGGTCCCCAACGTATAAACATTTTTCTTTTGTAGAAAAAGAATATCATATTTAAAGAACATGTACAGTATGTATGTTTACCCTATTTTTTGGTGGCACCCAGACAATAGTCATCTATAATAATTATCCAATAATTCTGTGATGAAATACAGAAATCTGCAAAACGGGCCAGACATATGTGTGTTAGTGTAAATCCATGGTTTGTAGTTTTATGTTGTTTGTGTTGGCTGCTCAAATGTTTAACAAATGTGCTAGTTGTTGCTGATGGGTTCTGTATTTTCTAATTTGGGAACTGTTTTTTATAGTGGGATCGGAAAAATCAAAACTGTATTATCACACCATGTTAACACAGTACTGTATTATTTTTTCATATTAATTTATCGCGGTAAACAGCAACATCAAATATAAAAATCTACACAATGATGTTGAAAAAGGGAAAGAAAAGGTCGTAATATTAAATTTTGGGCATAAGTGTATAGCAGTTAACCTTCATTCATATTACGCAATTAACGTAAAACAAAAAATAATAAAAAAAATGGAAAAAAATAAAATAAAAACTAATACTTACAGCAAGGGCAGCAATGGGAAGACTTAAAATAGCAATGGAGGCTGTGATACGAGGCTGAAACGAATGAGCATTACAAGACATAAAAATTTAGGTGAGTAGACGGTCAAGGTAAAAATTAACAATAATAATAATAAATTAAAAGTAAGTATTACAGTAGTAGTATTAGAATTAGCTCAAGATACATTTTGTATAGGCGATTTTTATATGGTAAAATCATCATATACAAAATGTTTAACCCCAGTGGCTCACATCTGGTGAATAAGGGCTTGACATACCCAGGGTCCTGGGTATGTCATCATTCTTCTCTTTCTTAGTGATTCCCTTCTACTTCTCTCTCTCTTAGGGTAATTCAGAATTTTTTTTTTTTTTTTTTTTTTTTTTGGCTGGTGCAGCATAAGCGTCAGGCTTCCTTGCGCCATATAGCTAATAATAATAATAATAATAACAGTCGTGGGAAACCACAGGTGGTGAGCACTGATCTCAAAGGGGCTCAGTGTTCAAAAGAAAATAGAAAAATTATTTTAGGAATCAAAAAAGAACAATTGCAGGGACTAAGCTAGTGATACGTCACTAATGTGATGTTATTTATTATTTTCTTCCCTTTGTTTAAAAAAGAAACAGTTCATTCTTTACGTCAATCTGCATGCAGTAATAAAAACCACAGTATTGTACAATACTAGCTAACACATTAATGCGCTACTCTGATAAAGGACACAGTTACCGTGGCGACATCTATTGATAAAATCTTGAATTTGCTTAAGCTGCTACTAAAGCAAAAATATGGCATATGTCTAAAATATCGCATAAAGAACGACATTTATTCATAAATATTACGCTTTCGATTTCTCGCAGGTGATACAATTTAGTATTTTCTTATCGTAATGCATGTTGGCGAATGAAATAAAGAACTGCATCAATCATTTTTGTTATCACTCTTCAGTATCTGGCTATCTAAACATGCAAATCTTTTGTCCATTATTTGGATTTCCTGTACACAATACTTATTTGGCATATCGACTTGGTAAATCCAAATCATTTAACAGCGAAATAAAACAAATACAGTGGCAAACTAAAATGAGTACTCCATGTCTGAGACCACATTGTGAATCTGATGGCCTTAAATGCTGGCAACAAAATACAACATAAGTATGAACATGTAGGAAGCAGGTTGCTTTCCAGGAATCAGCCCCTACAGGCAGCTTAATGACTCATCTAGGCAACGCGCACAATAGAAGCGTGTCGGCACTGGTCAACACCGGTTGTGCTTATCTGCCCGTTCACCGGAGTGAATTTTACTCAGCTTGCTTGTTTGGGCGTTGGCGCCAGTCGGGTTTCACCATGGATATCGAAGCATTAATTTCGAAGGTTTACGCCAGACGCGCAATATGGAACAGAAGTGACAAACTTCATTCAAACAGGCATTTTGTGGAGAAATGTTGGCATGAAATAAGCAGAGAACTTTACGTAGAAGGTAATTAATTATTATTTTATTTCATAATATCACTCAAAGACTTCTGTGACCTTATGTGGTCGTCCTGGAGTATAAACAGAAAATTTATTTATTTATTTTTAAATGAGATTTCACCGTTGTGTATAATAAAACTATTACGAATACATATTAGAAAAATTACCCTTACAGTTTTAGAGGTGTAGTCTTCAAAGCTTGCATATTGAAATTTCTTTGTGTAATGCTAAAACGAGGATTACTTGGAGTTGCACCTTTTTAAAATCCCTGACCAGAAGATAACTGGGGGTGGGGAGCAATCCCGGAAGGCTTTTCACATAATTTTTTAAATATTATTTATTAGGGAAAAATAGTAAAGCTTTTGTGATAACTTTTTACTTTTATAAGTTTTTAATTTCCAGTGTAAGATCTTATTAACGCCATAGTTTAAAACAGGAGTCTGCAAATGACCAATCGTCGTGCATAGAAATAAAAATATAATTTTCTGGAGATTACCACTGCCAGAAATCTCATTCTTCCCTGATATGGCTTTAAAGTTTATGCCAACGTTTTATATATCCGCTTATCTAATTTTTTTTTCGATAATAAAAAATTACAATTATTCTATAACTAGTATTTTATTAAATTAAAGATACATTTTATTTTTATTTGTAAAAAAATTGTGATAGGTCAGTTTGATGACCATGTTTATTTTTAAAGTAGCTCACATACTAAAATGGGAAAGGCTGCCTGTAGTATGATACATAATCGTTAAAACTATTGTGGTACATATAAGTATTAAATTATTTTGTAATATTATAATTACAATATTTTTAATTACAAATACAAAATTACATTACATTATAATTTAAATTACATATTAAAAATATATTACAAATTTTTGAATTTTTAATATTTTTTTACAAATACGAAGGCACCAAAAAGACATTCGTGTGTGTGTGTGTGTTTTTTTGCTCCGGATAAGCGTTTATTGTTGAATTTTGGTTAAATTTCTCGCAATGTAGGAGCTAAAGGGGCTGTAGTCCCCAATATCATATCATATACAGTATATGAATTTCATACAATATTACAGTGTAAGCAGAACACGTGCTCCATTATCTGTTTTTGATTTTCAGTACTCATTTTTCTTTATTATTATTATTATTTTATTTTTAATCGGGCCATTTTTCCTCACAGAGCGAGATTCTGCACATTTCTTGTACAGGGTTGCAAGAAATAATTATCAGACTTAATCATTTCAATATTCATAATACGATCAATGCAAGAAATCTGAAGCTACCATGGCAATGCAATATTAAAAAAAAAAAACAACTACGGTACTAAAATCTAGCACCGGAAGTTCAAAGAAAAAGCTTGACAGTGGTTTTATGTTATAAGTCCCAGATAAGTTGCGAATTCGAGGAATCCCTGATTTTTAGAGCTTTATTAGGGAAATTTATTAATTCTGTCTGTGAATTCTGAAAACTTTTAGGAATAGAATTTTAGAACAATAAATCGTATAGGATGTTTTTTAAGCGTATTTGCAATAAACAGAAATTTATTATGTATTTATTTTGGTCTGTTTTTTGCAATCGACAACCGATTTCTAATTTTAAATGTGACAAAAAAAAAAAAAAAAACTCGAGCCTATCCAAATTTCCCTGTACTCTTTTCTTATGATCCAGAGATGGTGACTCTAATTAGAGGTTGTTATCTTTGCTCCACATGTTTTCCAATACATAATCCCCAATTGAATTAATCTTTGAACATTCTAGATACTCGTTTGTTAAGGCAAAACAAGAAATTCGTGTTGTATTAAAAATACAACACGGATTTCTATCAATGCAAATGTATAAACTATTATAAGTAAATATTAATTATATTAGCTTATATAGCATCAGCAAAAAAATAAGTTTTTTTAAATTGTTTCCCCAGGTTTTATTCCATGAAAACATCCCTTAAATTGTGCGCTCTACAAATATTTCTCAGTATGACTACCGTGGAACTCTGAAGTGCTGATGTGGATGCATAGAATTGTGTGTAATTTTGTTTTGTATTTTACATTTTGTCATATATTTAACCCTTTCCCATCTTTAATCTCCATTTTAAAATGGCGATTAACAGTCGTAGTAGGGAGTTCAGCCGTCGTAGTAGACGGCAACATGCAGATTGGCACACCAATTTAAAATAAATTTGAAAATAGAAATAAATAATAGTAGCTCATATACATATATTTAAAAATTTTTTAAACTATTAATAAGCATAGTACGTAAAAATATATGCCCTTGCGCACCTTTGAAATTTCGGGCATTTAATGGGGGTTTTTAAAAATCTTATCAAGGGACTAGCAGAACGTATGCTCAAAGTGACGATCTGACTTTTGTTTATCGAGTAATGCCCGAAAACCGGAAACGCATTTCCATTTATTTGAGAGATAACTCGAAATTTTAGTTAAAAGACCTGAAAGGTTCCCATTGATCCAGTTTTAGTAAATTTTGTATTAGCTCCACAAATATTTCTAAAAGATCTAAATATAAATTGCACGATATATGCTGATAAGTTTTCACATGAAAATTACTGGACACCCGCTGAATTCCAGGAAAGGTTGATCACCAATTTAGTGGTCAGTTTTAGGATACCAGTGTACCTGAGTTTAATGGGATTAACGTTCACTGGCGACAGTAAAACCTACCCAACCACCTGAAGACGTCGGTATGTGGCCATGCGCTGCTCAACTGCTTTTCATGTGTCCATAGCCAGTGGGCAGTTTTAAGTTCTTTCGTTTAAGTTCTTCGCTGCTGGTTCCTGCTAAGCAGTCCACCTGCGTTCTACCTATAAGCACCCAATAACACGACAACAGTCTCAGAAATGATTTTATACTCGATGTTTGTTCCGAAAAGAATAAGCAAGGGGTTTTGAAGGAAGATCCAGTAGCTAAATGGAAACAAAAATATTTCAAAACTTATAATGTTTTCATTCTTTTAACATTTCTGTAACATTTGTTTGTGATAATAATTTGAAACAGCAAGAATCACTGACTATATTTTTATTATTTTATGTTTCAGAAAATGCTTTAAGAAAAAAATGGAAGTATTTGCGAGATCAGTTCGCAGTTGAACTTGGTAAAATACCCCCTTTACCTTCCGGAGATTCGGGAGAAATTTACCATTTGTCAAAGTGGCCACATTTTCACTCTCTGCTTTTTCTTAAAGATGTAGTAAAGGCCAGGCCCAAAACCGGAAATTCATCTGAAATGACGATTCACAGTTCCCAGAATAGCGAAAACGAGTCTCACTCAGGAACCCCAATTATAAAATACGAAAATGAAGAAAGCAGCTTGCAGGAAGAGCCAAATGTTGAGATCGAAACCATTCTTGAAATTGAAGATACGGCTGATAGTGATAGTAATTGGCATTCTCCACAGTCATCTTTTACGCCGCCACCAACACAATCATCTTTTACCGCACACTCATCTTTTTCTCCATCACCAACGCAGTCATCTTGTACTCCAGCACTAACGCAGTCATCTTTTACCCCAGCACCAACGCAGTCATCTTTTACTCCAGCACCATCAAATAAAATGAAGAGACTTTCTCATAACGAAACGTTTAATTATGCAATGTCAAATTTCGAAAAATTAAAACATTTTCAAGTAAAAGAACTTGATGAAGACGAGTTGTTTTTCAAGAGTTTGCTTTCCCACGTACGCAAAATAGATGGATCAAGGAAAATGGCTTTCAGAATCCGTGTGCAACAACTTGTAGATGAATTTGTTTACCAACAACAAACTTCTCCACATTCTTCCTCTCCTTTCCATTCTCCAAACTGCAGTAATTGCACTTCAACCTCAACTGCTACAGATTTTCCTACGAATTGACTACTTTCTAATTACGTATTATGTGTCCACCTAAAATGCGTATTTTAGTAATAAAAATTTGTTAAACAATAAAATTTGTTTTTATTATTATTCTTTAAATAAATAGGCTCTAAAATATTTCTGACTACTATTCGTTTTACTTACCTCAAAGTAAGAAGTATTTCTTCCTGTAATAATTGTTTCTTATACTTTTGCAAAATTAAAATGCTACTCGATTCATTCTAATATATTGAAAAACAAAATGCTTTTCATGGTCTTTTTAATTCATCAAATAAATTCATTGAAAGTTACTCGATTCATTCTAATATGTTGAAAATAAGTTTGTTAATGTAAGCAGTGCATCACATTCAGGCGTGTTAGCAAATAGTAATAATTCATGACTTTAAAAAAATAATAAATAAAAAAAGAGCTTTTATTCCTTCAATCAGCGCACGGAAAAAAACAACAGAATTTGATCCAATGTTCGTTTGATTGCTTTTATTCAGTCATTTATAATTATTTTTAGAATTAATAAATGTTTCATTTTAACAGTAAAAATAAAAAATCATACCTCAAAAGCAAACATCCAAGAAATTTTAAAGATGTGACCACCAAAAATACCGCCCATCCAAATGCACCACGGCAACAAGAGACGGTGTTTTCCCTGGAAGATAATTCATTTTACCATGGTATAACTGCAATCACCAAAGGGAAGATATACAGTTAAAAACGACTTTGTAAACGATTATAGAATACACTAAATCTATGAAATATAAGTTGAGGACGAATTAATGATATAAGAAATTTTATACAGTGTATAAGTAATAAATAAATTTATTTATTTATCTATATAAATAAATGTATGGAATTAAAAAGCACTTACTTCGTAAGTTCCAAATATTAGGATACACGAAAATAGAAACAGCACGCTCTGAACGATAATCCCTTCTATAGATATCCAAAGGAACGCTGTAATTAATGGAAAAATGAACGTAGTTTTAATCACTATTAATGGAAAATAAGAATGTGATTCAGGGGGTCCTCACCCGGGAAAATATTTTGAAAATCACGATGGCAAATGCACCAAATTTTCGAATTTCGGTTTTTTTACAGTCTTAAAACAGTTAAGGTTAAAGCACCAACAAGCCTAAAAGATTTCAGACCAATCTCAACTTCTTCCACCCTCCTGAAACTTCTAGAAAAGGCACTCCTTCCAGCATTAAACAAATAGCTGATGCCACAGAAGCTGAAACAGTTCCATTTCGCAGTCGAAAATAGATCCACCATAACAAACCTCATGGCCGCACAGATATCAATTCTTCAAGCCTTCGAAAATAAATCTGAATTAGCTATAGTGTACGTCGATATTGAAGCTGCTTTTGACAGTCTAGACGTCACAGCCCTTCTCAGTCTTCTACAATTCTTCTTCAGGATTAATGGAGACCTACTAGCTTTCCTCACCGCCTTATTGAAGAATAGAAGTGTCCACCTCACTTTGAAGAAGACCCACTTTACAAGAAAAATCAATGCAGGAGTCCCACAAGGTGGTGTCCTGTCTGGCCTTCTCTTCTCAGCCATTCTGATTCCTTTCATGCGTCTTCGTGATGATGCTATAATATATGCCGACGATATAAAGTTTCTGACCTTAATCCCACCGTCTGCAAACCCAATGGCAATTACGTCTTCCATCATAGAGAATTTGACCGACCTTTCAACTTACTTGAAGATGTTTGGATTAAACCTTAACCCTTCAAAATCTGCAATAATGATATACTCATTGAAACACCAACCAACAATAATTCAACCTTCAGTTTTAGGTACTCTCATCCCAGTAGTTACCTGCCATAAGGATCTCGGTGTCTATTTTGATCCGGAGCTGAAATTTAATGTTCACACGGAATACCTCCGGAAGCGATTTAACACCCTACACTGGAGAGCGAAACAACACCTATTTCATTCCAATGATGCCGCAACCACTACCAGATATCTTCAAGCCACTGTTTATCCGGCTATTTTATATGCAGCTGAGATCTGGGCATCTGGTCGCCCTCTCTTCAAAAACCGGTGTTCTCGTGTGAATACTGGACCCTGAAATGGGCCACAAATAAGCATCGCCGACCCCCTCAATTGAGAACAACTGACATGGCTGAGCAGCTAAATGTACCCAGGCTTCCGAGGTTAATTGACAGCAGGCGTTTAATGACCTCAGTAAAAATGTACACAGGAGTAATAAACGCCCCAAACATCTGGGATTTCTGTCAGTGGCACAATCCTCCGCCATCCTTGAGGTCAGAGCCCACACTAACCCTCAAATACAACCGGCTGAATCTGTGTAGTCGGTTCCTATCTGCCCAGGCACTCCCCAAAATTCAGGCACTGCTCCGTCTTGGAGTCGACCTACAAAAATTGGCTACCGACTACAAATACCATCACATGCTCCTCGAGTGGATTACATCGGTGGAACTGAGATAACTTCCTCCATATGACGTTCAGTCCTCATATTTTCATTATTATAATTTCATTTTTATGTGTTTAATTTGTGTAACTAATAATTTCCATGTAATGGTAAAAAATGTTTTGCCAATTAATCTCAATATTATAATGTAAAACTCCTGGCCATGTCGTCGTGATGAGTATTATTGTCTCTAGTACATGTTCTGTACTTATCAGCAATAAAGAATTTATTTATATATATAATTTTGAATGATTTTTTTTTCTGAGATGTCAATAAAAAAATTATTTTATCATTTTTGCCTTTTGTTACTTTTGTCGTTCGCCCTACGTATATCAGAAACATGTAGAAAATATAATAATAATTCACAACAGCGTTATGAAAAGTGTCATTAATACAATTAATTCGATCATTTAACGATTATAGTCCATTTTTATTTTATTTATTTATTTATTTATTTTTTTTTTTAGAATTTAATAAAATGGTTTGATAAAACGTTAGGAGACAAAATGAAAATCTTTCACAGGACACAAGAATGGCTAGTTATGGTAATTGGGGGGGGGGGCTGTAACTTTTTATGGCTAGGAGCCAAACCAGATAAAATACTGAAGGTCGCGGGCAGCATGTGTTCTCATAAGCCGGTCTCATACGCCTTAATTGAACTCAACGTGATTTTTGTAGCAATTTCGATGTCTTAAGGCATCATCAAAATCTGCGATATGTAAGCTCAAAAATGTTCAAGGAGGCTGGAATGTGAATGTTTCCATTTTCAACGTTATTTCCAATGTCTATTAGCATTAGTAGAGGCATATGATTCAAGAAAGCAAGCTTATACAACATCAGCCGAAAGAAAAATCTCATTTCACACATTCATTCCTCTAAACTTTCTCCAGTTCTCCCTTGAAATTTATTTAAGCTATCAACTTCCACAACAAATGGAAGTTTGTTCCAGCAATCAACTACCCGCTGACTAAAGGCAAATTTCCGCACATCTATTCTACAACTGTCTTTCCTCAATTTGAATTTATGTCCCCTCAGATTCGTAAACTGAGCAAGAGGAAGAATTCCATCATCACTGAGACTGCTCAACCCATTCAAGGCGTTATACACCTCAATCAGATCACCTCGCAGGTGCCTAGTCTCCAGACGCTGCAATTTGCAGAACTTAAGCCTTTGTTGGTAAGAGGATCTCTTCAACCAATCTTGTTGCCCTTTTCTGTATACGCTGAAGCAACTCTACATCGTTCCTAAAATGAGGCCCCCAGACCTCTACGCGGTACTCAAGGTGGCCTGACCATTGCCTTATACAAAGGGATAATCACCTCATTTTCCCTACTAGCAAAATTCCTGTATATCATTAACAATACCCCATGACCTTCTCTGGCTGCACTGCTCAGAAAATTTCATATCTGATTGCACAATTACCCCCATGTCTTTTTCATTCTATCACCCTGAGTGAAGTACTACACAGTTAGTACTTTTATCTGGGGTTACTTATACCGATATGCAGCACTTCGCATTTGTCAATGTTAAACTTCAGTTATGGGTTCTTATTTAAAATGATTACCGCATATTATAAAAATGAAAAAGTTTAATACTATTTCCTTCTTATTAAGCTGTTTTTATCTAAAACTGATTAAAACTCACCGTCTACTAGTCCATACACAATATCCCCAGAGAACGCACTTTTGTAGCGTATTGAAAGAATACTTGTAAAAAGTCCAGCTATACTGAACATCTGAAAGAGAAAAACAGGAAAGGTCGAGTATAGGAAAGTTATCAAAATTATTTAAAACGGAAGTTCTAAACACAACACATAAAGTAATTCTAAATAAATACATTAAAAATTAACTAGATTGCTGTAAATGATTTTATAATTAAATGTCACGATTGTGATTTGAAATCTCAACCTGCCATCTTGTGGTATGTGCTGTATTCGTAGTTACAGTAACAGTTTATTCCATAAAATTACCGAACACGAACTACACTAGTTCTTTTTTCTAATCAAGGCAGCAAACTGCCATGGCTTGAACACCTAAATTTAAACGACAGGAACAGCCTCCGAGATGATTTCACTAAAATCATGTCACTAATGTTACTATATCTAGGTCAGTATGCTAAGCGCACAAGCAACTGAGGCTATAAGGCGTCAGTATATTTTGTGTGTAAATTTTGTTAATTCTGAAATTGGCTTGGACACCTTGGATAGGAACAGTGATGGACTAAGGAAAAATCGGGCCCTAGGCAAGATTCTCATTTCGGGCCCCACCTAGGGTTGCCACCTTTCATAAATTGTAATGGAGTTCATAGTTGAATGTGTTAAAAAAAGGTCTTCTATTATAATATAGAATATATAGAATAATACATTTATTCTAATTTACATTTATTTTTACATTTATTCTAAATTTTTTTAATTTATTCTAAATTATTCTAAATTTTAAAATTTACATTTACATTTATTCTAAATATAGAATAATACATTTGAACTCTATTATTGAAGTTGACAACTTTAACCCAAATAGTTCATACCAACGCACAACAGAGGCATTGATTAAGTAACTAAATCTACCTAATCAATGTGCAACTAGCGCTATCTGGTGAATCATTGGCTCCTGAAAACCAATAACAACAACAATAACAGAAAAAGAAATGACGAAGAACCCCACCGGATCAGTAGCGTAGCTACCCTTTTTTTTTTCGGGCCCGGAGGCAAAGAACATGTTCGGGCCCCTACTTAATTAATGAAAATTGCAAAAAGAGGAGTCAGTCAAAGACGCCGGGTCCCTAAAGGGCACGGGCCCGGAGGCAATTGCCTTACCTGCCTACATGGTAGCTACGCCACTGCCTCGGATAGTAAAGACTCAAGCTATGGCTAATTTAGCTTATGCCTAAATTCAGCATTGGCTGATATAATTAAAAATCACGTAACTAAACAGGTTCCAGTAAATACAATAAGTTATTTTATTTACTGGAATGAAAAATACAAGATACAATCGGGTTTAAGTTTTTGTATTGAATACAGTGGATACTTAAATACAATTAAATTTAACTTAATCACCAAAATAAGGAATACAATCGCTATTAAAAAGCCTTTGGTTTCTATATTCTTTCAACGAAAATAATCTAGCGAACATATTCTTTCGAACAATAAATATCGTTTAGTGGCACGTATTGTTTGAAAAGTAAAAAGTAAACTTCGAAAATATGGATGTCATGATTTCCGTAGAAACTAAGAGCATGTAGTTGTAAATGACAGAAATGAAAACAAGAGATTTTGTTTAATTTCTGGCACTTCGAAAGGAAAAAAAAAAAAAAATCTTTTTTAAACATTTATCTCTTTATTTCTACCTTGCTCTGACTATTGGGTAATAAGATCGTCATACACACATTTGAAAAACTTCGATGTTACCTGCTTTTAAATCATAAAAAAACTACATTGTAAAATACAAATTTACCAGTGTTGACCATCCTGCAGCGTAGGTTCCATATTTTAAACTCAGAATAAAACAACAACTCTTTAAAATAGCCATTACAACTATGTACCAAATCATTATTTTTCAATAAACATATTCAGTCCCATGTGTTTATGCTGTTATTTTGCAGTAGCTACGAACGTGAACACAATATAATCATCATGTATGTGAAAGCCGATAATATTATTCCTGTACTCGCAATCTATATTTATTACTCTTTTTCGCAGTATATAAAGTACTGTGCTAGAGTAATGTAATGTGTGTGTTAAGTACCAAAGCAATTGAGGCTGTGAGGCGTCAGTATACTGTGTATTCTGTGGTCGATTTCTTTGTTTTCTGGAAGAAAAACCAGAGTTTGTCGGCAATACAAAAAAAAAAAAAAAAAGCATGCTGTTCTCGCCTGAGACCGACTAACTCAGCCCCGTTGTGAAAAAAGCCCATAAAAGTTTCTCGCATGAGTGGTGGGATTCGAACCCGGGCCCTTTCCACTCGGTGTGGGAAGGACGGGGATTATATCCAATGTAGCTACTTACGAACGCCTATATAAATAAAGTACTGCAACGTATAGTACTATAAAGTAGTATAAAAAGTACTATGATTTTAAATATAAAAGAGAAGTAAATATAAATTTAATATAAAACCAGAGTTTCCGGGGGGGAGAGAAACATGCTGTTCTCGCCTGAGACCGACTAACTCAGCCACGTTGTTAAAAAAGCCCATAAAAGTTTCTCGCATTAGTGCTGGCATTCGAACCAGCGCCCTTTCCACCAGGTGTGGGAGGACAGTGATTATATCCACTGTGGCTACTCGCGGAGGCATATATAAATAAAATACTGCAATGAATAGTATTGTAAAGTAGTATAAAAAAAAATACCGTAATTCAAAGTATAAAAGAGAAGTAAATATAGTAAAAGTAATAAAAATAAACTAAAGCCAATACTTCCCATATCACCCGTTGATACCTTTTCAAACTGATAGAAAGCATGAGCAGGTGATATGAGAAGTGTTAGCTTTTTTTTTTTTTTTGGCTGACGCTGTTTCGCACTATTCATTATACTAATAATAAGTACGTAGTATATAAAGTATTGTAATGTAAAGTATAAAACGTATACTGTATATAAAATCAGTAGCTTACCTAGGGGGGAGCATTTTCCCCCCTTAAAACATTTTTGCCTTAAATGGCGCCTATGAAAGGGTGCACAATTTCTTGACAGGGAAATAGGCGCTTTTACAAAGAGTAAAAGAGCCTATTTTGTCACATTTGCTCCCCTTCAAAGAAAAACCTGGGTACTACACTGTATATAAAATATGCACCATATAAAGTACTGACTTCTTTTTGCCTAAAACAATGTAATAATTTCTCTTTAGTATATCGGCCGAATAATTTATATCCGATGTTTTGTACACCGACTGCAATAAAATTATTGCAGGCGGTATACTATGAGAAATTGGGTAACGCGAAGCAACTAGATTCTCTATCGATTTACAAACCGTGCTCTCATGACCTACTGGAAATCCCAGGCTCTCGCGCGACGTATCACTTCAGTAGGTATCATAGCTGGTGCAGGCGATGAGCAATTATTTCAATCGGATCCTAAACTTTCAATTATTGTAAGATCGCAACATCTTACTTTTAAAAGGGATATTAATCGAGGATGTCCACAAGGGTCAGTTTTGGAACGTGGTCCTCGATCAGTGGTTGCAAAGGAAGATTTCTAATTGCCATAAGGTAGCTTACGCAGACGATTTAGTATTGTGTGTGACAGGTAAGTCTAGCCGTGTCATTGAGAGTAGGTTGGAACTTATTGATGACCTTGTGGACTGGGCTTCAACGAATAAACTTAAAATATCTTCAAACTAATATGATCTTGGGCAGGACAAATAGCTCGAAGACATGATGACAGATGGCCTAAGAGATTAACAGACTGGTACCCATCAGGAGCTAGAAGAAAACCTGGAAGACAGCGACGGAGATGGACAGATGGAATTCACGAGTTTGTGGGTAGTAAATGGATGGCCATTGCACAAAACAGAAGGAACTGGAAAGTTGCTGGAGAGGCCTTCATCCTGCAGTGGATTGAAAATGGCTGATGATGATCTTCAAACAAAACAGGTATGATGTTATTGAAAGGAAAATAGACTATAATAGACCTCCTCGTTTAGTAATTAATAATAAACAAATACCATTAGTCTCCTGTGTTAAATATTTAGGGGTAATTTTAGACGACAAATTACTATTTACACCGCATTTGGATTATTTGAGTAATAAAATGAAAAATATATATATGGCCTCCCTTGTGAGGATTACTAAGAAAGATTGGGATTTGAATAAAAGAACTCTTACTCTTTATTATAAAATGATATTTATCCCTATAGTTACTTATGCGGCCTCTGTCTGGTACGCCCGGGTAGGAGCAGGAGCGAACTTTGGCCTAGGCAACTGCCTAGGGTCCGTAATTTTTTGGGGCCCGTAAAACGGTTTTATTATACATTTTTTATAGTATAAATTTTTATAGGAAGAGGACTCTTTTTAGCTTTCAACATAATACAAGACCTGTATTTTTATATTTAAAAATATAGGTCTTGTATTATGTTGATACAGGTCTTGTATTTATAGTTAAAAAACGGTATAAAATATACCTTTTTTAACCCATTCAACTGTGTCTTCCATTACCATTTCTGAAAGGTGGGGCCCGAAATGAGAATCTTGCCTAGGGCCCGATTTTTCCTTAGTCCACCACTGGGTAGGGGTTGTTAATTAAATTTCGCCAGAAGTTATTGTCCATACAGAAAATTATGTTGTTAACTATCTTGTGGGTATGTAAAACAGTGTCAACTATTGTTCTACAAGTAATTGTAGGGACTCTTCCATTAGATTTAGTAGTAACGTTTAGAGCTTTCTGTTATTTTATACGTAAAGGTAAACAGATTTCTTTTATGGGCATTGCTAAATAATCTCTCTTTGTTAAGAAGGAAAAGAAAAATATCATTAAGAAATTAGTGGATCAGCGCCAAGTTAGATAGGATAACAGTGTAACTCGTAGGACAACGCATTTGGTTATCCCAAAAGTAAGCCTGGATACAACATTACACGCAACATAAATTTTACACTTTTTTTTTTTTTTTTTTTTCTCCCAGGCCTGTGGTAATTCAGGTTTGGATGTTACAGACAAATTGGTGATGGATTTAGACTAATGTTTGTTTGTTTGTTGTTGTTATTTGGTTTTTAGGAGCATTAGCAACTAAGGCCATATTGCTCCTGGGATATGCGGTGGTCATTCCCTGACCTTTCTGCATCCTCCGTATTTGGTAGTCACGGGCTCGAACCCCGGTCTAATCAAGAAGCGTGTGCTACGCACTGCTGCTCCTGTCCACTCGGCTACGGAGGCGCCTAGACTAATGTCTAGGGGTCACCAAACACCATATATACATATACATATATACAGGGTGATTCACTACCAGTGCAACAAACTTGCAGGAGGTGTAGGGGCACAAAGACGAATCGGAATCACATAGCATTGCAAGGTCCGAAATGCCATCGTCATGCAGTAGAGGACGTTGAACGGGAGGTCGCGTGAACAGCGATCCCGCTGGAAGTCAGCATTTGCGAACCGTTTCTGTTGAAGAAACCAAGTAGCAAAAGTCCTCCGGAGTGGATAATCCGAAGGCTCCAATGATTGGACGCGTTGCAGATGGTATGAACTCATTTGGTTTGTTGACAGTATCCTCCATACAGTGGATTGGGAAATACCCAATCGTTGGCCTATCGCCGAGTACTCGTACTCGGATTGCCTTCTGCAAGACGTAGGACATTCTCCTCATTGTCTGGCGTCCTCGTCGTTCGCCCTCGATTCATGGTACCTCTCGTGAAACAACCAGTCTCACGTAACCTTCTGTGCACACGTGCGAAAATCGTATGATGAGGAGCAAGCCTGGAAACGTTCCTGGTACAAGCGCAGAGCGGCGCGCCCGTTACAGTCCGCATCTCCATACGCGAGGTGCATGTCGGCCAGTTCAACGTTTGAATACTCGTACATCCTACTGCCTCGGGAACCGGTTCGCAAATGCTGACTTCCAGCGGGATCGCTGTTCATACGACCTCCCGTTGAACGTCCTCTACCGCATGACGAAGGCATTTCGGACCCTGCAATGCTATGTAATTCCGATTCGTCTTTGTGCACCCCTACACCTTCTGCAAGTTTGTCGCACTGGTAGTGAATCACCCTGTATATATAAACTTTCAATTGTGTTCGCAGTAGCACAGTGATATCGTCACCGTTCTCCCCACTCGGAGTGGAAAAGGCCCGGGTTCGATAACGCGAGGAACTTTAATGGCCTTTTTACACTCCGTGGCTGAGTTAGTCGGTCTCAGGCGTAGATAGCAAGGTTTTTCCCTCCAGAAACTGGGATTTTTTTCGTCCAGCAAAACAGGCAAATCGACCATAGAACGCACACAATTTACAGATAAAAATACGGATTTATATAATCAATTACGGGTAACCCTAATATAATAATTTAATAATTTTAAACTTTCAATTAGTTTTAGCAGTAATCTGTCTTCATTCCGAAAAGTATGTACATGTATTCCGTCAGCGCATTGAACTTTAACATTGAAATAGTTTAATAATTGTGAATGGTGAATTGCTTCGATTATACCAGAAAGGAAAAACGTTAAGCACTTAGCACCAAACACGTGTTAAAGTGTTTGGTGCTATGTGGCTTGTTAAAATACGTTGCGAGAATTATAAAGCCACAAAATACTTTTATGTATGCATCCATGGGTGCCGGCAGCATGGTGCAATGTTTTGCAAGTGCACCACCTTTGGATTTCGAAGTAATACACAATTTTTAATATTTTCATTAATTTATTTTGGTGAACAAAAAATTTATTCTCACGTGCACCACTTTGCAAAATATCCTGCCGGCGCCCATGGATGCATCCATCATTTTCCAAAAGAGTTTGTAATCACGAAGATGATAAAGATAAGTTGATAATTGTTAAAATAGATAGACTGAAGCGCGTCGCTATTCGTATCCAACAGTCGTTGGAGAAATTACATTTAACACAGCATTTGAATTAAAAAAAAAGAGGAGGCGAAATCGGAGCGAACAGGAAGAGGAGCAGTTAGTGCTATTAAACAAAGTATGGTTAGTTATACTGAAGAAGCTGATGCTCCAAAAATTTCCTTAGTGATATTGTATCCTATCTGCAGAAAAGTGTTTTTTCTTTATGACATTTTTTGCTAATAATGATTGATAATTACAAAAATAATTAAATAGGGATATCCAATGATTTGTGTAAAATGTAATTATTACTGTTTCACCAGGAATGGAGTTATTACTATGAATTGAATATTTCTAATATGAATATGAACAACAAATTGAATCACTACAAATAAAATTTATCCACTATCTTTCCAGACGTAATTCCATGGTTTGTACACCGAATTTTCTAACCGAATCTCTGCTCTTATTTCAAGTTTCAATCTTTGGAAACTCAGCCAACTATTGTCGATCTAAAACTGCTGTACCATATCTTCACAGGTTCAACCTACCTGCCTGATCTTTTCTGCCATATTGATCTTCACGTTCCAGCGGTGGCTACTAGACAGAAGACGACATTCCACATCAGTAAATCTAGGTTAGAGATATCCAGGAACTCGTTCTTTAAAAGAACCTTGGCTCTTATGAACAAGTATGATCTGGATATGGCTGTGGACAGGAAACAGTTTCACAGAACTATCTGGAGCAAGTTGGCTGGTTGACAGTTGGGTTCAAGGTGAAAGTTATGATTAAATAGTATGTATTATTTTATTTATTTACATGTTAATGTACCATCTTTGTATTTTCATGTATTTTCTGTTCTGTTATACACTTTAACTGGGCGCACGCCTGTTGTGTATATTTTATGTTAATAATAAATAAATAAATAATATCCAAGTAATATTGAGAGGTAAAAGGTATCGCTAGTTTTAACGACTTTAAATTACGATAATGTCCTTGTATTTAAATAATTGGAATCGAAGCGTGTCACTTTAAACAGGTGGGAAAATAACAGTTGAATTCATAGAAAGTATTCGGCTTAATCCTGATTCCAGTCCAGTTAAAGAGAGAAATCAAGAACAATTTTTCTTTCGGTTAAAAGAATATGTGATTTTATCTCATAGCAAATATCGTTATATATTTTATCTCAAAATACTCGTATATAACGATCATGGTTCGCAGACATTTCATTCCTGTTCAGATACATGCCTTTCGTCAGAACTGGCCCCAGGTCTATCAGCGCCCTGTGCGAGATTTTTTGGTGCGCCCTCTCCGAATTGAGATTAACAGCAAATCAGTGAATTTGCGCCCCCTAAATTTTGGCAGCCTGTTCGGGGGAACCGGTCGATCGTGCATTAAGCCGACCCCGCCTTTCATTGTGTGAAACTACAATTTATATATTTAAACCACAATACATTCTGTTTTAAACTGGCCCTTTAGAAACACTATTTAGATGCTACCATCAGTAATCTGAGACCAAATTATTGTATCATTGCAACAGTTATTAGATGCCGAGAAAAAAGAAAAAATTTAATTTATTTTCTTTCTTTTTTTCTCAACCAAGGCCAATTTTAAAATTAAAGATATATCTTTGTCACCTGAAATGAATGTCGAGGAGACAAAAATATATGAAATTAATACCAGAAAACTAGAACTTGCAGTTACAGATATAGATTTATCTCTACCTGCAGATATAGCAAGTCTTATTTTATATATTAGTAGTAAATGTAGCATATTTATCACTAACCAAAAAAAAAAATAAAATAAAATAATAACCACATCTGTCCATTCTATGTAATAATATGTCTAATTCTTCCTTAAATGTATTCAAACTACTCACTTCCACACACCAGATGGAAATTTGTTTCCAGTAATCAAATACCAGCTAGCTGAAAGCAAATTTCCGAACATCTATCATGCAACCATCCTTCCTTAATTTCAATTTATGACCAACTCATATGTTAATCTGAGCAAGGGAAGGATTGCATTCAGTTCAGGAAAAGCTTAAGTTCTTTGCAGAACTTTGCAGAACTTCAGTTCTGCAAAGAACTTAAGCTTTTCCTGATAAGGAAAAACTTCATGTACTCATTTGCTCCTCTCACTAATGTCGTTCCACCGCCCATTAATGTCGTTGAAGGTACTTTTATTTTATTTTTTCTATTTATGAGAAATTCAACATTTTTTTAATTGTTATATATCATTTCATTTCAATTCAATATTCTATTTATGTACTTTCCTGTACTCATTTGTTCCTCTCACTAATCTCGTTCCACTGTTCAAGCAGATCCAGATCCTTCCTAAAATGAGGCTGAGATATTGCAGTTGAAGTTTAACATTGGCCAATGCAAGCTACTCCACATAGGAAGCAGAATTACAGATTACTGCACCAGCTGTGGTTTTTTTTTTTTTTTTTTTTGGCCATACTCAGGACAGTGAAGAATGAAAAAGACCTGGGGGTAATTGTCAGTCAGATATGAAGTTGTCTAAGTAGTGCAGACAGGCTACCTGTACAGTTCATGGGAGTTTGTCAATGATATACTGTACTGTACTATCCGACCGCGCGAAATGTGACCCTGAACGCATGTGCTCATGACCAAGTCGGCGTGGTCGAATTGCTGAAAAAGGGTGATTTGGTTAAACATGCGAATATTTTAAATGCGGTTTTCAAAATTGTATTTATATATGAATGAATGTATTACCAATTCAGTATAAAGTAGACATTTTTTTACTATTGAATTTCTCATAAATAGAACATTGAATTGAAACGAAATGTTATATAACAATTCTAAAAATGTTGAATTTCTCATAAATAGAAAAATAAATAAATAAAAGTACCTTCAACGGCATTAATAAACTAACTTTCATGTTTTCTATTCATCATCAGACGGACTAGTAAGTTCATAAATCGTTTGTTTAAACTATAACTTGTACCTTCGTCACCAGGGGCGGGCCGTCCCAAGCGTGACAGGGTGCACTGCGCCCGTGCGCTTCGTATGTGCATGTAAGTTTCAAGTTTTCAGGCGCCCCTTTAGCGCCTGAAAACTTGAAACTAATAATAATAATAATAATAGCATTGCGGTCGCCGAGTTCCATCTTCCTCTGTCATACAAGTAAAACCATAACGAACATAGTTGTCATTCCATTTGCGTTTCTTTGACATGGCAAGGGTTACTGAAAATAAAAGGTTAAATTATTCATTACTGAAATTCATAATACTATATTACAAAATAAAGAAAAGTATCTTTTAAATGCATATTAAATATTGCTCACCTCAAAGAGTAGTATAATAGATATAAATGTACAAAATACACAAGTAAATAGCAGTCAGAATTATGTGTAGAAAAAATAGAAGCAAAATTTAGAACAACATTTTATTTAGAAGAAGAAATAACAAATTTACGGTGCAATGCTATTACAGTATTAATTACTGTAATAGAATGGCACTGTAAATTTGTTATGCAAACAGTGCCTCAACTGAAGTGCCGCCTGTTTGACTACTATAAAGTAACCACTCATGTGGGACTGAGTCAAATGCTTTGCTGAAATCCAAATAAGCAATGTCGAAATTATTCCCTAAATCCAGCTAACGAGTGACCTATCAAAATGGCTAACCAGATTTGTTAAACATGATTTTCCCTTTACAAAACCATGCTGTGTATCCTACAGAATTCCATTTCCATCTAAATGATCCTGAATTCCACCCTTGATCATTGCCTCCATGATTTTCCCTACTACTGAAGTTAGACTGACCGGTCGGTAATTTCCCGTTCTTACGAAATTACGGGTAATTTCCCGTAATTTCGTAAGAACCGCCTTTATGTTCCAATTTACACCAATCCAACGGAATCTCTCCTGAGTCCATTGATGCTCTCATAACTAGCCTTAATGGTTTTATGCACTCACTTGCCGCCTCCTTTACGATTATAGGGTATATGCCATCAACCACAGGAGCCTTACTCGCCTGTAGGCGCGAAAGTTTTCTCATTAAATAATCATTTGAAATTTCAACATCATTGATCACATTTTTTTCAACTTCACTTCCATAACATCTCATTGACACAAAGGATTTTTTTATGTAAATATCGATGCAAAGTAACTGTTGAGTTCATCTGCAACTTCAGCTATGCTATCTAATACTATCCCACGTCCATTATATAAGGGATCCAATCTGATTTGTCCTTCTGTTCTTTGCATTTATATATGTGAAGAATTCCTTAACTGCACTCTTTGCTCTCTCCGAGACTCAGTAAAGATACTATAGTGAAAATTATACTTCGCTGAATAAAACGTCTTTCTCCTTCAGAAAATGATGAACATAATTCAACCATGGAAGACCAACATGGAACAGAACATCAGTGTTCCGCAAATTCTTTCCAAAAGAAGAAATTACCTGACTCCAATGAGATTTTAAAAGATGAACTTGAGTCGGAAATTAATGAAATACTTTTAACTATTTTTGTAAAAAAGTTCAAAGCCTAGAAAATATGGACTGAGATCGTCTACGATTATCTCAGTACAATAGTACCAGAATAGAATCTGGAAGGGCGTTTTCTGCCGCTAATCAAATATGTACCAAAATTAGATCCATTTTAAACGATCATACTATTGATTGCTTATGTTTCTTAAGAGGTCACTTTATTCGGACAGGTAGTGTGGATGCTTAAACATAACTAAACTTTGCAGTAACAATACGTATTTTTTTGTTTTCAGATAACTGTATTTTAATTAATGATTTTTTTAAGAATATTTATTATTGCAATAAAAGTTTATTTAAAACATACATTCAAGTAATCACAGTACTTGTTTTTTTCCTTACTTTATTGCACCTAATTGTCATGAGAATTTATTGAGAAAAACGTTTGTTTTTGGAATATCGGTATTAAGATTTTGACCGGTATTGTAAGCCCTAGTTGAAAGTAATATGTTGGGTGAGACATGGTATTATCATGCACCACGATGGTTAGGGTAACGATGGGGAACCGTGTGGGTGGTTGTACCTTCTCGAAGAAGATGGGTTCTACATAGCAGTGAAAATGCACTACACAGTAACATGTGCAGAATGCAGCGAAATTTCACTGACGAAACGTGACAACGCTCAGAAATGTTGAATATGGCGCAACATCGTTATGCCATATTCAACATTTCTGGGTGTTATCGTTACAATTCAACTTGAAGTGCGCCTCATCATCATTTACAGATTATTCCAAGATCAATTACCGTAATATCCATATCCATCCCAGTGGCGGATTTCGGCACAGGCGCACGAGGCGCGCGCCTGGGGCCTCTTAAATCGAGGGGCCTCAAATCTCAGGTCTCAAAAAAATAAAAATAAAATTGTTTCATTTTCAATTTTTACACTCATCTTTATTACCGTTACTGAATAAAACTATAATTTAATATGAGAAGTTAGTAAACTCTTATGCGAATATCTCCACATATTATATGAAATATCTATGCCAACTAAGTGAATCTGAAGTACAATACATATTATCATTAATGCAGATTTTATGTATTAATGTTAGATTTGGGAGGGATGGTAGTTGTGTCATTTTATCATTTAAACATTAGTTAAAATATGTATGAAAGAATTGCGCAACCAAAATGATGAAAACCGCAACACCAAATCTAGAGCGCGTGCTATAGTAAAAACTGTAGTGGTACCGAAAATATTTAGAGGGGGCCTCAAAATTGAATTGCGCCTGGGGCCTCTCAAGTGCTAAATCCGTCATTGATCCATCCTATCTAAGAACTGTAAGTGAAGAGGCCCACTTCACATTGAACAGTAATGACAACACCTAGAACAGTCTACCATGGTCTACTACTCCACAAAGTCTTGGAGTTAGCTGCACTGCCTTGGACGGTTTTCTGTCCCCCTCCCTGCTACCCTCTTTTATCCTGGTGGGACTTGTCCCCACTGACCAGTTTGGGGTTGTCTTCCCTATCATCCCCATATTTCTACCTGTTTCCCTCCTCTCCAGACTCTACTCCTACTCTAACTTGTTAGCCGAGTGGGTAAAGTACCTGCCCGGCAACCCAAAGGTCGCGGGTTCGATTCCCGCCTCGGGCTTGGATCAAAGTACTGCAAAAACCTTGGAAGGTGCAATATGGCCACAGAAGCCAATGCGCTAACAACTATCAAAAAAAAAAAAAAATCAATCTAACTTGTCGCATTCTTTTTACTTTATTTATTTTTTATTTATTATTTTTTTAGGCCCTTGTCACTGAAATCTTCGGAAATTAGGTGGCAGGGACTGCCAGAGTACTTAAGCGATCCCTCTACTGCCTGACCTGCTTCCTCGGGGATAAGTGTGGGCAACGGGGGGGGGTCCCACTAGGGGCCCAATGGCTAAATCAGAGGTTCCCAACCTTTCTCGATTCACGGCGCCCTTACTGTCCCAGTAATTTTTTCACGGCACCCCTAGGCCAAAAGAAATACCTACACAGTGGTTTTTCGACCTTTTAATATATACCTATATATAATAATTTTATTCTTTATATAGAGATACTAAATAAAGATTAATTATACATCGCCACAAAATTAAAACGATACGGTACAATGGATATTGTACCGTACCCTTTATATTGTACCCTTTTTATAATGAAATAAATATATAAATGTCAAAATAATAATAATAACTTTAAGTAACTTAAACCCAAATTACACGGCACCCCAAGAATGTTGTTGCGGCACCCTAGTGTGCCGCGGCATCCCAGTGAAAACCACTGGGCTAAATGGTCAGAAGAACAACATAACACGACACTACACAACGCTAACAGACACATTACCCTTTTTAAACCTCTGGCCTTTACAGAGTTCTGTGATACACAACGTGGAGATGGGGGAAACCCCTGGGCCGTTAGACATCGAACACTTTACACCCACTTCGGGTTATACCAGTTTAGCATTCTTCTCAAGTCTTTTTGGACAGTTGACTATGGAAGATCCAGTTCTGTAGCAGTCTTTCAGCTTCGATCGGAGTCTGCACGTGTAACACAGTGGTATCATCACCGTCCTCCTTACACCTCGTGGAAAAGACCCGGGTTCAAATCCCATCAACAAAAGGAACTTTTATTGGCTTTTTTCACTCCGTGACTGAGTTTGTCGGTCCCAGCTGTAGATAGTAAGGTTCTCCCAATGGAAACTCAGGTTTTTCGTCTGGCAAAATAAGCAAATCGACTACAGAACACAAACAATTTACAGATATAAAACACACAGCACATCAAATGAATTAATATTCAGGTGGCCTGATATGAAAATACACATTCGTTCCTATGAATGCGATTTAAGTGCTGCTCTCTCGTACATTAGAACAGCAATTTCTCAATAACGTCCTCAGAAACTGAGAGTCTTCCTCCGTTTGGACATCAGGCAAACTACCCGTTTCCTGAAACTTCTGTGTCTAGTTGTCTAACATTGTGTGCGAGAGCCCTCTCCCCTCCTGCAACATTCCAGGCTTTTCAGTCGGGTATTCGCAAGAAGCCAGTGAAGAAATTTTATTTGTTTCGGGAATGGAATTTAACCAATATAGCATGATCCCTCAATACAGGTCCCAAGATGAAATTAGCCTATGTACATTCCACTTTCACTGGCTTGCTTCAAGCTATCTCCAAATAAGCACATATTGGCCCTAGTAGGCATTGTGTGGTAAGGTAATTTTTCGTCTAGTATGAGCTAAAATACCGATGAGCCAAAACATTACGACCACCTACGTAATATGATGTTGGTCCTCCACATTCAGCCAAAACACTCGTACCAGGACAGGCATGGACGCTACAAGATTTCTAAATGTGTTTTGTGGTATCTGGTACCAACACATAACCAGCATCCTTTAACTACTGTAAGATGCGTGGTTGAGATGCCGCAGATCGGAGTTGCTGTTTCAACACAAACCACAGATGATTGATGGGATTGATGTCTGAGGAATTTGGAAACCAGGGCAGTACCTAGAAGTCTTCCTCGTGTTCCGAAAACTAGTCTCGAACAATCCGGGCGGTGTGGCATGGCGCATTATCCTGCTGAAAGACAGCACCGCCAGAGGGGAAGATTGTTGCCATGAAAGGGTGTACCTGGTCAGCAATGATGTTTAGGTATTTTATTATTATTAGGCCACCCAAATATTTAAATTCATCTGCTGTGATTGCGTATTATGTCCGTAAATTGCATGTGTTCTATGGTCGATTTGCCTGTTTGCTGGAAGAAAAACTCGAGTTGCTGGGGTAAGGGGAGGGAAACCTTCCTATCTACACCTGAGACTGACTACTGATGTTTAGGTAGGTGGTAGACATCAGAGTGCCCAGCACATGGATGACTGGACCCAGGGTATCCCAGCAGAATATCGCCCAAAGCATTACACTGCCACCACCGACTTCTTTTCTTCCCACAGTGCATCCAGGCGCCATCACTTCCCCAGGTAAATGACGCACACATGTACCCGGCCATCCATATGGTGCAACAGGAAACGTGATTCATCGGACCAGACGACCTTCTTCCAATCACTCAAGGTCCAGTTTCAATGCTCGCGCGCCCATTGTAGGCACTGTCGCCAGTGAACCATGGTTAGTATGGTTCACTCGGAGGGGCCTGCGAGCATGGTTCATTAGGCACTCGTTAGCATGGTTCATTAGGCACTCGGAGGGGCCTGCGGCTATGCAGCCCCATTTTCAGCAGGGTTCAATGTACTGTGTGTTGTGACACATTACTCCCGTCACCAGCATTTCAATTACCAGCGAGTTGCGCTACAGTCGCCCTTTTGTTACCACGTACCATCCGGGAGAGCCTTCGCTAACCTCGATCATCGATGAACCGTGGTCATCCAACATCTTGCCGGCGGTTCGTCGGTTTCCCCTCCTCGAACCACTTTTGGTAGGTACTAACCACGACTGACCGTGAGGCTGGTGCCTGGCACCAGCCATGCCTTTTCGGATATGCTCTGACCTGGTTGTCTGGCCATTACAGTTTGGCTTTCGTCAAACTCACTTAAGTCCGCTGCCTTTCCCATCTGAAGAACAAGAGTAACACGGAGTAATGGAGCTCAATATCAGGTGTTTTTTATACCATGTCCCGACCCGCGCCGTAGTTCACCTGCAGTTGCTTTGATTTCCATAACGACTCGCTGGTCATAATGTTTTGGCTCATCGGTGTATAAGATGTATATGGAATATGGTCTAAGTTGCTGGTGCGCTAAAACCCTAGAAGAACTAACCAATCTGTCAAGAATGAATGGAACGTACTGCAATGCTTTCCGCACTTGTTCTGAATTTGTTTCACTGGATGCAACATTTTCTGTTCTATTCTATCCTCAAGAGCGGTCCGTATTGTAAACTTTTCAAATTCGAGCCCTGCTTTTTTAGTATTTTGTCGATATTTGTGTTCTTGGTTGAATGAATTTTAGTTTTACAAGTCGTAAATCTTCTATACGCCGTCCATCGACAAAAACCTAAATATAATTTTGTCAAAAGTTTATCTAACACATGTAAATATTTCTCATTAGTTCTAATTTGAAAAACCCCAGGGGCTCACATCTGGTGAGTATGGGCTTGGCACACCCAGGGTCCTGAGCTGGATATCATCATTCTTCTCTTTCTTGGTGATTCCCTTCTACTTCTCTCTCTCTCAGGGTAACTTGGGAATTTTTGTTTTGGCTGGTGCAACATAAGCCTCAGGCTTCCTTGCACCATACAAATGTAGCTAATAATAATAATAATAATAATAATAATACATAAACTATGTATATAAAGTGCTTAGCATCATAATACACAGCCATTTCTGAATAAACAGAAAATTTTTAAGGTGGCATCGTTTTAGGTTATATCTCATATTGTGAATACCTTCACAACGAGTTGCCATGATATTGTACTACTTCGAATAAGTAACGCTTCACCTAAGGAGAAGACTAGTGTTACTTATTCTCAGATAGGTACCACCACCCAGACAGCACTGTTTCAGGGCTATTTGGCCCTTCGTCAGTGAGTGGGTAGGTACCCAAGTGATGCAATGATGGCAAAAACAGTTATGAAGTATAACTCCACAATATGAGAGATGCCTGATGGTGTATGATGTATTTAGACTAAGGCGCATTTAGGGCTGGAGCCTCAAGCTGCGAACAAATTTAGACTATGTATATAAAGTGCTTAGCATCATAATACACAGCCATTTCTGAATAAACAGAAAATTTTTAAGGTGGCATCGTTTTAGGTTATTCTGTTTATTCTGTTTATTCAGAAATGGCTGTGTATTATGATGCTAAGCACTTTATATACATAGTCTAAATTTGTTCGCAGCTTGAGGCTCCAGCCCTAAATGCGCCTTAGTCTAAATACATCATACACCATCAGGCATCTCTCATATTGTGGAGTTATACTTCATAACTGTTTTTGCCATCATTGCATCACTTGGGTACCTACCCACTCACTGACGAAGGGCCAAATAGCCCTGAAACAGTGCTGTCTGGGTGGTGGTACCTATCTGAGAATAAGTAACACTAGTCTTCTCCTTAGGTGAGCGTTACTTATTCGAAGTAGTACAATATCATGGCAACTCGTTGTGAAGGTATTCACAATATGAGATATAACCTAAAACGATGCCACCTTAAAAATTTTCTGTTTATTCAGAAATGGCTGTGTATTATGATGCTAAGCACTTTATATACATAGTCTAAATTTGTTCGCAGCTTGAGGCTCCAGCCCTAAATGCGCCTTAGTCTAATAATAAATAATAATTCTGGGCGAAACAATTTTGGTTTAACTTTGCAATACGGCTAAACAGATCTTGCTCTTCGTTTGTTATAGATGGCACTTTTGTCGTAAAAATAAAGAATCCTAAAAAACAAATCCTTAAAAATTGCCCTGGAAGCAGCAGCTATGCTAATACCGTTTCGCTTGTGCTTTGCAGCTAGCAAACTGTAAACATGCTTTGTGTGAAAAAAAAAATTGTTCGTAGACATAGTAAATTATCATAAACATAACTAAAAAACTTACATTTTTACTCAATTAAATTTTTTTCTGTTTCGGGCAGGAGGACAGTGGGTTCCCTTTTGGTCGTAGGCCCCAATGCACCTAATTGGCTGCATTGGCATAGTTACGCTACTGCAGGAGACATAACCATCATCCTTGTACACAGAATGAGAAATCGTTGTAAGAAGTGTTTAGTGTCAGGGATAATCATAATTTAGAAGTTACAATTTCACATACCACATAGCAGCTGATCTCAAAAAAATGTTTGGAAAATTTCTGAGAACAACTCTCTTTTATCAGCGGATTGTCATTAGACACCACCTATTATTTGATGATCAACCAGTAAGGTTTCAAACGGGCTGTGTTGCAGCAATCGTCTTTCAAATCAACATCATATTAACCTTTCAAAGTCATTGGTTTGATGGCGCAATGCCAAGTAAACTCGTGGAAACACGACGTATTTCAGCTGTGAGCATAAAAATCATTGAATTTTCTTGACATTGTAAACCATTGCCGATAAACATAAGAGGGGACGAGAAAGTCCTTGTACTTTTAATCCTTTAAGTTTAAATTAATTATACAGTCACGTCAATATTAATATCAATCAATATTAATCACCTCAAAAATAAAGAACTCAGAAAAAATTTTACTTATTCAAGTTTCATTTGGCTTTTCTTAGCAAGGCGCGCGCACACCCTTTGGATTTTTCATTCACTTCATCCATGTTGCGTGTAATCCATTAAAACACGGATGAAAGCGGAGGAAAAGAATGCTACATTAACATTAGCCTGAAATGAAATTTCTCTGAAATTTGAGAAAATAACAGCAAAATATGCAAACTCTCTTTCTAAATAACATCTCAAAATAATAGTATTGTTTATAGTTATCAACAAGTACATATTTTTATTGGCTTAGCCTACGACTTTAATGACAAACAAATGTGCTTTAAACAGTCCTCCTTGCATAAGAACCCTAATGCAGATGAAAAACACTGTGATACTTAAAAGATTTTCCGAAATTTTATTTATAATTTGAAAATACAGCACATTTATCCTAAAAAATAAGCAATAAGCAATATTACAACCATTAACGTTTAATGTCTGAGGTTTAGATCCATCATCATCTTCAAAATTAAATTAATTTCATGATATACACTACCTTCCAAAAATATTTTACACTGACATCACTACTACTCGCTACAATAGCATACTGCCATCTATTTGTCCTCACATTCCTCCCACCTGGGTACGCTTTCCACCAACGAATCTTGTAAAGAGAATGGGAAATCGTTGTAAGAAGTGTTACCTGACATGGGGCAATCATAATTTAGAAGTTCCATTTTCACATATCGAATGGCTGCTGACTTCGAGCAAATTTTCCAATAATTTCTAGTAACAATTCTATTTTATCTGAGGACTGTCACTAGAAACCAATTGCCATGTGATGAGGAACTAGTAAACCACAAACAAACTGCTATCGCAGTCTTGATGTTTGTTGGTGCGTATACAGTACTTGCTAAAGTAACTCGTGGAAACACGATTATTCAACTGTGAGCTTTAAGGCCATTGACTGCAGTGGGTATAGCCCTCCTCTCATCCTGCAGAACAGTGATCATTTGAGCTACCAATGTGGGACGAGTTGGTCTGGCCCTCACCCAACGTTCCTGTTCACCCGACAGGCAGTCCATAAGGTTCAAATCAGCGCTCTGCGCCTGCCAGTCCAACTTTTATACATTAATATCCATGAACCATTCTCGATAAGCATCAGCGGTATAGCATGGGACATCATCCTGTTGAAACAACTATGGATCAGTAGCAAAGAACTGTTACATTGTAGGGAGCATGAAAAAGTTCAAATTTTTAAAGTAGACGTCCGACTTTTATACATTAATATCCATGAACCATTCTCGATAAGCATCAGCGGTATAGAATGGGACATCATCCTGTTGAAACAACTATGGATCAGTAGCAAAGAACTGTTACATTGTAGGGAGCATGAAAATGTTCAAATTTTTAAAGTAGACGTCCGCATTCATGGTTTCCTGCACAACAGCAAAGGTCCTAGGCCATACCATGAAAAACAGCATCATCCCACCTCTTCCAACCTTCATTGTTGTCACAATGCACTCCAGCAGCAGACATTCTCTAGAAACCTCTATACTTACACCCGCCCATCTGATCGGAGCAGAGTGTAGCGAGATTCTTCGCTCCAACAAAACTGCTTTATGGGCCAATTAAGGAGTGCCTTGCAACATGGAAGGAAAGGTCCATGATTGTGGTTGGTGATATTTGGCTTATGTGCAGCCATTCTCCCATGAAAAGTGAGGTCGTGGACTTCCATATGTTGTGTATTTTTATAGTCCTCAAACTCTGGTTGATTTTTTGCAGAGATGACTGACGAGATGGACGATAATGGCAATCTCACGCTTCTATTTTATGATAAAATCGTGAAATGAAAGGTTGACTTTGGATGGTGTAGGCTTTCAGCAATTACACGAATCGACAACCCAGCAATGTAACACTCAATGACATCCACTCTCGAAATCAGTCAGATCGGCTCTACTTGTCATAACGAGTATAACGAACTTGTGTAGCTAACTAACTTGTGTTAGTTAGCTACACAAGTATAACTAAAGTATAACTAACTTGTGTAGTATAACAAGTATAGTGTAGTATATACAAGTATAGCATAGTATAGTGTAGTATATACAAGTATAGCATAGTATAGTGTAGTATATACAAGTATAGCATAGTATAGTGTAGTATATACAAGTATAGCATAGTATAGTGTAGTATATACAAGTATAGCATAGTATAGTGTAGTATATACAAGTATAGCATAGTATAGTGTAGTATATACAAGTATAACTAACATTTGCCCTACTTATATACTAGCAGGAATCATTTTCTTATCCGGGAAGAATCCAATGGACTGTGAAGACAAGGGTCCAGATACTTTTGGAGGGTAGTATATACATAGATATTTAAACAACTAGAAAATATTATCTTGCAGCCTGTGTACACAGATGATTTGGTAAGTCCTATCCTTTCTGTCATAATTTAGCAATGTTTAAGAAGTGTCCCGTTTTTGCATTGGTAACCTTTGCTTTTTATCCACTAGATCTCTTTGGATGATTCGACATGCGTATTAGATGGTAATAATAATGCACCTAAGTTGTTTATCATACAATGCCCTCTCCTTTAGTTTACATACCATTAGTTTGTACCACAAAATTCGGCAAATAAGAAGGAATAAAAAATCCCCGTTGTTTTAATATTTCTGTTGATGCATAGATTCCACAGTTAACCGCGTCCGTCGTTGACCTCCCTTGTACAATTTGAGCCAAGAAACCACCGACAAAAGCATCTCCACATGCAGTAGTATCAACAACTTTTTCTACTGGTGGCACAGGAAAGAACTTGACTTTATTCACTCCCTCAGCTAAGACAACAGAATCAGGACCACGAGTAATAACAACGACACGTGGAGATTTTTCCATTTTGGAAACTATGAACTCAGCACACTGCTCAATGCTGCCCACATTCACTCCTACACTTTTAACCAGTGCATTTGCTTCATCTTCATTGGTAAATAGTATATTTGTATCAGCAAGACAGATCATTAATTCTTTTAAAAATGTTTCACAAATATATGTGGCAGATAAACTTAGAGCAAAAAGTTTTCCATGTTCTTTCCCATATTTCACCATTTTAAATACTGCCTCAGGACAAGAATTAAAAAAATATGCTCCCACATATATTAAAGAAGCCATTTTAAAAGCCATTTCAACATCTGGTGCGTGCAAATGATCGATTTTAAAACCGGAAGATGCCCCTATTTTAGTGCATAATGAGCGATCTCCATCTTCAGTTACTAGGGTGGCACACATATCAGTGGGCAGAGACTCACAGTAATAACTAAGACAAATCACTTTTTCCTCTTTTAACTGTTTCTCTATCATTCTACCATAATTATCCTTGCTAACAGCACTCACAAATGTTGTTACACCTTGATCTTGCAAAAACCATTTTGCTATTCGGCATGAATTCAGCGTTGATCCACCAGGAATAAACAGAGAATCAGGTCTTTGAAGTAAATGATCAAATAACTGAGTTTGTTCATTTTTAGCTAAAATATTATTACCTGGTTTTAAATTGTACTTTTCTAAAAGTTCCTTTCCGCAGAGCACAGAAATATCCATTAAGGCACTTCCTAGGAAAAGCAAATTGTAGTGGCCCATTCTAAAAAATAAAATAAATAATATTAAATAATATCTATAACTGATACAGTATTAGTATTGACCATACAGTGCAAAGAAGCCAGAGACTTTTGTTACACAAAAAAAAAAACAAAAAAAAAAAACACTACCCTATTTCTTTTCCTCTTTCCGTTGGTAACAACTACAGTCATCAGATTTCATTGAATTACATATTGCAGTCTGTCTGTTAATTTTTACCTCAGAGAGTACAGCGCCCCCTGGTTTAAATATTTTACACGGTAAAGTAATCATTTTGCCTTCCTTGCATGTTTTTTAAGTTAAAGAACTTGCAGTGGCTATTGTCGAACAGAGACCGAGAATGTACCACGCCTTATTCCAACTTCTGTGTAATGAACAGTGGCTTTGGCCAGAAATAAAGAGAGCAAAACACATTCTTGGAAACTTCAATTCATGGCTTCTCATTTAGCTCCAGAACCCGCCTATATTCCTAAGTCGACGTTTTTTTTCAAGGAATGTATTTCTGGAAAAATAGTGTTTACTAAAGGGTATGATAAATGTAAATTTCCTACAGCTCCCTTAAAATTAGATATACATGACTTAGCATTAGCATTAGCAAAGGCATACGATGCAAGAAAGCAACCTTATGCAGCATCAGCAAAAAAAAAAAAAAAAATCCCATTTCACCCATCCATTCACTCCATATAGCCCCATTTATGAATTGGGGCTATATTCGCACTTCTTAGGGACAGTTCATAGGGACATTCCCCAAATACAAGGATGCGCTCATAATTATAGCTAAGAGTTTGCTTACCTGCTTTGCTGCCTCCCTTACTATATAAGTGGATAGATTTCATCTACCCCAGCTACCTTTTTTATATCCATCCTCCCCAAGTTCTCCTCTACTTTACTTTCAGTTATCACAGTCATTTTGCTCTTCGTTAGAGTTTGATAGACTTCTGGCATCCCTTACCCTAAATAATTCCTTATGTGTGAATGTAGATGCAAAATACCTATTCTATTTCTCCACAACTTGAGCAGGGTCGTCATCACCGGTTAACCTATAAACATCAAGTGGCCCAATATAATTCGACCCCTTCCTTCTACTGTTCATATAAGCTTAGAAGTCTTTGTATTCTTTGATAGAGTCTTCTCATAATATGCCTTAGCTTGCTTCCTTTGTGGATTGATTACAGACTAATTTATATCTACCATAGGCTTCTGTATCATCTGATAATTTATATGCATCCTATGCACTTCGCTGCCACTCAATATGTCTCAATAGTTCATCTGACAGCCATTCAGTTCTAATCCTTGAGCAGTATTTCTTTGTTTGTATGAAAAGCCCAGTAGCTTCTTTGATTACTTTCCTGAGTACTACCCATTTAGAATTTGTTCTTGGTAATATCATCAGTTGGTCCCACTGCGCACAATTTAAAAACTGGGCGAGACCTCTGTAGTCACCCTTATGAAAGCAAAAACGTTTCTCTTTACCCTTGACAGTAGTTACATCTTTAATTAAATTCCACATTAGTATACTGTGATCGCTGACACCCAGTGGGTCTTTTACCTTCAGATTCTTAATGCATGAAGAATACTGCTGATAACCAGATCAAGCGTATTGCTTTTTCTTGTTACGTCTCTAACATGCTGCTGTATAAAACAGTCATCGAAGAATCCACAAAAGTCTTCCTAGTGTGTGACCAATCCACAAATTCTAGTCAACATCTGGACAGTTAAAAAACCCCCATTATGAGAAATTCTAACTTGCTGCCCCACTTTATTTCCCTCTATAGCTGTTTGGTATACTCATCACAGTCATTAGGCCTGTAACACACTCCTACTGTCAATTTTGTTTTCCCAGTGCTCACACCAAACTGACTGAACATTGCACTCGTCACCCAAGTCAATTGGTTGCACTGCCTTAGATTTAATCTTCTTCTTAACTCGTCACCCAAGTCAATTGGTTGCACTGCCTTAGATTTAATATTCTTAACTAAGAGCATACCCCTCCGCCTATCCTGTCCTGTCTGTCCTTCCTGTATATATTGTACTCCCCATATTTAAATTCAGTATCACTTATGCACATGTGACACCACGTCTCCGCTATTCCTACAATGTCTGCATTAATAAGTACTTTAAATCATCAAATTTATTTACAATGCTCTTAGCATTAGTGTGCTGTATGTGCATTCAAGTATACATGCATGTATTCTCAGTCTTAGTCTGCGCGGTAGCACAGTGGTATAGTCACCATCCTCCTCACACCGGTTGGAAAAGGCCCGTGTTCGAATCCCGTGACGTGAGGAACTTTTATGGCCTTTTTTTTCTCTCTATAGCCGAGTATGTCAGTTTCAGGCGTAGATAGCGAGGTTTTTTCCCTGAAAAAACTTGGGTTTTTCGTCCAGCAAACAGACAAATCGACCACAGAACACACACAGAATTAACAGACATTAGACAGAGCACGGCAGATGAATTTAATTATTCGGGTGGCCTAAATATAATAGTTTGGTTTTGGGTTTTTCGTCCAGCAAAGCAGTCAAATCGACAGCGTACACGCTATTTAGAGACGCAATGCACATGGGCAGTTGAAAGTGATTTTTCAGGTGATCCTAATATAATACTCTACTTAAGTTTTTTTGGTTAGTCTTTACAATCTGGTACCCCTTACGATTGATCTTTGCGAGTAGCAGTGATTGACATGCTAGTCTGCTTTAGTTAGTCTTAGTTGGTGTGTTATTCCTTCCTCTCCCCCTCCTTTACGCTGTTTTTAAATCGGAAGATGAGTTCCCAATTTTTTTTTTTTTTAAATAGCGGCAAGGGAGGGGGGGGATAAACACCCTAAGACTAACCATAGCGTACTAGACATGTAATCACTGCTAATCGCAATGATCAATTGGAAGGGGTACCATATTCTAAAGCGTATTCACAGCCGGAGTTGATGCGCCGCAAGAAATGTAGGAATTATTGACGCTAAAGTAAAGGATTTAGCTCCACAGAGTACTTTGTGCCTCAGCGTATCAAGATTTTAGTTACGCCTATCAATGATTACCGTATATCATTTTATGGTTTCTTGCACATTGGAAGAAGTGACAAACGGAACCATGTACTGGTGTATGTGCCGGTCTTTCCACCATGCACATACATGGTGAAATAACAGTTTAAAAATTTTAAGCGTACCCTTTTTTTTTTTTTTAAAAAAAAGAAAGTATTTGTACTTACTTAACGTTTGCCCAAGTTCAAATCAAAATTTAGAAGACGTTCGTTGATTGATAAGAACAAATCACGTGGGTATGATACTCTTCAACTTATGATTTTTTTTTTTTTTTTTTGGTAAAGTAAGTTAGAATATTGTGAGGAGAGGAAGAAAAAGAGAAAAATAATTAGAGAAAGATAATAGTATATTTCCATTAATTGACGGTGTTCGGTGAATCACTCGTAATAATGCATCCGTGTTTTTTGATTGCATATCCACGTAATTATGGAAATTTCCTCCATTTCATATCTTATCGAAGTGATTACTTTTTTTTTTTTTTTTTATTGTATACAGTACTAAACTTTATTATCCAAAATAGGACGTTATAAACTTTTCGTCACGTAAAGTTTATAAATGAACGTAAATAAATGAAGTAAATGAACCTGAATGCTATCTTTGTAGATAGCGTATATATATATGCAGGTATCGATTACCACACATAATAATGCATGATTTCTGATTTAGCAGCGGTTTTCTAATCTTTCATAACTCATGTATAGTTATATTCGAAAACTTTAATGTCATTCCTATCGTTACATTTTTTTTGTTACCTAATTATTACTGGGTATATTGATATTGTTATTATTAGCTATATGGTGCAAGGAAGCCCGAGGCTTATGCTGCACCAGCCAAAAAAAAATTTCCTATATCTAACTGTATTTAGATATATAGTGTATAACATTTCATATGGATACTCTATTTAGATATATAGTGAAGAGCCAACTTATTAGGTACACTCATTATCCAAAGCAGTGACCACTCCATCAGAGACATTGTCACATGTTCCAAGTAGGCCATAAAAAGCAAGTAATCAGATAATGAGGGATTGTGTATGTAGTGAGGGAATGGGCTAATGTCATGACCATAGCAACTTTGAGTGTGGATGATATCACAAGGTTTGATGCATTGCCTCTCTGTGCACTCACTTACAACTGGTCCTGACTTTGGCCTTGCTGGTGGGCTCACTCACAACAGTTTTCAGAGTGTACTGAGAGTGGTTTAATATCCCAGTCATAGTAGTCATGTAGTCATATACAGCTTGTTGATGTTAGAGGTTGACAGGGATGAAAAGAATTATCCAATCTAATGGATGAGAGTAATTGCCAAATGAGAGCTCAGTACAGTGGTAGTGTGCAAAGGTGCATGGAATTCATCTGATCTGTCATGAATAGGGTATAGCAGCAGATAACCTCATGGGGGACCCCTCTTACCCAGCTAAAAACAAGCAGCTATGGGTACAGCAGCAGGCACATGAACTCTGATTTATTTGAGGAGAAAGGGGTGGAATAGGCTTCTTGGTCTGACAAATCATGGTTCCTGTTGTTTCATGCCAGCAGCAAATCATATGGACAATGGTATTTTAGTGACTTGCATTAGGTCCCCTCATATGCTGATTCATTTATGGATTAGCACCTGTGCCTCAGTTTACTTAAGCATTTTTGCCAACCAGGTGCATCCCTTTTATGTTCACAGTTTATCCATTTTCTGCTGGTACTTTCACCAAGAAAATGTGCCATGTTACAAAGAGTGGATCACTCAAGGAGGGTACCAGAAACATGAGGGGGAAACTTTAATATATTTCAATAGCATGCCCAGTCACCAGATTGCAATCATTTGAGTGTCATTGGGATGATCTCTGCTGTAAACAGAATGAGCTGTTTGCAGAGATCTGCTGCCATCCAATCTAAGGCAACTGTCAAATGCAATCAAGTCTACTTTGGCTGATCACCCTATAAGAGCTTTTGGCACCTTGTGCAATTCATGCTACTGCAACTGGCGTTGTTTTTAGTATTTTAAGAACTTGCCATTAGGTTGATGTACTTAATAACCTGGCTACTCAGTTTACAGTGATACAATAACACAGTGATATGTCCATGTTAATTGTTATGTAACTTCTTTAAAAATCAACCAAAATTTGTAAACTGGAATGTTTATATCAAAAATTATTTTAACTTTTATCCACCCACTTCATTTTTTGATTGGTGATTAATGAAAATAACTTTGGAAATAGTCACTAATTATATAGTGTGAATTTTTAACTATTTATATCTTCATCCATAATGATGGTTTTGACCCCATCCATAAAAACTTTTTTTTTTGTGCACTGACATCCAAAATTGAAAACTAACTGAAGTACTTTAAATAAGTAAGAATAACTAGATCGTATATATAGCTTAGCTTAATTTTCAGCACTCACCTCTGCTATATTGAAAATTAAGCTAAACTATATATACGATCTAGTTATTACATTACAGCACATAAGGACTCCTTAAAAATCAAGAGATAAGTAAGAATATAAAAATGAATTCATGTAAGCAGCTTTCTGTTGAACAGGAATGATGTTTTAACTAACTACATTTTTCAGTGTTTATTAATTATTCCAGAAGTGCACACTGAGAAAAGGCATCTTAGTAGATTCTTGTTGTAAAAAATGTAATGCTAACATTGCAGTTAAGTAGCCAACCCAGTGCCACCTTTCATTTTTTTTTTTTCCCTTTTTACTTCTGTATAGTCATCTGAAGTTCAGTTACATTTACAACATTCATCTAAAAAAGCTGCATCTTTCAGGTGTATACTGAGTCAGTCAGTGGCATTGAGAGCTAACATAAAAGGTAGATTCTATGGTGGGAATAATTGGTGCTAAATATCCTACCTTAAGATGTTCTTGCATGTTATGCTTCTGTGTTATCTATAAACAGAACAGTTTTAACTCACACTGTTTCCCCTCTCCCAAAAACATGAACTCCCAATTATGTCCCCTTTTGTAACTATTTAATTCTGTTCCCTTTTGTAACTATTTAATGTGTACCAAGACCTGAGCCACCCTACATGGGTTCAGTCTTTAGCTGGTCCTCCTTTTTTCTAGTTCCACTGATTACTGAAATAAATAACATTGAATAAATATGTAGAAGTGAAAGAACCATTATTTATGTTTCAAATTAACTTGTGTTGTCGGGGGTGCTCCTAGGTATGAGTTATAGTCAGGAGTGGAAATTTGTTAAAAAGGACTCACTCAAGAAGAATTTCAGCTAATGGTTATTCCCTGATAAAATAATCTGTAGCATTTTATAAAACAAATTTTTTTAAAACAAGGGGTCAGATAATTCCCAAAAATTTAATAAGGGGCTTATGTAAGTCCCTAGCACATTCCCCCAGGCTATAGGCTTCTTCATAATCAAAATAATGTGGATTTTTAATGCTGTGACAAAGTTCAGTGATTCCCCACAACACTGCTTTAGCCCCTCCCCAAGAAAGTCCTGGGACTCACCCCCGTGTGACGTGATGCTATTTAAAACTATATCATCAGTGTTTGGACTGCTCTTGTTTTTTATCTTCAGAAGTATAACTAGATTTTGATGCTAATGACTGAATATTAGAAATATGTTTTTGTTTTCATAAATATAAATTGTAATTATAATATAAAATTATTATCCATAAAATTATACTTTTATATAGAAGTGACAGGTTTTTATAATTAATTATAATATTGATTGTCATATTTTAAAAATATATTATCGATTCAGTTATTCTAATTACTCAATATGGCACCTGTGGCTGGGGAAGCTGTCAAAGTTTGTTGATGACTTAAAGGTGTTGTGTTGATGGTTAATGATCAGAACTAGGCTATGATGCTTCAAAACAGATACTGACCAGTTGCAAGCATGATCTGAAAAAAAGCAATTAAGTTTTGTGTAGGGTATTGTGTATGGAGAACAGAAACCCAGAAATAGTTTATAGATGAGGTGGAGAGGAATTAAAGGATCTTCAGGATGCGAAAGTCTTTTGGGTTACAGAATCTATGAACTTCAACATTTGACGTAAACAGGCAACAGGAAGGATGCTGTTCTAAGATTTTGCAAGTTGAAGGTAAATCATCCATCTTTATAAGATGATGATGAGACCACATTTGGATTAGGTATTCAGATCTGTCAACTGCATCTAAAAAAAGAAAGATATAGAATGTCTAGAGAAGGAGCAAAGGAGGGTGACCAAATTGGTAAATAGAGATAAGCATTATTCCAATGGAGAATGGTTTAGGTGAAGTGATTGTTATTGGAGGTTTATTTTGCCACAAGAGCCTCTGGGCTGAATTGTGCCTAGGGAGACGTGGTCTGTAGAGCTTAGCCACTAGACATCTTTGGTGGGGGGGGAGATTTGATTGAAGTATATAAAGAACTGAGGGCAATCAGTAAGATGAATGAGGAAGGAATATTCTCACTGGTGAGGGATACAAGAACTAGAGGGCACAATTGTAAAATGTTAATGAGCAGCAGTAGACTGGATTATATGAAGCTTTCATTTGGGTAGCATGTTAAATGTAGGAATAACCCCATGACCTGTCCTGGCAGCCTGTCTGCATTGCTTAGAAAACTTCATATCTGACTGCACAATTACCCCCAAGTCTCTTTCATTCTCTGCTACCCTGAGTGTAACACCACATAGTTGGTACATTTCTCTGGGGTTACTGCTACCCATTTGCAGTACTTTGCATTTGTCAATTTTAAATTTTAGTTGCCACTTCTCAGCCCATCTACCAAGTTTTCCAGGTTCTGTTGCAGCAGCATACTGTCATTACTGTTATTAACAACCCTGCCAACCTTTGACATTAAGCTTGATATACCTTCATCAATATCATTTGATAAATATACAAAACAACAATGGAACCCTGAGGGACTCCACTAATAACATTAATCCACATATAGCAGTATCCATTAATTACCACTCTGTCTTCTCCCACTCAACCATCCTTTTATCCATTGTAGCAACTTGCCCTTAATGCCACACTGCTCCAATTTGTATAATAGTCTTCCATGTGCAACAGTATCAGAAGCTTACCTGAAATCCAAGTATATGATATCAAAATTGTTTTTTGCATCCAGTTCCTTTGTGACCACATCATAATATCCAATCAGTTTGGTTAGACATGATTTCCCATTGACAAACCCATGCTGTGTCTGAATTATTACTGCTGTCTTGTGATGATCCTGCAATGCTGCTTTAATCAGTGACTCCATTATTTTCCCTGGAACAGAAGCCAAACAAACAGGTCTGTAATTACTCATGTCACCCTTTGATCCTCCTTTGTGAATTGGAGATACATTTGCATATCTCCAGTCTGTGGGGATTCCCCCCCCCCCAGTCAAAGGATGCTCTCATAATTATGGCTAAGGGTTTGCTAACTTTCTTTGCCACCTCCTTTAATATAACTAGATAGATCCCACTACCCCAGGTGCCTTTCTTATGTTTAACTTCAGCAATTTCTCCTCCACTTTTCTCTCATTTATTACAAAGGCATATAACTCCCTGTTAGAGTTTGATAAACATCTGGCCCGCTTCTCCTTGAATAACTCCTCTTGTGTGAATGTAGATGCAAAATACTCATTTAGTTTGTCAGCTATCTGAGAATGATCATCTACAGTCGAAACTTTGTTATCAAGTGGAGCAATCTGTTTCATTCCCTTCCTTTTAGAATTTATATAAGTAAAGAAGTCTTTGCTGTTTTTCTTTGCATCCTTTGCCAAAGATTTTTCATAATCTTCCTTTGCTTGCCTAACCTCCTTTGTGACTTGATTACAGACTAGCTTGTATCTACCATGGGCTTCTGTGTCGCCTGACAATTTATGGGCATCCCATGCATTTTTGTTCTGTGCCACGAGTCTCATTAGTTCATCTGACATCCATTTGGGCCTAAACATAGAGCAGTATTTCTTAGTTGGAACAAAAAAGCCTAGTACCTTCAAAAATTACTTCCTTGAATGCTTCCCATTTAGAATTTACTGTTGGTAACATCATCAGTTGGTCCCACTGTATAGAACCTAAAAAAATCTCTGAGACCACTGTAGTTGCCTTTACGAAAGCAAAAACCCTTCCCTTTACCCTTGATGGTAGTTATCTCTTTGAGTGAATCCCACTTCAGCACACTGTGATCACTGCGTCCTAGTGGTTCCTTTATCTGCAGATCCCTGAAGAATCACTACTGATAATCAGATCAAGAGTATTACTCCCTCTGGTTGCCCCTCAAATATGTTCCTCTAGAAAACAATCATCTAATAAATCCACAAAACGTGCAAGTGACCAACTGAAGTTCCAGTCAATATCTGGAAAGTTAAAATCCCCATTACAAAACATTCTGATTTACTGGCTCACTATATTTCTCTGCACAGTTGTTCATTGTACTCATTAGAGTTGTTAGGCCTATAACACACTCCTACTCTCATTTTCTCTTTCCCAGTGCTTATGTAATACCAAACCAACTCAACATTGCAGTGTCTACCAATGTCAACTGGATTCACTTCCTTAGATTGTGTTTCTTAACTAGCAGTAACCCCGCCTCCTTTCCTACTCTCCCTATCCTTTTTGTACACATTGTACTCCCAAATTCCAATTCTGCACTGCCTATATCTGTATGACACCATGTCTCTGATATCCCAACAATATGTGCCTTTTGATGTCTTGATCAGCACTTAAAATTCATCAAATTTATTAACTATATTCCTAGCAGTGGTGTACATGCAAGTATACATGCACCTGTTCTTACTCTTAGTTACCCTAACACAGGCCATGTATATACATGATGACTTCCAGCAGCTCTTGAAATCCCCAGCAACCGGCTCTCTAGGTTGCTGCTCATTACAATAGAATCTGTACAAGAATCATTTCCACCTCTGCCTGTGGTTACGGTTAATCTATTAGTCTGTGAATCCCCCCCTCAGCTAGCAGTTTTCCGACCCACCTAACATTTCCTCAATAGCATCAGCAAATATCCTTGCACCCTTTCTATTTAAGTGTATCCCATCCCTCTAGAAACAATCTGTCCTGTTAACAAGCACAGACCATGCTGAGAAAAATTCAACCCCATGAGCCCTGCACAGTCTCTCCAGGGCCCAATTGATTGACAAGGCTCTCATCATAAAGTCCCTCCTGTCGTGTCTGGGCAGGATTGCAGACACTATCAAATTTAACCCTAACTCGGGACTTTTTTTCAGCATTGACCTGTACTTGCTTAGTAAATCCACAGATCTCCTACACTTCATGTCATTAGTGCCATCATGTACAATGATATCACCTTTTGTTCCTTTAAAGTTGATATCTGCTCTACAATGTTATGAACTTTTGCCCCTGGCAGACATACCCTGGTCCTATTCCACCTATCCTTTTTGTACAATATATTTCCTGTTTCCCTGACAATCGAGTCACCAACAATAACTAGCTCCTGTGGGACCAGCGTATTCTTCCCTGAAGGTTGCTGCTACATTGCCTGGTAAGAGTGTGCTCTGGCATTGAGTTTGGTAGCCGAGAACTTGATGCCCCCCCCATTTTAATTCCTTCGAGGGCATCCACCTGACTCTACAAGCTCTCATAGATACCCATCAGAACGCTGAGTTGGCACGTAATTTCCTTGCATTCTCTGCACCTAGCACACACACACGCACACACACACACAGACATCCTCCATGGTAAAGGTATTAAACAACTGATCCATTGATGGGAGAAATGTGTTACTATACATGGAGAGTACGTAGTAAAGGATTAAAGTTCCTGTGAAGTTTTACCTTTCTAGAGCTATTATTTCTGGTTAAGGGTACAAACTTTTTGTACCCCCTTGTATATATATTTTGGCAGATTAAGTTTAATGCAGAATAAGTTCATTTCCTTGCTCATTATGCTGTTTTAATACTATAACTTTAATTTAGATAAAGCCAATCTGGTTGTTCATATAATACAATTAATTTTATAAAATCAACATTGGTGAGATTTTAATTAGTAGTGGCAGTTTCACATCCCAAGAAAAACAGAATCTTTGTTTTTGATAATAAAAATTGCAGATTCATTTGCCATTTATAACTGAAAACAGATTGCATCAATTTCTAGGTTGTTAAAGTTGTGTGAACTTCATCAGCTAGCATTAAGTATGAATTCCTGAATATATTTGAGTGATATTCATTATTCTTTAGTTGGATATTAGATTAATATAGACTTTATGCATGGTGGGAATGAGAATATGCTGCACCTGGTCCTACATTTTCTACTGACTCATAATAAAAATTGTTGGTTAACTCAGAGTTAAAATTTTTTATTCTCAGACATAAAACAGCCCTGTTCATAAAGCAGTTTCATGAACAATACTGTGTTTTATGATTTGTGTTTTGCACTTTGCTTGTAAGGTTGTACCTGATTTTCTTGTCTTTAGATTAATACATATTCCTATTACAGTATAACAAAAAATATTGTTTTGTGTTTTTAAAATCTAGTGTTTGGCACTGGGCATATAGTTTTTCCTAGCTTTACACAGTTATATTGCACACACAGAGTAGAACTGACCTTGACAATATGAATCAAAAGGCAGCACCAGTCAACTAAAGTTGACTGGTGCTGACTTTTCCAGTGTTTGTAGTGATTTGAGCATAATCATGTTGAATAGGTTTATTGTTTGTCTAAAGTGAAAATACTAATCTTTAGAAAACAGGCCTTGGGCATCAGGCTGCATATCATTGTGATTTCTTGATCACAACTGTCAAACTGGTTAAGTCAGACTTTATTAAAATAAAATAAAATAAATAAAATACAATATGAAATATACATAAATAAAGCATTAAAATAGCTATGAAAGCATTAAAATAAAGGAATAAAAATAAGAATAGTAGCTTTTGGGGTTAGGTGTCCCTTCATCAGCCAGTTAGTGTACAGTGCTCTGAGTATAATCTCATATAAAATTTTATGAGATTATATACTCAGTGCACTATACACTAACTAGCTGATGAAGGGACACCTCGCCCCAGAAGCTACTATTTTTATTCCTTTATTTTAATGCTTTTATTGTATTTTAAAACAGATAAAAGCATTAATGCTTTATTTATGTATATTTCATATTGTATTTTATTTATTTTATTTTAATAGTCTGGCTTAACTAGTTTGTTGGTTGTGACAAGAAATTATAGTGAAAATACTAATCTGTTCAGTCTAAAATTTTACATTAGCCCATTTCACAAAATGGCAACTATGAGAGATCTCATAATCTTTTGCCTTCTCGTATCTCTCTTGTAATTGAGAGAGTTAGGAAGATAAACTCTTATAATCTGTTTTTAACAATAGATCTGACAGGAAAAACAGGCTTTGTTTTTTTTTGTGAGAGCCCAAATATTTCATGTTATTTTTAATGAAAAACTTATTTAGTAACAGTTTGCTACTCCTTGAATCTGCCACCACACCTGCATTATACCTCCACACCTCCTGCATGTGAATAGCTCCTTTATAGATTGTGTTAACTCTCTGTCATTTAAAGTATTACAGTGATTGGTGAAGTTGTATACAGGGACATTCCTAGGGTATGTGGTGCCCAGGTTCCAATTGAAATTTGGTGCCACCCCTCCCTTTAAAATTTTCTTCATATGTGTATGTAAGTTTCAGGTTTTCAGGCACCCCTTGAGTGTTGGTGCCCAGTGCAGTGCAAACCTTTCACCCTCGGGACGGCCCACCCCTGGTTCTATAAATTGTGATAGTGTATGCTTATTTGTTTCTTTTATGCAGTCTTCATCACTTTTTGAGTACATTTGGTTTCAGTCAGCTTGTTAAAAAGTGTGTTGTGCACTCATGGAATACTGAATGTAATTACTTTTACCTTTCATATGAAAGATATTGATAATAAACATAATTCATTCGTATGTGAATAGTAGTCTGGTATTGGCCCCAGAACATTATGCTGTAGATTGTATTTTGCAGAATAAGTAGTTACTCATCAGAATGAATAGTATCACATTCCATGAGCATTTGTTTTATTTTAAAACGCAACTTTACACCAGTGCCCATTTGAACTGTTTTAATACACTGACCGTGACATGCTTATTATATTCATTATTTTTATATAGCTGGAATGGTATACATAGTATTATATACTTTCTGTATAAAATTATTTACTAAATTTATTTGCTATAATAAGAAGAATCTCTTAATATGTCCAGATGAAAACATGGACATTTAAAATAATTTGGCAAGCAGGACAGGGATTCTTTCCTTTTATTATTTGTGTTTTCTTTTTTTTTTTTTTTTTTGAGCAAAGTAACCATGGTGATCAGGTGTGTAACTTGCATTGTATAAAAAAAATGCCTGTAAGGGTACATATCACTTTATATTCCTAAGCAAACATAACTATGATTCGATAGTGTCATGTGGTGTAATATGTGGAAGAGATGGTATACAAAAAATATAGTTGTTTCTAATATGGGTTTTTGGTATAAATAAATAAATTTATTTATTGAGTATGTCATGAAAATTTTAAGGATATCTCATAGAATGAGTGTCTTACCTCATTTTATATATATAGTTTTTAAATAAAAGTTATATTTATATTGAAGTCTAATATAATAATAAATTCTGTTTATACTCCGAGCTGACCACAGAACGTCAGAGGAGTTCACAGAAAGAATACCAGAATATTACTGTATTCAATAGTCACCTGGGCTTGAACCATAGTCACTCAAAGCACATATAGTTTTGTACCCTAACACTTTATCACTTGGCTGTGGCAATTTTAATATTAAAAAAAATCCCCTACTACTTTTAATATTAGTTTGGTAAGACAGTAAGTAGCAGCCATTAGACTGTAATTAATGACACTATTTACTTTTGAGTTATATGTAGAATTAAAAGTGGCCTTCTCCATAAGCCAAGGTCGTGTGTGTGTGTGTGTGTGTGTGTGTGTGTGTGTGTGTGTGTGTGTGTGTGTGTGTGTGTGTGTTGTTTTAAAGGCAGAATGTGATCACGGGTTAGCAAAAGCTTTCCTTTTATTATTTGTGTTTTCTTTTTTTTGAGCAAAGTAACCATGGTGATCAGGTGTGTAACTTGCGTTGTATAAAAAAATGTGCTGTAAGGGTACATATCACTTTATATTCCTAAGCAAACATAACTATGATTCGATAGTGTATGCATTCTATTACAGCCTCTTTTTCTAATTAACACTGTTCCACATAAAAGACTGCTATACAAATTGAACCAGCATGGCATTAGGGGAAAGTTACTGTTATGGCTGGTTGAGTGGGAGTGGACATTAGTGGTTATCAGCAGATGACTAACTGCTCTTGGTCATCTGTTATTAGCAATAGCATTTGTACATGATACAAGAATGCATCAGCCAAAAAAAAACCCCTTTATTTCACCCATCCACTCGCTCCAAACGTTTGTCAAGTTCTGCCTTGAATCTATTTAAGCTATCAACTACAACGACAGATGGGAGTTTGTTCCAGCAATCAACCACCCGCTGGCTAAAGGCAAACTTCCGCACATCTATCCTACAACCGTCTTTCCTCAATTTGAATTTATGCCCTCTCAGGGGATTATTCTGAGCAAGAGGAAGAATCCCATCAGCATTGAGCATGCTCAAACCGTTCAAGGCTTTATACACCTCAATCAGTCACCTCGGGTGCTTAGTCTCCAGACACTATAATTTGCAAAACTTAAGCCTTTCTTCGTAAGAGCAACCCTTTGTTCCATATACTAATCTTGTTCCCCTTCTCTGTACTTGTTCCAACAGCTCTACATCCTTCTTAAAATGAGGCCTCCAGACCTGTATCCTGACCAAATATATGACTCAAGGTGTGGCCATTGCCTTATACAAGGGGATAATCACCTCCTTATACCTGCTAGAAAAATTCCTGTATATCATTGACAAGACACCACTCTTGCAGACCGTCTGCACTTTTCAGAAAACTTCATATCTGCCTGCACAATTACCCCCAGGTCCTTTTCATTCTCTACAACTGTCAGTGTAGTACCACAGAGTTGATACGTTACTCTGGGGTTACTGCTTCACATTATGCAGTACTTTACATTTGTCAATCTTAAACTTCAGTCGCTACCTTTCAGCCCATCTGCTCAACTTTTGTAGATCCTATTGCAGCAGTGTACTATCATTAGTGTCATTAACAACCCTGCCGACATTCGTATCATCTGCAAACTTGGACATTAAGCCTGATATACCATCATCAGTATCATTTATAAATACAGAAAACAACAATGGACCCAACACTGAACCATGATGGACTCCACTAATAACATTAGTCCACAAAGACCAGTGTCCATTGATTACTGCTCTCTGTCTTCTCCCACTCAACCATCCCTTTATCCATAGCAGCAATTTGCCTCCAATGCCACACTGCTCCAGTTTGTGCAGCAGTCTGTCATGTGTAATAGTATCAAAGGCCTTTCTAAGATCCAAATATATGATATCAATTAGTGGAGTTTCCTCAGAGTTCAGTGCTATGCCCATTGTTGTTTTTGATATTGATGAAGACATACCAGGCTTAATGTGTAAGTTGGCAGGGTGGCAACAACAGTAATCATGGTATGCTACTGCAGCAGGATCTGGAAAAATTAGACAGATGGGCTAAGAAGTGGCAATTGAAGTTTAACAAATGCAAAGTACTGCATATGGGGAGCAGTAATCCCAAAATAACACACCAGTGTGTGGAACAACACTTAGTGTAGTGGAGAATGAAAAGACTTGGGGTAATTGTGCAGTTAGACATGAAGTTCTCTGAGTAGTGCAGATGGGCTGCTAGGACTGCTCAAAGAGTTTTGTCAATCATATACAGGAATTTTGCCAGCAGGGATAAGGAGGTGATTATCCTGTTGTATATGAAAATGGTTGGGTCATATCTTGAGTATTGCACACAGGTCTGGAGGCCTCATTTTCAGAAGGATCTCTTTGAACGGGTGTAGAGAAGAGCAGTGAGATTAGTGAGGGGAACATAAGGGTGCTGTTATCAGGAAATACTTCAGTTCTGCAAATTGTAGCATCTGGAGACTGCACCTATGGGGAGATCTGTTTGAGGTGTTTAAGGCTTTAAATGGATTGAGTAAGCTCAGTACTGATGGCATTCTGCCTCTTGTGCAGAGTACATATGTATGGGGATATAAATTCGTATTGAGGAAGGATGGTTGCAGGAGATGTGCAGAACTTTGCTTTCCTCTAGAAGGTGGTTGATACTGGAACAAACTTCCATTAGAATAAGATGATGTAAAAATAAATATAATAACATGTAAAAGCAACAAAATAAAAACCTTTGAAGCATTGACATGTATATAGCTGAGTGGTCAGTTTGAAAGTATAGAGTTATTCATTCATATTAGTAGTAGTGGCAAAATGATTCATGAAAGCAAAGTTGTATAACATCAGTTAAAAAAAAAAAAAAAAAAAAAGAGCCTTATTTGTCCATCCTCGAATAATTTATCTAATCCTTCCTTAAATTTATCCAAACTACCCACTTCCAAAGCACCAGATGGAAGTTTGTGCCAACAATCAATAATACTCTCTGGTTAAAAGCAGATTTTCACCCATCTATCCTTCAATCATTCTTTTTCAATTTTGGTTAATGTTCCCTTATGGGTGTCCTCTGAAAAAGAATAAGTATGCAATTAGCATCTAGTTTACTCAATCCATTTAAAGCCTTAAACATTTCGATCAGGTCTACTCACAGTCATTTAGTTTCTAGATGCTGCAATTTTCAGAATTGAAATCTTTCTTGAATTGAGCAGTATTGTGTTTGAGCACCAAAATTAACATTGTTTGCTCTTCTCTGCACCAATTCCAGACCTGCATTTTTTACTCATTGTGTGGCCTAATCATTATCTAATACAACAGGATAATGATCTCTTTGTCTTTGCTAGCAGAATTAAAAAAAAATTGCATACCATTGACAGAACTTCACAAGCTATCCTAGATGCCTGTCAATCCTGCTCAGAGAACTTTTGTTTAATTATAGAATTACCACTAGGTCTTTTACTTTGCCCATTATCTTGAATGTGGTACTGCCTGGTTAGTATGTTATTCTGGGATTATTGCTACTCAGATGTAGTACTTTGCATTTCTGCCTTTGTATCATCACCAAACTTAGACATTAAACTTGATATGCCTACATCAATATTATTAATTAATACTGAAAACAGTAAGGCCCACCAAACCTCAATGGACTCCTCTAATGATATTAGTCCAAGAAGAGCAGTGTCTATTAATAACTACACAGTGTCCTGATGATCAGTAACTTGTCTAACTTGGCTAATACATTGCCCAAATAATATGGTGGTGTAGCATTAGGGACAAGTTACTCCTTTGTTGTTCATTAGGAACAGTACCAAAAACTGTACTGAAATATAAGAATATGATGCCAAACTTATTTTTTGCATCCAGTTCCTTTGTGTGTTGTAGTAGCTGAACAGATTGGTAAGACAAAATCTGTCCTTAACCACGAGTTAGTAGTGCAGGATTGATTAGACCCCAGACAGTATTTCAGCAGTTCATGCTCTTTATTTTGCACACACAGCTAAAACTCCTAAAGCCTCAGGGGCTCACATCTGGTGAGTATGGACTTGGCACAACTAGGGTCCTGAGCTGGATATCATCATTCTTCTCTTTCTTGGTGACTCCCTTCTACTTCTCTCTCTCAGGGTAATTCAGAATTTTTTTTTTTGGCTGGTGCAGCATAAGCCTCTGGCTTTTTTGCACCATGGCTAATAATAATAATAATAATATCTGTTTGAAAATGTTTTCTTTGATTTCACCACTGAAAATTCCAGAAATGTCTATTAATTATCGCACATTTAGGGAAAACAAATTCCTGAATTAGTTAAACCCAATTATATGCACATGTTGATTGGCAGGCATCTGACACTTGCAGTTATCAATAGCAAACTGGCTTTATTGCTGCATACTTTCCTCCATTTGGTAATGCTTTCTGGTTTCATGACATTGAAACATTGTTTGGAATCAAACTGTTAATGCACACATTTCATGCATCATGCACTCGTGTTACTGACAGGTTGGTACCCAAATGTAGGTGCATTGAAGCATGTGGATTTTTCAATTTGCATTTCACTCACCAACAGGTCTGAAGGGAGTTTTACTTTCAAATATTAATTAAAAAAAAATAGATTTTTCACATTTATGTTCATAAATGATTGAAAATATATAGGTGATACCAAAAATGTGAACAATTTTTAATTATTTTTTGCTGATTTTTCAAATATAGGCACATGATGTCAAAATGACCCTGCACACTTAGAAGAACAATCCCTCTCATGCCTGCTGATGGGTTAACAAATCTGTGTCTTGATTGCTATATAACTGTATTTCTGTCAAGATGATGCTGCATTATTTATTTAATCACTGACTCCATTATTTTCCCCGGAACAGAAAGGACTATAATTGCCCACTTTGCCTTTTTAATCCACAATGGATTCACCCTGAATCCAAGGATGCCCCCTTAATTACTTCAAAAGGTTTGTTTGCCTTTTGCTGCTGCTTTTAATATAATTGGATCAGTTATGTCATCTTTTGGTGCCTTATTTACCTTTAGCTTCAACTTTTAATGAATAAATTAAAGGCTGATGGCCATCTTTACTCTTTCTAAGGTAAAGTACACGAGGGCCCATAAATTTAACTTGGAGGTGAATGGTTGCAGAATAGATGTATGAAAATATGCATTCAGCTAACGAGTAATCAGTTGTTGGAATAAACTTCAACCTAGTATTGAGGAGGTGGGTAGTTGAATAAATTTATGGAAGGTGTGGACAAAGTAATGGAAGAAATGGGCAAATAAACTTTTTTTTTTTTTGGCTGGTGTTCTTTAAGCTTTGTTTTCTTGAATCATATTGCCATTACCAATACTAATTTCTCTTTCAGCTTTCTCTCGAGCATCAGGAAGCAATTTTGTTCCCAGTTATAACTTGATATACTTCTGTTATCTTCCCTCCCAAAATACTTCTTCACATGTGAATGTAGATAAAAAAATATTTATTCACCTTTTCAGCAACCCGAACGGCATCATCAATAGTTATTCCATTCATATCTAGTGGACCAGTGTGCTTTATTGCTTTTCTTCTAGCGTTAACACAAGCAGTTATATAATTTATATATTTAATATGGAAGCTGTTTTCTTTCGGCAGTCAGTGAACGATAGGCTGGAAGGTCTCAAATTGAAGATATCTCTTCCTAGGTGTGCAGAAAGTTGTTAAAATTTAAAAATTCCGAATATTTTTATTTTACAGAATGGGCCAGTTTTGTAATACAAACGAGAATAATTCAACAGTCACTTCATAGATGGAGCCACAGGAAGATGTTAACTGTTAAACAAACAGTTGTCCAAGTTGATAAGTCATTTTTTTCTGATTAACAATTTGCACATTCTATGATTCGTGGCCATGAGAAAAAAAATAATAATAAAACTGTGCTACCAGTTGTGAAATTGCTTACCTTAAAAGAAAGAACTAATCGTTAGGATTCCATTGCACTGCTCACTGTATGTTCCCACAATGCACACACGAGCTCATACACTCATTGACATTCAGAACTCATCATTTTATTGTTATCAATATCAACTTCAAGTTTATTTGTTTTTCGTTTCGAAGTTATTTAAAGTAAGTAATTTAAGGATTTAGAAGTATGTCATAGTCAGAACGTGGAAGACATGTCCGTTGCTATACTACAATTGACTGGTCTTGTTGAATGTACTTTGCAGAAAAGAAGAAACATGCCTTTTCATGTCTCTGCAAATATATTCAGGATTGTTCTGAAAGACTGATCCTGAATACATTTACACACATACAGGAAACCCTTGATTAGTGCGGTTTTGAACAATGTGGTTTTAATTAGTGCGCAAAATTTTTTTGATGCTATCCCCTTAATATTGACAAATGTAAAGTACTACATATGGGAAACAGCAACCCCAGAGCAACGTATCAACTCTGTGGTACTACACTGACAGTGGTAGAGAATGAAAGGGACCTGGGGGTGGTTGTGCAGGCAGATATGAAGTTTTCTGAGCAGTGCAGACGGGCTGCAAGAGTAGCTCATGGTGTATTGTCGATGATATATAGGAATTTTTCTAGCAGGGATAAGGAAGTGATTATTCCCTTGTATAAGGCAATGGTCAGACTGCACCTAGAGTACTGTATACAGGTCTGGAGGCCTCATTTCAAGAAGGATGTAGAGCTGCTGGAACGAGTACAGAGAAGGGCAACAAGATTAGTGAATGGAACAAAGGGTGCTCTTACGAAGAAAGGCTTACATTTTGCAAATTACAGTGTCTAGAGACTAGGCACCGGCGAGGTGATCTGATAGAGGTGTATAAAGCCTTGAATGGTTTGAGCATGCTCAATGCTGATGGGATTCTTCCTCTTGCTCAGAATAATCACCTGAGAGGGCATAAATTCAAATTGAGGAAAGACAGATGTAGGATAGACGTGAGGAAATTTGCCTTTAGCCAGCGGGTGGTTGGTTGCTGGAATAGACTTCCATCCCTTGTCGTGGAAGTTGATAGCCTAAATAAGTTTAAGGCTCAGCTGGACAGGTATTTCGAATGAACAGAGGGGTGAAGTGGAAGTGGTTATTTTTTATTTATTTATTTATTTTTTTTTTTTTTTAGCTGATGCTGCATAAGCTTGCTTTCTTGCATCAAATGCCTCTACTAATGCTAATGCTAATATATGCGTTATCAAATTTGATTAGTGCGCTGTTTTTTTCTTGCGGTGCTTGGCAACTCACGACGGCGCCTGAAGCGGCAAATACGTGACACGCACTCACCAGGGTCTTCCACTTAAATGCAAGGGAATCGACTCCGAAATGCTCGACAGCAGCACCCCATACCACTCTGAAATTGAAATTTGCTCTGGTAACTCATATTCTTGTATAATTTTAGCGTTAACGCAGATATTATATCATCATGCTAAATGTACAGTTAATGTAGTTTAAGTAGTATGTGATGTATGTTTCATTCTGTATTATTTTCGCTCTGATTTTTCACAATTTGTTCAATTTTAGTGATTCCTGTGTAGCGTTTAGCGAGGATCTGGCGCTAATTTCATCTTGTGTGAAAGTGCTCTGTATAAAGTACTCACTCTCACTAGTCGCTCTGCAGTTCCTCAGCAATCCTCGATGAGTGTAGAAGTGCGGCAGGCTTATCGCTCATCCTAACAAAACAATTTTTTTTTAAAATTACCTTTCATAGCTATGAAAAAGGGTAATAAACAAAAAGTCATCACTTTGGATACTAAACTTGACATCATTAAGAGATTTGATAATGGCGAAAGCAAAGCAAACATAGGTAGAGCACTAGGCTTTGGTGAGTCAACCATACGCGCCGTTTTGAACAAAGCAGGTGAGCACCAGGAAAAAGGCAAAATGGCATCTGCATCTTTAAGTATGCAATGCACTAGGAACAGAAGTCCATTAATGATTGAAATGGAAGATTTGCTTTTTATTTGGTTAGAAGATTGTAATCAGAAATGCATTCCTATTGATGGAAATAACATCAAGATTAAAGCTTTGAGCCTTTTTCTTCATTAAAAGAAAACAAATATCAAGGGGATACGTCAACATTCTCGGCTAGTAAAGGCTGGCTAGAAAATTTCAAAGCTTGATCTGGCATAAAGAATATTAAATTAACAGGTGAAGCAGCTGGTGCCGATAAAGATGTAGCAGCCAAATATCCCATTTGAACTGAAGAAAATAATTGAAAAAAATGGGTATGATTATCGTCAGATTTTCAATGTCGACGAAACTGGCCTTTTATGAAAAAAAAATGCCAACGAGAACATTTTTGGCAAGAAAAGAAGCAACCGCACCAGGTCATAAAGCATCCAAAGATAGATTAACACTTCTACTTGGAGTTAACGCTGAAGGAGATTGCAGATTGAAACCGATGCTAATTTATTGTACAATTAACCCAAGAGCGTTAAAAGGCTGTAACAAGCAATCCCTTCCAGTAATTTGGAAATCAAATAAAAGGGCTTGGGTGACAAAGCAGTTGTTTGAAGAATGGTTCACTATGCATTTTTGTCCCGCAGTCGAAAAATACTGCAAGGCAAATAATTTAGATTTCAAAGTTCTTTTAATTTTAGATAATGCCCCTGGGCATCCTATCTCACTCAATGATTTAAATAACAATGTGAAGGTTATATTTCTTCCACTAAATATGACTTCTTTACTCCAGCCAGTGGACCAAGGAGTTATTTCTACATTAGTAGTAGTAGTGGCATGTGATGCAAGAAAGCAAATGTATGACCTTATGCAGCATCAGCCAAAAAAAAAAAAAAAAATCACACCATTCCCTCCAAATGCCTGTCCAGTTCCTCCTTAAATTTATTCAACCTATCAACTTCCACAACGACAGATGGAAGTTTGTTCCAGCAATTAACCACCTGCTGGCTAAAGGCAAATTTCCGCACATCTATTCTACATCTGTCTTTTCTTAATTTGAATTTATGCCCCCTTAGGTTCGTAATCTGAACAAGTGGAAGGATCCCATCAGAATTCAGCGTGCTCAACCCATTCAAGGCCTTATATACCTCAATCAGATCAACGCACAGGTGCCTAGTCTCCAGCCACTGCAATTTGCAGAACTTAAGCCTCTCTTAGTAAGAGGATCCCTTCATTCCCCTCACCAATCTTGTTGCCCTTCTCTGTACACGCTCAAGTAAATCTACATCCTTCCTAAAATGAGGCCTCCAGACGTACGCAGTACACAAGGCGTGGCCTGACAATTGCCTTATACAGAGGGATAATCACTTCCTCTTCCCTGCTAGCAAAATTCCTATATATCATTGACAAAACCCCATGACCTGCCCTGGCAGCCTGTCTGCATTGCTCAGAAAACTTCATATCTGCCTGCACAATTACTCCCAGGTCTTTTTCATTTTCTACCACCTTAAGTGTAGTACCACACAGTTGGTACGTTTCTCTGGGGTTACTTCTACCCATATGTAGTACTTTGCATTTGTCAAGGTTAAACTTCAGTTGCCACTTCTTAGCCCATACGCGCAAATTATCTAGATCCTGTTGCAGTAGCACACTGCCATTACTGTCATTAACAACCCTGCCAACCTTTGTATTATCTGCAAACTTCGACACTAAGCCTGATACACCTTCATCAATATCATTGATAAATATACAAAACAACAGTGGACCCAACACCAAACCCTGTGGGACTCCAATAATCACATTAGTCCAAGAAGAGCAGCACCCATTGATTACCACCCTCTGTCTTCTCCCACTTAACCATCCTTTTATCCATTGTAGCAACTTACCCTTAATACCATTCTGCTCCAATTTGTACAACAGTCTTCCATGCGCAACAGTGTCAAAAGCTTTCCTGAAATCCAAATATATGATATCAAAATTATTTTTCGCATCCAGTTCCTTTGTAACCACATCATAATATCCTATCAAATTTGTCAGACAAGGCTTTCCCTTAACAAACCCATGCTGTGTCTGAATTATTGCTGCATTCTTGTCTAGATGATCCTGCAATGCATCTTTAACCACTGACTCCATTATTTTACCAGGAACAGAAGTTAAACTAACTGGTCTGTAATTACTGGTGTCACCCTTTGATCCCCCTTTGTGAATTGGGGATACATTTGCACATCTCCAGTCCGTGGGAACCTCCCCTGAGTCCAAGGATGCTCTCATAATTATGGCTAAGGGTTTGCTTAGTTGCTTTGCCATCTCCTTTAATATAACTGGATAGATCCCATCCATCCCAGCCTTTCTTATGTTTAATTTCAACAATTTCTCCTCCACTTTGCTTTCAGTTATTACAAAATCATTAAGTATCCTGCTACAATTTGATAACCTGCCATTTTCAAACCTTAATAATTCCTCATGTGTGAATGTAGAGGCAAAATACTCATTCAGTTTGTTTGCTATCTGAGCAGGATCATCAACAGTCGAACCATCGATGTCAAGTGGACCAATCAGATTCATCCCCTTCCTTTTAGAGTTTATATAAGTAAAGAAATCCTTGCTGTTTTTCTTAACATCTTAGCATTCAAAGCATATTATTTGAGACAAACGTTTGCTCAGTCAATTCAAGCTACAACTGGAGATGACGCAATCACTCTCGATGAATTTTGGAAAAAACCACGATATTAAAACATACACAAATCGTGGGAAGAAATGACAAACAGCTGCATGAGAGCAATCTGGCAGAATCTTTTGCTCAAATGCGCAAATGATTTTTGCGGTTTCATTAATCCTGTCAACAAAGTTATTGGTGAAATTACTACAATTGGAAAAGACTTCGGCTTTGACGAAGTAGATTCGGAAAATATTAGAGAATTATTGGAATCGCATTCAAAAGACTTTAGTAACGACGATCTTGAAATTGAGCATCAACATGCATACGAGGAAGAAGACGAAAATGAAGCAGAAGAAAAGCAAATTGCACCCAAAGAAATTTCATTCAAAAAACTTGAAGAACTGTTTAATACACTTGAAAAAGCAAAGGAATAGAGATTGATCCAGATGCAGAGAGAAGCATGAACGTTCGTCGAGGGTTAGATAAGCAAATTGATTGTTATCGCAAAATCATGGAGGAAAGGAAGAAAGCTACCACTGTTCAATCGAAGTTAGATAAGTTTTTTTGCAAAAAATAAAATTTAAATCATACTATCTTTTTTTAAAATTTATTCCTTAATAATTTAAGAACTATGCAGTGCATTATAGGTACGTATTGAGTAAGAAAAAATGTTTTTACAATTTTATAATTTTCAAGGATTCATTATAATTATTCCCATTGTTTCTTAAGTTTGATTAGTGCGGTTTTAATATGTGCGGTATATTTCAAGGATCCATTAACCGCACTAATCAAGGGTTTCCTGTCTATTGATACTACATGGGTGCTACATTTCTTTAGGATAGCTAGAGAAAAACTGCTACCAATTGAGAAATTTTCACAATGGGTACAGCTAGCTGTAGCCATTGCATATGATAGGCCTAACGGATTTGATCTCAAATTGAAGATATTTCTTCCTAGGTGTGCAGAAATATGGGAAAATATAAAAATTCTGAATAGTTTTATTTTACAGAATGTGCCAATTTTCTCTACTAGCACTGCCTACCTTAAAAGAAAGAATAGTTTTATTTTACAGAAATAAGAAAGGATTCAACACTTACTGGTTTACCTGCTCATGAACAAACACATTCTACATTTCTTTAGAACAGCTACAGAAAATCTCTGCTACCAATTGCGAACTTTTAGCAATGGGTACAGCTAGTCTAATGTTATCTTTCCTCGGTCAAGTTGCCTCTCTGACTTGATTGAAGACAAGTTTATGCTTGCTGTAGATTTCTGTGTCCCCTGATAATTTATAATCATTTTATGCAATTTTCCTCTCTGACTTTCATTTAGTTTTAAACCTTGAATGCTGCCTTTTAGTTGGTATAGAAAACATAGTACCTTCTCTGATTATTTTCCTGAATGCTTTCCATTTAGTATTTGTAGTTGGAAATCATCATATTTAAGTAAATCCCACATCATTACACTGTGATCACTGCCATTTAGTGATTTTTTTAATCTACAGATTCTTAATGCATAAAGAGTCGCTGCTGATAATCAGATCAAGAATATTGCTCTCTCTTGTTGCCTCTCTAACATGCTGCTGTAGAAAACAGCCATCCAATAAATTCACAAAAGTTTTGCTAGTGTTTGAGTGACCAACCCACAAATTCTAGGCAGTATCTGGAAAGTCCCCTGTTGTAAGATATTATGATTTCCTGGGCAAGTTTATTTGTCTGTATAGTTGTTAATTTATCCTTTCAGTTTGACAGTGACTCTTGCAAGTGTACTACTTTCCACAGTTTTTTTGAGCTCACATTTAATTGCACAGTTGGAAGATTTGTTGTTATTCTCTAGAAGCTCTTTATTTACATCGTTACTTTATTAACTCGCATCATCATTGTCTGAGAATTGACACGAAGGGATATGCTTAATTTTTGTTTCTTGTCCAGTTCTTAGATAAGCAGATTTAATTCCTATTTCTACTTCTATTGCAATGTAAGGCAACAATATATTGAAGGTTTACCTGCAGTAAAGAAAGTGACAAGTAAAATGAAACTAAACAAAGGTGAGCACATTACATTGCACTTATTTATATAGCTTTATCTGAGCAATGTCTTGTATATGTACCTGTTGATAGCATTGTAGTGTAAATTGGTTTATTTGTAAGCGATTCCCCATTTGGTAGCAGTGTCCCCTGTAAGAAATTGACCAATTTGAAGATTTGTTTTTCAGTACTTATAGTAATTTAGTGTTAAAGTATCATTTCATTTCATAAAAGCATAGTAATGTTGCATTTTTAATTAATATACATTTTGTACTGGATTTTTTGAGGGCCAAGGTTAAATGAATTTTTGGACATTTATATAAGCTGGGCTTGCAAAATTTCAGTCACAAGACTCAATAGTTTCCTCACTTTTGCCAGTGCCCTTCACTGCTAGTGTGGAATGCAAACCCTGTCTCGATAGAACTCTCTGCTCTGCTTTCAGAATGTTTATGCACCAGTAATCTAGTTTCTCTTCCATTAGATCAGACAGCTCTAATGGAAGAGAAACTAGAACAAAATAATAATAAATAAATAAATGAAATAAAATAATTAGATAAAATGGGACAAATTGTTGGTAGCTGCCAGGTCCAGCTACCAACAGATTTCCTATTTTACAGGAAGAATTTGTGGAAGAAGCCATATAACTCTCATCTGAGCTAGCTCAGCCATGGTGTGGAAGAGGGCCCCTCCCTAAAAGTTCCTCTCATTCACGCAGAAATCAAATTCAGTCCTTTTCCACATGATGTATAAGAATAATGTTTATAAAAGTTTATAGATTTTGTATTCATGTACATTAGCATTCAATCAGAATGTTAGCATTAGCAGAGGCATACGATGCAAGAGAGCAAGCTTATACAGCATCAGCCAAAAAAAAAAAAAAAAAAACCTCCCATTTCACCCCTCCATTTGTTCCAAATGCCTGTTCAGCTCAGCCTTAAATTTATTTAGGCTATCAACTTAACAAAAGATGGAAGTCTGTTCCACCAACCAACCACCCACTGGCTAAAGGCAAACTTCTGCACATCCATTCTACAACTGTCTTTCCTCAATTTGAATCTATGTCCCCTCAGGTTCTTAATCTGAACAAGAGGAAGAATCCCATCAGCATTCAGCTTGCTCAACCCATTCAAGGCCTTATACACCTCATTCAGATTACTTTGCAGGTGCCTACTCTCCAGGCACTGCAATTTGCAGAACTTAAGCCTTTCTTGGTAAGAGCACCCATTTGTTCCCCTCACTAATCTTGTTGCCCTTCTTTGTACTCGTTCTAGCAACTCTACATTCTTCCTAAAATGAGGCCTCCAGACCTGTACACGGTACTCTAGGTGTGGCCTGACCATTGCCTTGTACAACAGGATAATCACCTCCCTGTCCCTGCTAGAAAAATTCCTATATATCATTGACAAGACTCCATGACCTGCCCCGGGAGCCCATCTGCACTGCTCAGCAAACTTCATATTTGACCGCACTATTACCCCCCAGGTCTTTTTCACTTTACACTTCCCTGAGTGTAGTACCACACAGTTGGTACATTACACATCTGTTGTTATGATATTACATTTTTTAGTTATTGATATTACAATTCTTAGAAGTAATCCGCATGTTGATAAGTATTTGTTAATTTCTGCTGTAAATTGGCGTATCATAGCAGTTTACAGAATCTGCTGTGTGAAGTGTTGCTGCAGCTTGCATCTTCAATTCTTAATGGCTTTTAATTGATTTTGAGATGTTGATTTATTGATCTCTTATATGTAAAATAAGCATGTTAGCATTCTGTTATTGTTTTAGAATGAATTCATGTCTATATTCAAGAGGCATATAATTAAAATAGAAGATAAGTAGCGCATTTTTATATGATGAACTTCAAAGAACTTTCCATTATTACCACTTAACGTCACCAGACTAATTAAGTGGATTTTTCAAAGAAGTCCCCCTAATTAGTCTTAGTCTCGTTATATGTATTTGTAGAAACTGCTCTGCAGCCAACTGAATCAATCATAATTCAGTGCATTCCAAAATAATGGTCAGTATTAGTATTGGCAAAATGATGGAAGGAAGCAAGCTTATGTCATTAACTGGGAAAAAAAAAAATATTTGAGACATGAGTACATTATTTTTCTTTCACTTCATTTACCCATTTCTGTTAGTTATTTCTCTGGCTTCTCTTTAAATTTAGATAAACTGCCAAGCTTGTGGGCTAGCATTCTGTCAGTCACTCTTTGACTAAAGGAAAATTTTTGGACATATATTCCACAATTGTACCCTCTCAATTTAATTTTATGCCTTCTTATGTATGTCATGTGAAAAGATGCTTTTGGCCTTTAGTTTATTCAACCCTTTTAAAGTTTGCATACTTGATTATGTCACTGCACTGCACTGTGCTTGGTTTCCAAACACTAACTTATAGAACTCAACTCTTTTGAGTTCTGTAAGTTACAGAATTCTTAACAAATTTTAAAAAAAATTTTTTAAGGAATTTATTCAGAAGGCTAAAGAGGTTTTAATTTTTTTTTTTTCTGACAAAGAAGTGATATAAGGTATAAATATATAATATGATAATAACAGCACTTAGTTTGTCCCCATCAATTGTGTAGATACCCTGCACTACAATACAAAGGTTAAGGTTACAGTGTAAATCACTTGTGAGGAAAGCTCCATTTTTATTAGTCACAGAATTCATAGACTAGAAGCTGAATAGAAATCTCTGTTCAGCTGGTGCATGATAACTCAAATCGCTGAAACTATAAATGTGTAGCCGAGTTTTATATGCATTCTAAAAATTTTGAATAGAATTGAGGTTTTCTAAGAGTAAACAGTATTCTTTTGATTAACTTTTTTCTTTTTTTTTTTGAAAATTTGAATATGCTTTTAAATATAATATATCATTTTCAGTGATCTCTTTACAGAAATGACTGGAACGGTGGTATTTTTAGGCAATGCCCTTCTTGATATCTCAGCATTTTGTGAGGATGATCTATTAAAAAAATATGACCTGAAATCTGACATGGCCATTGAAGCCTCAGAACAACATTCTGGTCTTTTTGATGAGCTTATGCATCTTTCTCCAGTTTTAACTCCTGGTGGTTCAGCTCAAAATGCTGCACGAGTTGCACAGTGGATTTTGCAAGATCGTGGAACAGGAAGTGTTACCTTCATTGGCTCTGTTGGGCAAGATGATTATTCTAATTTACTTTTTGAAAAGCTTACATCATCTGGTGTAAAGATTCTGTACCAGTATCATTCAGCTCCAACTGGAGTTACTGCAGGTCTTATAACTGCTAATGGTCAAAGGACATTATGTGCAAGATTGGGTGCTGCATCATTATTAAATATAAGCTTTTTACATGAAAAAGAAGTAAAACAGTCTATTACAGAAACAAAGATAATATATGCAGAGGGCTTCTTATTATCTAATAATCCAAGTTGCATATTTCATGTAGCAAGATTAGCAACTGAGTATAACAAAATCTTTGCAATGAATTTATCTGGCGAATATGTTTGTGAAAATCACTCACAAGCATTAAAGGAATGCATATATTATGCTGATATAGTAATAGGGAATGCTACTGAGGCTAAATCATTTGTTAGGAGTTTGGGTGAAAAAACTGATGATATTCTGATTATTGGAAAATTTATTGCGTCACTTCCACATGTGAAGCAGCATGCACGTATTGTTGCCATAACCCAAGGGCCAGATCCTCTTTTTGTAATACAATCAGAAAACTTAAAATTTTATCAAATCCCTGCAGTAGAAGAAATTGTAGATACAATTGGCTGTGGTGATGCATTCGTTGGTGGTTTTTTAGCTATGTTTTCTCAGGATAAAAATATTGAATATGCAGTTCAGTGTGGAATTTATGCTGCAAGAGAAGTCACCAGACATCGAGGCTGTATTCTTCCTTCACATCCACCAGAATTAACTGATAAAGTTAGTTAGTAGCAGGTACATGTGAATCCAAAGATATATGTTATTGAAAGTATATTTTATATGCTGTGCTATAGTTTTTGAAACTTTGTTAATAAGTTTTTGGAATCCTGGGAACAAATGCTAAAATTTTAAAGATGAAAATTAGGATAAAAGAACTGTCTACTGTACTAGACTCTAACAAGAGTACAACGAAATTAAAGCCCATGAATATCCTTAATTTTCTAATTTTTTGTTTTTTCATTCATCAGTGATGCATGTTGTATATGGATTAAACTATCAGAAAAACTGGATTAATAGTCTATTTCTTTCCAATAAATTATACACAAAGAAAGGCACATAGTTGATTTAAAAAAGTACAAGTTATTCCCCCCCCCACCACAAGGCTGATTTTATTTGGGAAATCACTGGCATTCCTCCCTGTGAGTACTTGAGTGCAACCTATAATTATCCTGTGCACAAAAAGAAACGTTGAAATAAGTTCAAAAATGACCAGCAGTCGCACACACCAGGAAATTCGTGTTTAAGCAACTATAATATAAAGGATGTGTCAGGGTTGTAAAAAGTCAATTTAATTTATTTATATAGTAATGCCAAGGGTATTGAAATAAATTGAACAAATCTGAAGTTTTGATTATGTCAATCAGTTCTGATGTAATAAGACTAATGGAGACATAATGCCATCCAGAGATAGGGCATGAAGAATTAAATTATGGGGAGTATAGCGTGTTCGGGAGGGGAAGTTATACTTCTTATCAAAAGTTCTCTAAAAGCGATCAGACTATATCCAGAATCAAGTAAAGTTCAGATGGCCATTGAGTCTGTGTGATGTAAGGTCACATGCAGTGGAGGGAAGATGATAGTTGGGTATGTTACAAACCAGATGATTCTGAGGAATATGACAAAAATCTCTACGGGCAACTTGAATGGGTAGCCAAGTGTCTTATTATGGGCGACCCGAGTTTACCTCATGCAGATTTGAAACTGTGGATGGCCAAACACCATAGGAAACAGATTTCTGAGCAATCTGAATGATTGTTATTTATTCAAACATGTCAGAAAAAGTACCAGGAGCTCTAATAACCTTACTAAGGATCTCAACTACATTCAAAATTTGACAGTGCAGGAACCAATAGCAAGTAGTGTCCACAATGTCATAAAGTTGGTAGTGCCCAAAGATAATTCTATTGTGAAGGGAAAAGGAGCGGGTTTCAATTTCAACAGAGGGAATTATAATGGATTGAGGTATTTCTTGGGCTCTATTAACTATATAGAGCCCAAGAAATAATAAGCTGTTGAGTATGAGTTCATTATGGGAAGTATTCAAAGGATTTATTTTGGAAGTTCATACATTTATTCAAGACATTTCACAAAAGAAAGATGCCCCTGTGGATGACCAGAGAGGGCAAGGGTTTAATTGAGCTAAAGAAAAAAGCATGGGATAGTTACAGACTGTAGCATAGATCAGCATTTCCCAAACTTTTTTAGTCATGGGTCACTTTTCATCTCACAATATATATATATATATATATATATATACGGAACACTTACAAAACACAAGTTTAGTAGGAGCCAAAGAACTGTTTGCTAATATTTTATTACTTACGATGCGCTGTGCATCAGGAACATCTTTATTTCCAACACATGTAAAGCCGAAATTCAAATAACTGTCATTGTACTTTTGTTTTGGTCTTTTATTAGTTGGTTCCTGTTTTCCACTTCAGATTTTTGGGAAACAAAAGGCTGCGATTGTTCATCCTCACTTTGAAGTTATTACCACTTGTAATTACCTTCTCCGAGCTCATTTCAGGTAGACTGGATGTTCTAATATCGATAGCCTTATCATCCTGCCCACGAAGAACAGCAGAATGACCAACCGGCTGCTTATCTTTAGTGACACTCCGATTTCTAGGCATAATGATATATCTCTTTTGGGGATTACCCTGACTTCTAATCTCTCTTGGCACAAGAGAGATTAGAAGTCATCCTCTGCATCTAAAAAACTTGGTTTTCTCTTTCGCTCTCGGCGCTACTTTTCTTCCAAACAGCTGCTCACTCTGTATAAATCGCAAATCCGCCCTGCCATGGAATATTGTTCCCACATTTGGGGGTGGTGCCCGCAAAACCTCTCTCAAGCTTCTTGATTCCATTCAGAAGAGGGCAGTTAGGTTAATTAATGATACATCTCTAACAGAGTCTCTCCACTCGCTTTCTCTTAGATGTACTGTTTCTGCTGCATGCCTCTTCTACAGATACTTCCATGGGCACTGTTCTTCTGAATTGGCTTCTATAATTCCCGCTCTCTCTTTCAAAACAGTCCGAACACGTGCCGCCACCAGTCAACATCCATTTACTGTCCAACTTCAAACCCACAGAACCAACTTTTCATCTTCCTCATTTATTCATTCAACTGCCGTTTTCTGGAACAACCTTCCTTCATACGTATTTCCTGAACATTACAATCTACAGAAGTTCAAGTCCAATGTCAACAAATATCTTCTTTCGTCTTCTCAACCTCCAACCCAAGCATGGTACTAAATACTATAGGTTCTAATACCTCTCGTGTTTGGGGTTCACATAAAAAAAAAAAAAAAAAAAAAAAGCATCTATGATCAGGCCTGCCAGAAACCAAATCGGCTCACTGAGTCATATGTTAGCATTTAGCATTAGTAAAGGCACATGATGCAAGAAAGCAAGCTTATATAGCATCACCCAAAAAAAAAAACCTCTTCTCATTTCACCCATCCACTCGCTCCAAATGTTTATATAGTACTGCCTTGAATCTGTTTAAGCTATCAACTTCTACAACGACAATGGAAGTTTGTTGCAGCAATCAACCACCCGCTAACTAAAGGTAAACTTCTGCACATCTCTCCTATAACTATCTTTCCTCAATTTGAATTTATGTCCTCTCAGGTGATTATTCTGAGCAAGAGGAAGAATCCCATCAGCATTGAGCATGCTCAAACCATTGACGGCTTTATAAACCTCAATCAGATAACCCCACAGGTGTCTAGTCTCCAGATACTGTAATTTGCAAAACTTAAGCCTTTCTCTGTAAGAGCAACCCTTTATTCCATTCACTTTGGGAAATCTTGTTGTCCTTCTCTGTACTCATTCCAGCAACTCTACGTCCTTCTTGAAATGAGGCCTCCAGACCTGTATACAGTACTCAAAGTGTGGCTTGACCATTGCCTTATACAAGGGCACAATCACCTCCTTATCCCTGCTGCCGACCAGGCTAGCCGGGTGGGTAAAGTGCCTGCCTGGCAAGCCAAAGGTCGCGGGTTCGAATCCCGCCTCGGGCTTGCATCAGAATACTGCAAAAACCTTGGGAGGTGCATTATGGTCACAGAAGCCGATGCGCCAACAACTAACTAACTAAAAAAAAAAAAAAAATTATCCCTGCTAGAAAAATTCCTGTATATCATTGACAAGACACCATAAGCTACTCTTGCAGCCCGTCTGCACTGCTCAGAGAACTTCATATCTGCCTGCACAATTACCCCCAGGTCCTTTTCATTCCACTGTCAGTGCAGTACCACAGAGTTGATACTTTGCTCTGGGGTTGCTGTTTCCCATACGTAGTACTTTACATTTGTCAATATTAAACTTCATTTGCCACCTCTCAGCCCATCTGCTCAACCTTTCCAGATCCTGTTGCAGCAGCATATTGTCAGTAGTGTCCTTTGACAACCCTGCCAACCTTTGTACCGTCTGCAAACTTGGACATTAAGCTTGATATACCATCATCAATATCATTTATAAATACAGGAAACAATAATGGACCCAACACTGAACCCTGAGGAACTCCACTAATAACATTAGTCCACGATGAGCAGTGTCCATTGATTACCACTCTCTGTATTCTCCCCATCAACCACCCCTTTATTCACAGCAGCAATTTGCCTCCAATGTCACACTGCTCCAATTTGTGCAGCAGTCTTCCATGTGCAACAGTATCAGAAGCCTTTCTAAGATCCAAGTATATAATATCAAAGTTATTCCCTGCATCCAGTTCTTTTGTTATTGCATCATAGTATCCAATCAAATTGGTCAGGCAAGACTTCCCCTTAACAAAACCATGCTGTGTCCGAGCTATAACTGAAGTCTTGTCTAGATGATCCTGCAGTGCTTCTTTAACCAGTGCCTCCATTAATTTTCCGGGAACAAAAGTTAAACTCACAGGTCTATAATTACTTGTCGGCCTTTGATCCTCCTTTGTGAATTGGGGTCACATTGGCACATCTCCAGTCTGTGGGTACCTCCCCTGAGTCCAAGGAAGCTCTCATAATTATGGCTGAGGGTTTGCTTACTTCCTTTGCTGCCTCCTTTAATATAACTGGATAGATCCCATCCACCCCAGGTGCCTTTCTTGTGTTTATCTTCAACACTTTACTCTCAGTTATTACAAGATTCTCTAGCTTACTGCCAGAGTTGAATACACCTCTGTCATTCCCCTCGCTGAATAACTGCTCGTGTGTGAATGTCAATGCAAAATATTCATATAGTTTGTTAGCTACCTGAGCAGGATCATCAACAGTTGACCCATCAATATCAAGTGGACCAATCTGATTCATCCCCTTCCTTCTAGAGTTTACATAAGTAAAGAACTCTTTGCTGTTTTACTTTGCATCCTTTGCCAAAGATTTCTCATAATCTGCCTTTGCCTGCCTAACCTCCTTTGTAACTTGGTTACAGATCAACTTGTATCTATCATAGGCTTCTGTGTCACGTGTGAATTTATATGTATCTCATGCATTTTTGTTCTGTCATATGTCTCATTAGTTCATCTGACATCCATTTAGGACTAAACCTTGAACAATAATTCTTAGTTGGTATGTAAAGCCTAGTAGCTTCCAAGATAAGTTCTTTGAATGCTTTCCATTTTGAATTTGCTGTTGGTAACATCTTTAGTTGGTCCCACTGTATAGAATTTAAATACTGTCTCAGACCATCGTAGTTGCCTTTACGAAAGCAATAACCCTTCCCTTTACCGTAACCCTTAACCTTCCCTTAACCCTTGCCATAGGTTAGGATATTTTTTTTTGTTTTAGAAGAAATTTTATTTCTAATAAGGCTATAACTAATTTAAAACTCTACAAAGGTAACAGCACAGTGTAATACATATAACGGAAATTTGGTAGCAGAATACATATTATTGCATTTAGGTATCTTTTAGTTTGGTGTAATATTCTCAAGTTAAACTGAATTTAAATAGAAATTATTCCTCAGACAGAAGAATCATTATACCAATTTTTAAGAAAGGGACCAGAAGAGAATGCAACAAATGTAGGGGAATCGCCCTATTATGCCACTGTTCTAAAATCTTTGAGTGAATTCTTGAGACAGGATTGAGGAATAAGAGAGAATGAGGGAAGAACAATATGGATTTATAAGAGGAAGGTCAATGATTGACTTGATATTTGCCTTAAGAGAATTGCTAGAAAGACACTGGGAGTTTTCCAAGAGTGTTTTTTGGTATTCTTAGACCTTGAAAAGGCATATGATAGTGTGCAAAGAAAAAAAGTGTGGGAAGGGTTTGGAGAAAATGGTAATAGATAGGGAGGAGGTAGTGATGATTAAAAATATATATATTTAAAGTGTAAAAATTGTGCGAGGACAAAATTTGGGGATTCAGATTGGTTTTCAGTGTCCAATATTCAGTGTATTGCCACCACTACTTTGTTTTATTGTCATGGACAATATCCTTGCAGCAGTGGATGATAAAAAAGGTGGAACAATAGTATTTGCAGATGATGTTGTCCTTTGGGCAAACAAGGAGGAAGAACTTCAAGAGAAACTAACACATTGGGAAGGAGTAGTTAGTGAGTATGGTTTAAAGATAAGTGGCCAGAAAAGCAAAGAGATGGTGATGGACAGAGAGGAAGAGGTGAGTGTAAAAGATGTGAAATTGGGGAAGGAAATGCTGGAAGTGGTGGATAATTTTAAGCTCCTAGGGAATTCATTAACTTGCAGCCTATATGGAAATAACTAGGAGAATAGCAACTAGTCAGGGTTTCTTCTATACTTTTAATAGCTTGTTATGGGCTCGGGAAGTTCCAATGAAATGTAAAAAGCTGATATATAAGGCGAAGGCAGATTACGAGAAATCCTTGGCAAAGGATGCGAAGAAAAACAGCAAAGAGTTCTTTACTTATGTAAACTCTAGAAGGAAGGGGATGAATCAGATTGGTCCACTTGATATCGATGGGTCAACTGTTGATGATCCTGCTCAGGTAGCTAACAAACTAAATGAATATTTTGCATCGACATTCACACATGAGGAGTTATTCAGCGAGGGGAATGCCAGAGGTGTATTCAACTCTGGCAGTAAGCTAGAGAATCTTGTAATAACTGAGTGTAAAGTGGAGGAGAAATTGTTGAAGATAAACACAAGAAAGGCACCTGGGGTGGATGGGATCTATCCAGTTATATTAAAGGAGGCAGCAATGGAAGTAAGCAAACCCTTAGCCATAATTATGAGAGCTTCCTTGGACTCAGGGGAGGTACCCATGGACTGGAGATGTGCAAATGTGACCCCAATTCACAAAGGAGGATCAAAGGCTGACACAAGTAATTATAGACCTGTGAGTTTAACTTCTGTTCCCAGAAAATTAATGGAGGCACTGGTTAAAGAAGCACTGCAGGATCATCTAGACAAGACTTCAGTTATAGCTCAGACACAGCATGGTTTTGTTAAGGGGAAGTATTGCCTGACCAATTTGATTGGATACTATGATGCAGTAACAAAAGAACTGGATGCAGGGAATAACTTTTGATATTATATACTTGGATCTTAGAAAGGCTTTTGATACTGTTGCACATGGAAGACTGCTGCACAAATTGGAGCAGTGTGGCATTCGAGGCAAATTGCTGCTATGGATAAAGGGGTGGTTGAGGGAGAGAAGACAGAGAGTGGTAATCAATGGACACTGCTCATCGTGGACTAATGTTATTAGTGGAGTCCCTCAGGGTTCAGTATTGGGTCCTTTATTGTTTTCTGTATTTATAAATGATATTGATGATGGTATATCAAGCTTAATGTCCAAGTTTGCAGATGATACGAAGGTTGGCAGGGTTGTCAAGGACACTACTGACACTATGCTGCTGCAACAGGATCTGGAAAGGTTGAGCAGATGGGCTGAGAGGTGGCAAATGAAGTTTAACATTGACAAATGTAAAGTACTACACATGGGAAACAGCAACCCCAGAGCAACGTATCAACTCTGTGGTACTACACTGACAGTGGTAGAGAATGAAAGGGACCTGGGGGTGGTTGTACAGGCAGATATGAAGTTCATGGTGTATTGTCAATGATATATAGGAATTTTTCTAGCAGGGATAAGGAGGTGATTATTCCCTTGTATAAGGCAATGGTCAGGCCACACCTAGAGTACTGTATACAGGCCTGGAGACCTCATTTCAAGAAGGATGTAGAGCTGCTGGAACGAGTACAGAGAAGGGCAACAAGATTAGTGAATGGAACAAAGAGGTGCTCTTACGAAGAAAGGCTTAAGTTTTGCGAATTACAGTGTCTGGAGACTAGGCAGCAGCGAGGTGATCTGATAGCGGTGTATAAAGCCTTGAATGGTTTGAGCATGCTCAGTGCTGATGGGATTCTTCCTCTTGCTCAGAATAATCACCTGAGAGGGCATAAATTCAAATTGAGGAAAGACAGATGTAGGATAGATGTGCGGAAATTTGCCTTTAGCCAGCGGGTGGTTGGTAGGTGGAACAGACTTCCATCCCTTGTCGTGGAAGTTGATAGCCTAAATAAGTTTAAGGCTCGGCTGGACAGGTATTTCGAACGAACAGAGGGGTGAAGTGGAAGTGGTTATTTTTTATTTATTTATTTTACTTTAATTTTTTTGGCTGATGCTGCATAAGCTTGCTTTCTTGCATCAAATGCCTCTACTAATGCTAATGCATATTTGTTTCCTATATTGACCTATGCTGCTGAGACGTGGAGGATGAATAATAGGGATTCTAGCAGAGTCCAAGCAACGGAAATGAAGGTGCTAAGGACTATGCTAGCTAAAACTAGAAGAGATAAAATAAGAAATACTGATATAAGAATGAATTTGGGAATAGAAAGTCTGAGGGAGAAGATGATTACATCACGTTTGCAATGGTTTGGATACATGAAGAGAATGAACTTGGACAGATTACCAAGAAGAATGTTTGAGATGAAAATAGACAAAAATAGGCAGAGAGGAAGACCCAGGAAGAGGTGGAGAGATCAGATTAGAGATGTGGAACCAAAGGGAATTGAGTGGGAGAGAATGATTTGAAGACAAGATCTGGAAAGACAGAAAAAGATAGAAGGCTTTGATTCATCTGACCCAACCTTAAGAACAGTGATGAAGATAAAGACTAGAGCAGCAAAGCAACTGGTTCAAAGTAGAGGAAGTGCTGTGACTCAGAGAAGAACTGAAAGGATGGTTCTACTACAAATATCACATCCTTATGAAATGTGCTTCTTGTGCAGTTATTGTGGGCCTATCTGGAACAGACATGATACAGCCAAGGGGAATGTATTGTGTCCTGTTCCAGATATGCAAGAACACACATTTGTGTTAGTTATTGTCAGTGATTCTGTTGTAAAGGAAAGGGAAAATATGTTGTGCTATAAGGAAAGGTGGAATAGGACCAGGATACGGTCGATCTGCCAATCCACACTGGACCAGCATGGCAGATTATGGTCCATTTCCTTCAGCATGAATTGTTGAGGAGGCTTCCATCCTGCAGTGGGTTGATAATAGCTGCACTTTACTTTTTATGTCTGCCAGGAGCAAAAATAGATGACATTGTAGAATAGATATCATCTGTTAAGAGCACAAATGATGATATTTTTGTACAAATGTCAGTACATTGCTGATGTGTACAAAAGTCCTCAGATCTTTTACTCTTAACGATATTAAGAGGAGAAGATCTGAGGATGTACTTAACAAGTACAGGGCAATGTTGGGAAAAAGTTGCAAGTTAGGATAAATTTGAAAGTGACTGCAATCTTGCCCAGACAAGATAGAAGGGAGTACATGTTGAGAGTTGTGTTAATCACTTCAGCACTGAAAAGATTGTGCAAGACTCATGGGATAGAATTTTTCTCAGCATGGTCTATGCTTGTTAACAAAAGAGACCATTTTTACAGGGATGGGATACACTAAAGCAAGAGTACAAGAATATTCACTGATGCTACTGAGACAGTGTTAAGTGGGTCGACAACTGATAGATTGCAGGGGGGGGATACACAGAATAATAGATTAACTAGAGCCGCAGGTAGAAATGAAAGTGATTCTTACATTGGTTCTATTTGTAAAATAACAAGAGAAGTGTACCTCAATATAGTATGCAGAACGCTTCTGTATGATTCTCTCCAGAAATTAAAATGAAAAAATTGTTATACCTGGAGAGAAAGGAAGTGAATGAAATAGTCAATAAGAGTTTAAAAAATGAATTAGATGGTATGAACCAGAGCTGTAATGCTCAATACATTCTACATTGATATCAATATTTGTAAAATAATAAGAGGAGTTTACCTCAATATAGTACGTAGAACACTTCTGTATGATACTCTCCAGAAATTAAAACGAATTTCGTTTTAATTTCTGGAGAGTATCCAGACTCCTAGCTTTAGTGTACTGGCACGTACGCTAATGCTAGGAGCATAGTAAATAAATTTGACAAATTTGAAGTAGTGATTAAGTCATCAAATGCAGACATTGTGGGCATATCAGAGACATGGGATCACTCAAACATAAGAGATGCATAATTTGAATTTGAATATGAGGAGTGCAGAAAGAACGTGGTGTACGGTGTTACAGGGCTTGCAGCTTTTCATTTCTCCTAACTCTGCAATGAACTTTTGTGACACAAAACGGACTCTGTAAAAGCCAGAAAAGGGTAGATTATAGTGTAGTGTTGGGGGGTGTGTTGGTCTGTTGTTCATTTGGCTTCTTTGTCATTGGACCATTGAAAATCGAGTACCCAACGTTGCCTGTCCTTTACCACAGGGAGAAAGAAGTGACAGCACAGGAGAGACGTGGGGGGGGTTATGCTCTTAGTTAAGAGGTATATTAAATCTAAGGCAGTGCATCATCCAGTCAATATGGATGGATATTACATTGTTGAGTAAGTTTAGTGTGACATAAGCACTGGGAAAACGAAAGTGAGAGTAGAAATGTGTTATATCTCATAATTATGGCTATAGGCTTATTGACTATGATGACTACAACAAACAGTTATACAGAGAAATAGTGTGGGCCAGTAAATCAGAATGTCTTATAATGAAAGAATTTACACACTTGTAAGACTTGCAGATTTATTGGATGACTGTTTTCTATAGCAGCATATTAAAGAGGTGATAAGAGGAACCATTACTGTTAGTATTAGTAGTGGCAAGTGATGCAAGAAAGCAAGCTTTTACAGCATCAGCCAAAAAAATTTCACCTATTGATCCCTCCAATAGTTTTTCTAGTTCTTTCTTGACAATTCAAACTATCCACTTCCACAACAATGGATAGAAGTTTGTTCCATTAATCAACCACTTGGCTGAAGACAAAGTTCCAAACATCTATTTTGCAACCATCCTTCCTCAGTTTGAATTTATGCCCCCTTATGTGCTTAGTCCGAGTAAGAGAAAGAATCCCATCAGCATTGAGTTTGCCCAAACTATTCAAAGCCTTAAACACCTCAATTGGATCACCTCACAGGTGCCAGATTCCAGACACTGTGATATGCAAAACTAATCTTTCTTGGTAAGAGCACTTCTTTGTTCCCCTCACCAATCTCGTTGCAATTTTCTGTAACCTGTTCTCTACATCCTTCCTAAAATAATGCCTCAAGACCTGTTTGCAGTACTCAAGATGTGACCTGACCATTGCTTATACAATGGGATAATCTTCTTATCCCTGCTAGCAAAATTCCTGTATATCATTGATAAAAACCCCATGAGCTGCCTTTACAGCCTGTCTGCATTGCTCAAAGAACTTCACATCTGACTACACAATTACCCCCAGGTCTTTTTCATATTCCACTAAACTTACTTTACATTTATAAATGTTAAACTTCAGTTGTCATTTCTCAGTCCATCTGCCTTTTTTTTTTGTTATATATTGCAGTGATATATTGTCATTAACCACTCTGCTTACCTTTGCATTATCTGCAACTTGAACATTAAGCTCGATATGCCTTCATAAATAAATATAGAAAATAACAATGGGCCCAACACCAAACCCCAGAGATTCCACTAATAACATTAGTCCACAAAGAGCAATGTCCACTGATTATCACTCTGTCTTTTCCACCCAACCATTCCTTTATCCAGCAGCAACTTGCTCTTAATCTCACACTGCTTGAATTTGCACAGCAGTCTTTTATGTGGAACAGTATTACAAGCTTTTCTGAAATCTAACTGTATGATATCAGAATAATTTTTTGCATCTAGTTTTTTTATGACCACATCATAGTAACCATTCAAACTGGTCAAACAAGATTTCCCCTTAACAAACCCATGCTGTGTTTGAAGTATAGTTGCGGCCTTCTCTAGATGATTCTGAATTACTTCTTTTACTAGTGACTCCATTATTTTAACTGGAATAGAAGTTAAACTAACAGGTCTGTAATTAATTGTGTGATACTTTTATCTCCCCTTGGAAATTGAGGATACATTCACACATCACCAGTCTGTGGCGACTTCCCCTGAATCCAAGGATGCTGTCATAATTATGACTAAGGGTTTGCTCACTTCCTTTGCTGTCTCCCTTAATATAACTGGAAAGATACCATGTACCTTTCTTATCCTTTAACTTCAACAATTTCTGTTCCACTTTCCTCTCAGTTATTAAAAAATCCTTTAGCTTCCTGGTAGAACTTGATAAACTTCTGGCATTCCCTTCCCTAAAGAATACCTTATGTGTGAATGTAGATGAAAAATACTCATTCAGTTTGTTAGCAACCTGAGCAGGATCAAGGGTCAAATCATCAATATAGCATGGACCAATTTGATTCATCCCCTTCTACTGTTTACATGAGTAAAGAAGTCTTTGTTGTTTTTCTTTGCATCCTTTTCCAAAGATTTCTCATAATCTGCCTTTGCTTGCCTTGACCGCCTTTGCAACTTGATTACAGACTAGTTTTTATCTACCATAGGCTTCTGTGTTGCCTGATAATTTATATGTATTCCATGCACTGTTCTTCTCTGCCATGAGTTTCATCAGCTCCCCTGACATCCATTTAGGCCTATACCTTGAAGAGTATTTCTTAGTTGGTATGAAAATCCTAGTAGCTTCTATGATTAATTTCTTGAACGCTTTCCATTTAGAATTTGCTGATAGTAACATCATCAGTTGGTCCCACTGTATAGAATTTAAAACTGTGATACCACTGTAGTCACCTTTATGAAAGCAAAATCTCTTCCCTTTACCTTTGATGGTATCCAAAATTAATATACTGTGGTCACTGCCACCTATTGGTTCTTTAATCTACAGATTGTTAATGCATGAAAAATAAAATGATAATAAGTTCAAGAATATTGCTTTCTCCCCTCTTATCTAACATGCTGGTTTAAAAAAAAAAAAAAAAACAGTCATCCAATAAATCCACAAAGGTCTTGCTAGTGTTTCAGTGACCAACCGACAATTCCAGTAAATATCTAGAAAGCTGAAGTCCCCTGTTACTAGACATTCTGAGTTACAACCATTCTATTTCCCTATATATTGTTTTTTGTTGTACTCGTTACAGTAATTAGGTCTCTAACATACTCCTACTTTCATTTTTGCTTTCTCAGTGCTTATGTCACACCAAATTGACTGAACATTGCACTGGCCACCCATGTCAACTGGATGCACTGTCTTAGATTTTGTTTCTTAACTAAGAGCATAACCCTCTCCCTCCTATCCTGCCTGTCCTTTCTGTATGAACCATGCTCCCATATTCAAATTTTGCTTCCCTTATATCTGAATGACACCACATATCTGAAATCCCAATAATTAACTTCAAATTCATTAAATCTATTTCTTATACTCCCAGCATGTGGTGTACATGCAAGTATACATGCACCTCTTCTTACACTTAGTTACTCTACACAGCCCATGTATTTATTTGTTCCACTATGACTCCCAGCAGTCCTGGAAATCCCCATTGCCTTTCTTTCCAGGCTGCTGCTCATTTCAATAGAAGCAGTGCAAGAATCACTTTCACCTCTGCCAGCGGCTACTGTTAATCTATTAGTCTGTGTATCCCCCAAGCTAACAGTTTTCCGACCCACCTAACATTTCCTTGATAACATCAGCAAATATTCTTGCACCCTTTCTATTTAAATGTATTCCATCCCTGTAGAAGCACTCTCTCTTGTTAACAAGCACAGACCGAGCTGAGAAAAATTCTACCCCACGAGCCTTGCACAATCTCTCCAGGGCAGAACTGATTGACAATGCTCCCATCATATGGAGTTTTGTCACTGATATACAGGAACTTTGTTAGCAAGATGAGGTAATTATCCCATTGTACAAGACATTGGTTAGGCCACATCTTGAGCACTGCATACAAGCCTGGAGGCCTCATTTTAGGAGAGATGTAGATTTGCTAGAATGGGTACAAAGAAAGGCAGTGTGATTGGTAAAGGAAACAAAAAAGTGGTCTTACCAAGAGAGGCTTCAGTTCTGCAAATTGCAGCATCTGGAGACCAGACACCTGTGAGGTGATCTGATTGAGGTGTTTAAGGCATTGAATGGATTGAGAAAGCTCAATGCTTATGGCTTTCTTTCTCTTGCTCAGACTACTCACATGAGGGGAGGGCATCAGAGCTGGAACTAGGGTGGAGCAAAAGCAGAGCACCAGCCCCAGGTGCAGCATTTTAAGGGCACATTTGACCAGTTATATATTTTAAAATTCCTTCATTTTTGATTTAATTACAGTCAGACCTGTGTTTAGCAAACTTCTTTATAGCAAATTTTTTGAATTTTTTTTGGTAATTACATTTAAAAGTTTCTGTAAAATTAAGAAAATTTCCATACAACGAACGGATTATGAGAGACTTAACTTTGTATGCTTTTTTCCACCTCTGGCCTTTAGGCAATTTAAGCAATTAGAAAGTGCAAATTAAAGGTTAAAGGAACTATCATTCCAAAATGTAAGTGGAACGTAAAACATATGCAACCACTTATCCCACATACCGAGAAGTCATGCTAGTCAACTGCTTTCTATAGCCAATCAAAAGATTAAGGTGTATTCCCAACATGGATAATAGCTTCTGGTCAACTTGTGTTCTTTGTTTAAAATAAAAATAAACATTTTATTAAAAGAAATACTGCATTATCTTTGTACGTGCTACTTATGATTCCAGAAATTTTTGTGATTTTATGAGAGCAAAAAAAAATTATAAATTCAGGATTTATAATCACTTACGGGAAAAAAACATCAGGGCAGAACAGTGTTTTACAAATTTCGAAAATAACAGAGAAACTCCAATTATAAACTTTTATAAAGTATGGTCCGTTTTGTGACGTCACACCTCTGAGCTTTTTTGTTTGTCCTCCAGTGGTTAGCACTGAGAAAACAAAATTGAGAGTAGGAGTGTGTTAATGGCCAAATGACTCTGATGAGCATAATGAACAACTGAACAAAGAAATAGAGTGGGCCAGTAAATCAGATTGTCTTATAATGGGGGATTTTAATTTCCCAGATATTGACTGGAACTTGTGGGTTGGTCACTCACACACTAGCAAGCCTTTTGTGTATTTACTGGATGATTGTTTTCTACAGCAACATGTTTGGGAGGCAACTAGAGGGAGTAACACTCTTGATCTGATTACCGGTAGTGATTCTTCATGCATCAAGAATCTGCAGATAAAGGAACCACTAGGTGGCAGTGATCACAGTATGCTGATGTGGGATTTACTGAAAGAGATAACTACTGTCAGGGGTAAAGGATGGGGTTTTTGCTTCTTAAAGGTGACTATGGTGGTCTGAGATAGTTTTTAAATTGATGATGTTACCAACAGCAAATTCTAAATGGGAAGAGTTCAAAGAATTAATCTGGCTTTTCATGACAACTGAGAAATATTGTTTAAGGTTTAGGCCTAAATGGATGTCAGATGAATTTGTTTTTACTAAAATTGAGGAAACTTGAAAAAAAATTGAAGATAGTACCAGTTGAAATGAGAAAGGTGAAACGAAAAAAAAAAAAAGCCAGGTGTGCATGCTGAAGACGAATCGTCGAACTTCGGTGGAATAAAAATTTCTTGTTTTTCAATAATTGATTGTATTATAATGCAGTTAAATGAAATATTTGAATCTCTAAAAAAAGATAGTAGAAGACTAATTTTTTGACTGGCGAAGCGTTCCATTCAATGACAAGTGAAGATTTAGAAACTAAAGCTATTTTATTGTTAGAAAAATACCCTAAAATTAATCAAGACCAATTTAAAATTGGAATCAAATGCTTTAAACGCCAAGTAATTTAAATATCAGAAAACAAAAATTCCCACACAATATACACTGTGCTGCCACTTTATTAGGTACACCCCTGCTGTGCACACAAATGGTTTGTCCCACAATTTTGCAAGTCACATGACCACAGTTGTGGATATAAATGCAGCAGAACAACCTTTCTAGTATCAGTTAAGCGTACAAGCCGTAACAAGAATGGAGAAAAGGAGTGATCTAATGGACTTTGAGTGTCGCATGGTAGTAGGTGCAAGATGTGATGGACAAAGAATCTTTGAATCGGCAGTTCTGAACTTTTCACGCACCAGTTTCAAGGGCGTATCGAGAATGGTGCAACTAACAGAAAACATCTCAAGGGCATTCCTTTGGAAGAAAATTGCTTGTGGTTGGGAGAGGGCAGAGGAGGATGGCTAGAAATGTGCGAGCAAACAGACGGGCCACAATGTCGCACATCACATCAGAATACAAACTTGGTGCGCAGAACAAAATATCGCAATGGACCACTAGTCGCACTGTTGCAAATGGGCTACAACGGCCGACTGCCACATCGTGTACCTTTGTTATCAATGAAGAACAAGAGAACATGCCTCCTGTGGGCACAGAAACACCAGCACTGGACTATCAAGGATTGGAAAACAGTTGCTTGGTCTGACGAGTAGAAGTCCCTGGTGCATCATGTTGATGGAAGGCTCAGAATTTGGCGAAAACAACACGAATCCATGGACCCGTCATGTCTGATGACTACTGTGCAAGGTAGTGGAGGGCAGTCTTATGGTGTGGGAAATGTTTTCTTGGCACACGGGTCCATTGATACCCCTAGATTCGTCTGAATACCACATCGTACCTAAACATCCTTCCTGACCAAGTGCATCCATTCATGTTGGCAGTTTATCCTCATTCAGATGGTTACTTCCAGCAGGAATAATGTGCCAGTGCACAAAGCCCAAATCTCTATGGAATGGTTCCAGGAGCATGACTGATTTTTCTTTGCTGCAGTGGCCCACTCAGTCCCTGGATCTCAAACCTATTGAATATCTTTGGGATGAGCTGGAAAAGGCTGTTCACTGCAGGCCTACATCTCCGTCGAATCTCAAGGAATTGTGTGACACTCATATCTGCATGGCATTCCGTTCCTGCACGTTTTCAGCATCTTGTTCAATCCATGCCTAGACGAATTCAGGCTGTTTTGAAGGCTAAAGGAAGCCCAACACACTACTAGGTAGGTGTACCTAATAAAGTGGCAGCACAGTGTATCACTCAGATATTTTAAATATATTGGCTAAATGGGAGTTACAAGAAACCTATCCAAATATTGAAAAAGTTCTTAAAATATTCCTTACAATGCCAATGATAGTAGCTATGACGGGAAGGAGTTTTAGCAAGTTAAAACTTGTTAAGAATTATTTGAGATCGACGTCAAGATGAGAGCGCACATCATACCTATGTCTCCTTTCAATTGAACGTGTACTTGCTAGAAAGATATACTTTGATGAAATTATCACAAATTTTGCTAACACAAAAGCAAGAAAAATTAAGCTTTGATATAATTTAATAATTACGATTTGATATAATTTTACGCTCCTATATAATAACTTTATGTATCTATCCATAAAAATCTGTGATTTTATATATTAATGTTCCTCTAGCAGTTTTTTTAATTTTGTTATTAAATAAGAGAAGTTTGTTTTACATTATACTGTATACAGGGTGATTCACTACCAGTGCAATAAACTTGCAGGAGGTGTAGGGGGCACAAAGACGAATTGGAATCACATAGCATTGCAGGGTCCGAAATGCCTTCGTCATGCGATAGAGGACGTTGAACGGGAGGTCGCGTGAACAGCGATCCTGCTGGAAGTCAGCATTTGCGAACCGGTTCCCGAGGCAGGTAGGATGGATGAGTATTCAAACGTTGAACTGGCTGACATGCACCTCGCATATGTAGCTGCAGACTGTAATGGGCGCACCGCTCTGCGCTTGTACCAGGAACGTTTCCTGCACAGGCGTGCTCCTCATCATACGATTTTTACACGTGTGCACAGAAGGTTACGTGAGATTGGTTGTTTCACGAGAGGTACCATGAATCGAGAGCGAATGATGACGCCAGACAGACAATGAGGAGAATGTCCTACGTCTTGCAGAAGGCAGTCAGAGTACAAATACTCGAGCAATAGGCCAATGATTGGGTATTTCCCAATCCACTACGGAGGATACTGTCAACAAACCAAATGAGTTCATACCATCCGCAACGTGTCCAATCATTGGAGTCTGTGGATTATCCACTCCGGAGGACTTTTGCTACTTGGTTTCTTCAACAGAGTGCGGCAGACAGTGCATTTGCTGCATCCGTATTTTTCACGGATGAGGCAAGTTTCACAAGATAGGAAACCTTCAATCAACATAACGCCCATTTGTGGGCTTTGGAGAACCCCCATGGTACGCGAACATGTGCAACTCAACACCGTTTCTCTGTCAATGTTTGGGCCGGCATTGTTGAGACCACCTCATTGGACTGTACCTTCTGCCCCCTCGTCTGGACAGTAGGGCATACTTGATCTTTCTACAGCAAGTCCTGCCCGAACTTATTGAAGAAGCACATGTTCCTCAGTCGTTGCGCCACTCAATGTGGTTCCAGCATTATGGGGCTCTCCCACATTACACCAATGACGTCCGCCAACGCCTAAACGTTACATTTGGACAACATTGGATAGGTCGTGGTGGTCCGGTTCATTGGCCTGCTAGATCGTGTCTGGACTTCTACTGGGGTCAAATGAAGACATTGGTGTATGAGACCCCAGTTGATTCAGTTGAGGACTTCGTCGCTCGCATCTCTGTAGCTGCCTTGGAGATTCGAGACATGCCACGAATCTTCCAGAACGTTAGGGATTCCATGCGGTGGCGCTGTGAAGCCTGTGTGACTACTTCTGGTTGAACGTTCGAACACCTGTAGCAGGCTTTTTGCCAATGTAAAACTTGTCATTAAAATGATTTCTGTTACACTAACGAGTTGCTGTTTCTGTTCTTTTTCTTTGCGTCTTTGTTCACGCGACCTCCCGCATGAAGAAGGCATTTCGGACCCTGCAATGCTATGTGATTCCGATTCGTCTTTGTGCCCCCTACACCTCCTGCAAGTTTGTCGCACTAGTAGTGAATCACCCTGTAGGTATACATATAACCAATGATATTATTTATGTTTAAACTCAATAAAACAATGATAAAAATATCGGATTTCTATATAACGAAATCGATTGTTCGGTTGCAAAAATTCATTAATTAAACAGAAATTTCGATATAAAGAAATATAACCTTTTCAACAATTAAAAACAGTTTTGAAAAGATAAAATAAATAAAATTTCTAACATTTTAAAACAATTTATTAATATATAGATACGCGATTTTTTACATATAGAAACGACTTTTTTAATAGTACACTTAAGAATTATCATTTTGCAAAATATTTGGCTATCTTTTGTTGTACATCATCATTAAAAAATGTTCGTATTTGTTTCAACACTGAAATACATATATGTTCAGGAACAATTTTTTTACACTGAAGGCCTCAACGAAGTTTCAGAAACTGCCAACATTTCATGTTTAGAAGGTCAAATGTCTTCGTTATCCTTAAATTTGATTTTTTTTTTTTTTTTTTTTTTTTGTTTTGAAAGTGTCCAAAATGTCTGATTACTCGGATATTCAACTACTGTGACCATTTAAACAGAAATAGGGGAAATTCTCCTCTGCGGAACAATAGATAACCAGTTGTTGGGTTAAAGGAAACCACTCTCCTAAATCTGATAGTGTGCTTACAGTAGAAGATTGACCAAAGCCTAATGTTGAATACGCCTTGCTCTCCTCACTGGCTAAAGGATACACAGAAAGTAGTTGACCAGCTCGACTTCTCGGTATGTGGAATAGGTTGTTGGTTGGATAGGTTTCAAGGGTACTACTAAGTTTATGATGGTAATCTCTTTAGCTCTTAATTCGTGCTGAGCAAAGGCACTATTGCCTAAATAAGGGTTTCCCAAAATTTATCAACTGCGGACCGGTGTTTGTAGATTTTTTTTTCCCACGGCCCACCTATAGCTATAAATTAATGTATATTCAATAATTAACGTTACACTACTCAATGTAGGGGTAGCAAAACGGCCGAGACGACTCAGCAATACCAGAAGAATGGACTTTATGGATGGAACAACGTTCCCATGTATGACCAAAAACCAACCTGACAACTATTGGATGGGACCACACTGTCTCAGCAACTGCAACCGGACTTAACCTACTTGATTTGACTATGACATCTGCAGTTTTGCTGCCATCGCCTTTTTTGGCGATCTGTACCGACTCACTTGCTCGGTATCTTTATTCCTTCCCCTAGTCGTGAGGGAATGGGATGGGCCTCTGTCTCCTCCCCTTCCGGTTTCCCCTTTCTTCCTCTGTTGGGGCATGCCCCTAGGGGGGCATATCCCCACTGATCTATCTGGGGTCGCCTTCTCTATAGTCCCCATATTTCTATCTGTTTGTCCCCCCCCCCTAACTAAAACGACAGCGTATGTTCTCGAAATTAAAAGCCAAATTACTGACGTTAAAATTCAAACCTCACTCTTATTAAACCATTTCGGCTTAATCAAACTCTAGTGCTTATCCCTTTTTTTTTTACAATAGACCCTTGCCACTGAATTCTTCGGAAACTAGGTGGCAGAACCTGCCAGAGTACGCAATATAATCTACTGTACCTGACCTGCCTCCTCGAGGCAAAGTGTGAGCAATGGTGGGTCCCATTAGGGGCTCAACTGCTAAATGGTCAGAAGATACAACGCACTATTGTGCATGGAAGACTACCGTACACATTGGAGCAGAATGGTATTAAGGGTAAATTGCTACAATGGATAAAAGGATGAAGGTATCGAAGTTTGCAGATAATACAATGGTTGGCAGTGTTGTTAATGACAGTAATGGCAGTGTGCTACTGCAACAGGATCTATAAAATTTGGGCTGAGAAGTGGCAACTGAAGATTAACCTTGACAAATGCAAAGTACTGCATATGGATAGAAGTAACCTCAGAGAAATGTACCAACTGTGTGGTACTGCACTTAAGGTGGTAGAAAATGAAAAAGACCTGGGAGTAATTGTGCAGGCAGATATGAAGTTTTCTGAGCAATGCAGACAGCGCAGGTCATGGGATTTTGTCAATGATATATAGGAATTTTGCTTGCAGGGAAAAGGAGGTGATTGTCCCTCTGTATAAGGCAATGGTCAGGCCACGCATTGAGTACTGCCTACAGGTCTCGATGCCTCATTTTAGGAAGGATTAGATTTGCTTGAGCGTGTACAGAGAACGGCAAAGATTGGTAAGGGGAATGAAAGGATCCTCTTGCCAAGAGAGGATTAACTTCTGCAATTTGCATTGGCTGGAGACTAGGCACCTGCCCAGTGATCTGATTGAGATGTATAAGGCCTTGAATCAGTTGAGCACGCTGAATTCTGATGGGATCCTCCGCTTGTTCAGATTACGAACCTAAGGGGGCATAAATTCAAATTGAGGAAGGACAGATGTAGAATAGATGTGCAGAAATTTGCCTTTAGCCAGCTGGTGGTTAATTGCTGGAACAAACTTCCATCTGTCGTTGCGGAAGTTTAGCATTAGTAGAGGCATTTGATGCAAGAAAGCAAGCTTATGCAGCATCAGCTAAAAAAAAAAAAAAAACACTTCCACTTCACCCCTCTGTTCGTTCAAAATACCTGTCCACCTGAGCCTTAAACTTATTTAGGCTAACAACTTCCACGACAAGGGATGGAAGTCTGTTCCGCCCGCTGGCTAAAGGCAAATTTCCTCACGTCTATCCTACATCTGTCTTTCCTCAATTTGAATTTATGCTCTCTCAGGTCATTATTCTGAGCGAGAGGAAGAATCCCATCAGCATTGAGCATGCTCAAACCATTCAAGGCTTTGTACACCTCTACCAGATCACCTCGCTGCTGCCTAGTCTCCAGACACTGTAATTTGCAAAACTTAAGCCTTTCTTCATAAGAGCACCCCTTTGTTCCATTCACTAATCTTGTTGCCCTTTTCTGTACTCCAGCAGCTCTACATCCTTCTTGAAATGAGGTCTCCAGGATTGTATACAGTACTCTATTTGTGGCCTGCGCATTGCCTTATACAAGGGAATAATCACCTCCTTATCCCTGCTAGAAAAATTCCTATATATCATTGACAATACACCATGAGCTACTCTTGCAGCCCGTCTGCACTGCTCAGAGTACTCATATCTGCCTGCACAACCACCCCCAGGTCCCTTTCATTCTCTACCACTGTCAGTGTAGTACCACAGAGTTGATACGTTGCTCTCTGGTTGCTGTTTCCCATGTGTAGTACTTTACATTTGTCAATGTTAAACTTCATTTGCCACCTCTCCGCCCATCTGCTCAACCTTTCCAGATCCTGTTGCAGCAGCATAGTGTCAGTAGTGTCCTTGACAACCCTGCCAACCTTTGTATCATCTGCAAACTTGGACATTAAGCTTGATATACCATCATCAATATCATTTATAAATACAGAAAACTAATGGACCCAACACTGAGCCCTGAGGGACTCCACTATTAACATTAGTCCACGACGAGAAGTGTCCATTGATTACCACTCTCTGACTTTTCCCCCTCAGCCATCCTTTTATCCATAGCAGCAATTTGCCTCCAATGTCACACTGCTCCAATTTGTGCAGCAGTCTTCCATGTGCAACAGTATCAAAAGCCTTTCTAAGATCCAAGTATATAATATCAAAGTTATTCCCTGCATCCAGTTCCTTTGTGACTGCATCATAGTATCCAATCAAATAGGTCAAGCAAGACTTCCCCTTAACAAAACCATGCTGTGTCCGAGCTATAACTGAAGTCTTGTCTAAATGGTCCTGCAGTGCTTCTTTAACTAGTACCTCCATTAATTTTCCTGGAACAGAAGTTAAACTCACAGGTCTATAATTACTTGTGTCAGCCTTTGATCCTCCTTTGTGAATTGGGGTCACATTTGCACATCTCCAGTCTGTGGGTACCTCCCCTGAATCCAAGGAAGCCCTCATAACTATGGCTAAGGGTTTGCTTACTTCCTTTGCTGCCTCCTTTAATATAACTTGATAGATCCCATCCACCCCAGGTGCCTTTCTTGTGTTTATCTTCAACAATTTCTCTTCCACTTTACTCTCAGTTATTACAAGATTCTCTAGCTTACTGCTAGAGTTGAATACACCTCTGGCTTTCCCCTCGCTGTATAACTCCTCATGTGTGAATGTCGATGCAAAATATTCATTTAGTTTGTTAGCTACCTGAGCAGGATCATCAACAGTGGACCCATCGATATCAAGTGGACCAATCTGATTCATCCCCTTCCTTCTAGAGTTTACATAAGTAAAGAACTCTTTGCTGTTTTTCTTTGCATCCCTTGGCAAAGATTTCTCGTAATCTTCCTTCGCCTGCCTAACCTCCTTTGCGACTTGGTTACAGATCAACTTGTATCTATCATAGGCTTCTGTGTCATGTGTTAATTTGTATGTATCCCATGCATGTTTCTTCTCTGCCATATGCCTCATCAGTTCATCTGACTTCCATTTAGGCCTAAACTTTGAACAATATTTCTTAGTTGGTATGTAAAGCCTAGTAGCTTCCAAGTTAAGTTCTTTGAATGCTTCCCATTTTGCATTTGCTGTTGGTAACATCATCGGTTGGTACCACTGTATAGAATTTAAGTACTGTCTAAGCCCATCGTAGTCGCCTTAAGAAAGCAATAACCCTTCCCTTTTCTCTTAATGGTAGTTACCTCTTTGAGTAAATCCCACTTCAGCACACTGTGATCACTACTTAGTGGTTCATTTATCTGCAGATTCTTAATGCATGAAGAATCACTGGTGATAATCAAATCAAAAGCATTCCTCCCTCTAGTTGCCTCCCGAACATGCTGATGTAGAAAACAATCATCCAATAAATCCACAAAAGCCTTGCTAGTGTGTGAGTGACCAGTCCCCAAATTCCAGTCAATATCTGGGAAATTAAAATCTCCCATTATAAGACTCTCTGATTTACTGGCCCACTCTATTTCCCTGTACAGTTACTTATTATACTCATCAGAGTCATTAGGCCTATAGCCCACTCCTACTCTCAATTTTGATCTCCCAATGCTTATGTCACACCCAACTGACTCGACACTGCACTGTCCACTGGCTTCACTTCCTCGGATTTTATGTATTTCTTAACTAATAGCATAACCCCTCCTCCCTTCCTATCCAGTCAGTCCTTTCTGTAGACGTTGTACTCCCCAAATTCCAGTTCTGCATTGCTGATATCTGTGTGACACCACGTCTATGATATCTCAACAATATCTGCCTTTGATGTTTTGAGCAATACCTCAAATTCATCAAATTTATTTATTAAACTCCTAGCATTGGTGTACATGCAAGTATACATGCACCTATTTCTATTCTTAGCTACCCTAACACAACCCATGTGTTTACTTGTACCGCAATGACTCCCGGCAGTCTCTGAAATATCCTGCATCTTGTTTTTCAGGCTTCTGCTCATTCCAATAGAAGCAGTGCAAGAATCTCTTTCACCTCTGCCAGTGGCTACTGTTAATCTATTCGTCTTTGTCTCCTCCCAACCTAACACTGCCTGGGTGGCATCAGCAAATATTCTTGCACCCTTTCTATTTAAGTGTATCCCATCCCTGTAGAAGCAGTCTCTCCTGTTAACAAGTACAGTCCAGGCTGAAAAAAATTCTACCCCTTGAGCCTTGCACAATCTTTCCAGGGCCGAATTGATCGACAAGGCTCTCATCATATACTCCCTCCTATCGTGTCTGGGCAGAATTGCAGACACTTTCAAATTCAACCCTATTTCACGGCTTTTTTTCAACAGTGACCTGTACTTGTTAAGCAATTCTGCCGGTCTCCTACTCTTGATATCATTAGTGCCAACGTGTACAACTATATCACCTTTTGTGCCCTTAAAAGATGATATCTGCTCTACAACGTCATCAACCTTTACCCCTGGCAGACATACCCTGGTCCTGTTCCACCTGTCCTTTTGACAAAGCATGTTACCCGTTTCCCTGACAATAGAGTCACCAACAACTACTAGCTCCTTTGGGACCAGCGCATTCTGCCTTGGGGGTTGCCGCTGTGTTGCGCGACGACCAAGTGCAAGATCTGGCGTTGATGTGGGCAGCTGAGAGCTTGATGGGCCCCTCAATTTAGTTCCTTCGAGGGCATCCACCCTGTCCTTCAAGCTCTCATATAGGCCCATAAGAACGCTGAGTTGTTGCCTGATTTCGATACACTTCTTGCATCGCGCACACACAAAGATACCCCCCCATGGCAATATCATGTCCCGTACCTGAATTCTCCACAAACATCATGCAAGCTGTGCATTTTAGAAGGCTGTAATTCAGAAGGCCACTGCCCCCTTCAGTTCTCCTCTGAGCCACAGCACTTCCATTAGCTTGAGCCTTTTGTTTTCCTGCTCTGGTCTGAGTCATGATTTCTTTTAATTTAAATAAAATTTCAATTTCAGTTTATAACCCTAACTTATCTCCCAACACAGTTATAACGGGATATATATTTTTTAGTGTCAAGTATTAATTATCTCCGAGTTCCCTTTATATAACTTCCGTATCAGTTATGTATTAATTAATTATGTTACGTTTGTAATCTAAGTCGGTATATGTATTTAATTAAAAGTACAATTTAAATGCCAACGAAGTTCAACAAGTTTAATAGATTTTACCGATCACTGAAAATATTATAACCTATACTATACTAACGTTATCTAGGTTCGATATATAACGATCGTATGACAAAGACAAAGGCGGGAAGTTACGAACGGTAATTCTATGGACACTTAAGTATTAATTAACTTTCAAATCTCGCTGTAAATAGTTGATAGGTTAAATAAATTTAACTATATAAAGTTGATAGGTTAAATAAATTTGACTATATAAAGTTGATAGGTTAAATAAATTTAAGGAGGAACTGGACAGGCATTTGGAGGGAATGGTGTGATTTTTTTTTTTTTTTTTTGGCTGATGCTGCATAAGCTCATACACTTCTTTCTTGCATCACATGCCACTACTCTTACTACTACCACGACATTACACTACAGAACAATACCCATATACTTTTTAAATCTCTGGCCTCCACAGAGTACTGTGTTTCACAAACAATACATACAATGCGGAGATGGGGGAAACCCCTGGTGCCGTTAGACTCTAAATACTTTACTTTACAAATACTTTATCTAAACATCATTGCTGACCAGGTACACCCTTTATGGCAACGGTCTTCCCCTCAGGCAATGCTGTCCTTCAGCAGGATAATGCGCCATGCCACACCGCCTGGATTGTTCGAGACTGGTTCGCGCAACATGAGGAAGACTTCCAGGCATTGATCCGATCGAACATATGTGTTTTGTGTTTGAACAGTAACTCCGATTTGCGGCGTCTCAACCACGTACTTTACAGGAATTAAAAGGATCTGCTGGTTACGTGTTGGTACCAGATACCACAAGAAACAGAAGCCCGACTGTACTTATTATTTGTCTGCGCGGTAGCACAGTGGTATCATCACCGTTATACCCACACCGGGTGGAAAAGGCCTGGGTCGAATCCTGTCGATGACGCGAGGAACTTTAATGGGGTGTTTTCACTCCGTAGCTGAGTTAGTTGGTCTCAGGCGTAGATAGCAAGGTTTTTCTCCCCAGTAACTGGGGTTTTTTCGTCCAGCAAAACAGGCAAATCAACCATAGAACATACGCAATTTACAGACACAAAATACGGGTTAATGTATTTAATTACGGCCAACCCTAAAATAATAATTTTTAATTTGTACTTATTATTTATTATAATTTTACCAATTATCGAAAAAAAGGCGCGTAGCCAGGAATTTGCCAAGGGCGCCGAAAACCTCGCTACGCTTCTGGTAGGGAGGACAATGATGATACAACTGTGCTACCGTGCAGACCATTTTTGAGTATAGTGGTCATACATGGATCTGCATCAGTATCCCGATAGGTACTTAGGGATATGGTCTCACATCCAGACATAAGCATTGCGAAAGCAAAAATAAGAGTAGGAGTGTGTTATAGGCCTAATGATGCAAATGAGTACAATGAACAATTGTACAGAGAAATAGAGTGGGCTAGTAAATCAGAACGTCTTATAATGGGGGATTTTAACTTCCCAGATATTGACTGGAACTTGTGGATTGGTCACTCGCACATTAGTAAGACTTTTGTGGATTTATTGGATGATTATTTTCTGCAGCAGCATGTTCGAGAGGCAACCAGAGAGGGTAATACTCTTGATCTGGTTATCAGCAGTGATCATTCGTGTATTAAGAATTTGCAGATAAAGGGACCACTAGGTGGCAGTGATCACAGTGTACTGATTTGGGATCTGATTAAAGATATAATTACCATCAGGGGTAAAGGAAAAGGTTTTTGCTTCCGTAAAGGTGGCTATAGTGGTCTCAGACAGTTTTTAAATTCTGTACAGTGGGATCAACTGATGATGTTGCCAGCAGCAAATTCTAAGTGGGAAGCATTCGAGGAATTAATCGTGGAAGCTACTAAACGTTTCATAAGTATTAAGAAATATTGTTCAAGGTTGAGGCCTAAATGGTTATCAAGTGAATTAATGAGCCTCGTTGCAGAGAAGAAAAATGCATGGGATGCATACAAATTATCAGGCGACACAGAAGCCTATGGAAGATATGAGCTAGTTTGTAATCAAGTCACAAAGGAGGTTAGGTAGGCGAAGGCAGATTACGAGAAATCTGGCAAAGAATGCTAAGAAAAAACAGCAAGGATTTCTTTACTTATATAAACTCTAAAAGGAAGGGGATGAATCTTGATATATCACTTGATATCGATTGTTCGACTGTTGATGATCCTGCTCAGATAGCAAACAAACTGAATGAGTATTTTGCATCTACATTCACTACAGTTATTAAGGATTCAGAATGGCAGAAGGTTATCAGATTGTAGCAGGGTGCTTAATGATTTTGTAATAACTGAGAGCAAAGTGGAGGAGAAATTGTTGAAGTTAAACATAAGAAAGGCACCTGGGGCGGATGGAATCTATTATACAAAGGAAGCGGCCAAGGAAGTAAGCAAACCCTTACCATAATTATGAGAGCATGCTTGGACTCAGGGGAGGTCCCCACGAACTGGAGATGTGCAAAGGTATCCCCAATTCACAAAGGGGGATTGAAGGGTGACACGAGTAATTACAGACCAGTTAGTTTAACTTCTTTTCCGGGTAAAATAATGAAGTCACTGGTTAAAGCTGCATTGCAGGATCATCTAGACAAGATTGCAGCAATAATTCAGACACAGCATGGGTTTGTTAAGGGAAAGTCTTGTCTGACAAGTTTGATTGAATATTATTTTGTGGTTACAAAGGAACTGGATGCAAAAAATAATTTTGATAACATATACTTGGATTTCAGGAATGCTTTGACACTGTTGCCCATGGAAGACTACTGTACAAATTAGAGCAGAATGGTATCAAGGGTAAGTTGCTACAATGGGTAAAAGGATGGTTGAGTGGGAGAAGACAGAGGGTAGTAATCAATGAGCGCTGCTGTTCGTGGACTAATGTTATTAGTAGAGTTCCACAGGGTTCGGTGTTGGGTCCACTGTTGTTTTGTATATTTATCAATGATATTGATGAAGATATATCAGGCTCAGTGTCGAAGTTTGCAGATGATACAAAGGTAGGCAGGGTTGTTAATGACTGTAATGGCAGTGTGCTACTGCAACAGAATGTAGAACATTTGGGAAGATGTCCTGAGAAGTGGCAACTGAACTTTAACATTGACAAATGCAAAGTACTGCATATGGGTAGAAGTAAACCAGAGGAACGTAACAGTTGTGTGGTACGACACTTAAGGTGGTAGAAAATGAAAAAAACCTGGGAGTAATTGTGCAGTCAGAAATGTAGTTTTCTAATCAATGCAGACAGTCCGCCAGAGCAGGTCATGGGGTTTTGTCAATGATGTACAGGAATTTTGCTAGCAGGGAAAAGGAGCTGATTGTCCCTCTGTATAAGGCAATGGTCAGCCGACGCCTTGAGTACTGCGTACAGGTCTGGAGGCTTCATTTTAGGAAGGACGTAGATTTGCTTGAATGTGTACAGAGAAGGGCAACAAGAGTGGTGAGGGGAATGAAGGGATCCTTTTACCAAGACAGAGAGAGGCTTTAGTTCTGCAAATTGCAACGGCTGGACACTAGGCACCTGCGCGGTGATCTGATTGAGGTGTATAAGGCCTTGAATGGGTTGAGCACGCTGAATTCTGATGGGATTCTTCCACTTGTTCAGATTACGAACCTAAGGGAGCTTAAATTCAAATTGAGGAAAAACAGATGTAGAATAGATGTGCGGAAATTTGCCTTTAGCCAGCGTGTGGTTAATTGCTGGAACAAACTTCCATCTGTCGTTGTGGAAGTTGATAAGTTAAATAAGTTTAAGGAGGAACTGGACAAACATTTAGAAGGAATGGTCGTGTGAATTTTTTTTTTTTTTTTTTGGCTGATGCTATATAAGATCATGCGCTTTCTTTCTTGCATCACATGCCATGATTACTAGCAAGTATTTTGGTCATGATCAATATCCTCCTAGACCTTGTGGAGAAGACCTGATTTCGTATCCTGTCAATGATGCCAAGAATTTTTATGAGCTTTATTGGCAATTTGGCTGAGTTAATTGGTCTAAGGTGGGGGGTTTAATGATTTTTTTTTTTTTTTTTTTTTTTGCCAATTCTTCTGCAATCATCATTCTTCTCTTTCTTGCTTTCTTGGTGATTTTCTTCTACTTCTGACTCTCTCTCTCTCTCTCTCTCTCTCTCTCAGGGTAACATGGAAAAATTTTTTTTTTTTTTTGGTTGGTGCATCATAAGCCTCAGGCTTCCTTGCACCATATGGCTAATAATAATAATAATAATAATAATCCGGAGACGTACTTCCTTTAACTGTATTATAGTCTATTGTTGCTATTGTAACTACCGAATGGGGATATTTGGATGTTTCTATGACAACACGTAAGCAATTGGAACTAGCACGTACTGATGGGGGTCACAGCCGTAATACTAATTTTTGATGAGAGAGCAACTAATTTGATAGGAATATATAAATACAGTATATAAATTTTTCTTAATTGTAACGTTTCGAGACTATTTAAATTTATTACAATAAATTTAAATATTGTAATCCACGAATACAGTAGTGGCGTGCTCAGTTCATCAATTTAATGAGTAAACGTCATTTTAATTTCTAAAGTGTAATTCTTATAGGGACAACAGTTGCTTTGGTGCTAAAACTTCCATTAGAAACAAGATTGAGTAGAAAGGTAATATATTTCATTAGATACGATTAATTTTGCGGTAGTAATGGTTGATAATAAGTTTTAAAAATATATACTACATATTTACATGATGTAAATATGTCCCTTCACCACAACAGCTGAAAAGTTTACACAAAGATAAAGATAGGAAAGGGATATAATCACGAATATAATAACAGTAATTAAAAACACATAGTCATTGATTTTCAGAGCATTAATTCTAATTCTTTAAAAGTTTATGAGTAATACAGCTAGTCTGCCAATTCAGTATGCTGGAAAATTCAAAAGTAGCCTTACAACATTTTAAGTATCTAAATTTATGTATTAGAGCTAAAAACATGACCATACCATCTCAGTGTGATTATTGGCAGCTTTGCAGCATACATTTCAGTGATGGGGAGGATTCATAATGGCTAATTAATGACTTCGTAACAGATTTTTAATGGTGTATTATAACATCTTGGATTTATACTCAGCTTAGGTTTACTTAATTTTATATTTGTACTATGTCTATTATTGGTAGTATAAATGATGCAAGGAATAACAATAACAAGGAACAGCAAAAACAAGAAAAAAAAAAAAAAACTGATCTCTGCATCCTCTCTAACACTTCGTCTAATGCTTCCTTAAATTTATTTATTCAAACCACCCACTTCCATAACACAAAATGCAGTTTTGTTTCAGTAGTCGGTTCCTCGTATTGAAAGCAAGTTTTACATTTATCCTGCAATTGTCCTTTTTCAATTTAAATTTGTCTCCTTATGTGCACTGTTTCAGAAAGAGCAAAGATGCCACCATCATTTAGTTTACCCAACCAATTTAAAGCCCTAAACACTTAAATTCGGTCTCGTTGCAGGTGCCCAGTGTATGTGACCCCAGTTCACAAAGGAGGATCAAAGGGCGACACAAGTAATTACAGACCTGTTAGTTTAACTTCTGTTCCAGGGAAGTAAATGAAAGCACTGGTTAAAGAAGCACCGCAGGATCGTCTAGACAAGACTTCAGTTATAGCTTGGACACAGCATGGTTTTCTTAAGGGAAAGTCTTGTCTGACCGATTTGATTGGATGCTATGATGTGGTCACAAAGGAACTGGATGCAGAGAATAACTTTGATATCATATATTTGGATCATAGAAAGGCTTTTGATACTGTTGCACATGGAAGACTGCTGCATAAATTGGAGCAGTGTGGCATTGGAGGCAAATTGCTGCTATGGATAAAGAGGACTAATGTTATCAGTGGAGTCCCTCAGGGTTCAGTGTTGGGTCCATTGTTGTTTTCTGTATTTATTAATGATATTGATGATGGTATATCAAGCTTAATGTCCAAGTTTGCAGACGATATGAATGTGGGCAGGGTTGTTAATGACACTAATGATAGTACACTGCTGCAATAGGATTTAGAAAAGTTGAGCAGATAGGCTGAGAGGTGGCAACTGAAGTTTTTTAAGATTGACAAATGTAAAGTACTGCATGTGGGAATCAGTAACCCCAGAGTAACGTATCAACTATGTGGTACTACATTGACAGCGGTAGAGAATGAAAAGGACCTGGGAGTAATTGTGCAGGCAGATATGAAATTTTCTGAGCAGTGCAAAAAAGGCTGCAAGAGTAGCTCGTGGTGCCTTGTGAATGATGTACAGGATTTTGCTGGCGGGGATAAGGGGGTGATTGTCCCCTTGTATAAGGCAATGATCAGGTCACACCTTGAGTTGCGTATACAGGTTGGAGGCCTCGTTTGAGGAAAGATATAGAGCTGCTGGAATGAGTACAGAGAGGTGCAACGAGATTGGTGAGTGGAACAATGGGTTGGTGTTACCAAGAAAGGCTTAAGTTCTGCAAATTGCAGCACCTGGAGTGTAGGCACTTGTGACTTGATCTGATTGAGGTGTATAAGGCCTTGAATGGGTTGAGCTAGCTGAATGCTGATGGGATTCTTCCTCTTGCTCAGAATAATTGCCCGAGAAGGCATAAATTCAAATTAAGGAAAGACAATTGTAGAATAAGTGTGCGGAAATTCGCTTTTAGCCAGCGGGTGGTTGATAGTTGGAACAAATTTCCATCTGTTGTAGTGGAGGTCAGCAGCTGAAATAAGTTCAAGGCAGAACTAGACAAACATTTAGAGTGAATGGATGGGTGAAATGGGAGGGGTGTTTTTTTTTTTTTTTTTTGGCTGATGCTATATAAGCTTGCTTTCTTGCATCATATGCCCTGCTAATGCTAATGCCAAGTCATGGGGCAAGAACCAGACTATTACTCTAATCTGAGTCGCAGAGCTTAAAAAGTTAAGAACCATTGATGTACACTGTTAATTTTTAGGAAATACACAAGAAGGAAGATTTTTTTTCTTAGAATAGAAGTTGAAGGGGGAAAATGAAAATCCAGCTGCTGCATGAATTCAGACTGGTTTAGAAAAAAAGAGATAAAATTACAGATGCATAATTCAGAAGAATGATGCCCATGGAAGTATCTGCAGAAAATTAAGAAGAAAAATTACATGCAGTAGAAACTGAACATCTGTGTGACCTAGAAAATTGAGTGAGTTTGTAAGAGAGGGATCATTGACTAACCTACTACTCCTTAGGATAATGTGCCTCCGTAGCCAGGTACACACTTCTAGCACACGCTTCTTGATTAGACTGGGATTCGAGCCCGTACCCACCAAATACGGAGGGTGCGGAAAGGTCAGAGAATGACCGCTGCATATCCCCGGAGCAATATGGCCTTAGTTGCTAATGCTCCTAAAAACCAAATAACAAACAAACAACAAACCTTAGGATAAAATCTAGTAGTTTTAATAAATATTTTGGCGGAATGAATATATTCCATGGTTGGGATGTTTTGTGATTTGTAAGGGTTAATAGCTGTTTGGAAGAAATGTTAATTTTATTCAATGCAGAGGAAGGAATATTTTTGATATCCTTATGCCAAGGAAAATTAGAAGTAGAGTTATCACTAATAAAGATATGTTTTTGAACAAGTTTAACATTTTTCTGTTCTTGAACTGCTCTATTGTACTTATGTACAGCAGGCATTTTTTTTTTTGCAACATTAGACTAATTTTTTTTTATAAGGATTGAAGTTAAATAAATTTTATTCTCCTTATTGGTGACCAGCATTTGAGGAACTGGTGGTTACTTGCACAGAGAACATTAGGTTGAACTGGAAAATGGATTATAATTGGGAGGTTTTCACTGGGGTGTTAATGTACCCAGACCATCTGTTGGAGAGGGGCCTCCAAATCCAAACATGTGGCTCCTCCTTGTTTGAAAGGAGGAACCACATGTGGTTCCTCCTTTCAAACAAGGGCAACTGGGTGATTCCAACATTAATTCTTGCACAACCCCCCCCCCCAAAACTTTAGGATTGGCTTCAGACTGTGATGTGCTAACACCAACAAAATTATGGATAGGATTTAACAGTTATTGAGAGAAGATCCTTGTTGGGATGGAGAGAATGCAATTCCAACTGCCGAAGGTGCAGAAATTAGCTGTTGTTAAGTTATAGGAGGAAAAGGTGGGAAGAAGATAAGAACCTGAGAGAACCCCAGCATAGTTGAGAAATTATGGGATATAAGTTTAGGGTTATATTTTGTATTGGAATTTTATTGAACTTGAATAGAAATCATGACTCAGACCAGAGCAGCAAAGCAAAAGGCTCAAACTAATGGAAGTGCTGTGGTTTAGGGGAGAACTGAGGGGGACAGTTGTCCTCTGAATCACAGTCTATTGAAATGCACTGCTTGTTTGATGTTTGTGGATCAGTCAGGAACGGGACATGATATTGCCAAGGGGAATGCCTTTGTGTGTGTGCGTGATGTATGGAGTGCCAGGAAATCAGGCACCAACTCAGCATTGTTATGGGCTTATATGAGAGCTTGAAGGACAGGGTGTATGCCCTTGAAGGATTTAAATTGAGGAGCCCATCAAGCTCTCAGCTTCCCACATTAATGCCAGAGCTTGCACTTGAACATCAAGCAAAACAGCAGAAAACCCCAAGACAGAATGCGCTGGTCCCAAAGGAACTAGTTGTTGTAGGTGACTCTATTGTCAGGGAAACGGGGAACATATTGGGCAAAAAGGATAGATGGACCAGCAGGACCAGGGTATGTCTGCCAGGGGCAAAGGTTGATGACGTTGTAGAGCAGATATCATCTTTTAAGGGCACAAAGGGTGATATTGTTGTACAGTTGGCACTAATGATATTAAGAGTAGGAGACCGGCAGAATTACTTAAGAAGTACAAGTCAATGCTGAAAAAAAGCTGTGAGTTAGGGTTGAATTTGAAAGTGTCTGCATTTTTGTCCAGACACGATAGGAGAGAGTATATGATGAGAGCCTTGTTGATCAATTCGGCCCTGGAGAGATTGTGCAAGGTTCAAGAGGTAGAATTTTTCTCAGCCTGGTCTGTGCTTGTTAACAGGAGAGACTGCTTCTACAGGGATGGGATACACTTAAATAGAAAGGGTGCAAGAATATTTGCTGATGCTATCGAGGCAGAGTTAGGTGGGGCGGAAACTGCTAGCTTGGGGGGATACACGGATTAATATATTAACAGTAGCCGCTGGCAGAGGTAAAAGTAATTCTTGCACTACTTCTATTCAAATGCAATTGAGCAGCAGCCTGGAAAGCAAGGTAATGGGGATTTCCAGGACTACTGGCAGTTATAGTGGAACAAGTAAATACATGGGCTGTGTTAGGGTAACTAAGAGTACACCAATGCTAGGAGTATAGTTAATAAATTCGATGAGCTTGAAGTGCTAGTCAAGACATCAAAGGCATATATTGTTGGGATATCAGAGATATGGTGTCACACAGACATAAGCAGTGCAGAACTGGAATTTGGGGAGTATAATGTGTACAGAAAGGATAGAGAGAGTAGGAAGGGAGGTGGGGTTATGCTGCTAGTTAAGAAACACATAAAATCTAAGGAAGTGCATCCAATTGATGTTGGTCGACAATGCAATGTTGAGTCTGTTTAGTGTGACATAAGCACCGGGAAAGGAAAAATGAGAGTAGGTGTGTATTATAGGTCAAATGAATCTGATGAGTATAATGAGCAATTGTGCAGAGAAATAGAGTGGGCCAGTAAATCAGTGTCTTATAATGGGGGATTTTAATTTCCCAGAGATTGACTGGAATTTGTGGGTTGGTCACTCACTCACACACTAGCAAGGCTTTATTAGATGATTGGATGATTGTTTTCTACACAGCATGTTCGGGAGGCAACTACAGGGAGTAATATTCTTGATCTGATTATCAGTAGTGATTTTTCATGCATCAAGAATCTGCAGATAAAGGAACCACTAGATGGCAGTGATCACAGTGTGCTGAAGTGGGTTTTACTCAAAGAGGTAACTACCATCAGGAGTAAAGGGAACGGTTTTTGCTTTCGTAAAGGTGACTACGGTGGTCTAAGACAGTATTTAAATTTTATACAGTGGGACCAACAGCAAATTCAAAATGGGACGTATTCAAAGAATTAATCTTGGAAGCTACTAGGCTTTTCATACCAACAAAGAAGTATTGTTCAGGATTTAGGCCTAAATGGATGTCAGAAGAACTAATTAGACATGTGACAGAGAAGAAAAATGCATGGGATACGTATAAATTAATGGGTGACATGGAAGCCTATGATAGATATAAGCTGGTCTGTAATCAAGTCACAAAGGAGATTAAGCAGGCAAAAGCAGATTATGAGAAATCCTTAGCAAAGGATGCAAAGGAAAACATTAAAGAGTTCTTTACCTATGTAAACTCTAGAAGGAAAGGGATGAATCAGATTGGTCCACTGGATATTGATGGTTCAACTGTTGATGATCCTGCTCAGGTAGCTAACAAACTAAATGAATATTTTGCATCGACATTCACACATGAGGAGTTATTCAGCGAGGGGAATGCCAGAGGTGTATTCAACTCTAGCAGTAAGCTACAGAATCTTGAAATAACTGGGAGTAAAGTGGAGGAGAAACTGTTGAAGATATAACACAAGAAAGGCACCCGGGGTGGATGGGATCTATCCAGTTATATTAAAGGAGGCAGCAAAGGAAGTAAGCAAACCCTTAGCCATAATTATGAGAGCTTCCTTGGACTCAGGGGAGGTAACCATGGACTGGAGATGTGCAAATTTGACCCCAATCCACAAAGGAGGATCAAAGGGAGAGACAGGTAATTACAGACCTGTTAGTTTAACTTCTGTTCCAGGGAAAGTAATGGAGGCACTGGTTAAAGAAGCCTTGCAGGATCATCTAGACAAGACTTCAGTTATAGCTCGGACACAGCATGGGTTTGTTAAGAGGAAGTCTTGTCTGACAAATTTGATTCGATACTGTGATGTAGTCACAAAGGAACTGGATGCAAAGAATAACTTTGATATCATATATTTGGATCTTAGAAAGGCCTTTGATACTGTTGCACCTGGAAGACTGCTGCACAAATTGGAGCAGTGTGGTATTGGAGGCAAATTGTTGCTATGGATAAAGGGATGGTTGAGTGGGAGAAGACAGAGAGTGGTAATCAATGGACAATGCTCTTCATGGACTAATGTTATTAGTGGAGTCCCTCAGGGTTCAGTGTTGGATCCATTGTTGTTTTCTGTATTTATTAATGATATTGATGATGGTATATCAGGCTTAATGTCCAAGTTTGCAGACGATATGAAGGTTGGCAGGGTTGTTAATGACACTAATGACAGTACACTGTTGCAACAGGATCTAGAAAAGTTGAGCAGATGGGCTGAGAGGTGGCAAATGAAGTTTAACATTGACAAATGTAAAGTGCTGCATATGGGAAGCAGTAATCCCAGAGTAACGTAGCAACTCTGGTACCATATTGACAGTGGTAGAGAATGAAAAGGACCTGGGGGTAATTGTGCAGGCAGATTCTGAGCAGTGCAGACTTCTGCAAGAGTAGCTCATGGTGTCTTGTCAATGATATACAGGAATTTTTCTAGCAGGGATAAGGAAGTGATTATCCCCTTGTATAAGGCAATGGCCAGGCCACGCCGTGAGTACTGTATACAGGTCTGGAGGCCTCATTTTAAGAAGGATGTAGAGCTGTTGGAACAAGTACAGAGAAGGGCAACAAGATTAGTAAATGGAACAAAGGGTTGCTCTTGCAAAGAAAGGCTTAAGTTTTGCAGATTATAGTGTCTGGAGACTAAGCACCCGAGGTGACTGATTGAGGTGTATAAAGCCTTGAACGGTTTGAGCATGCTCAATGCTGATGGGATTCTTCCTCTTGCTCAGAATAATCGCCTGAGAGGGCATAAATTCAAATTGAGGAAAGATGGTTGTAGGATAGATGTGCGGAAGTTTGCCTTTAGTCAGCGGGTGATTGATTGGTGGAACAAACTTCCATCTGTCATTGTAGAAGTTGATAGCTTAAATAGATTCAAGGCAGAACTTGACAAACATTTGGAGCGAGGGGATGGGTGATATAAGGGTTTTTTTTGTTTTTTTTTGGCTGATGCTATATAAGCTTGCTTTCTTGCATCATGTTTCCATGCTAATGCTAATTATTTATAGAAACCTGCATGCCAACACTTCAGTTAAAGAAAAACTAGCCACCCAGTCTCAAAAATTGGAAGGCAAACTGGAAGATCAAAGCTTGCTTATAAGGCCTTTGTGCCAAGCACAATCTTAGATTTGTTGACATCAGCTGCCTGAATTTCACAAGACTTTTCCATGGAATTTATTCAGAGATGGATAAATTCCATGGTGATGATTAATCAGATGGAAGGTTTCAAGGTAATGTAATTAGTATTTTTTTTGCTTATTTTCCCTGAATATATTGTATTTCATTTCAAATTTAGCTTTTTTTGAGTTGGAGTTAGAAAATCATAAATAGTGTGATAAATATATTTTTGTTTAATTGTACCTGAGTAGTTTGAAAAAAAGAATGGAAGCATTTGTTTCATGCCTCTTTTTTTTCTCTGTTGCTGTAGATATGAAGGGGCATTCTTCTGCTAGACCAACCACTGCACCTATACCTGTAAGAAATATGTCACTAAATTTGGATCGTCCTTCTTCTGCAAGGTTAGAGAAACTATTTTTATATGAAATGTGATCAGAGTTTTATATTATTGTAAACATTTTGGGATTTTAATATCTTAAATCTTAATTTACATGAGATGAATTTGCGCATTTTTGAGCTGAAATTATTGATATACTTAGAAACTAAATTCTTTTAAATAATCATCATCGTTGTGTTTTTTTTTTTGCCTTACTCTCCCCTTGAAAATGAATGTGTTATAAAGGGGGGAAGAATCTCTGAATGTAATAACAGAAAGCCACTTTGATGCATTATTTTATTAGTTGTTTGCTCAATTAGTCCATTAGTCAGTCATTGTGGTAGATGCCAATTAAAGAATACGATGTTTAATGGAATGTCAATAAGAGAATATGCTTGTTCAGTTTATATGTAAAATCCATCATCTGTTTTGTGTCCTAGTTTGAAGTGATTTTTATGCAAGGACATATACAGAATATATGCTGCGTTCTGCATTGGATAAAACAGTAAAAACAAATGATTTGAATTTTCTGATTTTTAGTGAAGGACAGATCAGTAGTGATGGGTAAATTAAAAGCCATAATAATCAATTATGAGAAACAGAAAGAATAGAATGAGAAAACATGGGGGGGGGACACAATTCAATCTAATGTTCTCAAAAATAATGATAATGTGCTGTTTCTATTCAGCCAATATATATATATTGGCTGAATCGTAACATATATATATATATATTATGGGTTAGCTATGGTGTATTTACACCGATATTATATAGTTAATTACTTAAACCCATAAGGAATTATGCCTTGTGCATTTATTTTTCTAATATATATATGCCAAAAGTTTGTTAAAATCATCTATTCAAAACTAATAAAACATTTTCCCACATAAACAATGTGAAAATGCAAAACAAATGTAAACTTTGTTATAAACACTAAATTAATAAAAAAACTCCATAACTCACAATGATTATGCTATCAGAAAAAAAAAAAAAAATGGTGCTTTTCCTTCATTTCTGTTTTACCTGCCCAGTGAATTCTGTCTGTTTTTATTTGCTGAGTGAATTCCAAACAAAACTCGCGGCAAACAGCGATCTTTTTTTCTCTTCCCAGTTCATATATCACTTTATATTTTTCCTTCACACTTAAAACTGTTCTTTCTTTTCAACTGCACCAAATAACAAAAAAATAAAGAAAATTGCCCATTTTGCTCTTTACTTGTTGGCAGACTGAATATTTCACTTCAGAACCATAAAATTATTTAGCACAATACAGTTGTTTTACAGGTTAGGAATCTATTTTGAGCATTTGTAATTGATTTATGATGGGGCAGTTTTTCTGAAGAGCAAAGGACTGTTCATTGCTATATCGATATTGTAAACAATATCAATATAGCTTTCACATGTTTGTATTTGATTCAAAAAAGAAAACAGTACTGTAATCTGCCTCTAATTCACTACATATGAGTAGTGAACATGCTGTATATATGCTGTACCCATTGTATGTTATCACCGGCTAAAAATCGAGAAGGTGAATGCTTTGTTTTGACTAGTAAAAAAGAATGCAGACATCTTTTAAGAGGAATTTGCTTATTGAAACTAACCATCAAACATCTATCCATTGAAATTGCATGTCAGAGTGACTGATAGGTTCATTTATGCAATGAGCATATATTGGAACTACTCTAAGTTTCCAAAGTGTTAAGTTAGCTCTTTCACTTTTTTTTTTGGTACAAATAAAAAAATTGCTATAATAAGCTTTATATACAAGCAAATAACATTACTTTGACTCAGGGACGTCCATCTTTTTTGCACTTGAGATTTGGTTTCTCTTTTTGGATGTGAATTGATCTACTTTTATCAACAGAAAGTATGGACAATGTGGTTTTCTTTGGAATTCAGAATTAAGTTAGAATTCAGTGGCACAATGTCATTTTCAACCATCATTCTTAAGTGACTCATATATGTTTTTGTCTATTAATGTTTCAGTGAGCACACTAAAAAAAATCGGATAAACATATTGCATACCACTCAATATTTTTGAAATACAGGAAAGAAATATTGTAAAGTTGTGCTCTTTTTTGACAAGATTCTTTATTTTGATATTTGAATACAAGAACGAAATATATATATAGTAACAAAAAAGAAAAGTAAGGAAAGTGAAAAAAAAAATAATACAAATAATAGATACAGGAACCTTTATGGCATTACCAAGGGCTTAAGACCATTTCATTACATTACTAAGAAGGCTACTAAACATTACTGTTCAATTATATTAAGGTGCCTCCGTAGCCAGGTGGGCAGGAGCTGCAGTGCGTAGCACACGTTTCTTGATTAGACTGGGGTTTGAGCCCGTGACTACCAAATATGGAGGATGCGGAAAGGTCAGGGAATGACCACCGCATATCCCCGGAGCAATATGGCTTTAGTTACTAATGCTCCTAAAAACCAAATAACAACAACCAAATATATTAAGGAAAGCAGCAAAGGAGATAAGCAAATTCTTAGCCATAATTATGAGACTATCTTTGGATTCAGGGAAGATCCCTATGGATGGAAGATGTGCAAATAAATATGCAATTCATGAGGGGGATCAAAAGGTAACGTGAGTAATTACAGACCTGTTAGCTTAACCTTTGTTTCAAGAAAAATAATGGAGTGATTGGTTAAAGAAGTAATGCAGGACCATCTAGAGAGGAATATGATTATACTGCAGTCACAGCATGGATTTGTTAAGGGGAGATCTTATCTGACCGATTTGATTGGATACTATGATGCAGTAACAAAGGAACTGGATGCAAAAAATAATTTTGATTTCATATACTTGGATTTCAGGAAAGCTTTTGATATTGTTGCATATGGAAACTACTGTACAAATTGGAGCAGTATGGCATTAAGGGCAAGTTGCTAACGGATAAAAGGGTGGTTGAGTGGGAAAACACAGAGAGTGGTAATCAATGGACACTGCTCTTCATTGACTATTCTTATTAGTGGAATCCCCCCCCTAGGGTTTAGTGCTGTGTCCATTGTTGTTTTCTATATTTATTAACGATATTGAGAAGGCTTAAAGTCTAAATTTTCAGATGATACAAAGATTGGCAGGGTTGTTAATGACAGTAATGATAGTACGCTACTGCAACAGGATCTGGAAAAGTTGAGCAGATGTGCTGAGAGGTGGCAACTGAAGTTTAACATTGAAAAATGCATGGTATACTGCATATGGGTAGCAGTAATCCCGAACTAACGTACTTACTCTGTGTTACTACGCTCAGGATAGTGGAAAATGAAAAAGACCTGAGGATAATTGTTCAGTCAGATATGAAGCTCTCTGAGCAATGCAGACAGGCTGCCAGGACAGCTCATGGGGTTTTGTCAGTGATGTATGGAAACTTTGCTAGCATGGATTGCTAGCAAAGTTTCCATACATCACTGACCTTAAGCATTGGTCAACTTCAAGTTCATGACAACTTCAAGGACCTTCAGCATTGGTCCTTGAAGTTGTCACAGACATTCTCTCAGATATGCCAGACAAGCTGTACTTGCTACCTGGGAGTCTAAAACGCTGATGGAACTGATATTCGGGTGACACTCAAGTCAAGTGGACCCAATTTCGGTGAAGTCTGGACGGTCTGTGACAGCCAAATCCTCTGCTTGCACCTTCATGATGGTGGGACTGTTTGTAATCCTGGGTATAACCTCCATGCACAAGTACATGGTGGGTGACCACCCAGGTGTGAACCAACATAAGCAGGGGTCGAGGTGTGGTGCCCACACCACATGGAGGAACGCTGCCCCTCTATGTTACCAGGCAGTACTAGGTGGTAGATGACTCTCATAAACCGGTGAAATACCACCACTTGGCTTATTGGAGGCTTGAAGTGGTGGAACCCATGTTTAGTCTCTAGAGCTAAGTTCCGGTCAACCCTTCCCTATCTCTTCCATCATGCAGTATGATTGACGACTTTTGAGGTTATGATGAACATCGTGGCGAGATCCAATATTCCTTACATTTCGAGGTTACAGCTCTAAAACGGTGTTCGCAAGCCGGCCGCTAGTTAGTACACCGGACCGAACCTATTGGTAACTCTCTAGGAGGCTTCCGGATCAGCTAGTGTATAATCTTGCTACCTCTACTCTGCCAGATAGTGACTGGAGGGAGTCCGAGTAGTGTGTATGCTAGGAGCATTGTCGAGGCCACGTTATGTCAAGGATCTGGGTATATTCTTACCACGTGTACGTCATATCCAAAAATTTCATTACTTCATACAGCATGTCCCACCCACTTTTTCTTACTATTGAATACACCACGAATTGTCAAAATAATAGAGCAAGCTTATCTGCGAAAACATCTAAACTTCCCAAGCACTTCCTAATTCATTTCACAAATATACGTGGTCTCAATTCTAATCTCAACGATGTCCATTTCCACTTGCAGTCTTCCAAACCCCATGTACTTTTTCTGACAGAATCTCAGTTATCGGTTGATTCAACTACTGCTCATCTCAGATGCCCAAATTATTCGCTGTATGATTCCTTTCTCCTCAAAGGTGGTACTTGTGCATATGTCCGTTCTGATATTCCCTGTCAGAGACTTGGAAATTTGGAATCTCCTCTCTTTGATCTTCTCTGGCTTAAAATCTGTCTACCTTATTGTGTCAAATTCATCTGTTGTCTCTACCGTTCTCCCAACTCCACTAATCACTTGGAGCTCTTTGACTTTCTCTCTTTGCAACTTGACTTTCTCCAGTCCAACTTTCCTAACAGTGAGGTAATTTTCCTTGGTGATTTTAATGTTCACAACTCCAGCTGGCTTCCGTTTTCTAGTCACACTGACCCAGCAGGTCGAGATGCTGAGGCTTTTGCAATTACTAATGACCTAGCACAGATTGTTCATTTACCTACAAGAATTCCGGACAATCCTAATCATACAGCCAATACGCTTGATCTTTTTCTCACAAACAACCCTTCTAAGTACACGGTCGAAGTGAGAGGTCCTTTAGGCACTTCAGATCACAACTTGGTGATTGTCTCTTCTCCAATGGAATCGTTATCTCATGGCTATTCCCAACCTCGTGTTGTTTGGCATTACAAGAATGCAAAATGGGATGACCTGCGAGACATCTTTTCTTCTTTTCCTTGGTCGGATTACTGTTTCAAAACTTCTGATGTCAACTTTTGTTCAGATCGTGTCAGTGAAATTATTCTTGAAGGAATGGAATCCTTTATCCCACACTCCACTTTAAAATCTCGTCCTTTATCGAAACCTTGGTTTTCCAATAAATGTGCTAAGGCTGTTCAAGAGAAGAATGTTGCATATCGTAATTGGCTTGTTTCTAATTCTTCAGTTTCATTTTCTGCCTACACCAAAGCTCACAACAATTGTAAAGCAGTTATTAATCAGTCCAAACTAGAGTTTGAACAGGCTAAGAGTAGAAAACTTGCTTCTTGCCCTAATGGTAGCCAAGCATTCTGGTCTCTTGCCAAAGCTATTGGCCGCAAATTTTGCCCATCTCTGTCCAGACCAGATGGGTCTGTTGTCACTTCAGCCAAGGATAGAGCTGACCTGCTAGCATCCCATTTTTCTTCCAGCTCGTGTATTAATGATCTTGGTAAAACACCTCCCACCATTCCCAACACACTCCATTCAATGCCTCCTGTGGTCTTCCGTCAAAAGGATATCAGAAGGATTTTGACGAATCTCAATGCTAAGAAAGTTCCAGGTCCTGATGGTATTTCTCCACTTGTTCTCAAAACCTGTGCTCCTGAACTTATTCCTATTCTTTGCCACCTTTTTTGACTTTCTTATTCCAAAGGTGTTTTCCCTTCTGCTTGGAAATTTGCTCATATCCAGCCAGTTCCTAAAAAGGGTGACAAATCCCTCCCATCCAATTATCGTCCCATTGCAATTACTTCTACTCTTTCTAAAGTAATGGAGAAATCAATGAACCGCCAACTCTGAAACTACCTAGAAACCTTCCGTCTGATCAACGATCGCCAGTATGGATTCCGTCAGTGTCGATCCACTGGTGATATTCTCGCTTATGTTACCCATTTATGGACTAATTCAATGGAAAGGTTCGGTGAAACACAGGTAGTTGCTCTTGACATCTCAAAGGCTTTTGATCTTGTTTGGCATAAAGGTCTTCTAAACAAGCTTCCATCTTATGGTTTGCCAACTGTTTTTAGTAATTGGTTATCCAGTTTTCTCTCTGATCGCTCACTGAGGGTGATGGTGGATGGCTCTGTCTCCTAACTTCTCCATTAATGCCGGTGTCCCCCAAGGTTCAGTTCTTCCCCCCACTCTTTTCCTCTTGTTTATTAATGACCTTCTTCCATTAACTGGAAATCCAATCCATAGTTTTGCCGATGACAGCACATTGCATTTGACTTTCCATTTTGAGAAACCTTGTCCTGCTCAATCAGCTTCAACTTCTCGAAAATCTGCTACCAATTCCTTAAATACCGATCTTCAGGTAATTCTCCAGTGGGGCAAAGACAACTTAGTTGATTTCAACCCTTCTAAAACTCAGTCTTGTCTTATATCTCACAAAAAGGATTCTTCTGCTCCTATGCTTATCTTTAGTGACACTCCGATTTCTAGGCAAAATGATATATCTCTTTTAGGGATTACCCTGACTTCTAATCTCTCTTGGCACAAGCACATTACAAACGTTGCTTCCTGTGCATCTAAAAAACTTGGTTTTCTCTTTCGCTCTCGGCGCTACTTTTCTTCCAAACAGCTGCTCACTCTGTATAAATTGCAAATCCGCCCTGCCATGGAATATTGTTCCCACATTTGGGGGTGGTGCCCCCAAAACCTCTCTCAAGCTTCTTGATTCCATTCAGAAGAGGGCAGTTAGGTTAATTAATGATACATCTCTAACAGAGTCTCTCCACTCGCTTTCTCATAGATGTACTGTTTCTGCTGCATGCCTCTTCTACAGATACTTCCATGGGCACTGTTCTTCTGAATTGGCTTCTATAATTCCTGCTCTCTCTTTCAAAACAGTCCGAACACGTGCCGCCACCAGCCAACATCCATTTACTGTCCAACTTCAAACCCACAGAACCAACTTTTCGTCTTCCTCATTTATTCATTCAACTGCCGTTTTCTGGAACAACCTTCCTTCATATGTATTTCCTGAAAATTACAATCTACAGAAGTTCAAGTTCAATAAATACCTTCTTTCGTCTTCTCAACCTCCAACCCAAGCACGGTACTAAGTACTATAGGTTCTAATACTTCTCGTGTTTGGGGTTCACATAAAAAAAAAAAAAAAAAAAGAAGGTGATTATCCCATTGTATTAAGGCAATGATAAGGCCACATCTTGATTACTGCATACAGGTCATGAGGTTTCATTTTAGGAAGAATGTAGATCTGCTAGAACAGGTGCGGAGAAGGGCAGTGAGGTTGTTAAGTGGAATGCAAGGATGATCTTACCAAGAAAAGTTTCAGTTTATGAAAATTGCATAATCTAGAGACTAGGCACCGGCAAGGTGATCTGATTGAGGTGGTTAAACTTTTGACTGGACTGAGCAAGCACAGTGCTGATGGCATTGTTCATCTTTCTCTGGAGTACACACACGAGGGGTATAAATTTAAATTGAGGAAAGATGGTTGCAGGTTGGATGTGAGGAGAAAAACTTCCATTTGTTGTGGAAGTGGGTAGTTTGAATAAATTCAAGGAAGATCTGGACATATTATTAGAGGGGATAATCAGGAAGTGTTTTTTTTTTGTTGTTGTTGTTTGTTGCTTTATAAGCTTGTTTTCTTGCATCATATGGCACTACTAATACTAAGCAGTTTAAATCCTGCTGGCCACAAAAAAAAAAAAAAAAAAAATGTCTTTTCAATGCAGCTGGAGATGAGGGCTGTGCAAAAGGGCATGATAAAACTTTATACTTGAATAATTTTTTTTTTATAATTACAGAGAGGACAGAATAGTTCTAACTACATATACTTTAATTTAATAATTATTTTTTAATTTATTAAATTTATAATATTACTATAATTTCGTTCAATTATTATCTAATTCTGTATCCAGATTTATAGAATGGTATTTGTTTATTTTCAATATTCTTTAAGTTTAGGCCATTTTTTCAGGGATTTGAACAAGAAAAAATGGCACGCCTTTCCTACAGTGGATTAATAGTGTTTTTTATGTGTATGTACAAACTGTGATTATAGTGCTGTTCCTTTTAGTGCTCTTTTCTTCTGGTCAAATGTCAATATTATAAAGTGCCATGCTATTTTTCAACTTCTGTAGCACCCCCAGAGTACCATTGCATATATCATTGCATCTGTAGCACATTCAGAGTATCATTGCATATATCATCTCTTTTTTGGGATTCTAAGAAGGAATAAATATAGATATAAACCTCCTTCCCCTTGGGGTTTAGGTAAGGGATAATAGAGACTAAATTCTGGGAATTGTTTATTTATGGTGCAGTTTATTTACTTCATAGAAATCATTTTTAGTATAGGTGATATTTTATTTTTAACTTTGAAGATAGAAAGAATGCTCCTTACAGTATCTTCCCATTTGTCAGTGCATTTGCATGCTCTCCTCAGTTTTAAATTCAACATTGTTTATCCACTTTTCTTGCTGGTGCAGTAATCACTGTCTTTTGTGTATGTATATGTGTGTTCAACATTGCATCAATAAATTTCATTAATGACATCACCATTTTCATGATAGTGTATTAACATAATAATCATTAAGGTGTTATTAACATGGTAGTGTATTAATGTTTAGTTTAATGTAATAAAATCTTTTCATTTTTTTTTGATCCTTGGTGACATGCAAAAAAAGCAAGCATGTACGTTAAGTGTGCAGGTATTCAGAGTATCATTACTTCATAAACACTGCAGAAAAAAAAAGAAAAAAAAAAACCTTGAAAAATTGATGGTATCTACCAGAATATGGAATATGAAAAATAGGCTCCAAAGAGAAGGAATCACTCATAATGCATTCCCACTCTTTAGAGCTGGTCCTGTAGAAAGCACTGTACGTGCGTGTGTGTGTGTATATACATATACAGGAAAGATAAAACTTTATACTTGAATAATTTTTTTTGTTGTTATAATTACAGAAGGAAAAAACCAGAGCAAATAGTACAACAAGTGACAGAAGTTCAGACTGATTATATTGAAAATCTCCAGCAACAGGTTTATCTACTAGAACAAGAAATTGGTTATTTATATCCTTTATTTGAGATTTGTGTTTTAAATATATCTTTTAGATAGTGAAGAGGAGTGGAAAAATTGTAAAAATGTAATGAACTACACTGTGTGTAGGGTGTAGAATGTGAAAATTAAATTTAATTAAATGAAATAGATAGAATATAAACAAAATAGATACAGTTTAACAGAAAATGATAGTACTCTAATGAACTTACTCTTATAAATCTCTATAGGTTTACAATTTTGATATAGCTGGGATGAATAAGTGCCTTTAAATTTAGAAAAATAATAAACAATGGCCACCCATTTCGGCCCTCTTTTCTGGTACCTCTACTTGTTGTTTAAAGTTAAACAAATAGCAGAAAGTAAATGAAGTGATAAAATTTGTAATATGGGATATTAAAATTTATATATCAAGAAATTAAAAGCATCCAAAGAAGATAACATCAATTTGCAATTATTATATACTGATAATTCATTCATAGACAATAGAATATCCAGTTTTTTAAGGGCCTAAAGATCACATATATATTCCAAAAAAATAAAATTTAAAAATTAGTTATATATCTAAAAAAAAAAAAAAAAAGAATCGCAACTGACTGTGGGAAAAAAAGCTGAAGTAAAGATATGAACAACTATGAAAATCCAGCTTGTTTTAGATATAACATAAAATATATATACTACCAATACAAAGGAAACATATAGAGAAATAGAACAAAAAAATTTCTGAAGAATAAGCTGTCTGCAGAAGTGGAAGATATTGATTGATGCAGTTTTTACACTTAAGATCTTTACAGAAAAACAGGAGTTTTATTCAACATGAAAGAGCTAAGGGATTAATAATGCCAAGATGGACAGTTTATAAAATAAACACTCCATGATGCATTGTAAGAATAACAGCCTATCAGAGTAACAGCATGTGTTTATTTGTTTTAAATTTATATATTATTCCCTGCAGAAGAAGGGGCTAAAAAATTTACAAAAAATTTGGTTAATCTGTATTTAATGTTTATTTAATTAAAGTTTCTAAATTATGTCTTTTCAATGCAGCTGGAGATGAGGGCTGTGCAAAAGGGGCATGATGATGGATGTCAAGTACTTGGCCCCAACACAGGAGCAGGCACTAAATGTTTTTGTTAGATGGTTATAACAAAAGGTAGAGACCACTCAAAATCAACCATGTACCTGGGTCTCGATTATTGTTTTATGATCTTGCCAGAAACCCATGTAGCCTTCATAAATTATGATAAAATATTTGACAAGGTCAACAGGAATATGTTGTTCAAAATTTTCAAATCCTTGCTAAACTACTTCTAATACTGAAAGCTATATACACAGGAAGAAATTTTGCCTTCAAAATCCTAAAAGAATAATCCTCAGAAAACTCATGAATATGACAGGGCTGTAGTCTTTCATCTGTTTTATTAAATGTATGTGGTATGATCTAAAAAATTTGTGGATTATATTAAAAACTTTTTATCACTTTCACAGGTATTCTTCATTGTCATCCTCAGAGTAGGCTCTTTGAGACTTTATGCAGCAAGGCCAGCAGTTTTGACACTGTTGGAAACACTTCTGGACCGCTTGTTTTCTGATCTCCTGTGCATCCTACAATTTTTTTTCCATGATCTTTGAAATTTCATGAAATATCACCCTTTGAGTGCAAAAGTTTACTTTTTAGGAATAATAATATTAGTCATATAGTGCAAGGAAGCCACAGGCTTTTGCTGCACTGGAAAAAAATATATAAATATTAAAAATAAATAATTAAAGAAATAAATAAAATAACAATAATTAAAAATAATGAAATTAAATAAAAAAGAATAATAATAATCAACAATAAATAAAAGAATAAAATAAATCAAAAAATAATAAAAGTTGCTACCTACAATAACTACCTATATTAATATAGGTAGTTATTCAGTTGACTTTGAACTTCTTCAAACTGTTAGCTTCAACTAATTGCAGAGGCAACTTGTTCCAGTAATGAGCAACTCACTGGCTAAAAGGAAACTTCTTGCCATCCAGCCTAACCCTAAATCTCTTTTCTCTTTCCCCATAATATTAATTTATGGGCCCAGTTCTGAAATCCCTTATAATACTGAAAATTTCACTCTCATCCATTTTACTCTCCTCTTTCAGAGCCTTATAGACCTCAATCAGGTCCACTCTAAGGTCCATGGTTGCCAAGCTCTGTAGTCTGCATATTTGAATTGCAATTTTGCCAATTCTTACCATGCGAGTTGCACATTTTTTGATCCTTTTAGGAAGCCAAATGTCTTTTTTTTTTTTTTTTAAAATAAGGTCACATTTGTAATACTGGACACAGTATTCCAAGTGTGGCGTTACAATTGCCTTATGCAGCGGGATTATGACTTCCATATCTTTACAGGCTATTGTTTGATAAATCATCAATAGGACACCATTGGTTTTCTTACAAACATATTTGTAGAAATTCCAATTGGCAGTTTAGCTCAGTGAAATGAATTATTGATGCATGATCCTGCCAATGTCAAAAAACACAATCAATTTTCTCCTGAAATTTGAGATGACCTGGTCCTGCTAACTTGAATATGTGACAATTTCTAGATTAAATAATGTAATGAACACTCTTATACACATGAACAGTTCAAAGTTCATGTGTATAAGAGTGTTCATTACATTATTTCATTTTCAGTCCATTGAAGACATTCAGAAAAAAAAAAAGATGACTGAAGTGTTAAAAGGGTTTACAGAAGATGACTTCCAGAAATGTTCTTGTGCTTGGAAGAAACATATGGAACAGTATGTGCAAGCTCAAAGCAATTATTTTGAAAGGTACAAAACTTGTACCCTTCAAAATACCTTATAACTGTATAACTTGTAAGGTACAAAATATTTCATTATATTTATTTTATTGCAACATTCTCGTTATTTAATATCCATACTTTGCATATCACTGGTTTCCCTTGCCTTGTTATCTGGCAATGGCTATTATTTTCCAGAGTGAGGAAAGTTGTTTGCCTTTACTGAATAATAGATATTTCCATTTGAAACAGCTTATAAAATAATGCCTGTGTTAAATTTTGCAGTCAGCCATGGATTAAAATTCTTATTAAAATGGATTTGAAATGGTCCCCTTTTATTATTATACTAGGATATTTCCTTATTTAAAAAATGCAAAAATTTAAATTTCTGAGATTGCTAATCTTTATATATATACACATTTCCAAATACAGTATATATATATTTTTCCTGCTTTTATAGGGTTGTCAGGTTTTCCTAAAAAAAAAAAAATATTTTAATTGTACTTATTTTAACATTTTGCCCTTTTTAACAGTTGTTTATCCTGTTTTACATACTGAAGGAACTCTTTACATGTAAAAGAGAAATTCATTGCAATCTGCAACTCTGCTGCGATTAATTCTCGGTGACTTCTGTTTCTGAAATCTGTCCACTTCGATTTCATTAACGAAAACATCCTTTCCACTACAGCATTTGAGTCAGGAATACTTAACAAATATCCTACTATTCTACTGATATTGGGTATATTTTCTTATATTTTCAAACCACTTGTGTACATCACTTCCTGTACACCTAACACTTGCCAGCAACTTCAACCTATTCTCACAAAACTCTTCATACAACTCGTCCAGATTTACATGTCCTTGGAGTTGAAAAATATCAATTACTATTTCAAAATCTTGATACTTAATTTCTTCTGTTTCCAGAGAAAAGTTTATTAACTTAGAACACTTATTTTTCTCACTGAAGTCATAGTTTTTTTTCTAGGTATTGCAATAGATTTGAATAAAAATCACAACATTCATCAAAAATCTTTTTCTGTTTGCATTGGGGTAACTTTTTCAAAAATTGCTTTGCATAATTTCCGAAGTATCGATCCTGGATTCTTTGATTGTATGAATCCATAATACTCAAGTCACTTTTCTCAAGAATTTTAGTAGTAAAATCTAGCAATTCTCCAACGTTGACAAAAAAGTTAAAAACCACTTGCAGTTTTATTTCAGAATCTTCATCTTCACTTTGAAATAATCTGGAGAAAAATTTGGGGCAATCATCAATACTTTGGAAATAGCTGTTAATAGCAGGCCAGTTTTGAAGTAATCTTTTGACAGCTGGTGTCAAGGCAACCATCTCATTGGTGCATGCCATACCAATTCAGACCACTCAAAAACACAAAGTCAAAAAATGATTCTAAGTTTTTCCTTCTTTTAGCTGATACAAAAAAAATTGTAAGTTTTCAGTATAATGTTTTCTATATCTACTTCAAAACTGTCACAAGCATATTTCATGGCATTATGCAATATATGGTTAGCACATGTGAACATGTAAGGGCGGCACCTAGAATGTTTGTTCAACTCCGCCTTGTATCTCTGTGAAGAACAGTATCACTACAAATGGGCCAGATATGTGTGTGATGTAGGTTTGTGTGTATTATGTGTGTTCTGTTATTAAGTTCTGGTCTCTTCGCTCTACCCAGTAGCATCAATCACCTGGACAGATGATTCTGGGTACTCATCCACACCACGGGAAGGTGGGCCAGTCCCAGCAAAACCCGTACTGTCTCAAGAGAGACTCTGACCCACCTAGTGTTGTCAGGTGGACCAGATTCCTCTGGGGGTCCCATTCAGAGGGAGGAGGAAAAAGAAAGAAGAGAGGAAAAAATAGAGGAAAAAAAGAAGGGGAAAAAAAAAAAAACACAGTCACCCATGGTGCAGTTAGGAAAAAAAAAAATCAAGAAATAATAATAATAAAAATAACAATGAAATAAATGCACTAAATGGGAACTCAAGGCAGAGTGCGTGAAGAATAAATAAGAAAAAAAATAATAATTTAATAAAATAAAATATTAAAATAAATAAATGAAATGAAAATAAATGAATAAATAAACTAGCTGCACTAGAGTGGGAATTCCAGGCAGTTGGTTGTGTTAGCACGTGGAAAAAAAAAAAATAAATAAAAATATATATATGTATATATGGTTAGCGCTACAATATCAGCCTTACTTGCCCTTAACAACTGAAAAACAGTGATATTTTTCAAAATTTACATTTGCATTATCAGCACTGTGTGCAGAAATATATTTTGGGTTAAGGTGAAAAGCCTGAAGCTTTTCTAACAATGTTTGAGATATAGAAATAGTTGTTTCATCAGCCCTTTCAACAACACCTAATAATTTATTTTCTATACCTTTAGTAGGATCAAAATATCTAATGCATATGGGAAAAAGCTTTCTGTTGCCCTTGGCTTAAGTATCTGTAGCAATACAAAAGAACTGACTGCATTTAGTTGGATCATTAAGAATGTCCACAAAGTCATCTACACTTTTAGGAGCTAGAACATTTTTAACTAACAGTTCTGATTTTGTTCTTCCACAACACAATTTTGTTGCAGTATCAGAATCATGGAATAAGGATGATGCCAGTTTGTTACCACTGTCCAAACTATTATAACTATGATTATGTTTCACATTGTGGTATATTAACCCTAGTTCACATGCTGTCACACTGTTGTATTTTGGTTTTTTAAAACTAACAAAATAGCTTGATAACTTGTTTACATCCACATTTCCCTTTTCTTTTTGCTAATGCCCTTTGTATTGTGCATGCTGCTTAAAGTCGACTGATAGAACCATGACTGATAGAAAAATTCATGTTGCACAATTTGCAGTAGGCACAATCCTCTGAAGAAGCTGGAGCTACCCACGCAAAAGTTTCTTCCCACTTCTTTAAGTAGACGCTTATACTGCAATTTCTTTTTTTTTTTCTTGGGAGGAGTGCTGGGGGAACTAATGGACTGTGATTCTTTACTCATTCTATCAAAAATTATTCAATGGCAATCTGAAAATAAAAAAAATTTAATAGTAAAAGTTGCACAAATATCAAATATTGTCTGTCAGCTTAACAATGTATTTCAAACGTGGAGAAAATTAAATTAGCATTTTAGCATTAGCAACTCCGTAGCCGAGTGGGCAGGAGCGGGAGTGCAGTAGCACACGCTCTTTGAGTAGACCGGGGTTCAAGCCCCTGACTGCTGAATACGGTCGATCTGCCAACCCGCACTGGACCAGCGTGGCAGATTACGGTCCATTTCCCTCAGCATGAATTGTTGAGGAGGCTTCCATCCTGCAGTGGGATGATAATGGCTGCACTTCACTTCACTTCATTAGTAGAGGCATTTGATGCAAGAAAGCAAGCTTATGCAGTATCAGCCAAAAAAAAAAAAAAAAAAAAAACCCACTTCCACTTCATCCCTCTGTTCGTTCAAAATACCTGTCCAGCTGAGCCTTAAACTTATTTAGACTATCAACCTCCACCACAAGGGATGGAAGTCTGTTCCACCAACCAACCACCCGCTGGCTAAAGGCAAATTTCCGCACGTCTATCCCACATCTCTCTTTCCTCAATTTGAATTTATGCCCTCTCAGGTGATTTTTCTGAGCTAGAGGAAGAATCCCATCAGCATTGAGCATGCTTAAACCATTCAAGGCTTTATACACCTCTATCAGATGACCTCGCTGGTGCCTAGTCTCCAGACACTGTAATTTGCAAAACTTAAGCCTTTCTTCGTAAGAGCACCCCTTTGTTCCATTCACTAATCTTGTTGCCCTTCTCTGTACTCGTTCCAGCAGCTCTACATCCTTCTTGAAATGAGGCCTCCAGACCTGTATACAGTACTCTAGGTGTGGCCTGACCATCGCCTTATACAATGGAATAATCACCTCCTTATCCCTGCTGGAAAAATTCCTGTATATCATTGACAATACTCCATGAGCTACTCTTGCAGCCCGTCTGCACTGCTCAGAGAACTTCATATCTGCCTGCACAACCACCCCCAAGTCCCTTTCATTCTCTACCACTGTCAGTGTAGTACCACAGAGTTGATACGTTGCTCTGGGGTTGCTGTTTCCCATGTGTAGTACTTTACATTTGTCAATGTTAAACTTCATTTGCCACCTCTCAGCCCATCTGCTCAACCTTTCCAGATCCTGTTGCAGCAGCATAGTGTCAGTAGTGTCCTTGACGACCCTGCCAACCTTTGTATCGTCTGCAAACTTGGACATTAAGCCCGATATACCATCATCAATATCATTTATAAATACAGAAAACAATAATGGACCCAACACTGAGCCCTGAGGAACTCCACTAATAACATCAGTCCACGATGAGCAGTGTCCATTGATTACCACTCTCTGTTAGTTATTAACAGTATATAATAATTTGTTAATCTTATCTCATCAACAAATAATTCAAAGCCCACGTCTCTCCTAGGATCTTGCTCTCAATTTGAGAAAGAAAGAACTGTTAAGAAGAAATAATGTGTACAAGTGTTTTTATATTTAATAATAGTGCACAATGTACATTAAATTTCTATAAAGTTCAATATTCCTTACTATAACTTATTAACAACTTCACATTTCAACATGTTTATTAACAACTTTACATTTCAACATGTGATAAACTACATTGCATCCTTCTCCCACACGATGGACAATGAAAGTGTCCTTCCTTCTTCCGCCTTTCTCATGGTAGGCAACTGTTGAAAAAACCTTGTTGCTAACAGTTTTTGAATAGTTGCACTGTCATCTGATGGTTGTGTTAGCAACCAACTTTTAACTGTATTTACCGGGACGTTTAAAACATGATTTTCATCGTAAAAAGAAAAAAAAAGGAAGACACCTACTTACAGGCAAATTAAAAACGTAAACAGTAAAATCAACCAAAAAAACGTAAAGCTTACAGGAAAAATAGGACTTGGCAACCCTATGCTATTATTATATTGCAGCCTCATAAATGCTGCATGCTCAATACTCTTCCCTTTATGTTGCGGCACAAGTGTGTCAAGTTAACCCTAGGGGCTCACATCTGGTGAGTATGGGCTTGGCACACCCAAGGTCCTGAGCTGGATATCATCATTCTTCTCTTTCTTGGTGATTCCTTTTTACTTCTCTCTCTCTCTCTCTCTCTCTCTCTCTCTCTCTCTCTCTCTCTTCTCTCTCTCTCTCTCTCTCTCTCTCTCTCTCTCACAGGGTAACCCAGGAATTTTTTTTTGGCTGGTGCAGCATAATGCTTCCTTGCACCATATGGCTAATAATAATAATAATAAAGAAATCTACCAATATGAATTAGTTTTCTGTTTGTTTTTAATGAAACACAATCTTTATAGATGTTGAGATGCAAAAAAATTATGCTGTTATTTTGTTTAATCTTGATTATATAATTTGTTATTGTATAGCTATTAATTGTAACAGAAATAACAATAAAATGAGATTGAATTATTTACCTGAATTATGATCAAGAGATCTCATTTAGAAGATTCCAATAAAAATCATCCTAAAATGGTTACTGAAGCAGAGAGAATGGTGAAGAAGCTTGTGGTAAAGTAGAATAATAATTATAATTTTATTATTATTATTTTGAATATTTGTTTATTTGCAAGAGGAAATACAGTGATATACAGATGTTTTACAATATACATTCCCTGAAACAGCATTCAAGCCAGAGGGACATATATTAACCCCAGGGACTCACATCTGGTGAGTATGGACATGGCATACCCAGGGTCCTGAGCTGGATATCATCATTCTTCTCTTTCTTGGTGATTCCTTTCTCTTCTGACTCTTGTTTTCTCTCTCTCTCTCTCTTAGGATAACTCGGAAATTTTTTCTTGCTGGTGTAGCATAAGCCTCGGCTTCCTTGCACCATATGCCTAATAATAATAATAATAATAATAATAATAATATCAGAGAAATTGATAATAAATTACATTTTTTTTTTGTAAAACATTTTTTTTACAAAAAACGTACAAAAATATCACCTTTTGCATCCTTAACGGATGATATCTGCTATGCTCTACAACATCACATACCTTTGCTCCTGGCAGATACCTTGGTCCTATTCCTCCTATCCTTGCACTGTATATTTCCCATTTCCTTGACAGTAGTCACCAACAGTAACTGACTCCCGAGGGATCAGCACATTCTACATTGGGAATTGCTACTGTGTTACCTGATGCACAAGTGTAAGTTCCAGCATTCAGTTGGGCTGCTGAGAGCTTGATGAGCCCCCCATTTCAGTTCCTTCATTGGCATCCACCCTCTTCTTTAGCTTCTTATAAACACCTATCAGAATACTGAATTTGTCTAATTTCTTCATACTCTTTGCACTGAACACACACACACACACCACATCCTTGGCTGTATCATGTACCATTCTTCAGTTCTCCCCAAGCCATAGCACTCCTGCTACTTTGAGCCTGTTGCTTTGCTGTTCTAGTCTGAAGCATAATTTCCCTTTATATTATATTGAGGATATGCTGCATTTTATTTAAATTTTACATCCTATCCATGTTTTTTTTAAATCGTAATTAAGGCTTTCAGTTTTAAAACTAATTGTAAATTTCTGAAATGTAGGATTCTCAAAAAGAAATTCAGAATCTTAAAGTAGACTTAAAACGAACACAGACCACACTGGATATGATGAATTCTGAAAAGGAAAGAATTTTATATGAACTTCGTGAAATTGAAGGTAACTAATTTGAAAACTTTTTTCTTAGGAACATTTTAGAAGTTTAAAATTTTCTGTGGTTCTCGAAACAATAATAACACTACTACTTTATGGATATCATTAGGATTTGGAGCATGCATGCATGGAAATAATGCCTTAATTCAGACTCAGCTAGGTCACAGCTCTCAGGCATTATTACCCACACGTTATCAGTACAGTAAAGGGACAATATATATCATTGTATCGAAATTTTGTTCTAATGAATATTGCTTAAAATTATTTCAAAAGAACATCATAAAATAAATTCTTCTGCTCTTCTAAATTTCTACTTTTGATATGTAAGAAGTAGTAATTTCTGTTTTTTTTCCCCTTAAATATTGACTTTAAAATCAATAATAAATAAATAAATTGACAGAATCTTATACAGTAGACTCTCGAAATAACGGAACGTTTCAGCTAACGGCACATTGAGATCAGATGTTTACGTACAACGAAGAGTGCAGTGCCCAAAAAAGAAAACATCAAGTCATGTGATTACAGTATTTATTTACGTTCACCATCTTGAAAGTGAATTCTGTATTGTTATTATGGATTATACCACTGTTTTACATTTATTTTAAATTAAAACCCCTCACTATGGCTCCTAAACCTTATACAGAGAAGAAAAGAACAGCTCAGTGAAAAACTCGATATAATAAAGAAAATAAAACGGGGCATAAGTAGGAGTGTATTGATGGCAGAATATAACATTGGATCATCAACATGTTTATGATTTTTATGTGTAGTTAATAAAATTTCATTCTTAATCTCTGTTTTTTATTTAATCTTATTATTTCTGCATTAAATATATTAAAAATCAAACTTTCTAGATAACCAAAAAATCGAAATAACGGCACCTTGAATCCCTGATGGTGCCGTTATTCTGAAAGTCTACTGTACTACAAAAGAAAAAATATTTTGTATAGAGAGTATCATTGAAGGCATATTTTGTTTATAAGAAATAACACACATTCAGAAATAAAATACAGTTGATCAACTTATTGTATCTACATTAATATGGGAATTGAACTTTAGTGCAGTCAAAAATATATAAGTTCAGCTTGCACCAATTCTGATACTTTTTATGGTGGTCAAGAGAACCTTTACACAAATGCAAGTGAAAGAGCTTGAAATCACAGAAACACAAGGCATTTTTTGTTACTCTCCCAGTTTGCTTTTCATACTTTTTCTTCGAGATGAGCACGTTTTGGAATTAAAAACAGAATAAAAAATGTAACAAGCACAAAAATTCAAAATTGTGCATTTTTTGTGAAATATTGATGGAATGCTGTACTGGCTGCATGTCCTATGGCATGAACCAATATAATGCTACAAAATCATCTGATTAATGGGCTCTCTAGATAATGACTGCAGGAAGGAGAATGAGCTGATGTAAAAATTAAAAACCTCTGATTAAAGAGAAGTTAATGTTCACTAATTTAGGCAACATTATTCATTTGAAAGTTTGAATTTTGATTCAGAGTGGCCAACAAATGGAAATGGTTGACGAAGGAAGAAAAAAAATTTAAAATTTTAGTGTCATTACAAAAAAATAAAATAAAATAAAATACATAAGCCATTGTCAGTTAGTTGAAAAGTAAGTTGAACAACAATATTTGGGCAGTACATTATTTTAATTTTTGATTTTACAGTTTTAACTTCAAAATTATAAATTTCCTTATTGAAATTATTAAATTAAGTTAGGAGGAATGTCTTTTCCATTCACGTGTTTTGTGGCTAGTAAGATTTAAACTGCATAGTAAATGATATGGCCTTAATTGTTCACAGCAGAACAAACTTTGGCCTCACAATGAGTTTTCATGGTATTGCACCAAAATCTGCCATTTATTTAAAACATGAGACACTTGCAAACAATCTTATGGGAACCTATTTCAGGACTTACTGGTCTCTCATCAAGTAGCAATGATGTTAAAAGCAAAGAGACCACACTTTTTTAAAGTTATCAGCCTTAATCACTTCAGGGTTAAATAGGGAGGCAACACTATAGGTCGATGTATTTATGGTTAAACAATTATAATTTCCTTCTTTAAAGGTTTAATGTTGTAAAAACATAGATTGGAAATATTTTAAAGACCAAAGAGAATATTTATAAAATCTGGAAAGAAAATGGAAATTCTACTTCGAAAAAAGAAACAAAGCTGATTCTGCAGACAGATTGTACTATGTACTTTCTTCTACAAAACTCCTTTATTTTCACATTAACAAACACATCTTTATAAGGGATGCTTCAGGCAGTCCTCAACTAGATCTGCTAATCAGAGATTCCACTGCATATGTATTTCTGATTATGTATTTAATAAGTGAAGTAAATGTCTGCATGCATAATTTTGAAATTTTGTCCATTAATGGAGACCGGCAGAATTACTTAACAAGTACAGGTCACTGTTCAACAAAAGCCGAGAATTAGGGTTGAATTTGAAAGTGTCTGCAATTCTGCCCAGACACGATAGGAGGGAGTATATGATGAGAGCCTTGTCGAACAATTCGGCCCTGGAAAGATTGTGCAAGGCTCAAGGGGTAGAATTTTTTTCAGCCTGGACTGTACTTGTTAACAGGAGAGATTGCTTCTACAGGGATGGGATACACTTAAATAGAAAGGGTGCAAGAATATTTGCTGATGCTATCGAGGCAGTGTTAGGTGGGTCGGAAAACTGCTAGCTTGGGGGGACACAAAGACCAATAGATTGACAGTAGCCACTGGCAGAGGTGAAAGAGATTCTTGCACTGCTTCTATTAGAATGAGCAGAAGCCTGAAAAACAAGATGCATGATATTTCAGAGACTGCTGGGAGCCATGCGGTACAAGTAAACACATGGGTTGTGTTAGGGTAGCTAAGAATAGAAACAGGTGCAGGTATACTTGCGTGTACACCAATGCTAGGAGTTTAGTAAATAAATTTGATGAATTTGAGGTATTGCTCAAAACATCAAAGGCAGATATTGTTGGGATATCAGAGACGTGGTGTCACACAGATATAAGGTACGCAGAACTGGAATTTGGGGAGTACAACGTCTACAGAAAGGATAGACAGGATAGGAAGGGGGGAGGGGTTATGCTATTAGTTAAGAAACACATAAAAACCAAGGAAGTTAAGCCAGTCGACATCGTTGGACAGTGCAGTGTTGAGTCAGTTTGGTGTGACATAAGCATTGGGAGATCAAAATTGAGAGTAGGAGTTTGCTACAGGCCTAATGACTCTGATGAGTATAATAAGAAACTGTACAGGGAAATAGAGTGGGCCAGTAAATCAGAGTCTTATAATGGGAGATTTTAATTTCCCAGATATTGACTGGAATTTGGGGGCTGGTCACTCACACACTAGCAGGGCTTTTGTGGATTTATTGGATGATTGTTTTCTACATCAGCATGTTCGGGAGGCAACTAGAGGGAGTAATACTCTTGATTTGATTATCAGCAGTGATTCTTCATGCATTAAGAATCTGCAGATAAATGAACCACTAGGTGGCAGTGATCACAGTGTGCTGAAGTGGGATTTACTCAAAGAGGTAACTACCATTAGGGGTAAAGGGAAGGGTTATTGCTTCCATAAAGGCGACTACGATGGACTGAGACAGTATTTAAATTCTATACAGTGGGGCCAACTGATGATGTTACTAACAGCAAACTCAAAATGGGAAGCATTCAAAGAACTTATCTTGGAAGCTACTAGGCTTTACATACCAACTAAGAAATATTGTTCAAGGTTTAGGCCAAAATGGATGTCAGATGAACTAATGAGGCATATGGCAGAGAAGAAAAATGCATGGGATACTTACAAATTAACACATGACACAGAAGCCTATGATAGATACAAGTTGATATGCAACCAAGTTACAAAGGAGGTTAGGCAGGCGAAGGCAGATTACGAGAAATCCTTGGCAAGGGATGCAAAGAAAAACAGCAAAGAGTTCTTTACTTATGTAAACTCTAGAAGGAAGGGGATGAATCAGATTGGTCCACTTGATATTGATGGGTCAACTGTTGGTGATCCTGCTCAGGTAGCTAACAAACTAAATGAATATTTTGCATCGACATTCACACACGAGGAGTTATTCAGCGAGGGGAATGCCAGAGGTGTATTCAACTCTAGCAGTAAGCTACAGAATCTTGAAATAACTGGGAGTAAAGTGGAGGAGAAACTGTTGAAGATAAACACAAGAAAGGCACCCGGGGTGGACAGGATCTATCCAGTTATATTAAAGGAGGCAGCAAAGGAAGTAAGCAAACCCTTAGCCATAATTATGAGAGCTTCCTTGGACTCAGGGGAGGTACCCATAGACTGGAAATGTGTAAACGTGACCCCAATTCAAAAAGGAGGATCAAAGGCGGACACAAGTAATTATAGACCTGTGAGCTTAACTTCTGTTCCAGGAAAATTAATGGAGGCACTGGTTAAAGAAGCACTGCAGGATCATTTAGACAAGACTTCAGTTATAGCTCGGAACACAGCATGGTTTTGTTAAGGGGAAGTCTTGCCTGACCAATTTGATTGGATACTATGATGCAGTCAAAAAGAACTGGATGCAGGGAATAGCTTTGATATTATATACTTGGATCTTAGAAAGGCTTTTGATACTGTTGCACATGAAAGACTGCTGCACAAATTGGAGCAGTGTGGCATTGGAGGCAAATTGCTGCTATGGATAAAGGGGTGGTTGAGGGAGAGAAGACAGAGAGTGGTAATCAATGGACACTGCTCATCGTGGACTAATGTTATTAGTGGAGTCCCTCAGGGCTCAGTGTTGGGTCCATTATTGTTTTCTGTATTTATAAATGATATTGATGATGGTATATCAAGCTTAATGTCCAAGTTTGCAGACGATACAAAGGTTGGCAGGGTTGTCAAGGACACTACTGACACTATGCTGCTGCAACAGGATCTGGAAAGGTTGAGCAGATGGGCTGAGAGGTGGCAAATGAAGTTTAACATTGACAAATGTAAAGTACTACACATGGGAAACAGCAACCCCAGAGCAACGTATCAACTCTGTGGTACTACACTGACAGTGGTAGAGAATGAAAGGGACTTGGGGGTGGTTGTGCAGGCAGATATGAAGTTCTCTGAGCAGTGCAGACGGGCTGCAAGAGTAGCTCATGGAGTATTGTCAATGATATACAGGAATTTTTCCAGCAGGGATAAGGAGGTGATTATTCCCTTGTATACGGCAATGGTCAGGCCACACCTAGAGTACTGTATACAGGTCTGGAAGCCTCATTTCAAGAAGGATGTAGAGCTGCTGGAACGAGTACAGAGAAGGGCAACAAGATTAGTGAATGGAACAAAGAGGTGCTCTTACGAAGAAAGGCTTAAGTTTTGCAAATTACAGTGTCTGGAGACTAGGCACCAGCGAGGTGATCTGATAGAGGTGTATAAAGCCTTGAATGGTTTGAGCATGCTCAATGCTGATGGGATTCTTCCTCTAGCTCAGAATAATCACCTGAGAGGGCATAAATTCAAATTGAGGAAAGACAGATGTAGGATAGACGTGCGGAAATTTGTCTTTAGCCAGCGGGTGGTTGGTTGGTGGAACAGACTTCCATCCCTTGTAGTGGAGGTTGATAGCCTAAATAAGTTTAAGGCTCAGCTGGACAGGTATTTTGAACGAACAGAGGGGTGAAGTGGAAGTGGGTTTTTTTTTTTTTTTTTTAGGCTGATGCTGCATAAGCTTGCTTTCTTGCATCAAATGCCTATGCTAATGCTAAAGGCTTTATATACATGAAAATGGAAGCAACTAATAATTTCATATTTATATTTTATGTTTATGTCTCTTATTTCTTTTGTTTTTCGTTTTTTAAATAACATATCTAAATTACAAACAATTTTAAATATTTCAAATTTTCAAATATTCAGAAAATACAAAAAAAAGTAGAAAGTAAAAAGTCTAACATTGGCATATTTCAGTGCTTGAACTTCAGAGAAAAAAAAAAAGAAAAGAAAAAGTTAGTTGTCAGGTCCCCCACCACTACTGTTAAATTCAGATTGATAGAAGATGCCCTTTGGTACTTTAATTGCTTGCCCATGGTGCACTGGGCTAATATTCTCACTGGCTGAACAACAGTTTGACTATATAGTTTGTACCTGGAATGCTATTCTGCTTCTAATGCAACTTTACTAATATTTTTCAGTTACACTTTTGGCATGATTAAGTTGTTCAGTGTTTTTCTAATTTTGTCAGAAATTATCTGTCTGAGTAACATTTTGTTGAGAGTTATGACTTCTTTCCCTCACCTCCCTCCCTAGCTGTACTTATCATTACAATATTCACTTAAAAATTTTAGGATATCCTTTGTAAGTAGTATAGTTTGTTTTGAAATATATTATTAAAAAATCCATTTTCCATATCATTTGTAGTTTCCAGTAAAAACCAGAAGAGTGCATGTTTAGATGAGATAGTAGGACTAAAGAAAGAAAAGGATGAATTGGAAGAAAGGGTGATTGAACTTGAAAAATCATTAACAAATGCAATGCATAGTGAGGATATGTTACAGAATCAAGTATCTGAATTGACGGTTCAAGTTGAAAATCTTAAACAAGAGGTAAAGTCATTTTTACCCACAATTAAATATAAATGTTCGATATACCTTTTTAATTTACCAAAATTTTTTAAAGTAGTAGTAATTTTTTTAATAACGTATGAACAATAAAAATCCATTACCTTATTTTTAAGCTAATAGTAACCAAACATTTACTTTTAAAGAAATAGTGTTTGGTTAGTTTTCAACTTTATGTGCTGTTCTGGTATTAAGATCAGTCTACTTCCCAAAAGAGAGTTTTTTTTTTTTTTTTTTTTTTTTAATAAAAAGAGCTTGCCACCCATACAGCTATTTTGCTACTCAGTGTCAGCCCTTCAATATAGCATGGAAGGTCATTGAATCCTAACTTTCATCACTTTCCTGCTAAGCATTTCTTAAACTCTAAAATGTGCGAATAACATGCCTTGAATTGCCATATTATAATTTTTTTAGTGTGTCGGTAATGAACATTGAGGCATGCACATGGTTTTAGTGATGCAAGCTAATAACAACTCAGGAAGATTACTGGTTACTGACAACCAGTTGATAGGAAAGACATGATGTTACATTATCAATCTGAATACCTAGCCTCACTTTTGCTTTCTGACTTCCCGCTATAAAGATTTAAATTGATAATAGGACAATGGCCTCTGTAATGGGATATAGTAATTGTAAAGCCAGCAAATCATTCATTTTCTGCCCAATCTTTACATCAAAAACATGGTACATCATTGAAATTCCATGTATAATACTGAATACAAAGGACAGCAAAAGTTTACCTTTTGCTGTAACAGTCAAATGTCAAGATCAAACATTCATTTGCATAGATCAGAATAAGCTGATCTTTGGACATTGTCTGTTACTCTGTCTTGATGTTGAACTGTGGCTAGCATCAAAATTCAAATTACAGGTATCAAAGATATCACAAAGGCTAATACAATTTGCAGTGTTGTGTATAAAGAAGTTTTCAACAGTTTATCCTCAGGGTAAGAAACAGGTTAATGTAAAATTTTACTTTTTCAGTTTATCTTTTAATTGTTATTTGATTTACTCCTACTAAATACAAAATTTGTTGAATTTATTTTGAATCAAGATTCAAAATACATTCATTACATTGATTGTTTTAAAGTCTGAGGTTGGATGGCAAAGAGAGCAAGGAATGGATTCTCCTTATATATTGAATTTCAGTGTACAAGTTGAAATTCAAAAGTTAGTTCATATAATTTATTTAATATATGAACTTCTGTTTAAACTATCATTGGGAGGAGTGTCATTTGTCATTTGAGTGAGCTTCCATCCCAAGTTGGCACCCGGGTTTTCACCCATATGCGACTTGGTTCTCATTCGTATTTCTTCTTTTACCAGTCTAGGTTATTTCAAGAAAAAACACAAGACCAACTGGTCAACTCAATTCAAACAAACAAAAACAATTAATTTATCTGCAATTTCAACCATTTGGCCTCGTGGCAGGGACAGGCTTATCGCACCCCACACCACGAGGAGGTAGTTTGCTACTACTAGCTGGGCATCACCCTACTTCTTACATAAGCGACTCTTTAGCAAATTCTAAAAAGTAACTGTTACAATCATTAAACAATTCCTTTAAATTGTAATCAATCAGTAAGAGCAAGCCTCCCTCACTCCAGTCTTGCTCTAATGTTCTCGTACAATAGACACTCCAGCACCATGTGGAGGACAGTCTCTGGCTCTCTGCAAACACATAGCTCCATCAGGGACAGCCCCATCCGAAACAACCTCGACTTCAGACCATGTCCAGTGAGAACAGCACAAGCCGCAAGCCAAAACTGGAGCCTAGAACGTTGTTCTCAGCTCACAACATGAACCGAAGGCATAAAGGTGTACAGATGAAGACTCTTCTCAGAATTGGTCCACTGCAATTGCTAGATGGCCTCCAATTCATCAGTGACCCGCTTTCGTTCAGATGGTAAGTCAAGCATTGCAGCAGCCTGCCCCTCCGGGCATGACTCAATGCCAAAAATCTGTCTAGAGATTCCTCTCTTAAGGGTAAACCACAAAGAATACTGTGCCACCACTAACTCAGCTGGCATCTTCCCAGCAAGGATGCACAACGCGTCGGTAGCCACAGTCCTGCAGGCTCTGGTGATTCCCAGAAGAGCAAAACTTTGAGCAGAAGACAAAATCCTTCGTATATGTGAATGTTCAATTGACCCTCCCCAAGCTCCAGCTGCGTAAGTCAAGATCGGGATAAAGATGTTATCATAAAGGAGGTGGAGAGCCCCCCCCCCATTTGTGCCTCAATCTACGTGAGTCACTCCTGGAGCTTGGCATACAACTGTTTCACTTTGTCTCTTATATAAATAGCATGCATTATGAGGATTTTTCTCACCACTCTAAGAGAAAAATCTCCAGAGCAGCAAACCGGTGGTCTGGTCCAACTGAGGCGTCCCCTCAGAAGAACGGCAATGGATTTTTCCTCAGAAACTTGCAGCTTATGCAGACCTGCCCAGTCTAACAATTGAGTCAGAGAAGCATTGGGAGGAGGGGGGGAAATGGCCAAAGGAGGTTCTCCTGTGAATCAAAGCTGTATTGTATGTACTGAGTGTTGTATGTATGCAGACCTGATGGTAGCGAGACAGTGCCACAGGAAATGCCTTTGTGTATCCTAGGTGCAGAGGAGTGGGAATTAAGTGGAAGTATAACATTTGACTTCTTGATGAAAACTGTCATTGCCCTGGAAGGAATTAAATCAAGGGAATCATCGAGCACTCAACTGCCTACCTTAATGTTAGAGTCTATACCCTTGTGCATCTGGCTGCATGAAGGGATCACTGTGAGCAGAATGCACTGGTCCTGCAAGGGGTAGCTGTTCTTCATGACTCCATTGTCAGACATTTTTTAAACTCTCTTTGGTTTTATTTTAACGTTTTGGACTGACTGATTTGTTAAAAAATGTAAATATCAAATGAGAAGTGTTTAGAGAGATGATCACAGAGGCTGTTGCATACCTCCATCAGATAATCTCCTGAACCTCTCTGTGCATAACAAAATTTGTTATCTGAAATGGGGAAGTAAGTTTAACATGTGGATTCATGGTATTAATTCTTTTAGCCAGTGAGTTGTTAATTACTGGAATAAGTTAAGATTGATAATTTGGAAAATTCAAACATCAGCTAGATCAATACCTATATGGGGGAGTGAAGCACCTCTTTATTTTTGCTGGAGTTGCAAAAGCTTAGGACTATATTTGAATTAAAGATAAGAAATAAAACTTTTGGGAATTAGAAAATGGATATTAAACTTCAAGAGTTTTATGAAACACAAACCTTATTTAATGATAAAAAATATTTTCAAAACATGACTTTTAGTAAACTCTTATAAAACACCATTTGGGAAAAGAAACTGAAAATTTCAGTAGTACTTTTTCACTGAAAACATAATACAATAGAACCCAGATAAGAAGTTTTCCAAGGGACTGGAGGTTTAGAATTTCTTATGGGGGGGGAATTTCTGAGAAGGGAAAATGGCCAAAGGTTATGAAATAATAACTACACAAATAAATATGAAAAGATACAAATAGCATTAGCATTACTAGAGGCATTTGATGCAAGAAAGCAAGCTTATGCAGCATCAGCCAAAAAAAAAAAAAAACCACTTCCACTTCATCCCTCTGTTCATTCCAAATACCTGTCCAGCTGAGCCTTCAACTTATTTAGGCTATCAACTTCCATGACAAGGGATGGAAGTCTCTTCCACCAACGAACCACCCGCTGGCTAAAGGCAAATTTCCGCATGTCTATCTTACACCTGTCTTTCCTCAATTTGAATTTATGCCCTCTCAGGTGATTATTCTGAGCAAGAGGAAGAATCTCATCGGCATTGAGCATGCTCAAACCATTCAAGGCTTTATACACCTCTATCAGATCACCTCGCTGGTGCCTAGTCTCCAGACACTGTAATTTGCAAAACTTAAGCCTTTCTTCATAAGAGCACCCCTTTGTTCCATTCACTAATCTTGTTGCCCTTCTCTGTACTCGTTCCAGCAGCTCTACATCCTTCTTGAAATGAGGCCTCCAGACCTGTATACAGTACTCAAGGTGTGGCCTGACCATTGCTTTATACAAGGGAATAATCACCTCCTTATCCCTTCTAGAAAAATTCCTATATATCATTGACAATACACCATGAGCTACTCTTGCAGCCCGTCTGCACTGCTCAGAGAACTTCATATCTGCCTGCACAACCACCCCCAGGTCCCTTTCATTCTCTACCACTGTCAGTGTAGTACCACAGAGTTGATACGTTGCTCTGGGGTTGCTGTTTCCCATATGTAATACTTTACGTTTATCAATGTTAAACCTCATTTGCCACCTTTCAGCCCATTTGATCAACCTTTCCAGATCCTGTTGCAGCAGCATAGTGTCAGTAGTGTCCTTGACAACCCTGCCAACCTTCGTATCATCTGCAAACTTGGACATTAAGCTTGATATACCATCATCAATATCATTTATAAACACAGAAAACAATAATGGACCCAACACTGAACCCCGAGGGACTCCACTAATAACATTAGTCCACGATGAGCAGTGTCCATTGATTACCACTCTCTGTCTTCTCTCCCTCAACCACCCCTTTATCCATAGTAGCAATTTGCCTCCAATGCCACACTGCTCCAATTTGTGCAGCAGTCTTTCATGTGCAACAGTATCAAAAGCCTTTCTAAGATCCAAGTATATATATCAAAGTTATTCCCTGCATCCAGTTCTTTTGTTACTGCATCATAGTATCCAATCAAATTGGTCAGGCAAGACTTCCCCTTAACCAAACCATGCTGTGTCCGAGCTATAACTGAAGTCTTGCCTGGATGATCCTGCAGTGCTTCTTTAACCAGTGCCTCCATTAATTTTCCTGGAACAGAAGTTAAACTCACAGGTCTATAATTACTTGTGTCAACCTTTGATCCTCCTTTGTGAATTGGGGTCACATTTGCAAATCTCCAGTCTGTGGGTACCTCCCCTGAGTCCAAGGAAGCTCTCATAATTATGGCTAAGGGTTTGCTTACTTCCTTTGCTGCCTCCTTTAATATAACTGGATAGATCCCATCCACCCCAGGTGCCTTTCTTGTGTTTATCTTCAACAATTTCTCCTCCACTTTACTCTCAGTTATTACAAGATTCTTTAGCTTACTGCCAGAGTTGAATACACCTCTGGCATTCCTCTCCCTGATTAACTCCTCATGTGTGAATGTCAATGCAAAATATTCATTTAGTTTGTTAGCTACCTGAGCAGGATCATCAACAGTCAACCCATTGATATCAAGTGGATCAATCTGATTCATCCCCTTCCTTCTAGAGTTTACATAAGTAAAGAACTCTTTGCATCCCTTGCTAAAGATTTCTCGTAATCTGCCTTTGCCTGCCTAACCTCCTTTGTAACTTGATTAAAGAACAACTTGTATCTATCATAGGCTTCTGTGTCATGTGTTAATTTGTATGTATCCCATGCATTTTTCTTCTCTGCCATATGTCTCATTAGTTCATCTGACATTCATTTAGGCCTAAACCTTGAACAATATTTCTTAGTTGGTATGTAAAGCCTAGTAGCTTCCAAGATAAGTTCTTTGAATGCTTCCCATTTTGAATTTGCTGTTAGTAACATCATCAGTTGGTCCCACTGTATAGAATTTAAATACTGTCTCAGTCCATCGTAGTCGCCTTTACGAAAGCAATAACTCTTCCCTTTACCCCTAATGGTAGTTACCTCTTTGTGTAAATCCCACTTCAGCACACTGTGATCACTGCCACCTAGTGGTTCATTTATCTGCAGATTCTTAATGCATGAAGAATCACTACTGATAATCAAATCAAGAGTATTACTCCCTCTAGTTGCCTCCCGAACATGCTGATGTAGAAAACAATCATCCAATAAATCCACAAAAGCTTTGCTAGTTTGTGAGTGACCAGCCCCCAAATTCCAGTCAATATCTGGGAAATTAAAATCCCCCATTATAAGACTCTCTGATTTACTGGCCCACTCTATTTCCCTGTACAGTTTCTTATTATGCTCATCGGAGTCATTAGGTCTATAGCACACTCCTACTCTCAATTTTGATCTCCCAATGCTTATGTCACACCAAACTGATTCGACACTGCACTGTCCAGCGATATCAACTGGCTTCACTTCCTTGGATTTTATGTGTTTCTTAACTAATAGCATAACTCCTCCTCCCTTCCTATCCTGTCTATCCTTTCTGTAGACGTTGAACTCCCCAAATTCCAGTTCTGCGTACCTTATATCTGTGTGACACCACGTCTCTGATATCCCAACAATATCTGCCTTTGATGTTTTGAGCAATATCTCAAATTCATCAAATTTATTTACTAAACTCCCAGCACTGGTGTACATGCAAGTATACATGCACCTGTTTCTATTCTTAGCTACCCTAACACAACCCATGTGTTTACTTGTACTGCAATGACTCCCAGCAGTCTCCGAAATATCCTGCATCTTGTTTTTCAGGCTTCTGTTCATTCCAATAGAAGCAGTGCAAGAATTTCTTTCACCTCTGCCAGTGGCTACTGTTAATCTATTAGTCTTTGTCTCCCCCCAAGCTAGCAGTTTTCCGACCCACCTAACACTGCCTTGATAGCATCAGAAAATATTCTTGCACCCTTTCTATTTAAGTGTATCCCATCCCTGTAGAAGCAGTCTCTCCTGTTAACAAGTACAGTCCAGGCTGAAAAAAAATTCTACCCCTTGAGCCTTGCACAATCTTTCCAGGGCTGAATTGATTGACAAGGCTCTCATCATATACTCCCTCCTATCGTGTCTGGACAGAATTGCAGACACTTTCAATTTCAACCCTACATCACGCCTTTTTTTCAACAGTGACCTGTACTTGTTTAGTAATTCTTCCCCTCTCCTACTCTTGATATCATTAGTCCCAACGTGTACAACTATATCACCTTTTGTGCCCTTAAAAGATGATATTTGCTCTACAACATCATCAACCTTTGCCCCTGGCAGACATACCCTGGTCCCGTTCCACCTATCCTTTTTACAAAGCATGTTCCCCGTTTCCCTGACAATAGAGTCACCAACAAATACTAGTTCCTGTGGGACCAGCGCATTCTGCTTTGGGGGTTGCCGCTGTGTTGCAAGATGAACAAGTGCAAACTCTGGCGTTGATGGGCCCCTCAATTTAGTTCCTTCGAGGGCATCCACACTGTCCTTCAAGCTCTCATATAGGCCCATGACAACGCTGAGTTGTTGTCTGATTTCGATACACTCCTTGCATTCTGCACACACAAAGACATCCCTCATGGCAATATCATGTCCCGTACGTGAATGCTCTACAAGCATCATGCAATCAGTGGATTTTAAAAGGCTCTGATTCAGAAGGCAACTGTCCCCCCTCAGTTCTCCTCTGAGCCACAGCACTTCCATTAGCTTGAGCCTTTTGCTTTGCTGCTCTGGTCTGAGTCATGATTTCTATTAATTTCAATAAAATTTCAATTTCAGTTCAAAATTATAACCCTAAACTTGTATCCCAACACAGTTATAACGGTATATATATTTTTCAGTGTCAAGTATTAATTAATTACGAGTTCCCTTTATATAACTTCCATATCAGTTATGTATTAATTAATTACGTTACATTTGTAATCTAAGTCGTTATATGTATTTAGTTAAAAGTACAATTTAATTGACAACGAAGTTCAACAAGTTTAATAGATTCTACCGATCAACTGACAATATTATAACCTATACTATACTAATGCTATCTAGTTCGGTATATAACGTATCGTATGACAAAGGCGGCAATTACGAACGGTAAATCTACGGACACTTGAGTATTAATTAACTTTTAAATCTCGCTGTCTCAATACATAAGTTAAAGATGATTTTAAGTATTATTTCAGAATTTATAAACATTTTACTCTGCCTATGAGAAACATTTTTATACTGAGCGATTTCTAATCACTTAACATTTTGTTCATTAAAGTCATTACCAAGTTTGAATTTGAAGTTTGAAGTTTGAACTCCAAAGGAGTACATCCTTCCGACTATAATCCTTCAAATTAGAAAAATATAATATAATTAGTATAATTATATTATATTTTTATAATATATGTAATTATACTAATTGTGTAATTAGGGCCGATATGGTAGATAGACAAAAATAGGGTTATTCTTTAAAGAATTACCAAAAATACTAATTATAGTCTACAGAAATAAATAAAGTATTATAAATTCAGCTTTCAATATACCTTTAAAGGTCACAATTACAATGACACACAGCAACAATCCACTAAGTAATTCAGACCTGTTCAAAACCACCAGAATTTAATGGAAAATGCTACACATGGTTGACAATATCCAATTAAGGATATCGATGAAAACAATTGCAATATGTCACTTCCATTATATCAAAATGCTTATACTAAAAAGGTTTTAGGGCTGAAAGCTTCAGACTATGGAAAATATACCAATTGAACTAACAAGTTAGTACATAGCATCATTTTAGTTCATAGTAAATCACCAAAGTAGGTGAAATGGATAGTTTTTATTACATCTCATATTGGGAATGCCTTCACAACAAATTGCCCTGATATTGCACTACCTTGAATAAGCAACCCTTCGCCAGTAGAAAAGACTATGTTACTTATTCTCGGCAGATACCACCACCACCACCACTACTGCCCCTGGGTGGTGGTGGTAGTATCCTTCACAAGTTGCCCTGATATTGCACTACCTTGAATAAGCAACACTTCAACAGTGGAGAAGGTTAATGTTACTTATTCTCGGCAGATACCACCACCCAGGATTGGGGTGGTGGTATCCGCCCAGAATAAGTAGCATCTGTATCCACTGAGAATAAGTAACATCTCAGTATTTGCTGAGAATAAGTAATGGCAGACATTTGTTTGTTTTCATCCATTCAGTCGCAGCCTACTTTCGGAGACTTATGGGTGAGCTGCCTCCATGCTGTCTGGTCTTCAACAGCATCTTTTAAGTCCATGCTCATGCCAGTGTCGCTCTTGATGGTGTTGAGCCAGTGTGTTCTTTGCCAACTTCTCCTTGTTCCACTGACCTTTCCTAGCATTATCGATTTTTCCAATGAATTGGATCACATTATGTGACTGAAATACGTCAATCATAGCTTGATGATCTTGGCTTCCAGTGATGTTTCTGGCTTGATGCGAACCAAACCCTCTCTGTTCGTAAATTTCACTGTCCGTGGTATGCGAAGCAGCTTTCTCCAGCACCAGAGTTCAAATTTTTCAGAAGAATGTCAATTTTTCTTCTGTCTGCTTTTTTCATTGTCCAGCTTTCACAACCATAAGTTGTTATGGGAAACACTATAGCATTAACTATTCTGATATTTGTCATAAGGCTGAAGTCTTTGTCTTTCCATATCTTTTCCATGCTCATCATTGTGCTCCATCCAAGTAAAATTCTTCTTTTAATTTCAGCGCCTTTCTCATTCTCAACCATTAAAATCAATTATATTAGATCCTTCCTCATTTTCTGCAAGTAGAGTTATCATCATCATCAGCCATTTTCAATCCACTGCAGGATGAAGGCCTCTCCAGCAACTTTCCAATTCCTTTTGTTTTGTGCAATGGCCATCCATTTACTACCCACAAACTCATGAATTTCATCTATTCATCTCTGTTGTTGTCTTCCAGGTTTTCTTCTAGCTCCTCTTGGGTACCATTCTGTTATTTTCTTAGTCCATCTGTCATCATGTCTTCGAGCTATGTATCCTGCCTAAGACCATTTTAGTTCTTTAGTTTTGATAAGCATGTCCTTTACTTGAGTTGCTGCCTAATCCATGTGTGTCTCTTCTAATCTAACAGTCTGATTCCTAATATAATTCATTCCATTCTTCGCTGTGTAGTTCTCAGCTTCGCTTACATTCTTTTGGTGCGTGCCCAAGTTTCACTTCCATAAGTCATGGTGGGGGGTATACATTGGTTCATTATTTTACATTTCAGACAAACTGGGATATTGCTCTTCAGTATGTGACTATATTTCCTGAATGCTATCCATCCAAAATTTATTCTTCTCTTGACTTTCAGCCATTTATCATTGTTATAGCTAATGACTTGTCCCAGATAAGTATATGAATCCACCTTTTCAATTACTGCTCCTTCAATGATTATATCCCTTTCTGTGGCATACTTGTTCACCATTACTTTTGTTTTAGCCATATTCATCTTTAGTCCAAAATCCTTACTAACTGTGCATAACTGATTAAGATTTTCCTCTAATTCTTTGGGATCGTGGCTTATGACCACAACGTCATCTGCAAACTGTAAATGGTTTAGGTACTCTCCATTCACATTGACTCCTTTCTGTGACCAGTCTAATCTTCTGAAAGCTTCCTCAAGGGCAGCTGTAAACAACTTTGGGGATATTGTCTCCTTGTCAAACTCCTTTTTCAATATTAAATTTCCTACTGTCTTTGTTTAGTCTAATAAAGGAGGTAGCATTCTCATATATTTTCTTCAAAATCATAATATATGGGGTAGAGTTGCATCATCTGCATATCTTAAATTATTGATGTTTCTGCCGCAAATTTTCACTCCAATTTCTGATTCATCCAAATGCAATTTCCTCATAAGTGATTCAGTATACAAATTAAATGGAAATGGGGATAAGATACAGCCCTGTTGCACACCTTTTCCAATTCAAACCAGCCTGTATCTCCAAATGTTCTGACAGTGCTTCTTGATTGGTGTATAGTGATCTTATTAGTGTGTATAGTGATCTTATTAGCTCAACCAAGTGTGCCGATACCCCCAATTCTATCAAAGAATTCCACAATTTTTCGTGTTCAACACAATCAAATGCTTTGGTATAGTCGATGAAGCACATGTATACATCTTTCTGAAATTCATGGGCATTTTCCATGATCCAACAGATGTTTTCAATGTGATCATGAGTGCCTCTTCCTTTGCGGAAACCAGCTTGAACATCAGGCAGTTCTGTTTCCATGATATACAATCATGCTTGAATGATTTTCAATAGAATTTTGTTTGTGTATGATATCAAGGCTATTGTATGCTAGTTCCAGCAGTTTCAGGTGTCTCCCTTCTTCGGGATTGAAATACAAACTGATCTCTTCCAGTCTTTTTGGCCACAAATTGCTTTTCCAAATCTCCTGGCACAAAGCTGTGATAACTGTAATTGGCAAAAGGGTTAACAATTCTGATGGTATTCCATCATTTCCAGGCGCTTTTCTCCTTGGCAGTTGTTGCAGCACCCATATTACCTCTTCCTCTAAAATATCCAGTTCTAGTTTATCCTACCCTTTCCCTTCAATCTACTGATATTTGTTTTTATTTGTATGCAGTTCTTCCATGTATTCCTGCTATCTTTTCCTAATTCCTTGTTGATCATTCAGTTCATTTCCATCTATGTCTTTTATTGAAAGCAGTGAAGAGTGTCTGGATCTTCTTTATTTGTGTGAAGAGATCTCTCGTTTGCGCCCTTTTTGTTATTATCTTCCATTTCTTTACAACATTCGTTCCAGTATTTTTTATTGTCTTTTCTGGCTGCCCTTTGGAACTATGCATTAAGCTTTCTTGTCTCATCTCTATCTCGAGCAGCTTTAGCCTGCCTTCTGTTTTCAGCAGTTTTGATAGTTTCTTCTAACAGCTATTTACTCGATTTTGCACATGTTTTATATGGGATGTATTGCTGTGCTGTGTCAGTGATGATGCATCTTATTTCCTCCTAAAGTATGTCTGGTTGCCTTTCCATGTAGTCAAATGAGTACAATCTGTTTTTTATCTCAACTGTGTATAGTGAAAAATTTTATCTATGTCATATTTCCGTGGTGCAGCATTTGTTTTGATGTTGCAGAATTTCAGCCTGACTTTGGCTACTAACAGTTGGTGGTCCGAGCTGCAGTCTGAACCAGGTAATGTTTTCACTGAAAAAAACAGAGCTTTTCCATCTTTGACTACATATGACGTAGTCAATTTGATTGTGGTGCAATTCATTTGCGGATGCCCATGTATACAAACTTCATTTAGGTTGGATAAACTATGTGTTTGTAATCCAGTTTGTAAACCCTTTCCAGGGCTGAATTGATTTCTGCCCTGGAAAGATTGTGCAAGGCCCAAGGGGTAGAATTTTTTTCAGCCTGGACTGTACTTGTTAACAGGAGAGACTGCTTCTACAGGGATGGAATACACTTAAATAGAAAAGGTGCAAGAATATTTGCTGATGCTATCGAGGCAGAGTTAGGTAGGTCGGAAAACTGCTAGCTTGGGGGGATACAAGGACTAATAGATTAACAGCAGCCACTGGCAGAGGTGAAAGTGATTCTTGCAATGCTTCTATTGGAATGAGCAGCAGCCTGGAAAACAACTTGCAGGGTATTTCAGAGACTTCTGGGAGTCATTGTGGTACAAGTAAACACATGGGTTGCATTAGGGTAGCTAAGAATAGGAACAGGTGCATGTATACTTGCGTGTACACCAATGCTAGGAATTTGGTAAATAAATTTTATGAATTTGAGGTATAGCTCAAAACATCAAAGGCAGATATTGCTGGGATATCAGAGACGTGGTGTCACACAGATATAAGGAATACAGAACTGGAATTTGGGGAGTACAATGTGTACAGAAAGGATAGACAGGATAGGAAGGGAGGAGGGGTTATGCTATTAGTTAAGAAACACATAAATTCCAAGGAAGTGAAGCCAGTCGACAGACCAAACTGACTCGACAGTGCAGTGTCGAGTCAGTTTGGTGTGTCATAAGCATTGGGAGATCAAAATTGAGAGTAGGAATGTGCTATAGGCCTAATGACTCTGATGAGTATAATAAACTGTAAATCAGAGAGTCTTATAATGGGGGATTTTAATTTCCTAGATATTGACTGGAATTTGTGGGTTGGTCACTCACACACTAGCAAGGCTTTTGTGGATTTATTGGATGATTGTTTTCTACATCAGCATGTTCGGGAGGCAACTAGAGGGAGTAATACTCTTGATCTGATTATCAGTAGTGATTCTTCATGTAAGAATCTGCAGATAAAGGAACCACTAGGTGGCAGTGATCACAGTGTGCTGAAGTGGATTTTACTCAAAGAGGTAACTACCATCAGGGGTAAAGGGAAGGATTTTTGCTTTCATAAAGGCGACTACGATGGTCTGAGACAGTATTTAAATTCTATACAGTGGGATCAACTGATGATGTTACCAACAGCAAATTCAAAATGGGAAGCATTCAAAGAACTTATCTTGGAAGCTACTAGGCATTACATACCAACTAAGAAATATTATTCAAGGTTTTGGGCCTAAATGGATGTCAGATGAATTAATGAGACATATGGCAGAGAAGAAAAATGCATGGGATACATATAAATTAACATGTGACACAGACGTCTATGATAGATATAAGCCGATCTGTAATCAAGTTACAAAGGAGGTTAGGCAGGCGAAGGCAGATTATGAGAAATCTTTGGCAAAGGATGCAAAAGAAAACAGCAAAGAGTTCTTTACTTATGTAAACTCTAGAAGGAAGGGGATGAATCAGATTGGTTCACTTGATATCGATGGTTCAACTGTTGATGATCCTGCTCAAGTAGCTAACAAACTAAATGAATATTTTGCATCGACATTCACACATGAGAAGTTATTCAGCGAGGGGATGCCAGAGGTGTATTCAGCTCTGGCAGTTAGCTAGATAATCTTGTAATAACTGAGAGTAAAGCGGAGGAGAAATTGTTGAAGATAAACACAAGAAAGGCACCTGGGGTGGATGGGATCTATCCAGTTATATTAAAGGAGGCAGCAAAGGAAGTAAGCAAACCCTTAGTCATAATTATAAGAGCTTCCCTGGACTCAGGGGAGGTACCCATAGACTGGAGATGTGCAAATGTGACCCCAATTCACAAAGGAGGATCAAAGGCTGACACAAGTAATTATAGACCTGTGAGTTTAACTTCTGTTCCAGGAAAATTAATGGAGGCACTGGTTAAAGAAGCACTGCAGGATCATCTAGGCAAGACTTCAGTTATAGCTTGGACACAGCATGGTACTGTTAAGGGAAAGTCTTGCCTGTCCAATTTGATTGGATACTATGATGCAGTCAAAAAAGAACTGGATGCAGGGAATAACTTTGATATTATATATTTGTATCTTAGAAAGGCTTTTGATACTGTTGCACATGGAAGACTGCTGCACAAATTGGAGCAGCGGGGCATTGGAGGCAAATTGCTGCTGTGGAGTGGGAGAAGACAGAGAGTGGTAATCAATGGACACTGAGTGGGAGAAGACAGAGAGTGGTAATCAATGGACACTGCTCATCGTGGACTAATTTTATTAGTGGAGTCCCTCAGGGTTCAGTGTTGGGTTCATTATTGTTTTCTGTATTTATAAATGATATTGATGATGGTATATCAAGCATAATGTCCAAGTTTGCAGACGATACAACGGTTGACAGGGTTGTTAAGGACACTACTGACGCTATTCTGCTGCAACAGGATCTGGAAAGGTTGAGCAGATGGGCTGAGAGGTGGCAAATGAAGTTTAACATTGACAAATGTAAAGCACTACATATGGGAAACAGCAAATTATCAACTCTGTTGTACTACACTGACAGTGGTAGAGAATGAAAAGGACCTGGGGGTAATTGTGCAGGCAGATATGACGATACAACGGTTGACAGGGTTGTTAAGGACACTACTGACGCTATTCTGCTGCAACAGGATCTGGAAAGGTTGAGCAGATGGGCTGAGAGGTGGCAAATGAAGTTTAACATTGACAAATGTAAAGCACTACATATGGGAAACAGCAAAGTATCAACTCTGTTGTACTACACTGACAGTGGTAGAGAATGAAAAGGACCTGGGGGTAATTGTGCAGGCAGATATGAAGTTCTCTGAGCAGTGCAGATGGGCTACAAGAGTAGCTCATGGTGTCTTGTCAATGATATACAGGAATTTTTCTAGCAAGGATAAGGAGGTGATTATTCCCTTTTATAAGGCAGTGGTCAGGCCACACCTCGAGTACTGTATACAGGTCTGGGGGCCTCATTTCAAGAAGGACGTAGAGCTGCTGGAATGAGTACAGAGAAGGGCAACAAGATTAGTGTATGGAACAAAGGGTTGCTCTTACGAAAAAAGGCTTAAGTTTTGCAAATTACAGTGCCTGGAGACTAGGTACCAGCGAGGTGGTCTGATAGAGGTGTATAAAGCCTTGAATAGTTTTTGCATGCTCAATGCCGATGGGAAACTTTCTCTTGCTCAGAATAATCACCTGAGGGGGCATAAATTCAGATTGAGGAAAGACAAATGTAGGATAGGTGTTCGGAAATTTGCCTTTAGCAAGCGGGAAGTTGGTTGGTGAAACAGACTTCCATCCCTTGTTGTGGAAGTTGATAGCCTAAAGAAATTTAAGGCTATGTGGACAGGTATTTCGAACGAACGGAGAGGTGAAATGGAAGTGTTTTTTTTTTTTGCTGCTGCTGCTGCTGCATAAGCTCGCTTTCTTGCATCATATGCCTCTACTAATGCTAATCCTTAATTTATTGTTTTTTTGGAAGAACTGTACCATGCAGTTCACTGCCTCATTCCTGACCCCCAGACCAAATCTGCCAACGACCCTATCTTCTCTGCCTCCTATTTTCCCATTGAAGTCTCCAAGAACATATACAATATCTTTTTTTGGTGTGTTTGACTCAGTACATCCTGAGCTTCAGCATAAAACTGTTCAATTTCATCTTCAGTTGCATCTGTTGTTGGTGCATAGACTTGAAGAAATGTGACTTTAAGCGGTTTACCCTTAATGCGGATGGCCATCACTCTCTCACTTACTGATCTATAACTTTCAACCGATCTGGCAATTCTCTTGTTCACTATGAATGCCACATCATTTCTCAAGATTTTTTCATTCCCAGAAGTAGTACACTATAAAATCGTATGACTGAAAGTAACCATTTTCCATCCAATTAATTTCACTGACACCGAGGATGTCAGTCTTGGTCCTAACCATTTCATTCTTAATAATATCCAGCTTTCCGAGATTCAAACTCCAAACATTCCATGTGCCAGTCTTATGCGTTTTTGTAGAGCACAGATTGTTCCTTCCATCATAGCCTGCCTCAGCAACAGGCCTCCCTAAGGCTTTAACCAAATTGTGTCATCCGTACCCACATTGCTAGAAACAGGTCATCATTCTTCTCTAGTATCATGTTTGATACATTCCAACCTGGAGGATCCACCTTCAGGTAACATCTCTGATAAATTCTTGAGCTCGTTCATATAGTTTTCTGGTGAAAAATATTGGAGTAGGTCACCATGTCTTTCTCCAGCGGTGGCACTATTATATGGCTGCAGGCCTTTACTAATTAAAATAAAGTCTTTAGAAAACTATATCTTTTCCGAAAAGGTGATATTTTGTCCTAAAATTAGATACAATTAATCAATGTGACAAACTCCTCCACCTAATTAAAGTTCCCTGGAACCATAACTTGTAGAATTTAAAAAGCAGCTCTTCAGACTTTCAAATACCAGCGCTATGCTAAAGCATAGGCAGCTGCAATTGACAATTAGAACAAAGAATGCTCTAACTGCCAAAACAGGCTTATCACAAATTTAGCATAAATATTACCTTTCCTTGATTATAAATAGTCAAACCTGATGAACCTTATCATGTTATACTCGAGTTTCACAAAAGAATTTAAACAGTGGATACCACTACCCCAATTCTGTGTGGATACTACTACCACTCTGGGGTAGTGGTGGTGGTATCCGCCGAGAATAAGTAACATTAGTCTTCTCCATTGGTGAAGCATTGCTTATTCGAGGTAGTGCAATATCATGGCAACTCGTGAAGCATTCACAATATGAGATGTAACAAAAACGGTGCCATTTCACCTACTTCGCTGATTTACTATGAACTAAAATTATGCTATGCACTAACTTGTATAATTACCAAAATGTTTACGTTGTTTAATTTTTTCAAATATAAAAATAAAGAATTTCTATATTTAAAAAACGTATTAAGTGGGAAAATGTCATTATAATAGTACACTGTGTATTCTTTATCACGTACTTCTTATGCGGAAAAGCTTTTTACCAAGAGAAGCTTCTTATGTGGGAAAATAATACATTACAATATATAGAGTTGACAGTGGGAATTAAGAAACCAAACCTAGAACAGGGGAAAACTTCTTATGTGTTAATTTTTTATCCAGATTCTACTGTATTTAATATTATGAGGGCTTGCACACACTGTTCCATACATTTCTTCCTTCCAAGATAGAAACATTTCTAATCTTGTGTAAGCCCTTTTAACACTTTGGTCATTTTTTTTATGAATGTCTTCAATGTACTGAAAATGGGTTCCCTTAAGTACACTTTTCAGTTTAAGGAAGTGAAAAAAAAGTTACAAGAGTCTCTAGTTTTGATGAGTAGGAACATGGATTTATTTTTTGGCCAGAAACTTTGCAAACAGAGAGCACTTTGTGTCCTGGAGCATTGTCTTGTTGGAACATCCAACAAGCCTTCCACAGTGCCTGTCTCTTCCTTCAAATTTTTTCATACAGTCTTGTCAGAACTTCAGTTTAGTATGTTTGATTGACAGTCTGATATGATGGGATGTATTTTCAGCCATAATAATTCCTTTAATTTTGAAGAAAACAAGAAGCACAGTATTCATTTTTGATTTTGACATTCTTGATTTTTTTGGTCTTGGAGATTGTTTTATCATCCATTGCATTGGTTGCCTTTTAGTTTCTGGGTTTGTACTGGAACAGCCAACTTTCATTGCAAGTAATTACAGTACTCAGAAAGCTGGATCTTCAATTTTTTTTCAAAACATCTTCACAAACTTGGAGTCTTTTCATTCTTTGATCTTCATTTCAAATTTGTGGCACCATCTTGGCACACATTTTTCTTATGCCTAAATTTTCAGTTAAAATTGTCTCTGTTTCTTCATCCATGTTGAGTTTTTATGCAACCATTATAATGCTCAACCAATGGTCATATTTTTTTTTTCTTTTTTTTTTTTTTTTTATGTAAACCCCAAACACGAGAGGTATTAGAACCTATAGTACTTAGTACCGTGCTTGGGTTTGAGGTTAAGAAGACGAAAGAAGATATTTGTTGACATTGGACTTAAACTTCTGTAGACTGTAATTTTCAGGAAATACGTATAAAGGAAGGTTGTTCCAGAAAATGGCAGTTGAATGAATAAACGAGGAAGATGAAAAGTTGGTTCTGTGAGTTTGAAGTTGGACAGTAAATGGATGTTGGCTGGTGGTGGCACATGTTCGGACTGTTTTGAAAGAGAGAGCGGGAATTATAGAAGCCAATTCAGAAGAACAGTGCCCATGGAAGTATTTGTAGAAGAGGCATGCAGCAGAAACAGTACGTCTATAAGAAAGCGAGTGGAGAGACTCTGTTAGAGATGAATCATTAATTAACCTAACTGCCCTCTTCTGAAAGAAATCAAGAAACTGAGAGAGGTTTGGGGGGCACCACCCCAGATGTGGGAACAATATTCCATGGCAGGGCGGATTTGCAATTTATACAGAGTGAGCAGCTGATTGGAAGAAAAGTAATGGCAAGAGTGAAAGAGAAAATCAAGTTTTTTAGATGCAGAGGAAGCAATATTTGTAATGTGCTTGTGCCAAGAGAGATTAGAAGTCAGGGTAATCCCCAAAAGAGATATATCATTTTGCCTAGAAATCGGAGTGTCACTAAAGATAAGCATAGGAGCAGAAGAATCCTTTTTGCTAGATATAAGACAAGACTGAGTTTTAGAAGGGTTGAAATGAACTGAGTTGTCTTTGCCCCACTGGAGAATTACCTGAAGATCGGCATTTAAGGAATTGGTAGCAGATTTTCGAGAAGTTGAAGCTGATTGAGCAGGACAAGGTTTCTCAAAATGGAAAGTGGAATGCAATGTGCTATCATCGGCAAAACTATGACTGGAAATCCTTCCAGTCAATGGAAGAAGGTCATTAATAAACAAGAGGAAAAGAGTGGGGGAAAGAACTGAACCTTGGGGGACACCAGCATTAGTGGATAACTTAGAAGACAGAGAGCCATCTACCATCACCCTCAGTGAGCGTCAGAGAGAAAACTGGATAACCAATTACTAAAAATAGTTGGCAAACCATAAGATGGAAGCTTGTTAAGAAGACCTTTATGCCAACACACAATCAAAAGCCTTTGAGATGTCAAGAGCAACTACTTGTGTTTCACAGAACCTTTCCATTGAATCGGTCCATAAATGGGTACCATAAGCGAGAATATCACCAGTGGATCGACACTGACGGAATCCATACTGGCGATCGTTGATCAGACGGAAGGTTTCTAGGTAGTTTCAGAGTTGGCGGTTCATTGATTTCTCCATTACTTTAGAAAGAGTACAAGTAATTGCAATGGGACGATAATTGGATGGGAGGGATTTGTCACCCTTTTTAGGAACTGGCTGGATATGAGCAAATTTCCAAGCAGAAGGGAAAACACCTTTGGAATAAGAAAGTCAAAAAAGGTGGCAAAGAATAGGAGTAAGTTCGGGAGCACAGGTTTTGAGAACAAGTGGAGAAATACCATTGGGACCTGGAGTTTTCTTGGCATCAAGATTCGTCAAAATCCTTCTGATATCCTTTTGACGGAAGACCACAGGAGGCATTGAATGGAGCCTGTTGGGAATGGTGGGAGGTGTTTTGCCAAGATCATTAATACATGAGTTGGAAGAAAAATGAGATGCTAGCAGGTCAGCTTTATCCTTGGCTGAAGTGACAACAGAACCATCTGGTTTGGACAGAGGTGGGAGCAGATATGGGCAAAAGTTGCGGCCAATAGCTTTGGCAAGAGACCAGAATGCTCGGCTACCATTAGAGCAAGAAGCAAGTTTTCTACTCTTAGCCTGTTCAAACTCTAGTTTGGACTGATTAATAACTGCTTTACAATTGTTGCAAGCTTTGGTGTAGGCAGAAAATGAAACTGGAGAATTAGAAACAAGCCAATTACGATATGCAACATTCTTCTCTTGAACAGCCTTAGCACATTTATTGGAAAACCAAGGTTTAGATAAAGGACAAGATTTTAAAGTAGAGTGTGGGATAAAGGATTCCATTCCTGCAAGAATAATTTCACTGACACGATCTGTCAGTGAAATTATTTTGACAAACATTGACATCAGAAGTTTTGAAACAGTAATCCGACCAAGGAAAAGAATAAAAGAAGTCTAGCATGTCATCCCATTTCGCATTCTTGTAATGCCAAACAACAAGAGGTTGGGAATAACCATGAGATAAAGGTTCCATTGGAGAAGAGACTATCACCAAGTTGTGATCTGAAGTGCCTAAAGGACCTCTCACTTCGATCGTGTACTTAGAAGGGTTGTTTGTGAGAAAAAGATCAAGCATGTTGGCTGTATGATTAGGATTGTCCGGTATTCTTGTAGGTAAATGAACAATCTGTGCAAGGTCATTAGTAATTGCAAAAGCCTCAGCATCTCGACCAGCTGGGTCAGTGTGAGTATAAAACGGAAGCCAGCTGGAGTTGTGAACATTAAAATCACCAAGGAAAATTACCTCACTGTTAGGAAAGTTGGACTGGAGAAAGTCAAGTTGCAAAGAGAGGAAGTCAAAGAGCGCCAAGTGATTAGTGGAATTGGGAGAATGGTAGAGACAACAGATGAATTTGACACAATGAGGTAGAGAGATTTTAAGCCAGAGAAGATCAAAGAGAGGAGATTCCAAATTGCCAATCTCTGGCAGGAAATATCAGAACGGATATATGCACAAGTACCACCTTTGAGGCGAAAGGAATCATACAGCGAATAATTTGGGCATCTGAGATGAGTAGTAGTTGAATCAACCGATAACTGAGATTCTTTCAGAAAAAGTACATGGGGTTTGGCAGACTGCAAGTGGAAATGGACATCGTTGAGATTAGAATTGAAACGACTTATATTTGTGAAATGAATTAGGAAGTTCTTGGGAATGTCAGATCTTTTCGCAGATAAGCTTGCTCTATTAGTTTGACAATTCATGGTGTATTCAATAGTAAGAAAACGTGGGTGGGACATGCTGTATGAAGTAATGAAATTTTTGGATATGGCATACATATGATAAGAATGTACCCAGATCCTTGACATAATGTGGCCTCGACAATGCTCCCCTCATACACACTACTCAGACTTCTTCCAGTCACTATCTGGCAGAGTAGAGGTAGCAAGATTATACACTAGCTGATCCGGAAGCCTCCTAGAGAGTTACCAATAGGTTCAGTCTGGTGTACTAACTAGCGTCCAGCCTGCGAACACCGTTTTAGAGCTGTACCCTCGAATGTTAGGAATATTGGATCTTGCCACGATGTTCATCATAACCTCAAAAGTCGTCAATCATACTGCATGATGGAAGAGATAGGGAAGGGTTGGCCGGAACTTAGCTCTAGAGACTAAACGTGGGTTCCACCACTTCAAGTCTCCAATAAGCAAAGTGGTGGTATTGCACCGGTTGATAAGAATCATCTACCACACAGTACTGCCTGGTAACATAGAGGGGCGGCGTTCCTCCATGTGGTGTTGGCGCCACACCTCGACCCCTGCTTAAGTTGGTTCACACCTGGGTGGTCACCCACAGTATGCTTGTGCAATGGAGGTTATACCCAGGATTACTAACACATGTAATCAATGACCTTACCAAGCTCACATTTTCATCACTTTTTATGGATACCAGCCTGGTCATTCGTCATCTTCCATATTCTCTCTTCCATCTAAAAATCTTTTATGCTCATTCAAACATGAGCTCTTGACAGCATTTTTCCCATAAACTTTATGTAAGAACTCATAATTTTAGTTGTTTTCTTTAGTTTTGTTAAAAATTGAGGTTGATTCATCATTCAGTTCTTTTGTCTGTCTTATTTCCCTGCAAACTGCAAAAACACAAGGTAATTAAAACCTGTCTCAGTGCAAAGCGAATGAATGTGTTAGAACGTGACTTGGCAGACAACTATGGAAAGGTGCAAGGGCAACTGCTGTGCCTTTGTTTCACAGGTGGTGCTTGATGTGTAGTGCCTGCACTTGCAGTCTCGTTATTTAATAGTCACACCTTGTATTAGTAATGATCTTTTTTTTAAATACTGTAGTTGTTTTTGTCATCTAGAATAAATGATAATTGTTTATTCTGAGCTACATTAATATTAACATTAATAGTCACAAAAGATGCAAAGAAAGCAAACTTATACAGGATTAGTCAAAAATAAAAACAGAGATAATAACACTTCCCATATCACCTGTCCATTCCCTCTAAGAGTTTATCTAGTTCTTCCTTCAATTTTTTCAAACTATCCACTTCTACAACATCAACTGGAAGTTTGTTCCAACAATCAACGACCCACTGGCTGAAGACAAATTTCTGCACATCTATCCTGCAACTATCCTTCCTCAATTTGAATTTACGCCCCTTCATGTTTGTAGATTGTGCAAGAGAAAGCATATATATATCAGCATTGAGCTTGCTCAGTCCATTCACAGCCTTAAACACCCCAAGCAGATCGCCTTGCATGTGCCTAGTCTCCAGATGCTGCAATTTGCAGAACTGAAGCCATTTTTGGTGAGAGCATCCTTTTGTTCCTATCACTAATCTTGTTGCTCTTATCTGCAACCATTCCAACAGATTCACCTCCTTCCTAAAATGAGGCTTTCAGACCTATATATAGTACTCAAGATGTGGAAAAACCATTCCCTTATACAATGAGATTATTGCCTCCTTTTCTCTGCTGACAAATTCCTGTATGTTATTGACTAATTCCACGAGCTGTCCTGCCACAGCCTTTCTACACTGCTCAGAGAACTTCATATCTGACTGCACTCTTATGCCCCAGGTCCTTTCATTCTCTCCTAACTTGAGTGGTCATACCATATGGTGTGTTAATTTTGGATTATTTCTAACTGTTATGTAGTACTTTGTATTTGTCAATGATAAACTTCATTGTCATTTCTCAGCTCATCTACCTAATTTTTCCCAAATCTGTTGCATTAGCATACTCTGATTACTGTCATTAAGCACCCCATCAAACTTATTTCATCTACAAACTTAGACATTAAGCCCGTTAATGCTTTTATCAATATCATAAATAAATATTTAAAACAATAATGGGCGCCCAGCCAATAACAGAAGACCAAACAGATCATTGCCCATTCATAACCACTCTTTGTCTTCTCCCACTCACTCATACCTTTATCCATAGCAGTAATTTTACCCTAACATGACATTGCACCAATTTGTACAGCAATCTTTTATGTGGAATAGTGTCAAAAGATTTTGTAAAATCTAAGTATATAATGTAAAAATTTTTTTCATCCACTTCCTTTGTTACTGTATTATAGTATCTGCCAGATTGGTCAGACAAGGTTGCCTCTTATCTAATATATGCAGTATGACTGCATTCCTGGCTAGATGATTTTGCATTACTTCTTTAACCAGTAATGCAAGTCAAGCTAATAGGTCTGTAATTACTCATCTTACTCTTTGATTCCCCTTTGTGAATTGGGGTTATATTTGCACATTTACAGTCTATAGGGACCTTCCCTGAATCCATAGATGCTCTCATAATTATGGCTAAAGGTTTGCTCACCTGTTTTTAGTTATCACAAAATGTAGCTCCCTGTTGGAATTTGATACACTTCTGACATCCCTATCCTTAAAAATATTCCTCCTGTGAATATAGATGAAAAATATCTATTCAGTTTGTCAGCAACCTGAGCAGTATCAACAGTAAAACCATTCATATCTAGCAGACCAATGTGATTCATTCCCTTCTGTTTATATAAGTAAAGAAGTCTTTGCTGCCCTTCTTTGCATCCTTTGCCAGAGATTTCTCATAATCTGCCTTGGCTTGCCTAACTTCATCTTGCTTTGTCACTTGATTTGGAGACTAGTTTATATCTATTGTATTCCTCCATATCACCTGATACTTTATATGCATCCCATGTATTTTTTCTTCTCTGCCATGAGTCTCATCAGTTCATCTGACACCAATTTAGGTCTAAGCCTTAAACAGTATCTCTTAATTGGTATAAAAAGCCTAGTTGCATCCTGTATAGAATTTACTATCTGTTGGTAACTTCATCAGTTGGTCTCGCTGCACAGAATTTAAAAAATATCTGAGACTGCTGTGATCACCTTTAGATGTTGTTGTTATTTGGTTTTTAGGAGCATTAGCAACTAAGGCCATGTTGCTCTGGGGATATGCGGTGGTCATTCCCTGACCTTTCCGCATCCTCGGTATTTGTTGGTCACGGGCTCGAACCCTGGTCTAATCAAGAAGCGTGTGCTACGCACTGCTGCTCCTGGCTACGGAGGCGCCCACCTTTAGAAAAGCAAAAGCAATTTTTTTTGCCTTTGACAGTAGTTATAATTTTTAAGTAAATCCCACATCAATACATTATTAGTGCTACCACATAGTGGTTCTTTTATTTGCAGAATCTTAATGCATGAAGAATCACTGCTGATAATCAGATCAATGATATTACTTCCTCTTGTTGCTTCTCTAACATGCTGGTGTAGAAAACAATATCCAGTAAATCTGCAAAACTCTTGCTACTTTACAAGTGGCCAATCCACAAGTTCCATTCAATATCTGGAAAGTTAAAATCCACCATCATAAGACATTCTGATTTACTGGTCCCACTCTCTTTGTTTGTAGTTTTGTTATAATCCATATAGTGTTGTTTGTTGTTCACTTACTGCATGTTAAATTACCTTCAATCCAGGTGTCATTGCTGGAAACAACAGGGCTCCTTTCATTTCTTATTTGTTTCATTTTCTGTAAATAATTCATTCCCTTAAGTGTGATATCATTTCTTTCCATTAAAACTTTTCTTTTGTTTTGAGATTTGTTCTAAGAGTATACAATCTTGTGAAGTTTAAAGGTTTTCTTTGCCAATTCAGATTTATTTTTTTTGTTTTAATTTTTTATTTTATTTATTAGCTATTAATTAAAAATTAATTAATTTTAGTATGGTACCTTTTATCATAAATATAGAAATCCTGAATTAAACTCCTTATGACATCATTATCAAATTAGTCCAGAAAATAGCATGTATAAGGTTTTTTTTACATTTCTTGAATGATAATAAACTTGCAGAAGATTTACTCTTGCTTGCCCTCATATTATTTTTATGAATTATCCTGAAAATCATGTTGCTGTTAGTTAGCACAATTTGTTGCTTGTTTGATTGGTATACTTAGTTTATCATTTAATGTTTCTTTATCAAAATGTTCAATAATGTTGAATACATTTTCTTACCTTGGCTGTGTACAGATTTTCCTCTCTTTCTGTTTGATTCACATGCCAGTTCATCCATTTGTATATTTTTATAATGCCTATCAATTGTGTATAGCCACATGTAACACACGCGCGCGCGCACACATGCACAGTAATACATATGTATGTGATTTTAAATCTTCTGCCAAGATAAGATTCCTACTATACAAATAAAATGAAATATGCTGTTAGTGTGGTGCCTAATTAAAATGAGTAAGCAGTACTAAGTGTTTTATACTGATTAAAAGATATTGTTCAAGATTTAGACAAAAATGGATGTTAAATGAACTGATGAGCTAAGTAGCAGAGAAAAAAAATTCAAGGGATGATCATAAATTGTCAGGGGATACAGAGTCCTACAATAAGTACAAACTAGTGTATAACAAAGTTTCTCAGGTGATTAGGCAGGCAAATTGCAAAAATTCCTTGGCTAGGAGTGCAACAAAAAGAAGCAAGGAACTCTTTGCTTATGTTAACACTGAAAGGAAAGGAATTAATCAAATTGGTCTAATGGATATGGATAGTATGGCTATTGGTGATCCTGTACAGATTTCTGATAAATTGAATAAATATTTTAAATTTGCATTCACATGTGAAGAATGTTTTTGGAGATTGGGACAGCAGAAGTCTGTCTTATACTGATTTGGAGTTAAATGATTTTATAATAATAGAAAGTTAAGTCGTAGAGAAATTTCTGCAGCTAAAAGAAAACAAAGCACCTGGAGCTGATGGAATCTATCCAGTTAAATAAGCTTCAATTATAGTGATCACTGGTATTAGATTCAGCCACTTTATAGAATCAAATTTCAAAGATAAGTTACTGGTAGAAATCATTATAAATAATACAATACAGGAACTGTCTTTGTTGAGCAGAACTGCTTTCAGTTCCAAATACACTTCATAAAAAAAAAAAAAAAACCATTGACCCCTGCCCATATGACATCCATTTTCATGCATAGTGAGACTTCATTTGTACAGTTTGAAGACTAGATGCAACCATCAACACTCTCATATCAACACTATATCACATAATCAATACCATACAAATTACGGGTGAACATACAAATTAAATTCAAGTCGTGCACAAAAGTACGTTTTGAACATGTTAAACAATTTCTTTCTTACACATATGGAACATTCAAATCAATAAAATGTACTACACTTTCATCGTTTATTAGAATCACATCTTCGGTTATAAGAATAAATTTTGAATGCCTCATTATTGTGAAATGTGTTTCCCCTTCACTGAAGTCTTCAATCATATAAAAAACATAAATAAATTTTCAGAATCTGCTCTTCATTCCCATATCTAAACTTCATAAACTTTTTACTCTGTAAAAAGTTGGGCATGTCATGTTAGTTACAATTTGTGTGTGATGTGTGCTTTGTTATTGATTGACGTTAATCTTTTTTTTTTTTTTTTTTTACTGTGTTTTAAATTTTACCCAGAAAAAAAAATGTCAGTGAACAGAAAAAGAGTGAATTTGACTGCCTGGAATGAAGTTTCTGAAACTTGCATTAGCAACTGTTTCAAAAAATGTGGATTAATTATTCATGATGGTCGACTAAGTCACGATACTGATCGATGACGTTGAAAAGCTTGAAGACATGGGTGAACAGGAGTTTAAACCCTTCCTGGAACATTTTTTTCCTGAAAATGTGCCATAATGGATCGACTTTTTTTATTTTACAGATTAAAAGTATGCATCATGCGAATACTCATTGTATAGTTATTTGTGTTTTTTATAAATTTTTTAGTAGAAAATGCGTGGGAGTAATTAATCCATTTGGACTATCCCGAGTTATCTCATATATATGCCAAAAAGTTTGCAAATTATACAGACTTTTTTAATAAATTAGCGCTTGAGCTAAAAGAAAGGAACAGAAAAACACTCTTTACTACTCTTTATATAAATAAATTTAAAAAATCAAGTGGAATGCACAAGCAGTAACCTCCCACCACAAGCAATAATTGTGAACGAACTAACTACATTCTGACACACGGCCGTCGCAAGTGGATAGGTGAGGTAAGCATCGCTTACGGGTGGCAGTTCGAGAGGACCCCGAAATATTGTTCGATATAGATTTATAATTGGTTAAAGCTTATCAGTATTCAGCATTTAGGACGGCAAATTTTATTTTGCTTACTGGCGACACATAGGAACGTGAGCTACTGTTCTGACATGCTGTACAATAAGTAAATATAAGTAAAATGAAAGCCAGTCGTCCACTGCCAGACGTAAGAAAATCCCGAGAAATCTCAGGATTTATCTGGCTAATGCAAAATTAGCCAGATAAATTCCCGAGAAAATACATTTCAATCCTAAATTTGGGGGTATTATTGCTTGCTTTGGGTATTATTGTATCCCGAGATATTTCAGGTAGTTCCAAATAACTTTTAAAACTAAAAACGAAATATCTCGGGATAATCCATGAAGGGGTTAATGATTGGATGAACATAGATGGTTATCTACATTACTACAGCTTTAACAGCTGAAGAAATTGCCCAGTCTGTTACTGATAATTTCACCAAGGAGGAGGAAAATGAAGATGAACCTGAATGAATTCCATTTATAAAATGGCAAAATCATGACGCTATAGTCATCCTGAGGAGAGTTTTGGAAGAAACTGGTGGAGGTGATCGTGAATATAGACTGTTATGCAATACTGAAAAATCTATAAATAGACTTTGTAGTGATAATTTAAAGCAATCTAAAATGAATGACTAGTGTATTTTAAATTATAATCATATTACAAAGTGTGTTTAATATGTATATTAATTTAGCTATGTACGTAAGTATAAATTTACTTTTATTTTGCTAACCTGTAGATGATATTCTACAGGTTAGCAAAATTAAATGATCCGATCGTGTCACCTTTAGATCCTCCTTTGTGAAGTGACTACAGTTACTGTTATATAGTTACCATTCTTTAGCTTCCCACTTCTTTTAACTTACAACTTTTATATATATGTATATATACACGTATGTCCAAGGCTGTCACTAGCACAGATGGGAATTTGCACTCCTCGACAAATTGAATTTTGACTCTAATAAACGGCGATTCTAATAAGCGAAAATTGATGAATATTATCCATAGGCTATAAAAATAAAGATATACAGTAAACCCCTGCAAATAGCGGGGGTTACGTTCCTGAGAAATGCCGCAAATACCGAAAATGCGAATACTGAGTTATGGCTCCCATAGTAATAAAAGGGTTCCGTTCCAAAGTATGAAATATATAAGAAAAACTAGTCTAAAATTTTGTCTATGTATGTATTATATGTACCTTCATAATATGATTATGTACATAGACAGTACACTGTGAAATGCAAGCATATGGCATTGAAATGAAAATAAGAAACAATTTAATATTAAATGTAATATTTATTAGAAATTTCAAACCAGCGCCTTTGCTAGCTAAAAAACTTATCCCGCCAGTGCTATCACCAGTTTCGCTAAAGTGTTGATAAAGGAGTTTTGCCCATTCACGAATGATGAGTGAACTTAACGGAATTTTATTTTGAGTTCGGTCTTCTATCCGCAGATTTAAAGCCTTTTCCATTTTTTCTAATTTAACATTACGAGTTACAGAGCAAATTTTTGAAGCAATTAGCGCGTTTTCACAGACACTGGCGGATTTTTTCTTTGAATTTCTTGATTTATCGTACTGTTGACTCATTGATTTCATAATGTTTTGCTACTGAGGAGACACTTTCACCATTAGAAATTTTATCTAACTCAATTTTATTCGCTAATGTCATCACCTTCTTTGATCTTTTCACATTTCCCTTGTTATTCATAGCCATATTTTTGTACGGGTTAGAAAGAACTTGTTCACAATAAAGTCACTTTCTTCCATTAACACGCTTGAAAAAGTCTGTTTTACACTGCAAAACGGTAGATTTATCACTTTTGTAAGCATATCAATTTATAAATTGATAAATTTATTCAATTTATTCAAATTGATAAATTTATTCAATTTATAAGCATATAAATTAAAAGCAAACGACGAAACCTTCCATGACAAGTGCATAACACATACTGAACAAGGATTAGCAAGAAACATCCACGCTCGCGATTTTATCACCCCCCCCCCCCCACTGAGCGCTGTTTTGATTGGGAAAGATAATTTTAGCCATGTCCATGTTTTTTTATGGCGGAAAATGTTCACGGCACTTTCAAATTCACATTTTTTTAGGTTTCATTTTATATTAAATCAGTGACCGCGAATAGCGGGGGTTTACTGTAAAGCACAAAATTACACTTTATTACCAATTAAATGATATGTGAAAAAAAATGTTATCGCTATAACCGGCACTTACTGTATATTACGAGAAGCCACAAAAGAGGTAACTAAACATTTGCCCATAATAATGAGAACATCCTTATATTCAACTTTACGTTCGCCCTTAGACTGGAGATCTGCAAATATATCTCCTATTTACAAGGTGGTTCAAAGAATGAAGCAGGTAGCTACTGATCTCCTAGTTTAACCTTTGTGACAGAGAAAATAATGGAATCATTAGTTAAAGAAGTAGTGCAAGACCATCTTGATAGGAGTGGAGTCACAAAGCAATCACAGCATGGGTTTGTTAAAGGGAAATCATGCCTAATAAACCTGATAAGCTACTGTGAGGTTGTCACAAAAGAACTGGATGCAAAGAATAATTTTGGCATCATCTATTTAGATTTCTGTAAAGCCTTTGATACTACAACATGTATGATTGTTGTATAATTTAAGAAATCTAGAATTATATTAGAAATCTAGCCTAACTGCTCCTTCCTCTACTACTGTAGAGGAAGGAGCAGTTAGGAGATAAAGAGTGGTTATAAAAGGCCATTTCAGGACCTCCACAGGAGCTGGAGATCTACTGGTATTGGGCTCCTTACTGTTTTGTATTCATTAATGATATTGATGTAGGTATTTCAAGTTTGCTGATAATACAAAAGTGGTCAATGATAATAATTAAGGTATGCTACTTCAAGAGATCTAGATAAACTAAGCAGATAGGCTTAGTTTATCTAGATCTCTTGAAGAGTGAACTAGATTAACAGTGATAAATGGAAGGTACTGCATTTGGTATCTGTAATTCCAGAATAATATACTATTTGGGGTGGTACCAAATTCAAAAGTAGTGAAGTATGAAAAAGATGTAGGGTAATACTGTCTGACGTTAAATTCTCTCAACAGTCCAAACAAGCTACTAGAATATCTCATGGGGTTGTGTCAATGATATACAGGAACCAGTAGAGACAAAGAGGTGATTATTCCAATTGTATAAGGCAGTGGTTAGGCCACATCTGGAATACTGCATACATATTTGGAAACCTCATTTTAGGAAGTATATAGATTTATAGGAAAGGGCACAGAGACAAGCAACAAGGTTAGTTGTTGACACAACAGGATATTCTTAACAAGAAAGACTGGGATTCTGTAAATTGCAGTCTCTGGAAACTAGTTTGCATGGTGGCCTGATTGAAGTGAATAATGCATTAAAAGAGTTAGGTAAATTAAATGCTGATGGCATCTTTACTCCTCATACGAAACATACAAGGGGGCATATATTTAAATTAGAAAAGGATGGTTGCAGAATATGTGCAGGGAAATTTGCATACAGCCAAAGAGAAGGTTTTTTTTTTTTTTTCCCTTTCTGGTGGTGCTGTATAAGTTGTTTCCTTGCTTCATATTACCAGTACTAATGCTAATATGAGTTCCTATTTGGTATTCTTGTCTGGTAAAAATATTTAACTACAACTACTTTTGAGCTTTAAGTGGGGGGGAGAGTCCTCCTGTTAGACATTTTAGAGGATAAACTAAATTATAGCCATTAAAAAATTATGGTAATTGTTATGCACTCCTACAGAAAAAGAGATAAGCAAGCATGCTTACATTTTATTAAGAAAATTAGCATAGTTATTTGGGTGTTCATGATATTTTAATGTAAAATTGTTTCCTAATATGCAAAGTTATATATAAGTGTGTTATACAGTAGGTTAGGCTACAGACCCCCACCGAAAAGTGGAACATAGCCTTTTTTTCACTTGCGAATGTGTATAAAAGCCTAACAACATGTTTACACTATCATATATTAAGTGCGCAACAAAGCTTGGCCTAAAAAAACTATACAAAAGTAAAATGAATATACAGTACACACATTGCTCATGTTATTATTTTCACCCTTAGCTTATAGTGACTGATGAATGTAAATTTGATTAATGAATATATTGTATGAAGGAGATGGCACATTTTCATCTCATCAATGAATCTTATTCGTTTTGACAATGGAACTTGGTTGAAGCTCTTGAAGGGATTTGTGTTCAAGGATAGCTGTTTCTGTCGAAGGTTGCGATGGCACTTTCTTAAAGTAGGAAAACAGTGAACTTTGTCTCATGAATTTCCATCTCCTTTCCCTTAGAATTTCTTTATAGCGTTCAGTATCGTCTAGAAATCTTGCATTCACTTTAGAACTTCTTTCGAAATTTGGATCAATCCTCTAAAAAGCTGCCATCCCCGTTTCTATACAGTTGATAGCATCTTCCAATTCTTCGTTACCTAGTTTCCAAGCATTGAAATTTGCTGTCATTTGTGGTAATATTACCCTTTTATGTACTTGACTAACCTTGTTCTTCTCTACACCCTTTCCAATAGATCCATATCCTTCCTAAAATGAGGCTTCCAGATCTGTATACAGTACTCAAGATGTATCCTAATCATTGCCTTAGACAGTGGAATAATCAACTACTTGTCCATGATGGCAAAATTCTTGTATATTACTGACAAAACACCATGAGCTGCCCTAGCAGCCTCACTGCACTGTTCAAAGAACTTCATGTAAGATTGTACAATTAGCCGTAGGTCTGTTTTGTTCTCCACCACCTTGAGTGTAGTACCACTCAGTTGGTATGTTATTCTAAGATTACTGCTTTTCCCATTTTTTTTTTTTTTTTTTTTTTTTGCAGTAGTACACCTTCATTTCTGTCTTAAACCACTCTGCTAACCTTTGTATTAATCAGAAAACTTAGACAATAAGCTTGGTTGTCTTCGTCAGTATCATTAATAAATATTGAAAACAGTTAAGGATCCAGCACTGAACCCTTAGTGCAATGGTTTTCAACCTTTTTTTTAATAACAGCACCCCTAAGTATTTTATTTTATTTTATTTTGCGGCACCCCTACTCAGTCTACTCAATTTTCTGCCTGTTAGATCTGATTCTCTCTCTGTATGTATATATATATATATATATTATATAATAGTTATTACAATAATATAATTATAAAAATTATATTTCATAATACAAATTACACACACACACACACACACACACACACACACACACACACACACACACACACACACACACACACACACACACACACACACACACACACACACAGTGTGTCAACCTCTATATAAAGAATAAAATAAAAAATTTTATTCTTTATATAGAGGTACTAAGTAAACATCAATTATAAATCACCACAAAATTAAAAAGATACTGTACACCGTTTTATAATGAAATAAACATAAATAAAAAAAATAATACGTTTAAGTAACTTAAACCTAAATTACTTGGCACCCCTGGAATGTTGTTGCGGCACCCTGGTTGAAAACCACTGCCTTAGTGACTCCACTAATATTTGTCCAGTAAGAGCAGTGCCCATTAATAACAACCCTCTGTCTTCTACTCAACCACCCATTTTTCTATAGCAGTAGCTTGCACTTTATGCCACAGTGCTCCAATTTGTATAGCAGTCTTTTATGTGCAACATTATCAAAGGATTTATTGAAATCCAAGTATATGATATCAAGATTATTTTTTGCATCCAGTTTCTTTGTTACTGCATCCTAGAATCCAATCAAATTGGGCAGATAAGATCTCCCATTAACAAATCCATACTCTGATTGCAGTATAACTGCATTCCTGTCAAGTTGATCCTAAAGTAGTTCTTTAACCAGACTCCATTATTTTTCCTGGAACAGAAGTTAAACTTACAGGTCTGTAGTTACTCACTTCATCCACTGATTACCCTTTATGAATAGGAGAAACATTTTTGGATTTCCAATCCAAAAGTGTTTGATTTGATTGTAGACTAGTTTGTACTTATTATAGGTTTCTATTTCCCCTGATTATAATCATCTCATGCATTTTTCTTCTCTGCCACTTGTCATTAATTCATCTGATATCCATTTAGGTCTAAACCTTGAACAGTATCTCTTAGTTGGTATAAAAAAGTTAGTAGCCTCCATGATTATTTCCCTGAATGTTTCCCATTAAGAATTTGCAGTTGGTAACATCATCAGTTGTTTCTCTAAAAAAGCATTTAAAACTTATTAAGACCATTGCAGTCACTTTTATGAAAGAAAAATTCCTTCCCCTTCCCTTGATAGTAGTTATATCTATATATAAGTAAATCCCACATCAGTATATTATGATCACTGCCACTTAGTGGTACCTTTCTCTGGAGATTCCTAATGCATGAAGAGTCACTGCTGATAATCAGATTAAGGGTATAGCTTTCATTTGTTGCCTCTCTAACATGCTTGTGTAGGAATCAGTCAACCAATAAATCTAGAAAAGGTCTACTGCCATGTGAGCAACCAATCCACAAGTTCCAGTCAATGTCTGGAAATTTAAAATCCTGCAGTGTTATTTAACTGTCTAAATTACAATTAAATATTTAGATTATAATAATAAAATTCTTTCTCATAAGAACATTTTTTTATATATTCCACATTCTTATAGATTCTGTTTAATCTTATAGATTAAACAGAATCTGTAAGAATGTGGAATATATATAAAGCCAAATTAATTGTAAATTAATGCAATTATTATTAATTTACTTGGTGTTAATTTACTTAGTATCAAATTATTTATTTAAAAAATTTACTGTAATTATTTAGCTATAATTTTTTTAAAATTAAACACAAAATATGATTTGGGTTAATGGTTTTATGCAGTTTCTGCTATAACTGGCAACAAAATAGCGGGAGTGCTGTGGCTCGGGGGAGAACTGAAAATGTGCAACTTGTGAAATGTTTGCAGACCTTTCTAGAACAGGACATGATCCAGCCAAGGGGGATGTGTGTGTGTGTGTGTGTGTGTGTGTGTGTGTGTGTGTGTGTGTGTGTGTGTGTGTGTGTGTGTGTGTGTGTGTGTGTGTGTGTGTGTGTTACATGCAGGGAATATGAAGAAATTAGATGCCAACTCAGTGTTGTGATGGGCGTTTATGAGAGTTTGAAGAGTAGGGTAGATGCACTCAAAGGAATTAAAATGGGGAGCCCATCAAACTCTCAGCTATCCAGCTCAACAACAGAGCTCACACTTGTCCATCAGACAACACAGCAGCAATCTCCAAGGCAGACTGCGCTGGTCTCACAAGATGTGGTTATTGTCAGGGAAAAAGGAAATGTGTTGTGCAAGAAGAATAGGTGGAATTGGACCAGGGTGTCTGCCAGGGGGAAAAAGTAGATGTTGTAGAGCAGATATCATCTTTTAAGGGCACAAAAGGTGACATTGTTGTACACCTTGGCACTAATGATATTAAGAGTAGGATCTGAGGACTTACATAAAAAGTACAGGGAAATGTTGGGAAAAAAGTCGCGAGTTAGGATTGAATTTGAAAGTGTCTGCAATTCTGCCCAGACACGATAGGAGGGAGCATAATGTTGAGAGCCCACGTCAATCAATTTGGCCCTGGAGAGATTGTTCATGGATTATGGGGTAGAATTTTTCTCAGTGTGGTCTGTGCTTGTTAACAGGAGAGACTGCTTCTACGGGGATGGTACACACTTAAATAGAAGGGATGCAAGAATATTTGCTGATGCTATTGAGGCAGTGATAGGTGGGTTGGAAAACTGCTAGCTTGTGGGGGGGGAATCACAGACTAATAGCTTAATTAGAGCCACAGCCAGAGATGAAAATGATTCTTACACTGCTACTATTGGTACCTGCAACAGCTTGGAAAGCACGGTGTCTGTGACTTCAGGCCCTGCTATGGGCCATCATGGAACCAATAAATATGTGAACTGTAAATATGTGAACAATAAATATGTGAACTGTATGTGAACTGTAAGAGTAAGAACGTGTGCATTTATAATTGCATGTACACTAATGCTAGGAGTTGTAAATAAATTGGATAAATTTGAAGTATGGATTAAGTTATCAAATGCAGATGTAGGAATAGCAAAAACATGATATTACCCAGACATAAGTGATGCTAAATTTGAAAATGGGAAGTACAATGTATACAGGAAGGACAGATAGGATAGGAGAGCATATTAAATCTAAGGAAGTGCATCCAGTTGACATGAGTGACGAGTGTGCTGTTGAGTCAGGTTGGTGTAATATAAGCACTGGGAAAGCAAAACTGAGAGTAGTAGTGTGTTATAGGCCTAATCGCTGTGATGAGTATACCAAAGAGCTATACAGAGAAATAGAGTGGGCCAGGAAATCAGAATGTCTCATACTGGGGAATTTTAACTTTCTAGATGTTGACTGAAATATGTGGGTTGGTCACTCACACACTAACAAAACATTTGTAGATTTCTTGGATGACTATTTTCTACAGCAGCAGCAGCATGTTAGAGAGTCAACAAGAAGAAGCAGTATTCTTGATCTGGTTATCAGCAGTGATCCTTCATGCATTCAGAATCTGCAGGTAAAAGACCCACTGCATTGCATCGAACTCAGTGTACTAAAGTGGAATTTAATTAAAGACATAACTATTGTCAAGAGTAAAGGGGAAAGGCTTTTGCTTTTGTAAGGGTGCTGCAGTGGTCTCGGACAGCTTTTAAATTTTGTGCAGTGGGACCAGCTGATGTTATTATCGACAGCAAATTCTAAATGGGGAGTATTCAGGAATGTAATCAAAGAAGCTGTTAGACTTTTCATACCAATGAAGAAATACTGTTCAAGGCTTAAACCTAAATGGATGCCATCTGAACTATTGAGACACGTGGCAGAGAAGAAAAATGCATGGGATTCATATAAATTATCAGATGATATAAAAGCCTATGACAGATATAAATTAGTCTATAATCAAATCACAAAGGAGGTTAGGCAAACTAAGGCAGATTATGAGACGTCTCCAGTGTTTTCCCCAGGACCTATCGAATGAGCACACCGCCCAGTGAATTTAACTGACGGCCCGGCTAAATTTAAGTGATTCTCGTGGTACCATATATGGTACTGCTCACTGATCTCGACCAACATTAATTCGAACATACTATGTGATTGAGGTCAATGCGACAGGGGCATATAATGTTAAATTATGCAATTAATTTTTGCTCTAGATCGCTTAAGTCACATTTATAAATAAAAAAAAAAATTTATAATTTTCGAAGTATTACACTTCCCCCACCTTGCTACTTCATAATGCCACCCGGATGGCAAAATTTTCTGGGGAGAACACTGGTCTCTGGCAAAGAATGCAAAGAAAAACAACAAAGGCTTCTCTATATTTATAGGTTGAATTACATTGGGCCACTTGATATCTATGGGTTAACTGTTGATGAACCTGCTCAGGTTGCAGACAAATTGAATAGGTATTTTGCATCTACATTCACATGAGGAATTCTTTAGGGAAGAGGATGCCAGAAGTTTATCAATAAACTTCTGGCATCCGGTTTGTGATAACTGAAAGGAAAGTGGAGGAGAAATTGTTGAGGATGACATAAAAAAGAAATCTGGGATGGATGGAATCTATCCAGTTATAGAAAAGCAACAAAAGAGGTAAGCAAACCCTTAGCCATAATTATGAGAGCATCCTTGGATTCAGGGAAGGTCTCTATCGACTGGAGATGTGTGAATATATCCCTAATTCATAAAGGGAGATCAAAAGGCGACATGAAAAGCCGTTTTAGCTTACTGTCCATTCCAGGGAACATAATGGAATCATTGCTTAAAGAAGTAATGCAGGACTATTTGAACAGGCATGCATTTATACTGTAATCACAGCATGGATTTATTAAGGGGTAGTCTTGTCTAACCAATCTGAGAGGTTACTCTGATGCAGTGACCAAGGAACTGGATGCAAAAATTAATGTTGACATCATATACTTGGATTTCAGGAAGTCTTTTGATACAATTGCACATAAAAGACTGCTGTACAACTGGAGCAATGTAGCATTAAGGGAAAATTACTGCTATGGATAAAGGGATGGTTAACTGGAAAAAGACAGAGTAATTATCAGTGGGCACTGCTCTTTGTGGACTAATGTTGTTAGTGGAGTTTCCCAGGGTTCAGTGCTGGGCCTGTTGTTGTTTGGAATATTTATCATTGATATTGATGAAGGTATATCAGGCTTAATGTCTAAGTTTTCAGATGATACAGAGGTTGGCAGGGTGAGCTACTGCAACAAGATCTAGGAAAATTGGGTTGATGGGCTGAGAAATGGAAGTTGAAGCTTAACATTTACAAATGCAAAGTATTGAATATGGGTAGCAGTAAACTCAAAGTAACTTATCAACTGTGTGTAGTATTACACTCAGGTAGTGGAGAATGAATAAAAGCTAGGAGTAATTGTGCAGTCAGACATTAAATTCTCTATGCAGTGCAGACATGCATGCTGTCAGGACAGCTCATGGGGTTTTGTCAATGATATACAGAAACTTTGCTAGCAGGGATAAGAGGCGATTATCGCTTTGTATAAAACCATGGTTAGGCTGCATCTTGAGTACTGTATACAGCTCTGGAGGCCTCACTTTAGGGAGGATGTAGATCTGCTGAAATTGGTGCAGAGAAGGGTTACCAGACTGGTGTAGGGAACAGAAGGGTGTTCTTACCTAGAAAGGCTTCAATTCTGTAAATTGCAGCATCTCGAGACTAGTTACCTGCGAGGTGATCTGATTGAGGTGTGTAAACCTTAAATGGATTTTGTAATCTGAATGTTAATGGCATTCTTCCAATTGCTGAGACTACACACATGAGAGAGCATAAATTCAAGTTAGGATGCAGCGATTCAACGATGGTTACAGGATAGATGTGCAGAAGTTGGCCTTTGGCAAGCAGATGGTTGATTTTTGGAGCAAGTTTCCATCTGTTGTTGTGGAAGTGGATGGGTTGAATAAATAGGAAGAACTAGACAAATTCTTGGTGGTTATGGATGGGTGAACTGTGTAGGTTTTTCTTTCTTGCATCATTTGCCATTACTACTACTACTACAGATTCATTTTCCAACTGTTTGATTGCACTATCTTTTGTCAGGTACTCTCATGTCCATGTGGATTTAAGTGAGTTTGCCAAATGGACTGCAGAATCTCTCTCTCTCTTTCTTTCACACACACACACACACACACACACACACACACACACACACACACACACACACACACACACACACACACACACACACACACACATTTTGCCATTACTTTATTTACATTTAAACTATTATATTTAAAGATTTATACATTTAAATTATTATTAGCAGTTTTTTTTCAAATTGCATTTTGAAATGCTTCAAATGCATTCTGCAAATAAACTTCATGTCACTTTGGTAATACATATCCAGAAGCTGTTTATGCCTTGCACTTCTGAAAGTACAAGTTGCATATAACATTATTCATGTAATAGTAGTAATGCATACACACATTTATATTAAAGAGTTTTTAAACATACTGGCAGTCAGTAAATTATAAGATCCAGTTTATCAATTTAGTTGCTGGTTAAATTTAATGCTTTCATAAAAATTGAATTCAACAAATCAAATACTAGAACACGCTGTCAGATTCTAATTTGCAGAGCTTGGTATGTGTTGCAGCACTAAAGATGACTTCCAGTATAAAAACAGCTAGTTGACAAAAGCAGCTACAAGCTTCATGCTAACCACTACTTTATTGGATGATATTACACAAGATATATAGGCTACATATATTATCATCAGCCAGGTAAGGAAACTGTTTCCACTAATGATAATGTTGGCTTAGGCATAGCAATATATTTTAAATCAAAAATCATAATAACCAATTGTAGTTTCTTAATTAATACTTGTTGAGGATACTTCTTTAAATGAATATTCTCAACTGGAAATAGTACATTATATTAATGTGTGTTTTAAAAAAAATGTTAAGAAAATGGTTCATGTCAATTTGTGGTAAGAAACAAGGATGTTAATATTCAAAAGAGAGAATGTAACTTGCAAGATTCAGTAATTTGTTTCAATCTTTTGAATTTGATATTTATTGAAACAAGTTTTGATTGAAGCTGGTAAATAAGCTTGCAGATTCAAATTTTTGGTTCCACCTTTTCTCTTAAAAAAAAAAAGAAAAAAAAAAAAGTGTGTTGGGTGTTCAAGAGAATATCATAATTACCAAGGTTTACAGCCACTAATTGCAGTATAAGATGAAAAATCATAAATGCTATTTTCCACTACTCTTAATCCTCATATAACTTTTGTTAAAATAACTTTGTGTTTTTTTTTTTGTTTAATTTGGACATTAAAGTTTATTTTTTATTAATATTGTGCTACTTTTATTACATATCATTAATAAATTTTTAAATTGTATAAAATACTAAACTATTTAAATGTTGCACTCATAATTTATAAGTCAGCATTGTGTATTTTATTATATAATGGATTATTGTAGTCCAATGAATTTTTCTGTTGCTGTATGCCTTCCGCCATTAGCAGATTGCATGATAATTATTATTTTATTGTTTAGCTGTCACACAGTAATGATGCAATTCAGAAACATAGGCAGACCATAGAAACTCAACAGAGAGAACTTTATACTAAACAGCTAAAGAATGAAACTATGACTGTATGTCAGAAAGAAGCTTCATTAAAGCAACTTAAGGTATGTAAAGTCTGAAATGAGAATAGCACATTTTAACAGTAAAATATGGAATTTGCTTCAATCTGAAATGAAGTATCAAATTCTTTTACTATGAAGTTGCAGATATATTTCTATTGATCTTTATTTTTTAAAATTATTTCTGAAAACAATGTATGTATAAAGTGGAATATATTATTACTTGAAAATATATTCAGTGAAATGGTTTTTCCAACAAGCTGAATTTCACAAAGCAAAATTATATTTGCATCATCATTATAGCCTGAATAGGAAAAAAATTAAAATAAATTATTACAGTAGAACTGAAATTTACAATTAAAAGCAACATAGTGTCTTTTATTTTACAATTTTATTACATAGACATAAAAGATTAATTAAATGATAGAAGGCAGAGTGATTATAAATTACTATTACCTTGAGTGGATTACCTATCAGACACCACAAGTGGAGTCCCTTGTTGCATCTGATAATGTATTTGTTAATGAGTTTAATGAAGGCATAACAGACTCAATGTCAAAATTTGAGGATGGTACAAAGGTTGGAAGAGTGGTAAATGGTAGTGACCAAGGTATGCTTATTTAAGAAGACCTAGATAAATTTAGTTGGACTGAAAAATGGTGGTTAAATTACAGTGCTGCTAAATGTATGGTACTGTGTGAAGTTTTCTCACAACAGTACAGACAAGCTAGTAGAACAGTACATGTTTTATCTGTTATGTACAAGAATTTGCTAGATAGGACAAAGAGGTAATTGTTCCACTAAATAAAGCTTTGGTTAGGTCAGACCTTGAGTAATGTATACAGATTTGGAGACTCCATTTAACAAGAATGTGGATCAATCTGCCTGAAAAGGTGCAGTGAGGAGCAACAAGATTAGTTATTGACAAAGAAATATTGAGAGAGAGAGAGAGAGAGAGAGAGACCATGTCAGTTTTGGGTTGCTGTTTTGATATTTGATGTCTGCTTGGGTACTAGATCAAAGTATTTATGTTAGCATATATTAGAGGTCATGTGCTTATATTAAGGAAGGAAGGATAGCTGTATACTGAAGAATTTTTTCCTTTTTTTTTTTTTTTTAAATGATAAGGAAAAGGAGCTTAGTTTTAAATGTAGAGAGTAACTGTAGATTGATTGTCTGGAAATTCTTTCATTTAGACTGATATACCACTAGAACAGTTACTACCTGAACTTGTTGAGCCATGAACAGTTTAATTAATACCCCCCCTTAATTCACTGAAGAAGCACAAGGAGAGGTGGGACTTATGAAACTTGTATTATATTTAATTCAATTAATTCATCTTTGGACAAATACATCCAGTCTGATGTTGGATGTCTACAAGGTGTGCTGTGTTTAGAAATCACAGTGCAGTGCAGTTAAACACTGGTAAATATTTTTACATTAATTACATTGGAACAATTGACTTTGTTACAGTTTATTGACAAAATAAAATTAAATACAGTGCAATCTTGATAGAACACAGGTGTCAGGTGATGGCTTTAATACCTGCATGTATTATTCAGCTATAGTGCACTTTGCATTATTGCTGGAAAAATTTTTTACTATTTTTTCCCAGTTTTTTTTTAATAAATGCACTTTACTTAGTAAATAAATACTTTATTTACTAATGTTTTATGGGTATATAGACTAAAAGGTAAATTATTAAATGTCACATCATTACTTCTGTTTCTTCCTCACTTGGGTAATGCAGAGCTAGTAGGTAATGCTTCACAACTGCCATAAAGTACATTACAAGCAGCCTTTGCTTGTTCTGAAAATGCTGCTAATTCGATGCTGTTATTATTAGTGATCTTGTCTTTTTCCAATAAATTTTGTCCAGCAGTTTCCAATTGTTGTTGAGCTTACTTTCTCCCCTGCTAATCCAATATTGTATGCAACGTCTTTCATGTTAATATTTTCAGAAATTCTAGAACTTGAATTTCTGAGTTCATGACACCAGCAAGTAGTTCACCATGATAGTAGGCTTTGAAGGCTATTAGTGCAGTTGTGTTCCTTGGTAGAAATGCGACTTTGATCTTGCCATCTTTGGATTTCAGAACATCAGCCAAAGGAGGAGCTGGGCAGTGATCCAACAGTAACAGAGCCTTTTCTTCAAGTTTTTTTGAAAGAAAGTGACATCTCACCAATGTACAAAATCACTTTAAAACCATGAAGCAAAAATATCATTTGTCATCAAAGCATTGGAGCTATTTTTATAAATCACAGGTTAGATTTCATGTTGATGTGCTTAAAACACCGGCGACTTCAACTTTTATCAATGCACAATGGCTTTAGCTTGTGATTTCATGATGATAACATGTTATCATCTCCACTAAGTATCTTATGAAATTTAAGTGCTTTCAAAATTACCCCATTTATCGGTACTCCTTCATTACGCTTCTGTAGAAGCTATTTGTATAAGCATTGGTCCACATCACTATTTTTGGTTTAGTTTTCTTTTTGGAGGACTACTTTATCTTCTATGGAGTCTACAAATGAATGCAATTTTTCTTCCTCTTTCACTGAATCGTGGGTTGTTCTTTCCGGAATTCCACACTTATGAAATATACTGCACTTTGTTTCACTACTCTTAACTCTTTTGATAAACTTTTTAACTTTTCTTCAGTTGTGTAATTTTTTTCTTTTGGTGGCCATTGTTTCAGTCTTATGATTTACTAATTTTGCTGTGTATTTATTTCTGATACACTAGGATTTACTGTGTTTTGAGAAAACTAAATCAAAACCAAACTATTCAGCCTATCATGGTGCCAAAGTGAAGTCTCATGATTTCTCCATAAATCGCTTGTCAGTTCATGTATATTTTTGTCTAGTTTAGTCCTTAGCAGCTTTTGCTATCCCAAGTATAACTTCTGGTTGAAGAAAGAATGTCATGTGCTGTTGTTTACAAAAGTTTACTTTTTAAGTAATGTAATGCAGTTTACAAATGGTAGCCATATTTCCCTCCAGAGGTAGCTGTTTGTAATTAGTGTTCCACTGATATATTCTTTTATTACATCTCTAGCTGAGGGGGGAAACTGGATGTCTGCAGTAATTAATCTCTGACGAGTCTTGTTGTTGTTTACAAAAATTACTGTACAACTGAATACATTGAACTGAATATACAGCTAATTTCCGCTTTTGGAAATAGGGTAGTAGGATGTACAGTAGACATGAGTATATACCGTATTCACTTTTTCTAGTTTCCAGTATGAAATTGCTAGTTCTTTGAACACACTACTTTTTTTCATAATTCATTTTGGAGGACATGATCATATGTGCAATATATCTGAAACTGTGGTACGAAGAGGCACATTATATCAAGATTGCACTGTATTTCTGCATTTTCAACAAATGAAATACTGGTGACCTTCATTCATGAAGAAGAACAGTCTTATGGTTTTGGAAAAAATGAAAGATATTTATTTTTTCAGGATGAACTTCAACAGGTGCATGAAAAACTGCGTAGGTCTGAGCAGACTACAGAGCATGAAAGGTTGCTGAGAACGAGATTAAATGAAGATAATGCTATGTTAATTAAGAGGAATTCGACTCTTGAGGCAGAGTTGGCTGAAGTGAAAAGCTCGTTAATTGATGTAAGATGTGGTTATTTTAATTACTGATTAATAACATAAATTAATAACAATATTTTATAATTTAATTGAAAATTTATTTTTGAAATTCATACATTATCTAACAAGTTAGATAAAGTGTGCATTTCTTTAAATTTCAGCCATATTCAATTATCAAATAAAGCACTTCAGGAGTTTAAAAACTCTTACACTGTACCACTCAGGAAGTAGTTACTAACACTTCACCATATGATGTTCATAGGATAATTAGCCATAATGTGGAAGATACTTAACATGAAAATTGGTAAAAACGTTCATAAGAATATTTTAAGTGCCTTTAAATTTTGAAAATGATTGGAACTGCTGTTCCAAATTTATAAAAATGTTTCTGTGCAAGAGAAGCTGGCAGAGGTGCTGTGGAATCAAAACTGGTGCAAAAACCTCTTCAGAGACCAACAGAATGTAACATTAAAATTTGGTATTGATTAGAGATGTTTCCATTTTTAGTATTGCCTGAATATAATCTCATTTAAATATAACTTTGGGGTAGTGGGGAACTGGATTGGCAGTGAATCTGAATTGAGGCTAAAGCCTTCCCAGAGATCACCAGAACTGAAACTTTGGTGTTGATAACATCTAGACATCAAAAACATTTCATTTATACACTCTGATATTATTGTTATTAAGGCCATGTTATTAAGTACACTTATCCTTTGCACAAAATGGAGCACATCTTCAGTAACCACATCACATTTTCATACCATGCAACCCTGATGGGGCTTATACATATAATTGTCTAAGATGTATCAAGATTGGTCTGGTTACCAAATAATGTTTAGCCAGTGGCGATCCTGTGGCCACAAACAGCTCATTGATGCAAGTGGCCTACAGAGACTAACAAGACTTGTGCCAAGTAATATGAAGTTCTCTGAGCAGTGTAAACGGGCTGCAAGAGTAGCTCATGGTGTATTGTCAATGATATATAGGTATTTTTCTAGCAGGGATAAGGAGGTGATTATTCCCTTGTATAAGGCAATGGTCAGGCCACACCTTGAGTACTGTATACAGGTCTGGAGGCCTCATTTCAACAAGGATGTAGAGCTGCTGGAACGAGTACAGAGAAGGGCAACAAGATTAGTGAATGGAACAAAGGGGTGCTCTTATGAAGAAAGGCTTAAGTTTTGCAAATTCAATGTGTCTGGAGACTAGGCACCAGCGAGGTGATCTGATAGAGGTGTATAAAGCCTTGAATGGTTTAAGCATGCTTAATGCTGATGGGATTCTTCCTCTTGCTCAGAATAATCACCTGAGAGGGCATAAATTCAAATTGAGGAAAGACAGATATAGGATAGACGTGTGGAAATTTGCCTTTAGCCAGTGGGTGGTTGGTTGGTGGAACAGACTTCCATCCCTTGTCGTGGAAGTTGATAGCCTAAATAAGTTTAAGGCTCAGCTGGACAGGTATTTCGAACGAACAGAGGGGTGAAGTGGAAGTGTTTTTTTTTTTTTTGGCTGATGCTGCATAAGCTTGCTTTCTTGCATCAAATGCCTCTACTAATGCTAATAGAAGACTACAGTCAGTGATATAACACAAATACAACAATAATAACCAAGGAGGTATTTAAAAACATACAGCTTTGTTGTACCTTGTTGTAGATGGGGTATTGCAGCTCACTACCAAACTGGGTTCCCTCTGTCAGCAAAAAACAAGAAGGGACAAGTGAGCCATGTCCTGTCAAGACGTAGCACACGCTTCTTGATTAGACAGGGGTTCGAGCCCGTCACCACCAAATACAGAGGATGCGGAAAGGTTAAGGGAATGACCACCGCATATTTCCAGAGCAATATGGCCTTAGTTACTAATGCTCCTAAAAAAACAAACAGTCCTGTCAAGATTCATTAGTCAGATAGACAAAATCATCAGGATGTAAGAATCACTAATGCCATTACGTCAGATAAATTTAACATGTACAGAATTGATTAGAATTTGACTAGGGTAGAAAGAAGTTCAATAAAATATGATTCAGTAGTCTTTGGCTTCTGACTTATTTTATTAATATGGCCTTAGTTACTAATGCTCCTAAAAAAACAAACAGTCCTGTCAAGATTCATTAGTCAGATAGACAAAATCATCAGGATGTAAGAATCACTAATGCCATTACGTCAGATAAATTTAACATGTACAGAATTGATTAGAATTTGACTAGGGTAGAAAGAAGTTCAATAAAATATGATTCAGTAGTCTTTGGCTTCTGACTTATTTTATTAATATGGCCTTAGTTACTAATGCTCCTAAAAAAACAAACAGTCCTGTCAAGATTCATTAGTCAGATAGACAAAATCATCAGGATGTAAGAATCACTAATGCCATTACGTCAGATAAATTTAACATGTACAGAATTGATTAGAATTTGACTAGGGTAGAAAGAAGTTCAATAAAATATGATTCAGTAGTCTTTGGCTTCTGACTTATTTTATTGTAATACTGCTTAATTATTTTTCAAGTTATTTTACAATATATTAAATATTTTCTCTTTTATTAACAAATATCCCTTAGCAGCTGAAGTGACTTACAACTGAGTTTAACAGTGATGCAATATTAAAACTTAATCAGCATTAAAGGATTGAGTGAGAAACTAAATAAGTTTTCACTACAAGCTAACTTGTTAGAGTTTGATAGTTATATTCTAATAATCTTAGTAATTCTATACAAAGAAACTTTATTATGCTAAGCTGTTATTGAGCTTTCATTTTATTGCAACTGAAAATTTGACAGCTTAGCATAATAAAGTTACAACCATTGTTTTATTATTTATAACTTTGTAAGCAGTTATAAATAATAAAACTCATTGAGATCACCATACAGGAACAAGAGCTGAGAGCATCACTCGAAGTTTTGCATTCCAAATTCACAGAAGATGTCTCAGAAACCAGAAGTCAAATTGTACAGTTACAGACAGAAGTTGAAAGCTTACGTGATTCTTTGAAATTGGAAAAGGAAAGGAACGCACAGTTGCTGATTCAGGCATGTTATTTTTACAATATATTATACAGGATATTTATTTATGAAATAATTTCCTTGAGTATTACTATATATATATATATATAGTAATTAATGTAATAATAATGCTGTAATTAATGACATTTATTGATGCCATGTTGAACACATGCATACACAAAAGACATTTACTGTACCAACAAGGAAATTGGATGAATACTGTGGAATTTACAAAGCAATGTACCAAGAAATGTTCACGTTACAAGTACTTTCATAATACCTACTTTTTTACATGCTTCATTATTCATAGCTTATAATGCAATTATTGTGTACGGAAGTTTCTCTTTATATATTTTTGTCGGTTAACAACACTAAAAATAAAATAACTTTATAGCAACAATTTTTTTTGTATCCTTGCTAATTGCAAACACCATTTTTTAAAAAAAATTATGCAGCAGCAACTAGAGAAATTTTATTAAAAATATTTCTAGTCATACCTTTTCTATTTATTGTGAAAATAAAATATCTTATTATAAATATTATTACTTTAATTTTTTTTCTTTTCATTTTAGCTAGTTGTTTTTGGTAAACACTGCACATCATGTTTAGAAATAACTTTGTAGTAAAGAGTTTTAGCAACAATTTTTTTTTCAGTCAAGACACATCTAAGCACTATATAGACTATTAGTTATTTTTGTGACCATTTTTACAGAAATGTGGAAATTTTATTTTTACAATAAAAAAAATTAACTGCACTTCATTTTTAGAAAAGTAACATAGCAGTGCTTATGAAATTTAGTTTTTCCTCTTACTGTAATTGCATTTATAAAAATTATTTACCACAAAAAATAAAATAAAGTCAATAAGAACCATATGTATTTTAGCCTAAAATAACTTAAATTGCAATTCTGCTTTTTTGCCAAATCCTGTTAGGCTTAACTCTCCTCTTCAGTGCACTAATCATTTTGAAAACATTAATGTTTGAATGTGCTAGTTAACCATTGTTCACTTGATGACAGCTGCTCCTGAAATACATTTTCTGCTACCTAACTTCCTTTCATGTCTCTGAAAGGTACTGAAAGTACCTTTCAGAGTACTGAAATTGAATACTGCATTTTTGGTACAATTGGGATACTTCAAACATGCCAAGTGACTATTCAAGAATTAATGAATCTTAGCACAATTGGGATACTTCAAACATGCCAAGTGACTATTCAAGAATTAATGAATCTTAACAACTTCAACTCCCAACAACTGCTTCTTTGTGGAGCAGATGACCAATCTTTGATGCATAGATAGCTACTGGTATCACCTTAAACAAATCAGTTAACAATTTGAACAAATTTAATACAGGCAACCCTCGTATAACACGGTAATTCTACAACACGGTTTCGCTCTAACACGATTGATAAATTGGGCGCCTCTGTAGCCAGGTGGGAAGGAGCAGCAGTGCATAGCACACGCTTCTTGATTAGACCGGGGTTCGAGCCCGTCACCACCAAATACGGAGGATGCAGAAAGGTCAGGGAATGACCACCGCATATTCCCGGAGCAATATGGCCTTAGTTGCTAATGCTCCTAAAAACCAAATAACATAACATGATTGATAAATTGTGGCAATCCTCGCACAACACGGTACTTATATAACACGGTTAGAGAATTGCGGGGAAACCTCACGTAACACGGTGTTTTTGAGCTTTCGTGCTGGGAAAACCCTGCTATTATGTTGGATGCACATTTCCATTCGTTTTTGTGAATCCCCGCTGTTGACTTGCTGTCATTATCGCCTTCATGGTATTTATCTAAAGCATATTTCTGGAGGTCACTATCATAAAACTGTAAAAACAATTAGCAGTTTCCAGTTTATTGGGCTTTTCTGTTAGTTTAATCAATTATAAATGGGTAGTAAACTCGATCTTATTGCATTTACGATAGTTCCGATAGCTGGAATTCTGGGTTTTCACTTTATTATGGTGAAATATGTTTCTGTGAAATATTCAGTCATATAAAACACACAAATAAATTTTCAGAAACTCATTACTCCGTATCTCACTTGAGCATATTGAGTTTGTTGCAACTTGTACGTGCTGTGTTCTTTGTTATTTATTAAAGTGGGAAAATCTAGATTTCAAAGTTTTATTACTATTGGATAACGTGCCACACCATGCAAAAGGTTTTAAGTCATCTAAACGTTGAAGTAATGTTCCTACCACCTAATACAACTTCTTTAATTCAGCCATTAGATAAAGGAATTATATCTATCTACCTTTAAAACTCATTTCATCAGAAAAGCGTTACAATGGATTTTGGAAAAAATTGATTCCGAATCTATTGAAGTGATGGAGGCATGGAAACATTTTTCAATTGTGGACTGTATCGGAATCATAGCTTTATTGCTCAAAGAAGTAAAACCATCAACATTAAATGCATGTTGGAAAAATGTATGACCAGGATCAGTTCATTCAGGAAATATGGTCGAATCGGTGCAATAGTAGAATTTTCTAAGTCGGTAGGAGGGGAAGGTTTTGATGATATGACTACTGGAGACGTTCAAGAATTACTGGTAGAAAAGAGGCTGGCAAAGCAGATATGGTGGAAATGGCATTGGAGGTAAACCAAATCAATTCAGAGGATGATAGGGCAGTTGAAAATTCTGAAGTTCCAAATTTTACACTGAAAAGCATATGGGAAGGCATAAACTTAGCCGAGCAATTAGAATCTTATTTTTTGAATGCAGATCCTTGTACTGAAAGGAGCACAAAGTTCAAAAGGGAGCTTCAAAAATGTTTAGCACCATACCAAGAAATTTATAAAGATCTATCAAGCAAAAGCAAACAAACCCAGATTACTGATTTTTTAAAGGGAGCAAAAGATACGAAATCTAGATGCTGCAGAAGAAAGTTCAGAAGGTGATATTGAGTAATAGACAAAAACGTTCTCTTTTGATTGTACTTAGCAGCAATGAAGAGGAATAAAATTAATTGAACGTACATTATCTGACATATATGTATCACAGTTTGTAAGGTGTAAGACATTTGTTCAGTTATTACTATTTAAGTTACTACTATTGTAAAAATAAAGTTAAAATATTTAGTTATCTCTCTATACATTGAAAATACATTTCCTCCTATCACTAGGAGGAAAACTCCTAACATCACTAGGAGTTTTCCTCCTAGTGATATTAATTCGAGCCAATGGGAGAAGAGGGTGGGGCAATTACGTCACTTATTCGAGCCAATGGGAGAAGAGGGTGGTGCAATTACATCAGGTATATAATTACACAGATCATTTTCCGATTAGATTTTGATCAGTGCATTATAATGTTAGTATATTCGTATAATATTATTATTATGCAAATAATAATATTATACAATACAAAACTATACAAATATTTGCAAAAAAACTAAAATATTTACAAAATACTGAACTATTTACAATCATACCTCTACGTTGGTGAACGTTATATGGAAGGAACACAAATGGGCAGAATCAGACACTTGCTGTTACAACTTAGAGCATGTATGTGGGGCTCATGCCAATGTTCGTGACAACAACTGCCTCCATAACGTTCACCAAACGTGCTTGGGGCAACAGATGGACTGTTTTGCCCCATTTATTGTTGGAATTAAACTACTGAAAGTTGAATGGAGGTCCTATAGAGCAACATATTTCATTTCAGACTCTTCAGATTTGACAGTTTAGTATGGATCGGGAGAATGTTTCATACAATTCTGTATCATACAACAGTAAAGTTTGGTGGTAAAAGTTTTTTGATATGCACCTACTTAAAACCATGATAGTTATATTCCTACTTTGATCTTCGGAACAACTGTGTGCCATCCGTTCTGTATTTTAAATATTTGTATAGTTTGTATATATTTTATTCCTGCTCTTTCAGATGCAACAGTATTCCTCATGCATTATGGAACCGGAAGCAAAGGGCTTTTTCCTAAGTGACCTATATAAACGCAGGTAAATAATTACATAGTGATATTTATTCAACCTTGAGAATGCTGTGTGGTGGGGTAGCCAATGGGAGAAGAGGGATGCAGGTCACGTAGTACAAGTGGGCGGGGCAATTACGTCACTACAAATGCACAGGTAGATAATTACATAATTACGTAGGTCATTTCCTGATTAGATATCGATCAGTGCATTTCAACAGGTGTGTGTCTTTTACGTAGAAAAGATTTGACTTACTCTGTCATACCTCTACATTTTACTTAGAAAAGCGTGCACAAGGGTTAGCGAGCAGGGGGCAAAACCCCCTAGTTACTATTATAAAAATTAAGTTTCCGATAGTTATAAAAAAAATGGTGTATTTTTTTTAGCGTTTTGAACGTAACCTCCCTTTTTTGTACTAGTTCTTAGTCCCGTATAACACAGTTTCGCATTACACGAGATTTTGTAGGAACCAAACTACCGTGTTTATATGAGGGTTATCTGTACTTCGAAACCCAGTAGCTCCTGTTATGTAAACTAGAGAGTAATGAAGGATTTATCCCTTGCTTCCTTGAAGTCCCATGAAAGGACAGGTTTCCATCTCAAACCAAATAGGTCTGAAGGTTGACATTTCTAATTGTAATTCCATTGGATTTATCTTTGTCCTTGTCCATTTTCATTTAACTCAAGATAGATTGAACGAAAAAGCATATTAATATTACAGATTTGTAGTTTGGTGGACTGCTAGTATTTAATCCAGCCAGCCTGAGTTGTTGGATAATTTCAAATCATCTACATATCACATTATGTTCTTGAACTTAGAACAGCAGGGATTCCAATGTTGGTTAATGTTGTGAATAAATCCACAGACAAGACAGAAAAATTCAGTGTTTAGCAATAAGAAAACTACTAATTATTGCTACAAGATGAATTATAGAAAGTAGTTTTTATTATTGCTACAAGATTAATTATTTTCAAAGAAGTAACTACTTCCAGATTTCAATGTTAAATTCAGTTTATAATCAGGTTTAGGTTTGAAAAACAGCATTCTTTAACTGGGATGCATTTCAGGATAAATAATGTTTAAAACAAACTTGCATCTCACAAGTCTTAAAGTTCTTTTATCAAATAGTGAAGTGAGTTACTTAAAAAGAAGCTCTTGGTATTTTTAATATTAGATTAGTAAAATACAATAACTAGCAAGTAATCGGATTATAATTGATGTCTGAATTCTGTGTGTAAAAGTTTCAAGCAGGTTTGTGGTAGTAGCTCTATTAGATGTAACAGAGTGAATGAAGTTGGTAAGATTTATGAAGAAAGCAGGGATCAGTAAAGTAGCTACAAGATAGCTTTCTTGAAAACCTTAAGGAAAAAGCAGCCAACTGCGATCAGACAAAAATCCCCTAATGCTTTTGACTGCAAGTTCTTTGGAGTGAACTCCAAGTTATTGAGCTTTCGTTTTCCAAGACATTTTGGACAGCAGTATGTCCAAATTTGGATACTAGAAGCTCATCTTAAAATGGTGTACTTGAAATTTTTATTCTTAATTCTTACACTATATTGGATATAGGAACAAATAATATCTTTAGTAACAGCAGCCTTACCAGCTGAAAAATATCTATTTCCTAGTCCCCTTATAGCCAGATTTTAGAATCACAAAACAGAATTGAAGGGAAGCTAAAATTGTGCAGAAAATTAACATATGGGTGAGCACATGGCACACTTTTTTTGCATGAAAACAGAGCCATAAATATAATCAGTGATGTAGATCTAAACAGATCTACATCATTGTGAAATACTAAAATTTGTGCTTGTGTAATTTTAATATATATATATATATTTTTTTTTTTTTAAAACTAACTTTACCTACTTTTCACGTACACCACATGTGGCATGTATTTCATCTTTACCTGCTTCCTCCTTTGATTTCGGCGGCTGACCCCTGAAAAAGGCACTGAGGTCGCAGGATGAACGACACCAAGTTTTTATTCTTATTAATTCTTAATATTTCTTATTACTTCTCCTTTATCTTAGCATCCTTCTTTGTTCACCGTGATGGCAATTTCTGTTCTATTTGCCCTTTGTTCTTCATACTTAGTGTTACTTAGTACTGTAACATTAACATTGCCTTTCATGACTACTAACTTATATATGTATGCGTGCGCGCACACACACACACACACACACACACACACACACACACACACACACACACACACACAGGTGTGGGGCCATTTATCTGGCTACTCAGTAACCTGAGGGTTGCCGGATAGGAGGTTTTTCTGGAATTCGTGTAGCCAGGCCTAAAATGCACAAAAAACACAAGAAGAAATGCAAGAAAATAAAATATGAATATTTATTGAGTTGAGTTGATTCATATCAATTACACGGCATCATCAGAAGAAATATCTTGACAGTTTTGGGAAGATGTAGTTGATGGGATAGACACACCAGAAATTGAAGGCTGGGATATTCAGGCACAGATACTGTACATGTGCCTGTAGAGTTTACCTTGGAAGCTAGTTTCTGAAATATATCCTTTAAACTAAGTTTTTTTTAGATATTTTCGTCTTTATTTTATAACAATTCTTGAATTTTTTAAAGAGACATTATGTGATGCTCTGTAGCAGAACTCCTCTGTTCCATTCCACGAATCAGTTCTTCCATAAGGCTCATCATTCTTTCAATACCGATCTTTTCTTCAACAGTGTCATTACTCTCTTTATCTTCATTTTCATTGATTACCATGTCACAGATTTCACTGTCTGTTAGTCTGAGGGTAACTGGAGCATCATCATCAATATGGAGGCACTCTTCCACTGCATCATAATCCAACAGATGGGCCTCAGGACATGACAAACCATTAGCAAAATTCATTAAGTCATCAACAGTTTTCTTCTTTCTCTCGACACCCCAAGTCCAATGAAATCATGTTCATGATGATCATCAAAGTCTGATTCTTTCCATAAATTATGCCAACCATATTTTAAAGTGTCTTCATCAACCCTGTCCCAGGCTTTTGCAGCAATTCAGATTGCATCCTTGATATTAAAATCTTTTTTGAAATGTCTTTATTCCAACACCCTTGTTGCTTGTTGTTGTTTTTTTTTTAGGAGCATTAGCAACTAAGGCCATATTGCTCCGGAGATATGCGGTGGTCACGGGCTCGAACCCCGGTCCAATCAAGAAGCGTGTGTACGCACTGCTGCTCCTGCCCAACTGACCCTTGTTGCATTCTATGCATGAATTCATTCTTATAGATTGCCTTGAATGACCTCAAATCACTTGATCCACTGGCTGGATCAGGGACATACAGTTTGGTGGCAGATATATGGAAAACACATCATTTTTGATAAGAAACTGTGCGTCAGGATGTGCCGCACAATTATTATGAATTAACATTATTTTGCTGTCACTGGGAAGCCCTGCAGACTTATAATGTGCTTTAGCCTCTGGTACAAAATGGTTTTCAAACCAATCAAGGAAGATTGGTTTGGTAATCCATGCTCGTTTGTTTGCCTTGTAAATAACTGGAAAGACACCTACTCCTTTGAAAGGTCTTGGATTTTTGCTTTTACCAATAACAAGCAGTTTCATTTTATGTGACCCCACAGCATTTGCACAACCTAAAACTCTTATCCTTTCCTTTGAGTCTTTAAACCCATTGAGTGCTGATTCCTCGGGTGCAACAACAGTTTTTCTAAGAATATACCTCCGATATAAAGAAGTATCATCAGCATTATACACCTGCTCTGTTGTAAGCTTGCTATCATCAATTAATTTTGCAAACTCGCCCAAATATGCCTCTGCAGCATCATAATCAGCTAATGCTTTTTCACCACACACTGCCAAGATACAAAGACCATTACGTTTCTTAAATTTTGCATACCAGCCTGATGTATACTCACGTGTTGTTATGCCTGACTGCTCATGGAAAAGTTTTTCCTGGGCCATGATAATAGAATGAGTGAGAGGATATCTTTCTCTTTGGCACTGTTGGATCCATTCCATTAACACTTTGTCTGTTTCTACATTCTTTGTCTGGTGTAATGTCTTTCTCAGTTCCATTAACTCAGGTAAATCACTATCACTATAAAATTTTAAGTTTTTCTTTCTATTTCATCAAATCATAGATGGTAGATGAACCAATATCATACTCATCACACAAAAACTTGACTGATGCACCTTTGGCCAGATGTTTTAGTAACTCCACCTTATCCTTAAGGTTTAGAGACACTGCATTATTGTATTACAAATAATCAATGCTTCACTTATTAGAAGTTTATTTATTTGCAGTAGTAGTCTGTCAATTTGACAGTTATTACCATCTCCCAGAAGTACTTATTAGATGCATTCATCAGCAGCCTACTGGGCTTTGAAAATTTTAGTTGAAAAGCAATCAAAATTTAGCAGTCGGTGACACGTTTTTATTGCTTTATCTATAAAGTGTGGATGTAATTCCCCCACCACAATTAAAATGCTTTATTCTCTAGGATAGAGTCCAAACTTTTAAAGCCAATCTCTTTTTTATTGAAATTTTTGTTCTTTTAAAATCCAAAATGCATTCTCCTTGAAAAAAATTAAATCTAGATTTCCATATGTTTATACGTGTCAAAGAATAAAAGCTAATTGTTTCACTCAGATGTTTTTTTTTATTCATTCATTCATTTAAGGTAGCTGAGGAACAGCGTCAAAAATCACGGGAACAACAAAAGGTGGCACTCTTGGAAAAGAGACTGGAACAAAAAGAAGAAAAACTTAGGATAAGAGACCAAGAAAATACAGAATTTCAAAGAGACAGCATTATTTTAAAGGATCATATTACTGCTCTCAAAAAACAGGTCAGTTTTATAAATAAATTGTTAATATCACATAAAGCACTAAAATTTTTGTATTTAATTGTTTTTGTTAGATTTTTTTTCATATTATTACATGAAATTCATATGATATAGAAAAATCTAAATTAACTTGGCAGTGGTGGCACAAATGTTGGCATGGCACCTGACTGGTACCAATCCCCTTCCCTAGAAAAAGCTTTTTGGTGTTTTTGAATTATCTATGGAATTATACCAATATTTCAGCTTTTCTTAAAAGATTGCAGTACTTATTGTGTGATCTTTTTATTTATTGTTTTTATCACTTATTTTCAGAAAATCATAAAAATTTTAATTCTTCTGAAAATTAAAAAAAAAAGTATCAGCCAAAAAATATAAACCCAAATCTAATTTTTCTGATCCATTTTGTGGTTGAAAAGACCACCACTAAGCACAACAAATTTTAAATGTTTGCTTGCACACATACATGTCTGCTTATTATATGTGAAAATACATCTTTAAAAAAAAATTACATATTAGATAGAATTCTACACTTCAATTTTCATATTTTTGTAAATATTTTATTTCAAATTTGGAATGCTTCACAATGTGGCATCCATCTTGAATGAACATCATGTTGCATTTCTGCATATTTACTATGTGAAAACACTAACAGAATCTTTCAAAAACAACTCCCTATGACAATAGATGCTTACTTAACTTGTAGAAGTGGACAGGCAATTAATCTTGAACGTTTAACCAAACATGGACTTTGAAATGTTGTAGCAAAGTTAATTCCCATGGTACCTTTCACGCAAATGGAAGTGTTATACAAATGGTGGTGCAGCACTTGACAAGTGCTCACATTTAATTACTTGTGGGGTGCAAAAACTGTAAATTATTCAGGAAATATTGTAATAAAAGCAGGAAGCTGGAAATAATTTCAGATTTTTAATCATTAATATAGGGTAACATGGAAGCATTATTTTTGAAGGGCACCTACAAATGTCACACTGCCAGGTTAAATATTCACAGTAGTTTCAGTGTGACTATTTTTAATGACATCTATTTAAATAAAATATTGCTGAAATAATTTCTGAAAACTTTTAAATTGATTAAAAAAACAGGCACTTAACAGAATGAATTCATTTTTAGCTTTTTCTCTCATACTTTCAGAGAATGTTATTTATAAACCTCTATAATTATTGTACTAGGTGTGTAGATGGTGTAATGTAATTACACAACATTACATCATCAACAAAAAGAAGGATGCTTTATAACAGCGTTTTCCAAACTTTTTATTCATGATATATTTATGGAACACAAGTTTAGCAGGAGCCAAAGAACTGTTTCCTAGTATTTTATTACATACGACATGCTTTACATCAGGAGCATCTTTATTTCCAACACATGTAAAGCCAAAATTTAAATAACTGTCATCATACTTTCGTTTTGGTCTTTTATTAGTTGGTACCAGTTTTTTCACTTCAGATTTTTGGGGAACAAAAGGCTGCTGATTGTTCATCCTTACTTTGAGGTGTGACAATATGTTAGTTTTCATCGACCACACTTGCAATACTAGAAGTATTTGCTTCTCATTTTAAAGTTCCTTTTTTTTTAACTACAAATCTGTGGTCATTTATTTTAATAATAATATTTCGAATACTGATAATTATCAAAAAAACTTATACAAGGAAGTGAATTTAGTTATGATATCGGTTTGCTTCCCCCTCTCCTTCAACCAGTGTACTCCAGGCTAAATTACATATGAATGGTATATTAGATCACTAAATTGCTACTTTTTTTGTAGATGTCATACCTCTACACACACTTCTCTATGCAAAAGCTTGCCAAAATAGTGTTACAAAATAGTATTAAAAACAAAAAAAAATTATGTTAAAAATTACAATGATACAAAACTGGTGTATGCTACAAATATTCAAAATTTATTTATTTTATTATTATTATTTTTAATTATTAATTACGATTTTTCACAGAACACTTGTTCACATCTCACTTAAGTTTCGCAGAACACAGTTTGGGAAACACTGCTTTATAACATTACACTTACATTATTACAAAACATCTTTGAATCCAAGGATGCTTTTATAATAATGTAAGAGGTCCAAATAGATGAAAGAACATTAAATAATAAATTTAAGCTTTTTTTTTTTTTTTTTTTTCCTTCTAGAAATTTGGTGCTTCTCTCAAAATTTACCTCAGAATTTTTAGGAATATAAAAATTTATTTCTCCTAAAAATAAAAATATCCTGTATATCACCATATTTAGTCACTTTTCAAAACTTTTTTTATTGATAATTTGAAATGCATGCAGTATTTTTGACTCTTATTAATGACCGACATTGATCATCCACTACTTTTGAATCTCATCTCTTGATTCCATTGCCAAATAGTTTAATGGAAAATCTCTCATCATTTATTTATATTTGGGAGGGGGAGTCAAATATGGAAATACAAAAAATGCATTTTTAATAATGTATATTCCCAGATAACATTTTACTTCTGCATGAAATACTTTCCCTCGTAAAAGCCATGGTGGTTTACTTTAATATTTAACACTACCCTAAAAATACTTTAAAATTTTTCACCACTTATTTTTGAATATATATATACTTATACATATATTTGAATAACATTTAAAATAGTTGGAAACTGAATCTGAAAAAGCCACACTACTGACAAAATTAATCTTAACCGTTAGCAATTCGCCCACTACTGTCATGACAGTAGTGGGCGAATTGCTAACGCTGTGTCTGTGCTGCCATCCATAGTTCATTTTTTGTCTATATAAACTGGTTTGTCAATTTTGCCAGTAGTGTGGCTTTGCACTGGAGTGCTCGTATCTGTTCCATTTTTAATTTTCGCTGCATCAGGACCACCGCTATTCAAGTCCTCTGCATTGGCGGTTCGATCTGGAGATTGGGTGGCGAATTGATCTTTCGATCGACTCGCCTTTGCGGCGATTTGTCTAGCAATTAAAATGCAGCGATTCCCTGACCATTATTGGCCTTGTGGTCCTCTGTTGAGATGGGGCATAATGGTCAGTCTATTTTTGTTTTATTTTACTGTAGTGGTCTAGATCTTTGTTGGTGATATTTCACATAAATTTGGACCTGGTGCCTGTCAGAGGGGCGCAGTTAAATTTCTATTTTAATTGGCTTTCAAAATTTAATGAATTATTATTTATTATTCTTATAATTAGATGTTCTAAATCATCTTAGAGATTTTCTGCTGCAATATTTTTACTCTTGTTACCCCTCTTTTCCCTCCCTGTTTGGTTTGATTCTTAAGTTTAATTTCGACTATTTTTGCTCTTGTCTTGCCATACTGCTGGCATTATTTTATTTTTTATTTTTAACTCTCCTAATTTATTTGTATGGTTATATATATATATATATATATTTATTCATTATCAAAATTAATTAATTTCTGTTCTTTACTTTTATGAAATTTGTCATCAACCCTTTCCCCCATGAAAGGGTTGATACTCTTATATTTTAAGGTTGATCAGCTGTTTGTGTGTAATATCCCTTAGACTAACATGCCTATCTTTATAACGAGAACCATACAGAATTATTCCACTTACATAAAAGCAACAATATCTTTTATACTGATTTTTATAACTGCTCCTTATGCATGCATTATTTATTAAACAATGAGTTTAAATAAACCCCATACAAATAACATTTGTCCATAAAGAGGAGTGGCCATTAGTAACTAATATCTCCTACCACTCAACCATCCCTCTATTCATGGCATTAACTTTCCCCTAATACCATACGGCTCCAATTGGTACAGCAATATTTTATATGGAACAGTATCAAAAGCTTTTATGAAATCTAAATATACACTGTCAGAATTATTTATTGCATCCATTTCTATTGTTTCAACATCATAGTAGCTAATCAGATTGGGATTGGTCAGACAAGGTCTCCCCTTAACAAATCCATGCTGCGATGGCTGTATAACTGAATGAGTTATACAGGAGTCAAGATGATCCTGAATTACTTTTTTCGTTACCTGATTTACTACTGATTCCATTATTAACCCCGACACATTTTCATATCACCGATCTCTGGGTGCGCACCCCCCCTCCCCCCCCGAATCCAAGGATGCTTTTGTAATGGATAAACATTTGGAGCAATTGGATGGGCGAAATGGGAAGTGTTTTTTTTTTTTTTTTTTTTTGGCTGATGCTGTATAAGCTTGCTTTCTTGCATCATATGCCTCTACTAATTCCCAATTATGGCCAAAGGTTTGCTTACCTCTTTTGTTGCTTCTTTCGATATAATTGGATAGATACCCAGGTGCCTTATTTACTTTTTTAGCTTCAACAATTCCTTTTCTACTTTTCTCTCAGTTATCACAAAGTCATTTAGCTTCCAGTTATAACTTTGTATCCCCATCCCTAAAAACTTCTTCACATGTGAATGTAGATGCAAAATATTTATTCAGTTTGCCAGCAACCAGGAAAGGGTCATTAATGGATATGCTATTCATATTATTGGGCCAATGCGGTTCATCCTTTTCTTTCTAATGTTAACAGAAGCAAAAAATTCTTTATATTCTTAGTCAAAGAATTCTCATCTGCCTTAGCTTGCCTAACCCCCTAAGTGACTTGATTGCAAACTAACTTGTACTTACTGTAGGTATCCTTACTGCCTGATAATTTATAATTAGCCCATGCAGTTTTTTTTTCCTGCCACTATTCTCATTAGTTCATCTGACATCCATTTGGGTCTAAACCTTAACAGTATCTCTTCGTTGGTGTAAAAACTTTAGTAGCTTCTACAGTTACTTCACTGAACACTTCCCATTAGTTAATATCAGTTGTTCCTACCAAAAAGAATTTAAAAAGTCTAAGGCCATTATAATCACCTTTGTAAATCAACATCCCTTAACAGTAGTTATACTCTTAAATAAATTTCACATCAGTACACTGTGATCACTTAGCCTGAAGATTCCTAATGCAGGAAGAGTTGCTGCTGATAATTAGATAGAGTTATTCTTGCTCATGTTGCCTCTCTTAACATGTTGGTATATAAAACAGTCATTCAATAAATCCAGAAGTTTTCTGCTATTATGCAAGTGAATAACCAATCCACAAGTTCCAGTCAATATCTGTAAACTTAAAATCCCTTGCATTACATTCTGGTTTACTGGTTCATATATTTATCAGTATATTAGTTCATTAGAGTCATCAGTCATTCGGCCTATATATTATACTGGCAACCCATGAATATTGGGTATTCTGCCTTAATCGATGTTCTTCTTAACTGAAAGCATATCCCCCCCCCCGTCCTGTTTGTCCTTTCTGTACATGTTATACTCACTCTATTCAATTCTGTATCCCGCACATCAGAATGGCACAATGTTTCTGGTATCCTTATAATGTTTGCATTTGATTTCATTAAGTTAGATTGATTAATTATATACTAGCTAGGTGTATAAGCAAATATATGGATGCCTGTTTGTGCCCTTAGTAACCCTAATGCAACCCATGTATTTGCTTGTCCCATGAGGATTTCCAGCCTTGTAATCTCCCATCCCCTGCTTTCCAGGCTGCATGTCCTGATAGAACACTGCAATAAATTTTTGCCTCTGTGTATGGCTGCCATTATTGTATTAGTATATGTATTAATTAATCCTCTCTATTTATCCCCCATCCCCAGCTAGCACTTTTCCTGTTAAAAAGTACAGGCCATGCTGAGAAAAATTTTACACTGTGAGCCTTCCACATTCTCTCTAGGGCCAAATTTATTGACTAGTCTCTCATCATGTACTACATTCTTACACTTGCAAATTTAGCCTAACTCATTGATTTTTCTCAATATTGCCTCATACATGCAAAGTAAATCCTCTGATCATCTATGTTTAAACCAGCAGTGGTTGGTCTGATTGTAACTAACATGATTGCACAGACCTGATGACAGGTGCTAAACTGTTTTTTAATTTATGGAAAAGGTTTTTGGGTTTTTTGAATTCTGCTTGAAATATACCAATGCTTGATCTTTTACAAATGGATTATAAAGTGTCATTTTTTTATGAAAAAAAAAAAATAAAAAATAAATTTTTTTAAATGTTATTTTCAACAAAACAGACTTTTATTAGATTTGCAAGGTGGGGGGGGGGATTACAATCATAATATATAAACATTAAGGTAATAATCAATTCCATTTTCTGGTTCAGAAAACTGTTAACTTCAACAGAAGAAAGTTCAAGATTAATGAAAAATTCAAATTAATTTACATCGATGAGCCAAAACATTATGACCAGTGAGTTGTTATGCAAATCGAAGCAACTGCAGGTGAACTACGGCACATGCGTGGGTCACGACACGGTAAAAAAAACACCTGATACTGAGCTCTGTTAATCAGTGTTACTTTTGTTCTTCAGATGGGAAAGGCAGCAGACTTAAGCGAGTTTTATAAAGGCCAAATTGTAATGGCCAGTTGATTGGATCAGAGCACATCCAAAATGGCATGGCTGGTGGAGTGCTCATGGTCAGCCATGGTTAGTACCTACTGAAAGTGGTCCGAGGAGGGGGAACCCACGAACTGCCAGCGAGGTGTTGGATGACCACGGCTCGAGGTGAGTGAAGGCTCTCCCAGATGATACATGGGAATAGAAGGGCAACTGTGGTGCAACTCGCCGGTAATTGGAATGCTGGTGACAGGAGCAATGTGTCACAACGCAGAGTACATCGAACCCTGCTGAAAATGGGGCTGCGTAGCCGCAGGCCACTCAGAGTACCCATGCTAACCATGGTTCACCGGCAACAGCACCTACGATGGGCACACGAGCATCGAAACTGGACTTTGAGTGATTGGAAGAAGGTCGCCTGGTCCGATGAATCACGTTTCCTGTTGCACCATGTGGACGGTCAGGTATGTGTGTCGTTTACCTGGGGAAGTGATGGCAACTGGATGCACCATGGGACGAAAACAAGCTGGTAGCAGCGGTGTCATGCTTTAGGCGATGTTCTGCTGGGATATCCTGGGTCCATTCATCCATGTTCTGGGCACTCTGACGTCTACCACCTACCTAAACATCATTGCTGACCAGGTACACCCTTTTGTGGCAACGGCCTTCCCCTCTGGCGGTGCCATCTTTCAGCAGGATAACGTGCCATGCCACACTGCCCAGATTGTTCAAGACTCTTTTGCACAACATGAGGAAGACTTCCAGGTATTGCCCTGGCCTCCAAATTCTTCAGACATCAATCCCATCGAGCATGTGCGGTTTGTGTTGGAGCAGCAGCTCCGATCTGCGGTGTCTCAACCATGGACCTTACAAGAGTTAAAGTATGTTACATGTTGGTACCAGATACCACAAGACACATTTAGAAATCTTGTAGCATCCATGCCTCGCTGGTTACGAGCTGTTTTGGATGCACGTGGAGGGCCAACATCATATTAGGTAAGTGGTCATAATGTTTTGGTTCATCAACGTATGTGCATGTATTAATGTTTTGTCAAATAAATAAATAATAACAATAATCAAAACAAGAAATCAGTTTAGATCAATAATAATAAAACATTTTGTAGAATAAGTAAACATAAGACAAGATGTATCCAATTTCTGTAGGAAAGTCAGCCAGCTTTGCTAGCTTCAGTACCTACAGTACGTTTACATTACATCGAAACTTGCACATTGCAGCAGAAGGTAAAAATGGTAAATAGTCATATGGTATCTGACAGGGCCTTTGCACATGTAATTCTAAGTAAACAATTTTTCGCTTCCAAATCTGCTTAAATAAAAGTTTGACCATATTTAATAAAGCACTGAAAGTTTCGTTCATAGCAGTGAACTAAATTAATGTGCAGCCAGGCATTATTTTGGAGAGGAATTTATCAGGTCTCTGCAACCACCACTGGGTTAATATCATTAGTACCAACATCTACAATATCACCTTTTGTGTCCTTAAAAATTACAATTGTTCTACAAGTTACTAACTTTTGCTCCTTGCAACAGACCCTGATCTTTATTCTGTCGATTGTGTCTTAATCTGTTCTATCCCTTTTGCATAACATATTTCCTGCTTCTCCTAGAGTAGTTATCAAGAATAGAATGTATAAATAAAATTAATATATTAATTAAAATAAAAAACATTTTTATTTAATTTACTTGAAATTTGTAAAATTTCCATAATAAACATTCTGATATTACCACATGCAATGGTGTGTGGGTATGCACACCCACCCACTCCTGTCTGAGTACTATGATTATTCCTTTAAATAAGTATTCCTAAAAGAAATGAATATCTGTGATACAAATTAAAAACTACAGTATTATGGATAAAAGAATTATTTTTTAAAATTTTAGTTGAAATAAGTTTAACTTAGCTGTAATATTGCTTTAGTTTGATCTTTTAAAATTTAATTTCATATTTATATGAAATATGCCTATAAAAAATTTGTAATCTTTATTTATTATAGTTGGTTGAAAAGGAACAACAAATGGGAACACTTAAGCAGAAAGTTCAAGAAATGCAGATATCAGTTGAAGAATTCATACACAGCTCTCAAGCTGCAAGTCGGCTTCAAGGCCATCGTTGGAAGCAGCTGTTGCACTTAGCACAAGGAATACAGTCTCTTAGTCAAAAAGCTGCTGATGAGCATGAATTTTGAACATTAAGTGATAAACCTTTTAAAAGCGTAAAACTGGGTCTTGATTTGCAAGCAGATGATGGATGCATTACAGTCAAAGCTTTCTTTTTAAAAAGCATATGCAACTAATTTGAAATTTTTTTTACAGATGTTCTACTATATGTAGGTTGAACAAACTTACTTTTTAACATACTTCCAGTATTGTTGGATATGCTTAGTACTTTGTAATTTCTAAGCATAAAGAGATTTATATATATATAAAAAAAGTTTGCTGACTATGGAAAGGTTTTTATAGATAAAAAAAAAAAAAGCGTGTACATTATATATAGTTCTCTGCATCCAACATTTTTAATTTAGTGCAACAAAAAAAATTGTATTTATTATTATACTTGCAGTATCGGTATCAATAAATATAAATTGAGTAGAAAATGTATTTTTTAAATTGTAAATATTAATTCATCTGTGAATCTTGCTACGTACAGAGGAAGTGTGGAAAGCTTTCTTGGTGGCTGCTCGCAGTAGGGAATTTTAGCATGATAAAGAATTTTTGAGTTGTTAAAAAGGAAAAAAAAAAATCACAGGTTACTCTGTAGTCACTGCTATGGAATTATATATATAACTGAGCTTCTAAACAGCAATGAATGCAGCTCGCAAAGCTTAATCAAAGATGCAGTAAAGAAAACCATTAAGAATAATGAAGTTAAACCATAAATTCTAGAATCAACAGCAAGAAATTCATTATTCCATACATGGCTGGCATTAGCCTTATTTGCACTCTGGGTGAGATGCTTTCCCTTTATTGGCACCAGTACCAATTTAATTATTCCTAACTGGGCCACTGACACAACATCTCAGGCAGTTGTTTGGTTCACCTATCCCTACATTAGTGTATTTTTTAAATCTTTTTCTGCCAACACATTCCTGAAGCTTTCAAAGTTTCCATATATAACCCCCCCCCCCCTCCAATATATGTTATACCCAGGGCTTTTTTTCTGCTGGAAAAACAGCATTCTGGAAGTTAAAAAGAAATTAAAAAAAATCACATATTTAAAACAAAAAATATTTATTTTAAAATAAAAATTATTTATTATTACTAATGTTGTTGGCACATTGTGCATCAATGCATCAATAGAGAGTTAAGCTAGATGCACAGCTTGACTTTGTGACTCATCTATTGAAGCATTCACCAATCTCAGTGCTTAATTAATAATTAAAATGCTTAATGTTTTATTAACATCATGGCTTATTCAGGCCATCATGCAACCATAGACAAATAGTAAAAAAAGAAATTGCAGTAAGAAATATTATAATGTGCTTTTACTGTAGATCTTTATAAAAACATTTTCAATAATTAATAAATAAATAATACCTATTAAATTAGTTTTATTAATTAGTTTTGCCCAATTTACTATACTTCTGTAATTTGCAATGTCAGATTAGTGCTTATGATGCCATTATTTAAAAGCATCACTGGAAAATGCGAACACTCATTTATTGTGCAAGTATGATATTATTTAAGTATCAAATAAAGCAAAAGGTGACTTAATTAAATGCATCGCAACAGAGAAGTGAGTCGCAAGGTGAGCAGCAAAAGTAACAAGTGGTTAAAATGATAATTTTTTTTTCCCTTGAGATTTCAGAAAAAAAAAAAAAAAAAATCAAAACTAACTGTTTTAAATCTTTGTAAAAACCCCCAAATTCAAAAATTTGGCACCATGATTTTCTAAAAATTTTTCTGGGACCCCTTCTTTTCTAGAGAGATTTCCTCAGTATTCCAGAAGTTAATATTTTACAAAAAAAAAAAGCCATGGTTATAACAGAATTGGAGATATGGGCCCACATGATACTCATTAACTATATTTCACATGGGCTATGAACAGTTTCCATTCATTTGTAAAAATAATATTAAATAAAATATTTTTTAAATTACAAGAATGTATATAAAATAAAAATAAGGAGAAAAGAAACACATGCAAAACACTATTATCAGAGAACATTATTGCTATCAGTTGCATTTATAGTTAACTCCTTGCACCTTAATAGCTACTACCTTCTTGCTCAGATTAGATGCACACTCCTTTTATAGTTGGCAACTGGTAAGAATTGTTTCTTTTGTTTTGCTTATAAAATATGAGTCTATACTGCCCAAAGGCACAGTTGCCACATTTTGTACAATGAAGCATACACACTGCATCCTTTCTTGTTTCTCATTTGTCCAGAGGGAAAAAAAAAAAGATTTTTGTAAAAGGTGGCTGCAGAAAACTACTTGCTATTTTTAAATCTGTTATTCAAGTCAAGTGAACCTAGTGTATTATTAACACATTTAGTAAAACAGTCTTGTTTGGACTCTTGTTTTTTTCACCTTCCTTCCACATTTTTACAATGACAAAATTGAAAATCTGAAGCTAAATTGTACAGTTTAAAATTTTTACAGTTTGTGGAACAACTGATTAATGTTATAATATGCTATTTAAGATAGTGACCCCTCTCTGGGGTTATATATCAATGAAAGAAACCAAAACTTTAACCCCAGGTGATGGTAAGGAGGTAAAGATTTTGATTAAGAAAAGATGAGGTATGGGAAAATTAGACCAAAAACCCAAGAAACAGTATTGTTTTTATATACGTTGCATTATACCCAAAGAATAAATCCAGTATTCATATCCACTTCCATAAAAGAACCAAAAACATTAAAATTAATATAAGAATTTTTGACATAAAAGTATAACTGAACTTAAAAATAAAAGAGATCATGGAATATTTACCTGGCTGTCTATAGTTCTAAGTGGTCCTATTGAATGTGGGATGATTTGTTCAAATGAGGACACCACCTTGGTCCAGGGGTCTACTTAACAGTAGTACCCAAAAAAAAATAAATCAAAGTAGAATAGTAATTAACCTAAGCTCTAATAACATGAGATATAGAGGATGACAGTGAAGTAACTAATACATTGGAATGAATAGAGAAAGGTTCTTACAATCAGAAGTGTAAATATTTTAAAGATTAATTATAAAAAATTAATTTTTAGCTTTTTTACTGAATTAAAAATGATCTATTATTATTTGCTAAACCCAATTAAAAATATCAAAAGAAAATAAACAAGAGTAACCAATAATCATAATAAAGCTTTTTATCATTTTTATTTTAGAATTTAAGGTTATTGATCCACAGATTGAAATCCAGATGCAGCATGAATGTCTGTATTTTTGTCTATCTGGTGACATCAAAGGTGCTATGGCAAGATTAGACACCCGTCACTGGCATCTCATAGACTCCATGTGGGAATGGAAATTAGCTCGAAGAAAGGTAGACTCTTTTGCTCACCTGTCATCTGTTAAATGACAAACAAAAATTTAATATCTCATAATTCTTTACCCCTGATGGTAGTTGAAGGTAACTAAGATCAGGGGTAAAGGGAAGGGTTATTGCTTCCGTAAAGGCGACTACAATGGACTGAGACAGTATTTAAATTCTATACAGTGGGACCAACTGATGATGTTACCAACAGCAAATTCAAAATGGGAAGCATTCAAAGAACTTATCTTGGAAGCTACTAGGCTTTACATACCAACTAAGAAATATTGTTCAAGGTTTAGGCCAAAATGGATGTCAGATGAACTAATGAGGCATATGGCAGAGAAGAAAAATGCATGGGATACTTACAAATTAACACATGACACAGAAGCCTATGATAGATACAAGTTGATATGCAACCAAGTTACAAAGGAGGTTAGGCAGGCGAAGGCAGATTACGAGAAATCCTTGGCAAGGGATGCAAAGAAAAACAGCAAAGAGTTCTTTACTTATCTAAACTCTAGAAGGAAGGGGATGAATCAGATTGGTCCACTTGATATCGATGGGTCAACTGTTGATGATCCTGCTCAGGTAGCTAACAAACTAAATGAATATTTTGCATCGACATTCACACATGAGGAGTTATTCAGCGAGGGGAATGCCAGAGGTGTATTCAACTCTAGCAGTAAGCTACAGAATCTTGAAATAACTGGGAGTAAAGTGAAGGAGAAACTGTTGAAGATAAACACAAGAAAGGCACCTGGGGTGGATGGGATCTATCCAGTTATATTAAAGGAGGCAGCAAAGGAAGTAAGCAAACCCTTTAGCCATAATTATGAGAGCTTCCTTGGACTCAGGGGAGGTACCCATAGACTGGAAATGTGCAAATGTGACCCCAATTCACAAAGGAGGATCAAAGGCTGACACAAGTAATTATAGACCTGTGAGCTTAACTTCCGTTCCAGGAAAATTAATGGAGGCACTGGTTAAAGAAGCACTGCAGGATCATTTAGACAAGACTTCAGTTATAGCTCGGACACAGCATGGTTTTGTTAAGGGGAAGTCTTGCCTGACCAATTTGATTGGATACTATGATGCAGTCACAAAAGAACTGGATGCAGGGAATAGCTTTGATATATACTTGGATCTTAGAAAGGCTTTTGATACTGTTGCACATGGAAGACTGCTACACAAATTGGAGCAGTGTGACATTGGAGGCAAATTGCTGCTATGGATAAAGGGGTGGTTGAGGGGGAGAAGACAGAGAGTGGTAATCAATGGACACTGCTCATCGTGGACTAATGTTATTAGTGGAGTCCCTCAGGGCTCAGTGTTGGGTCCATTATTGTTTTCTGTATTTATAAATGATATTGATGATGGTATATCAAGCTTAATGTCCAAGTTTGCAGACGATACAAAGGTTGGCAGGGTTGTCAACTACACTACTGACACTATGCTGCTGCAACAGGATCTGGAAAGGTTGAGCAGATGGACTGAGAGGTGGCAAATGAAGTTTAACATTGACAAATGTAAAGTACTACACATGGGAAACAGCAACCCCAGAGCAACGTATCAACTCTGTGGTACTACACTGACAGTGGTAGAGAATGAAAGGGACTTGGGGGTGATTGTGCAGGCAGATATGAAGTTCTCTGAGCAGTGCAGACGGGCTGCAAGAGTAGCCCATGGAGTATTGTCAATGATATACAGGAATTTTTCCAGCAGGGATAAGGAGGTGATTATTCCCTTGTATAAGGCAATGGTCAGGCCACACCTAGAGTACTGTATACAGGTCTGGAGGCCTCATTTCAAGAAGGATGTAGAGCTGCTGGAACGAGTACAGAGAAGGGCAACAAGATTAGTGAATGGAACAAAGGGGTGCTCTTACGAAGAAAGGCTTAAGTTTTGCAAATTACAGTGTCTGGAGACTAGGCACCAGCGAGGTGATCTGATAGAGGTGTATAAAGCCTTGAATGGTTTGAGCATGCTCAATGCTGATGGGATTCTTCCTCTAGCTCAGAATAATCAACTGAGAGGGCATAAATTCAAATTGAGGAAAGACAGATGTAGGATAGACGTGCGGAAATTTGCCTTTAGCCAGCAGGTAGTTGGTTGGTGGAACAGACTACCATCCCTTGTCGTGGAAGTTGATAGCCTAAATAAATTTAAGGCTGAGCTGGAACAAACGGAAGGGTGAAATGGGAGCGGTTTTTTTTTTTTTTTTTTTTTGACATGCTGCATAAGTTTGCTTTATTGCATCATATGCCTCTACTAATGCTAACTCACATTGGTGAGATGAGCTGCTGAAAAAGAAACTTACTGTTATTCATGTTAAAATTAGTAAGATAGTAACTAGCAATCATAAGGCTATATCAGTATTATAGTTATGCATGAAGTATACACTGAGTGATCACTGAATTATGACCACTATGAAAATTGAATGCGACCCGTTTACCACGTGCGGTACGAGAGTGCGTAGTTAGTCGACCTACATAGCATAGATAAGGTTTTGGTGGTTCAGTAGGAAGTAACATTCCATGCGTGATGGGTAAAAGGAAGGATTTATCGGACTTTGATAAAGGACAGATTGTGAAGGCTCGATGAGCTGGTGCTTTGATTTCCCAAACGGCTGAACTGGTGGAGTGTTCGAGAGCCGCCGTTGTAAAAGTGTACCAGGACTGGCATCAGAATGGTTAAATGACGACCTGACGGCAAAACTGCAAAGATCAGTGAAAGGTTGATGTTAGAGGTGAGCGCCTGATCCGACGACTCGTACAGGCGCAGCACTGTTGTAGAGTTCACTACTCAATATAACATGGGCCAACCCGGAACAATTTCTGGCATGACCATGCATCGCACGCATGGGCTATACCAGCAGATAACCCCTACGGCATCCTCTCCTAACCAAGGTTCATCGGTGTAAAAGACTCACAAGGTACAAAGAGCATGCAAGTTGATGTTAGAAGACTGGAAGAAGGTGTTCTTGTCGGATGAGTCACATTATTTATTCCACACCGCGGCCATGTATGGATTTGGTGTCAACAGGCTCTGCATCCATCATGCATGGTATCAAAAGTGCAGGTCAGTGGAGGCAGTTGCATGGTGTGGGGCATGTTTACTGGCAGGAACTTGGACCCCTGGTGCAGGTGGAACAATGTATCAGTGGTCTCCACTATTGTCAACTGCTTGCTGACTGTGTACATCCCACTGTTACATTTTTTTCCGAATGGTGATGGTGTCTTCCAAGATGGCGCCTCTGTAGCCAGGAGCAGCAGTGCGTAGCACACGCTTCTTGGTTAGACCAGGGTTCGAGCCCGTGACCACCAAATATGGAGGATGCGGAAAGGTCAGGGAATGACCACTGCATATCCCCGGAGCAATATGGCCTTAGTTGCTAATGCTCCTAAAAACCAAATAACAATCTCCTAAGATGACAATGCGCCGAGCCATCGGGCACTTGATGTGGAGAAATGGTTTGAGGAACACAGTTCTGACTTTCAGCATATCGATTGGCCTCCGAACTCCCCTGATATCAAATACACAGAGCACTTGTGGGTCACTATGGAAAGGCATATCAGGCATCTGGATACACCAATTACCTCCATACCTGCATTGCTAGCCGCATTACACACAGCTTGGTTGGCCATACCTCCCAAACGTTTCTGACATCTTATTGAATCAATGCCACGTCAGATGCAGCTGTACTGAAGGTAAAAGCTGTACAGGAGGACCCACAAAGTATTAGGTAGGTGATCATAATTCAGTGATCACTCAGTATATATCTACCTATATATTAAAAAAGTTTTCCTCCTAGTGATATTTATTCGAGTCAACGGGAGAAGAGGGCGGAGCAATTACGTCACTACATCTTTTTTTTTTTTTTTTGGTAGTTGTTGGCGCATAGGCTTCTGTGGCCATAATGCACTTCCCAAGGTTTTTGCAGTACTTTGATCCAAGCCCGAGGCGGAAATCGAACCCGCGACCTTTGGGTTGCCAGGCAGGCACTTTACCCACCCGGCCCACTACAACTGCCCAAATAAATAATTACATAGGTCATTTCCTGATTAGATTTCGATCAGTGCATTATAATGTTATTATTATACAAATAATAAAACTATACAAATATTTACAAAATACTAAACTATTTACAGTCTACCTGTAAATAGTTTAACTATTGTAATCCAAACTATTTACAAAAAAGTTACAAAGGAACATCAAATGATGCCAGGTATGGTCATGTATTAGACAGTGAAGCACGTGCATGAGGTTGGTAAACATTAAATGGAAGAAACACGCTGGGCAGGATCAGACACTTGCTGTCGACAACGCAGAGCGTGTACATGGGGCGCATGCCAAAGTTTTCCGCATTGCAAGACAACTGCCTCCATAACGTTCACCAACCTTGTGCATGTACTTCACTATCTAATAAATGACCACACTCAGCATCATTTGATGTTCCATTGTAACGTTTTTCGTATATTAATGTCAGCTGATGAAGGGACCCATCATCCCGATATAGTTTGTATATTTGTAAATATTTTAGTCCTGCTCTTTTGGATGCAATAGTATTCCTCATGCATTATGGAACCCGAAGCAAAAGGCCTTTTCCTAAGTGATCTATGTAAATGCAGGTAAATAATTACATAGTGATATTTATTTGACCTTGAGAATGGCACATGTTGGGGGTGCGGTAGCCAATGGAAGAAGAGGGATGCGGGTCAGGTAGTACGAGTGGGTGGGGCAATTATGTCCTACAAATGCACAGGTAAATAATTACATAGGTCATTTTCTGATTAGATATCAATCAGTGCGTTTCGACAGCTGTCTTTTACATAGAAAACATTTGACTTCCTACATCATACCAATACATTTTATGTGGAAAAGTGTGCATGGGGGTTGGCGAGCAAAACAAGCAGTGGGTAAAGCCCCTAGTTTCTCATTATTTGTGAAATATTTTGTAAAATACTGTATTACACTAAACTCAACAAAGACAATACAGGCATACCTCGAATAACGAATAGGATGCATTCCACGAAATTACTTCGTTAAGCGAAACTTCGTTTTCAGAGGTAAAAATACTATGGCCAGAATAGGGATACGTTCCTACGTAAAGAAAATGAAAAGCTTTTTTTTTCGAACAAAGAAAAGTTTTATTAAATAAACAGTCAACTTACATACAAAGTAAAATCACATTTTAAAATATGAGTCTAAAGTTGACTGTTTATGTTCTTTTTCTCTTTCATTTAACAATTGCCTATACGGAGTTATTGCATTTAACACTGATCGCTTAAAAAATAACACTTCTTCCTAAATCAGGATCATTTTCACTAAAAAAATTTAAAACGTTTTAAATGTCATTTAAGGACCTTTTTAAATCTTTGGTTGTTAACACTTTTTCGGCAGGAACTTTTTTAACTTCGTCTTCATTAACTTTGTCTTCGTTGCTAACAAGGTTTTCTAAATCTTCCACTGAAAAACCATCATCTTCTGCATTCAATAAATTTCTAACATCCTCTTCATCGACATTTTCGAAACCTATTGATTGAGCCATCTGGATAACTTCATTTCTAATTTCTTGGATGTTATTTTCTTCTTCTAGTACAACTTCTGGCCATATTTTGCGCCAAACTCCATTTAAGCATTTCTTAGTGCCTTCTTTCCAAGAACTATCAATGTTTTCAATTGCGTTTTTCCAAAAAGTTTTAACTGTCATTTCCTCTTTATCCTGGCGCCTCCGTAGCCAGGTGGGAAGGAGCAGCAGTGCGTAGCACACGCTTCTTGATTAAACCGGGGTTCGAGCCCGTCACCAACAAATACGGAGGATGCGGAAAGGTCAGGGAATGACCACCGCATATCCCGGAGCAATATGGCCTTAGTTGCTAATGCTCCTTAAAAAAAAAACCAAACAACAAACTCTTTATCCTCTAGTTCAGTTAAACTGCTTAATGCTCGACGCAGATAATAAGCTTTAAATGATGCTATTACTCCCTGATCCAATGGTGGAATCAGGGAAGTTGTGTTTGCTGGAAGAAACACAACTTTGACAGGAATGCATGTGTCCAACGTGTTAAGATCAGTAGGATGTCCCGGAGCATTGTCTAACAACAAAAGAGCTTTTTCTTCAAAGTTATTTTTTTTTTGACAATACCGTTTTACTTCAGGACAAAAGTGGTTAACAAACCAATCAGTAAATAACTCCTTGGTAACCCACGCTTTTCTATTTGCTTTCCGTATTACAGGTAAATTCATTTTTATGTTACCTTTTAACGCCCTCGGATTTTCTGAATGGTAAACTAATAACAATTTTAATTTATAATCGCCAGAGGCATTTGATCCAAAGAGTAACGTTAAACGGTCTTTGGCTGCTTTGAACCCAGCAGCTGATTTTTCTTCAATAGAAATGAAGCTTTTTGTTGGTAGCCGTTTCCAGAACAAACCGCTTTCGTCAACATTGCACACCAAATTTGGAAAATTTTCACGTTCAATTATTTCCTTTAATTTTTCTGGAAACTTATTTGCAGCTTCTCCTGTTAATTTTACACTATGAATCCTGGCCCGTTTTTTAAATTTCTCGAACCAACCACGAGAAGCCCCAAAGGTTTCCGTAATTTCTTCAGTTTGTTTAGATTTCAGGTGATTAAAATGGAATATTTTTTTTATGTTAAATGGGGCTTGAAATTGCCGACTTCGTTATATCGAAGCTTCGTTATCAGAGGTAACGTTAACCGAGGTATGCCTGTATAAGAAGCAACTGAAAGATAATGAAATTTGATTTTGACACTCCTTTATTTTCTGTGTATCCTAATGGAGGTTTCAATTTTAAGGATAAACTATAATTATTTATTCCGTTACTCGGCTTTTATATATCAGGCTTGGGAAAAAGTTTTCCCTTAAGGCATCAGTGTAATAGTATTCTTAATTTTTTTTTCTTTTTAAGAGTGATTCTGCTCACAAAACTCAATGTTTTCCAGCACAGAGGACCTAATATTATTATTAGCCATATGGTGCAATTACGACTGAGGCTTAAGCTGCACCAGCCAAAAAAAATTCCTGGGTTACCCTGTGTGAGAGAGAGAGAGAGAGAGAGAGAGAGAGAGAGAGTGAGTCAAAAAAGTAGAAAGGAATTATCAAGAAAGAGAAGAATAATGATATCCAGCTCAGGACCCTGGCTGTGCCAAGCCCATACTCACAAGATGTGATATGACAATATCGAATTAGAGGTGGTTTTAGAACATGCAAGAGAAAGTGCCACATGTGACTTGCAAAGGTTGTCGATACTGTACCAACTTCTCATTTCTTCGCACGTCAAATGTACTGCAAGAGATATCAAATGGTGTTTGTGCGTGAAACACTAAGCAGAATCTTAGTATATTCAATTCCTATAAAGATCTTACTTCATTTTAAAATAAATGAATATACTTCAACATGTACAGCTGTTCAAATGCAGAACTAATAACAATAGCAGTATTTAGGCACTTTCAGAATGAGTTAAAAAAAAAAAAAAAAAAACATTCTCGAACTACAAATGGATTTTTTATAAAAATAAAAATATGAAATTTACATAAAATTTAGGTTCATTTAGTTAAAGATTAGTAATAATTTTTTTTTTCAGTATACTCTAAAATTTTTGTTAGCCACAAAGTCCCTGTGCACTTTAAAACTGCAATAGCTTAGGTTCTATGAGATAAAAATAATCTGCAAAATGCATTGAAAAGGTAATTTTTTTTATGTACAATAACTTACTCTAATTTTGTTTTTTAATTTTTTTTTCAGATAAAAAAAAAGGTTTCCCTACAAAATATGGTTTCAACAGAAGAAAAAGTGAACCATGTACTTTGTCTAGCAGAGCTTAAGTCCATATCCGCAGTTAGAAGAAAATTTTACATATTATGCAAAAGAAACAGTGCACGGAAATTCAATTTTAAACTGGATGAAGAAGCTTAGAAAGACTGGTTCCATTAATGATAATCCATGAACCTTAAGGCCCAGATTAAATAAGGAGATTGTGGCATCTGTCAAGGAAGCTTTTCAGCAAAGCCCATGAAAATCACTAAGACAGGCATCTCTGGAACTCAGTATTCCTAAAGCAACAGTGCACAAAATCCTTAAGAGTGAAATTGCACAAGCAACCTTACAAGAAGTTTTCTGTCACTAATTTATGAAAATGTTACAAACTGCATCTCTTGAAAATGCAATGTTTCATATTAGTAGCAAGGCTAACTGCCATCACTGGTAGTAGCAGGATTTTCTTGGGGGGGGGGGCTAAAGCAGTGATTCGGAGAATCATTAAGCTTTAATCATCATGTAACAGTAGAAAAAAATCCACATTATTTTGATCATGTGGGGGTTATAGCTAATGTGACAATCAGTGCAGTCCTTACCTGGGACTGCACTGATTGTCACATTAGAAAAATCACAAGAAGTCTGGGAACATTAAAGGAATTCCCCCAAAGTCAATGTATGGTGTGTTCTGTGAAAAATTCTTTAGTGGTTAATAGGTTATCTTGTAGTGATATTTTTCATAAGATTTTTATTCCTGTGCCAAAACAATTAAGAATTGAAGCCAATATAGTTTTTCGGCAGGATGGAATGCCTTTACCACTCCACTCATAAATGTCTGACAGTTTTTAAATGAAGTCTTCCCAAACAGATAGATCAATAAAGGTGGGTCAGCTCACTCATCCAATTTATTTCCTCTGGACTTTTTTTTTATAGTGGCATGTTAAAAGCATGGTTTATTCCCAAACACCTCTTTAAATTATCACAAACGATCCTTTACCACGATCACAAATGCAATTAGTGCTATAACTGAAACAAACTGGAGAATATGTTTATGGAATAACAAAATCATACACTTTGTATCAATAATTATGGAGGTTATGTTGAATCGTAGCAATCATGATTACATACCCTAAAAACTTGAATAAATCACCTTCCAAATGCATTTTACAGATTGTTTTTATCTTGTATAGAGCCTAAGGTATTGCAGTTTTAAAATGCACAAGGACTTAATGGATGCCCTGTAGTCTAAACCGAATGCCAATTCTGTTCACTGATATGAAGTTGTATTTACATGGTCATGGTAAGAGGTTTAAGTAGGGTGTGATGAATGTGGCCCTGGCCACAGGTGCCAAAGGGAGCTAAAAACTTAGAATGACTGAATTTTTGATTTTAAAAATGACAGTCATTATTTAAATCAATTACAGTGTGTATTATAAAATCCTCCCTTTTTATTGAATAAAAGTACCATCTCTTGAATAATAATAATTTTTATACTTTAATTAATTAATACTATAATATAAACTAATTATTTTAATAAAACAAAGGTGCATTTCTGATACTTTGCCATACATGGTAAAATTCATAGTTATACTTATGCTCACGGTTTTCAGATCATAAGCCATCAGCCTGTTATAATTGTGCATGCAAGTTGTAAGTGTTCTGAAGCCATTCTTCTGTTATGTAAAAATATATAAGAGAACAATCATACATTTCAACCTGGGGCTGGTTGTATATAATTTGTATAGTAAAAAACAATTCTGCTTTTTTAATGCAAATAAGGTGAACATATACAATTTTTAGGTGTTGATTCAAAGTCTGCTATAATTAATTTTGCTATACCACATCAATTTATTTGCATATAAAGTGGAAAATAAAAAATGTATTTCAAACATTCACCAGATGGTTTTCGATAAAGAGCATTAAGAACATGTTATGTATGTAGATGAAGTTGTGCTGTTTTGAAATTTTTTTGGTGCTTATCATGCAAACTGCTTTTCAAACACAGTAATCTGTCATCATTGCTTCATTCCATTTACCCTGGTATTTTATTATTATTTTTTTTTTTTGTAGTTTTGATGTCTTGGCTTTTCACTTGCAGCACCAAGTTTCTGTGGAAAGTATTCAAGGTGGCTGTGCAAAAATTGACCTTCGTATTCATAGTGTAACCTAGTTTATTATTTTTTAAGTAGTAAGCACGTTGTTGACATTCTTCTTCTTGTAGTCCTTTGATTTAAAAAGGCCTAAGAGGTTTTTCCATGTAGTGTTGCAGAAGTGAGTTTGAATAAATTTAAGATTCAATAAATTGTTAGAAGGAATGGGCTGGGTCAATTTTTTTTTTTTTTTTTTAGTTTATTCTCTATAAGCCTTGCTTTCTTGTATACTTTTTGCTAATACCAATACTAATTATTATTTTGAAGCAGCTTGCTATGTGGTTTGTCAAAAACACCAGTATTGGAGTTGAGCATTATTTACTTCAGGAAATTTTGAAACTAATTACCAAAAACAGCCTTCCACTTTATCTGTAGCCTTGACATACTATTTCATTAACCCCAGTTTTATATGTATTGATACGTCCAGATATGTGACTAGTCTATTTTTAATCCACATCTTTCTAATCAAGTGATCAGCTGTAGCTCTGCTCCCATTTATATAGAAATTAATGAAATTTTGTTACTGTTGTCCAAGCAATGTGGTTAGCACCTTCAAAATCACCATAGACTGCATTCTTTGATCACAATTTTATAACAAGAATTTCAGACTATGGAATAGTTCCCAGAAGGATAACCATTGTAGGACAGAGCTTGTTTTAAGCTTGTCACTGAGCTGATAATGAAAAATCTCCATTCTGATGGATCATATATAACACACAATGCATTTATTAAACCACATACATCATTACAAAGCATAAGAGATCTGGAGGAGAAGAGAATGAATGTCATCTTTTTACCTTTACCAAACAAATGAAAGGTCAGATTCCAGTGGATTCTTTTCAAACAGGTTAAGTGTAAGTGCTATAGAGTGATCATGGGAGAACATTCTGTTCCCTCCTAAGATTGATTAAGCTTAGTCATATTTCCACTGAGGCATAAAAACCATTATCCATGGTTTTACCTAAGTTGTTAATATCATATCAGCAACTTAAGCTGAACTCTGCCTGTATTTAATTTTTGCATTAATACTACCTGCATCTCTATACAATAGGATTCTTTTCATTCAATTTGGAGTCTAAGAGCTGAATTGAACTAGGAAAGAAAGTTGAATTCTTTCGTAGTTCAATTCTTTTACTAGATCATTTAGTTTAGCTTATGTAACCTGTGTTAGAAGTATCAAAGGCACGAGGCTTCTCAGGAATTAGTACATCTTCACTGTGCGGAACAGGATGACAGCAGATTTAGATATTTTATTTCAGCTTTATTGTTAGGGTTCTATTTTGTAACACTGCATACGCAAAAACTGCAGTACATTGTGTAGTCTCTGGGTTCACTCCAGACCATAAGCACATTTATTAGAAAACCAAGGTTTAGGACAAGGACAAGATTTTAAAGTGGAGTGTGGAATAAAGGATTCCATTCCTACAAGAATAATTTCACTGACACGATCTGAGCAAATGTTGACATAAGTTTTGAAACAGTAATCCGACCAAGGAAATGAAGAAAAGAAATCTTGCAGGTTGTCCCATTTTGCATTATTATCATTATTACTACTAGCCATATAGTGCAAGGAAGCCTGATGCTTGTGCTGCACCAGCTAAAAAACATTTCCAAGTTACTGAGAGAGAGAGAGAGAGAGAGAGAGAGAGAGAGAGAGAGAGAGAGAGAGAGAGAGAGAGAATAGAAGGGAATCACCAAGAAAGAGAAGAATGATGATATCCAGCTCGGGATCTTGGGTGTACCAAGCCCATACTCACCAGATGTGAGCCCCTACAATACGAGGTTGGGAATAGCCATGAGATAAAGGCTATATTGGAGAAGAGACAATCACCAAGTTGTGATCTGAGGTGCCTAAAGGACCACTCACTTCGACCGTGTACTTAGAAGGGTTGTTTGTGAGAAAAAGATCAAGTGTGTTGGCTGTATGGTTAGGATTGTCTGGTATTCTTGTAGGTAAATGAACAATCTGTGCAAGGTCATTAGTAATTACAAAAACCTCGCATCTCGACCAGCCAGGTCGGTGTGACTAGAAAACGAAAGGCAGCTGGAGTTGTGAACATTAAAATCACCAAGGAAAATTACCTCACTGTTAGGAAAGTTGGACTGGAGAAAGTCAAAGAGCTCCAAGTGATTAGTGGAGTTGGGAGAATGGTAGAGACAACAGATTAATTTGACAAAATGAGGTAGAGAGATTTTAAGCCAGAGAAGATCGAAAAGAGGAGATTCCAAATTACCAAGTCTCTCACAGGGAATATCGGAACAGACATATGCACAAGCACCTTTGGGGTGAAAGGAATCATACTGCAAATAATTTGGGCAACTGAGATGAGCAGTAGTTGAATCAATCGATAAGTGAGATTCTGTCAGAAAAAGTACATGGGGTTTGGCAGACTGCAAGTGGAAATGGACATCGTTGAGATTAGAATTGAGACCACGTATATTTGTGAAATGAACTAGGAAGTGTTTGGGAGGTTTAGATATTTTCGCAGATAAGCTTGCTCTATTAGTTTGACAATAACGCCGCCCCTCTATGTTACCAGGCAGTACTAGGTGGTAGATGACTCTCATCAACCGGTGAAATACCACCACTTTGCTTATTAGAGGCTCGAAGTGGTGGAACCCATGTTTAGTCTCTAGAGCTAAGTTCCGGTCAACCCTTCCCTATCTCTTCCATCATGCAGTATGATTGATGACTTTTGAGGTTATGATGAATGTCGTGGTGAGATCCAATATTCCTTACATTTCGAGGGTACAGCTCTAAAACGGTGTTCGCAGGCCGGCCGCTAGTTAGTACACCGGACTGGACCTATTGGTAACTCTAGGAAGCTTCCGGATCAGCTACTGTATAATCTTGCTACCTCTACTCTGCCAGATAGTGACTGGAGGGAGTCCGAGTAGTGTGTATGCGGGGAGCATTGTCGAGGCCACGTTATGTCAAGGATCTGGGTATATTCTTACCACGTGTACGCCATATCCAAAAATTTCATTACTTCATACAGCATTTCCCACCTACTTTTTCTTACTATTGAATACACCATGAATTGTCAAACTAATAGAGCAAGCTTATCTGCGAAAAGATCTAAACCTCCCAAGGATTTCCTAATTCATTTCACAAATATACGTGGTCTCAATTCTAATCTCAACGATCTCCATTTCCACTTGCAGTCTGCCAAACCCCATGTACTTTTTCTGACAGAATCTCAGTTATCGGTTGATTCATCTACTGCTCATCTCAGATGCCCAAATTATTCGCTGTATGATTCCTTTCGCCTCAAAGGTGGTACTTGTGCATATGTCCGTTCCGATATTCCCTGTCAGAGACTTGGTAATTTGGAATCTCCTCTTTTCGATCTTCTCTGGCTTAAAATCTCTCTACCTCATTGTGTCAAATTCATCTGTTGTCTCTACTGTTCTCCCAACTCCACTAATCACTTGGAGCTCTTTGACTTCCTCTCTTTGCAACTTGACTTTCTTCAGTCCAACTTTCCTAACAGTGAGGTAATTTTCCTTGTGATTTTATTGTTCACAACTCCAGCTGGCTTCCGTTTTCTAGTCACACCGACCCAGCAGGTCGAGATGCTGAGGCTTTTGCAATTACTAATGACCCAGCACAGATTGTTCATTTACCTACAAGAATTCCGGACAATCCTAATCATACAGCCAATACGCTTGATCTTTTTCTCACAAACAACCCTTCTAAGTACTCGGTCGAAGTGAGAGGTCCTTTAGGCACTTCAGATCACAACTTGGTGATTGTCTCTTCTCCAATGGAACCTTTATCTCATGGCTATTCCCAACCACGTGTTGTTTGGCATTACAAGAATGCAAAATGGGATGACCTGCGAGACTTCTTTTCTTCTTTTCCTTGGTCGGATTACTGTTTCAAAACTTCTGAAGTCAATGTTTGCACAGATCGTGTCAGTGAAATTATTCTTGCAGGAATGGAATCCCTTATCCACACTCCACTTTAAAATCTCGTCCTTTATCTAAACCTTGGTTTTCCAATAAATGAGCTAAGGCTGTTCAAGAGAAGAATGTTGCATATCGTAATTGGCTTGTTTCTAATTCTTCAGTTTCATTTTCTGCCTACACCAAAGCTCGCAACAGTTGTAAAGCAGTTATTAATCAGTCCAAACTAGAGTTTGAACAGGCTAAGAGTAGAAAACTTGCTTCTTGCCCTAATGGTAGCCGAGCATTCTGGTCTCTTGCCAAAGCTATTGGCCGCAACTTTTGCCCATCTTTGCTCCCACATCTGTCCAAACCAGATGGTTCTGTTGCCACTTCAGCCAAGGATAAAGCTGACCTGCTAGCATCCCATTTTTCTTCCAGCTCATGTATTAATGATCTTGGTAAAACACCTCCCACCATTCCCAGCACACTCCATTCAATGCCTCCCGTGGTCTTCCATCAAAAGGATATCAGAAGGATTTTGATGAATCTTGATGCTAAGAAAGCTCCAGGTCCTGATGGTATTTCTCCACTTGTTCTCAAAACCTGTGCTCCTGAACTTACTCCTATTCTTTGCCGCCTTTTTTCACTTTCTTATTCCAAAGGTGTTTTTCCTTCTGCTTGGAAATTTGCTCATATCCAGCCAGTTCCTAAAAAGGGTGACAAATCCCTCCCATCCAGTTATCGTCCCATTGCAATTACTTCTACTCTTTCTAAAGTAATGGAGAAATCAATTAACCGCCAACTCTTAAACTACCTAGAAACCTTCCGTCTGATCAACAATCACTAGTATGGATTCCGTCTGTGTCGATCCACTGGAGATATTCTGGCTTATGTTACCCATTTATGGACTAATTCAATGGAAAGGTTCGGTGAAACTCAAGTAGTTGCTCTTGACATCTCAAAGGCTTTTGATCGTGTTTGGCATAAAGGTCTTCTAAACAAGCTTCCATCTTATGGTTTGCCAACTGTTTTTAGTAATTGGTTATCTCTCTGATCGTCGCTCACTGAGGGTGATGGTAGATGGCTGTCTGTCTTCTAACTTCTCCACTAATGCTGGTGTCCCCCAAGGTTCAGTTCTTTCCCCCACTCTTTTCCTCTTGTATATCAATGACCTTCTTCCATTGACTGGAAATCCTATCCATAGTTTTGCTGATGATAGCACAATGCATTCAACTTTCCATTTTGAGAAACCTTGTCCTGCTGAATCAGCTTCAACTTCTCGAAAATCTGCTACCAATTCCTTAAATTCCGATCTTCAGGTAATTCTCCAGTGGGGCAAAGACAACTTAGTTGATTTCAACCCTTCTAAAACTCAGTCTTGTCTTATATCTCAAAAAGGATTCTTCTACTCCTATGCTTATCTTTAGTGACACTCCGATTTCTAGGCAAAATGATATGTCTTTTGGGGATTACCCTGACTTCTAATCTCTCTTGGCACAAGCACATTACAAATATTGCTTCCTCTGCATCTAAAAAACTTGGTTTTCTCTTTCGCTCTCGGCGTTACTTTTCTTCCAAACAGCTGCTCACTCTGTATAAATCGCAAATCCGCCCTGCCATGGAATATTGTTCCCACATCTGGGGTGGTGCCCCCAAAACCCCTCTCAGGCTTCTTGATTCCATTCAGAAGAAGGCAGTTAGGTTAATTAATGATTCATCTCTAACAGAGTCTCTCCACTCGCTTTCTCATAGACGCACTGTTTCTGCTGCATGCCTCTTCTACAGATACTTCCATGGGCACTGTTCTTCTGAATTGGCTTCTATAATTCCTGCTCTCTCTTTCAAAACAGTCCGAACATGTGCCGCCACCAGCAACATCCATTTACTGTCCAACTTCAAACCCACAGAACCAACTTTTCATCTTCTTCATTTATTCATTCAACCGCTGTTTTCTGGAACAACCTTCCTTCATACGTATTTCCTGAAAATTACAATCTACAGAAGTTTAAGTCCAATGTCAACAAATATCTTCTTTCGTCTTCTTAACCTCAAACCCAAGCACGGTACTAAGTACTATAGGTTCTAATACCTCTCGTGTTTGGGGTTCACATAAAAAAAAAAAAAAATTAATGGTGTATTCAATGGTAAGAAAAAGTGGGAGGGACATGCCGTATGAAGTAATGAATTTTTGGATATGTCGTACACATGGTAAGAATATACCCAGATCCTTGACATAACGTGACCTCGACAATGCTCCCTGCATACACACTACTCGGACTCCCTCCAGTCACTATCTGGCAGAATAGAGGTAGCAAGATTATACACTAGCTGATCTGGAAGCTTCCTAGAGAGTTACCAATAGGTTCAGTACAGTGTACTAACTAACGGCCGGCCTGCGAACACCGTTTTAGAGCTGTACCCTCGAAATGTAAGAAATATTGTATCTCGCCACGATGTTCATCATAACCTCAAAAGTCATCAATCATACTGCATGATGGAAGAGATGGGTAAGGGTTGACTGGAACTTAGCTCTGGAGACTAAACATGGGTTCCACCACTTCAAGCCTCCAATAACCAGTTGATGAGAGTCATCTACCACTTAGTATTGCCTGGTAACACAGAGGGGTGGCATTCCTCCATGTGGTATGTGCGCCACACCTCGACCCCTGCTTACGTTGGTTCACACCTGGGTGGTCACCCACAGTATGCTTGTGCAATGGAAGTTATACACAGGATTACTAACATTCTCACCAACATGAAGGTGCAAGCAGAGGATTTGGCTGTTACAGGCAGTCAAGACTTCACCGAAATTGGGTCCACTTGACTTGAATGTCACCCGAATATCAGTTCCATCAGCGTTTTAGACTCCCAGATAGCAAGTACAGCTTATCTGGCATATCTGAGAGAATGTGACAACCTCAAGGACCAATTAGCTCCAATTAGCATAGGACAATGAACATAATATTCCATTGCTTCAGCATTCATATGTATCATAGGCTATCCATATACAGTATATGGATAGCCTATGTGATACATATGGAAAAAAAATAGTAATAAATAATTGTTAGATTTTTTATGGCTTCAATTTTAATCAAATTTGGGAGGGCTCAAAAAATTATTCTAAGAGAGCCAAATATAAAATTTTATGAAAATCCATTCAATGGAACTTATTACATGCAGGTAGTCAAAAAGTTCTGAGAACAGGGTAAACGAGGTGCTACCCAAAAGTTCCCGATATGTATTTATAAAATAAATTACCCTCACCCTAGGTCTTATTTGCCACCATCACCTTTGAAGTCATCTTCTTGAGAGTGTAAACACCGATCCAGAGCTTCTCCCATGATCTGAATGCATCTTGAAAGTCCTTCTTTGTCATAGTGTCCAGCACTGCCTGTGATTCAGTTTGGATATCCTCTAAGCTGTCAAATCTTCAGCCCTTCAGCTTGATTTTCATTCTTGGGAAGAGTCACAGGGGACTAAGTCTGGTGAATAAGGGGGGTGGAAGACGATTGTCATGTTGCTGGATGCCAAAAACTGCACCAAAGCGAAGGATGTGTGGGCCGGCGCATTGTCATGATGAAGGACCCAGTTCTTTGTGTGTCACATCTCTGGACATTTCCTCTTGAAGGTTTCCCTTAACCACCTCAGGATGTCACAGTAGAACTTTGTGTAGACTGTCTGGCCAGGAGGGATGAATTCCTTGTGGATAATCCCATCAATGTTCAAAAAACAGATTAGCATGGACTTCACATTGCTCCTCACTTGTTAGGCTTTCTTCAGTCAGGGCGAAGATGGGCTGGTTGTTGGTTGATTTCTGGGTCATGCCCATATACCCTACTCTCGTCACCAGTGATGACCACAGAAAGGAAGTTTTGATCATTCCTGGCTCATTCTTGAAGATCTCTGCTAACTTCCATGTGATGCTTTTGGTCTTCATTAACTGTGGCACGAACTTGGCCACAATCCTTCTCATGTTCAACTCATCTGGCAAAATTCACTGACACGTGCTGTACAATAGTCCTACAATGCCACAAATGTTGTGAATGGTCTGCGGGCTTCACGGATTGCTGCCTGAACTTTTTCGACATTTTCCAAGGGTGGTGCTTGATGATGGACACCCAGAGTGATCGTCATCATCAACCGACATTCGACCGTTTTTAAAATGGTTAAACCAGTAGTAGGCCTACTTCTGGCCTAAAGCATTGCCACCAAAAACTTGTGTCAACTTCTTATGGGTTTCTGCTGCTGTATCATTAAGAAAGGAACAAAACTTGATGCAAACATGTTGCTCTCTCACATCAACAATTGCAAACTACACGAAACACACTGCCAAAGAACTGCGCATATAGTCAATGACTCTATCCAGCCCAACACCATGTGGCACACTGATTCACAAAGGATGCATGCAATGTTACCTAGTGCCACAATTCCGTACTAGATGTAGTTCCCGTGCAACATTCAAATTTCAGGAACATTTGGGTAGCACCTCGTATAAGTTCTGTTAGTAAATTATACAAGAAATTATATATACTGTTTTATAAAATAATATGAAAAAAAAATTGTATGCAGTGTCCTATGCAGTTAGTAAAATTAAAATTTTTACGTTGGTAGGTGGAAGAGAATGAATATCCAGTAAAACGAGCATCCTACAGTAATTAAATTTTTGACCAAAGAGGCTGAAATGCTAGAAATCCAGAGAAGAATGACTAGTATTAGGGAAGTATTGCCCAGTTATGCTATGCTGCAGGATGGTCAGCAGAGTTCAAAACAAGAATGGGAGTCAGTAAAGACGATGCAAGGCAATTGAAACAAAATTGCTATTGTTGAAGAAAACAAAAAGAATTAAACAAAATTTATAATTATAATATAGCATTAGCATAGGCACATGATGCAAGAAAGCAAGCTTATATAGCATCAGCCAAAAAAAAAAAAAAAAAACCCCTTATTTCACCCATCCACTCGCTCCAAATGTTTGTCAAGTTCTGCCTTGAATCTATTTAAGCTATCAACTTCTACAACAGATGGAAGTTTGTTCCAGCAATCAACCACCCGCTGGCTAAAGGCAAACTTCTGCACATCCATCCTACAACCGTCTTCGCTCAATTTGAATTTATGCCCTATCAGGCGATTATTCGGAGCAAGAGGTAGAATCCCGTCAGCATTGAGCATGCTAAAACCATTTACGCTTTGTACACCTCAATCAGATCACCTCGCAGGTGCCTAGTCTCAGGACACTGTAATTTGCAAAACTTAAGCCTTTCTTCGTAAGAGCAACCCTTTGTTCCATTCACTAATCTTGTTCCCCTTCTCCGTACTCTTTCCAACAGCTCTACATCCTTCTTAAAATGAGGCCTCCAGAACTGTGGTGTGGCCTGACCATTGCCTTATACAAGGGGATGATCACCTCCTTATCAATACTAGAAAAATTCCTGTATATCATTGACAATACTCCATGAGCTACTCTTGCAGCCCGTCTGCACTGCTCAGAGAACTTCATATCTGCCTGCACAACCACCCCCAAGTCCCTTTCATTCTCTACCACTGTCAGCATAGTACCACAGAGTTGATATGTTACTCTGGGGTTACTGCTTCCCATATGTAGTACTTTACATTTGTCAATGTTAAACTTCATTTGCCACCTCTCAGCCCATCTGCTCAACTTTTCTAGATCCTATTGCAGCAGTGTACTGTCATTAACAACCCTGCCGACCTTTGTATCATCTGCAAACTTGGACATTAAGCCTGATATACCATCATCAATATCATTTATAAATACAGAAAACAACAATGGACCCAACATTGAACCGAGGGACTCCACTAATAACATTAGTCTACGAAGAGAGTGTCCATTGATTACCACTGTCTTCTCCCACTCAACCATCCCTTTATCCATAGCAGCAATTTGCCTCCCCAATGCCACACTGCTCCAATTTGTGCAGCAGTCTTCCATGTGCAACAGTATCAAAGGCCTTTCTAAGATCCAAATATATATCAGAGTTATTCTTTGCATCCAGTTCCTTTGTGACTACATCATAGTATCCAATCAAATTGGTCAGACAAAACTTCCCCTTAACAAACCCATGCTGTGTTCGAGATGTAACTGAAGTCTTGTCTAGATAATGCTGCAATGCTTCTTTAACCAGTGCCTCCATTAATTTCCCTGGAACAGAAGTTAAACTAACAGGTCTGCAATTACCTGTTTCTCCCTTTAATCCTCCTTTGTGGACTGAGGTGAATTTGCACATCTCCAGTCCATGTGTACCTCCCCCGAGTCCAGGGAAGCTCTCATAATTATGGCTTAGGGTTTGCTTACTTTCTTTGCAGCTTCCTTTAATATAACTGAATAGATTCCATCCACCCCAGGTGCCTTTCTTATGTTTATCTTCAACAATTTCTCCTCCACCTTACTCTGTTATTACAAGATTATCTAGCTTACTGCCAGTTTAATACACCTCTGGCATTCCCTTCCCTGAATAACTCATTTATGAATGTAGATGCAAAATATTCATTTAGTTTGTTAGTTACCTGAGCAGGATCATCAACAGTTGAACCATCGATATCCAGTGGACCAATCTGATTCATCCCCTTCCTTCTAGAGTGTACATAAGTAAAGAACTCTTTGCTGTTTTTCTTTGCATCCTTTGCCAAAGATTTCTCATAATCTGCCTTCGCCTGCCTAACCTCCTTTGTGACTTGGTTACAGACTAGCGTATATCTATCATAGGCTTCCATGTCACCTGTTACTTTATATGTATCCCGTGCATTTTTCTTCTCTGTCACATGTCTAATTAGTTCATCTGACATCCATTTAGGCCTAAATCTTGAACAATATTTCTTTGTTGGTATGAAAATCCTAGTAGCTTCCAAGATTAATTCTTTGAATGCTTCCCATTTTGAATTTGCTGTTGGTAACATCATCAATTGGTCCCACCATATAGAATTTAAATACTGTCTCAGACCACCGTAGTCACCTTTAGGAAAGCAAAAACCCTTCCCTTTACCCTTGATGGTAGTTAGCTCTTTGAGTAAATCCCACTTCAGCACACTGTGATCACTGCCACCCAGTGGTTCCCCATCTATAGATTCTTAATGTATGAAGAATCACTACTGATAATCAGATCAAGAGTAGTACTTCCTTAGTTGCCTCCCAAACAGGCTTCTGCAGAAAACAATCATCCCATAAATCTACAAAAGCCTTGCTAGTGTGTGAGTGACCAATCCACAAATTCCGGTCAATCTCTGGGATATTAAAATCCTCCATTATAAGACTCTGATTTACTGGCCCACTATTTCTCTGCACAATTGGTCATTATACTCATCAGATTCATTAGGCCTATAACACACACCTACTCTCATTTTTCCTTTCCCAGTGCTTATGTCACACCAAACAGACTCAACATTGCATTGTCCACCAACATCAATTGGATGCACTTCCTTAGATTTTGTGTTTCTTAACAGCATAACCCCTCCTCCCTTCCTGTCCTGTCTATCCTTTCTGTACACATTGTACTCCCCAAATTCCAATTCTGCACTGCTTATGTCTGTGACATCACATCTGTGATATCCCAATAATATCTGCCTTTTATGTCTTGACTAGCACTTCAAGGTCATCAAATTTATTAACTATATTCCTAGCATTGGTGTGCATGCAAGTATACATGCACCTGTTTCTACTCTTAGTTACCCTAACACAGCCCATGTATTTACTTGTTCCACTATGACTCCCAGCAGTCCTGGAAATCCCCATTGCCTTGCTTTCCATGCTGCTGCTCAATTGCATTTCAATAGAAGCAGTGCAAGAATTACTTTTACTTCTGCCAGTGGCTACTATTAATCTATTAGTCCATGTATCCCCCCCAAGCTAGCTGTTTTCTGACCCACCTAACTCTGACTCGATAGCATCAGCAAATATTCTTGCACCCTTTCTATTTAAGTGTATCCCATCCCTGTAGAAGCAGTCTCTCCTGTTAACAAACACAGACCAGGATGAGAAAAATTCTACCCTTTGAGCCTTGCACAATCTCTCCAGGGCCGAATTGATCGGCAAGACTCTCATCATATACTCCCTCCTATCGTGTCTGGGCAGAATTGCAGACACTTTCAAATTCAACCCTAAATCATGGCTTTTCTTCAGCATTGACTTGTACTTGTTAAGTAATTCTGCCGGTCTCCTACTCTTAATATCATTAGTGCCAACGTGTACAACAATATTACCCTTTGTGCCCTTAAAAGTTGATATCTGCTCTATAATGTCATCAACCTTTGCCCCTTGCAGGCATACCCTGGTCCTGTTCCATCTATCCTTTTTGCACAATATGTTCCCCGTTTCCCTGACATAGAGTCACTTACAACAACTAGTTCAAAATTAAAAACAAAACAATTAAAGTGTCTGAATTGAAAAAGTACTAAAATTTCTGATGGAAGCATTTTTAACATTAATGCATGAGCATTTAGGAATAACCAAAGTTTGTGCAAGATGGGTTCCCAGAAACCTTTCCATTCATGACAGACATCAGAGGGTGGAGTCATCAAAAGAGAACTTAAAATTAAGTCTTCCTTAATTTAATTTTATTTTAATGTTATTTTATGATCCTGAATTCGAATTAGAAAGCATGCAGTGGAAACCCGCGAATATCCAATTCCAAAAAAAGTTTTGAACCCAACCATTAGATGGAAAAGCATTGGCCTCAATTATTTGAGACACAAAAGGATTGTTGTTAATTGATTACCTTGAACCCGAAACCACAATAACAGGGGAATATTATGCCAAAGCTAAAAGCTGCAATTTGGGAAAAACATTTGCATATACCTCGAAAGTTCTTGTTTGTTACTGCAACAGATCATATTAGTAAGATGTTCTCAGGGCAGAAATGTTTCAAATGAGTGGGAAACCAATGACAGGGAAGCAAGCTTAAATAACTTCAAGGGATGTGTTAGGGTAGTTAACTATACAAAAAAACTAAGTCTTAATTGGTTGTATAGTAATATCAGAAGTGTCAATAAAATCAGTGAATTTAAACTGCTGGTTAGGACAAGTAATGCTGACATAATAGGGCTTACAGAAACATGGTGCCACCCAAAAATAGGGGATGATGAGTTTCGGTACAGTATGGACAATGTGTTTAGGAAGGATAGGACAGACAGAAGGGGTGATGGATCATGTTTACTCGGGTTTAGACGTTTTGCACGAAAGTATAGAATCTGTATGTAAGATAGTTGGAAGTAAAAGTATAATGAGAGTGGGAGTAATCTACAGGCCAGATGATTGTGAAGATTATGATGAGAGCCTCTACATGCAAATGGAACAGGCAATTAAGTGTGAATGTCTTATTATGGGTGATTTTAATTTGCCTCTAAATGACTGGAGCAAATGGGAAGGAAACCCAACATATGAGAAAAAATTTTTAAATCAACTAGATAATTGTTATTTCTATGAACATGCTAGGGAAAAGAATATTCTAGACCTGATCATCACCCATGAACCAGATGACATAATAGGGCTGACAGTACAGGAACAAGTAGTAGGAAGTGATCACAGAGTTCTATGATGGATGATGAAGAGGGAGAGAGAGGTAGCAGTAGTTAAAGGCAAAGGAATGGGTTATAATTTCAGAAAGGAAATTATGATGTCTTAAGGTGCTATAAACTGGGTAGATACTGCACACAGAGTAAATACAATTGAATTATGGTATACCTTTAAAACATTAATCACAGAAGCCTTGAATGCATAGATACCATTAAAAAAATACTCCATGAGGATTCCAAGTTGGATGAATAATGAAGTTGCCAGATTATTTGAGCAGAAAAGACAGCATGGAAAAGTTAGGGCAATAAAAAATACTGAAGCCTACAACAGCTACAAATTGATCTGTAATAGTGGGCTGGCACTATTAATAGGTTAGGCTGGCAAAGGCAGATTATGAGAAATCGCTGGCAAAGAGTGGGAATAAGAAATTCTTCACATATATAAATGCAAAGAAGAAAAGAACAAACCAGATCGGAACCTTATGTAATGGACGACCATGTCCATTACATAAGTATTATATACCTTAGCTGATGTTGAAAATGAACTCCACACTTACTTTGCATTGATACTTACAAACCCTTTATGTCAATAAGAAATTATGGGAGTGGAGTTTAAAAATATGTAATAAATGATATTGAAATTTCTCATCATTATTTAAATTAAAAACTTGAGCCTACAGGCAAGTAAGGCTCCTGAAGTTGATGGCATATACCCTATAATTTTAAGAGGCAGCAAGTGAGTGCATTAAACCATTGAGGCTAATTATGAGAGCATCACTGGACTCTGGAGTGATTCCGTTGGATTGAAAAAATGCCAATGTATCTCCAATATATAAGGGCAGTTCTAAGAGTGTAGTGGAAAATTACTAACTGGTCAGTCTAACTTCAGTAGTACAGAAAAGCATGGAAGCAATGATCAAGGGTGGAATTCAGGATTATTTGGATAGAAATGGAATTCTGAAGGATATGCAACATGGTTTTGTAAAGAGAAAATCATGTTTAACAAATCTGGTTAACTATTTTGACAGGATTACCTGTGAGCTGGATTTAGGGAATAGTTTCAATTGTTTATTTTGATTTCAGCAAAGCTTTTGACTCAGTACCACATGAGCCGTTACTTTTTAAGCTGGAACCAGTTGGAATCACAAGGAAAGTTCTTAGATGGATAGCAGGATGGCTTCAGGGCAGGAGATAGAGGCTTATGATAAATGGTTATTCCTCAGATTGGGTTAATGAAAGAAGTGGAGTTCCCCATGGATCAGTATTGGGACCACTGTTTTTGATTTTATTAAATGACATCGATGAAGGGGTAGAGGGCATGATGTCTAAATTTGCAGATGATGTAAAGATTAATACAGTAGTTAATGATCACTGCCAAGCAGAGCTTCTTCAGAGTGACCTAGATAGACTTCAGAGAAGTGGCAGCTATGCTTTAATTCAGCTAAATGCAAGTTCTTATTCAGCTTTAACTCAGCTAAATGCAAGTTCTAATTACACCTAGGGAACAGTAACCCCAAAATAACTTATACACTTGGTGGAGTTGAACTAAAGTCAGTAGCAGAAGAACGGGACTTGGGAGTTATGATACGATCAAACATGAAGTTCTTCGAGCATTGTAGACAGGTTGCAAGGAAGACCCATGGTGTCCTATCGATGATTTATCTAACATTTGCTAGTAGAGATAAGGACATAATCCCATTATGCATATAAGGCTATTGTTAGACCACATTTGGAATACTGTGTTCAAGTGTGGAGATTGCACCTAAAAAAAGACATCAGGCTTCTTGAAAGAGTCCAGACTGGTAACTTGCTTGCTGAGATCATCAAAAGGACGTCCTTATGAGGAGAGACTTTGAATATGTGGGTTGCACAGCTTGGAAACTAGGCACCTTAGAGGCGACTTGACTGAGGTGTTTAAGGCTCTGAGAGGCAAAAGTAAAATGAATAAGGATGAAATTTTCATGGTTATAAATGATTCTAGAACTAGGGGCATATTGTTTGTTTGTTTCGGGATTTATTGGGCGCATCGGCAACTATGACCATAGTGCGCCACTCTACTAGGGGCATAAATTCAAGTTATGGGGAGAGATGTTTAGACTAGATTACAGGAAGTTTTATTTTAGCCCACGAGTTATAAATTACTGGAATAAGTTACCTACACGGGTGGTAGAGGCTAACAGTTTGGGGAAATTCAAAGGTCAGCTGAATAGTTACTTACAGGAGGAGGGAAATGCACAGGTTGTCTATTTGCTTTTTTCTTATTATTTATTTTATTATTATTATTTATTTATTTTTGGCTGGTGCAGCATAAGCCTTAGGTTTCCTTGCACCATATGGCCAATACTAATACAGAACTAAAAAAGGCAAAGAAAGTTAAGTCATCAGGTTTTGCTTCATGACAATGCACCCATATACAAAACCCTGGCTGCACAGAGTAAAATTCATGATTGTGGATTTAAACTCTTAAACTACTCCCTATACAGCTCAGATCCAGTGCTCCCAAATGACTATTTGTTCAGAAACCTGAAATCTCATCTTTCTGGAACTCATCTTAAGCTAAAAGCAGCTGTGGAAGCCTCGTTTGATGCCCAACTTGGAAAAAAAATAAAATAAAAATATTTATTATTTATTTTTTTTGAAGCATTAAACTCTTTGGAGATTTATAAAGTGTGCTAAACTTAGGGGTAAACATATTAAAAAAATAATAATAAATTAAATTAATAAAAAACAAAGAATTTTTTTACTTATGTCTTTTATACTACATTCTTAGAACTTTTTGACCACCCCTCGTAAATATTGTTTCTACTCCAGGATGGCTGGCCAGATAGGATCAGAGGAATTTACAGTATGGGGAACACAGGAATATTAATGTATTCAGGGGTCACATGAACTCAAACACCAGTCAATTCAAATACAGTACTACTACTATATCCCTATACTACTACTATACTACAATGACCACTTAACTGACAGAGCTTCCTTACATTCTCTACAATGCAATCGTGTAAAAGAGTACATTCATTAATCAAGCTAATCAATTGGCCACCTGAGCCGTAGCTCATCTGCCACTTACAATCATAACTGTTTTATTTGTTAACAACCTTGGTCAATCAATTTAACAAAAACATCAAACAATTACAAAAGTCTAACTTGACTAATGACAAAAATCAAAGATAGCACAACCTTTAGCCTCGCGGTGGAGTCGGCATCTCCGCCCCCACCACGAGTTTCCGTCCCCACCACGAGGAGGTAGGTTGCCCTATCTAGTGAAACACAGTCTGGTATCTGTCAGACTAAATAATAATAACAATTGATCTTTCAATTTCATTTTAACAATTGATCATACATTACTCACACCGGTCCAGTCCCCATGAACACCAACACTGACATTACTGTGACCGACGACCCCCAGCCACCAACCGGGAGAAGTCTTCCTTCAATTACTGGAAAAGGGGTACCCCGACATGATACCAACTAATCTTGTTCAGTTCTTCTCTTTAAAGTATCTACCGCCTTTAAATATTCTGGACAAGTTCGATCATTAGCACCATGTGCAGAAGGCACCTTCCTCCTCCAGCAATTTACACATTTTGGAGCATCCGCTCTTTGCGTACAAGACTTAAAGGTATGACCACTCCCGGCACAGTGACTGCAGAACTCGCCCGCATCACAGTACCGGGCCACATGGCCATACGCCATACATTTGTAACATTGTGTCGGTGTCCACAACTCCCGAACACGGTGTGAGCTCCAATTCAAAAACACTCTTGAATATTTTAAAAGGTATCTCCTTACACGTGGGGAAACCTCCACCACAACATTATACCCAGGAGAATTCCTTGCCTTATTTTTAGCAAGTATTTTTATTTCGGAGAGAACTTGGTCTTTATTAACAAATCCGTCAACCAAATTTCTTTCCCACAATTCCTTTATTAGGGACTCTCGATCTACATCTGAATCAACATCGAAAATTACTAATCTTGGTAATCGACGAAGGGGCCTTTCAACCTCCATCCCAAGCTTTTGTACCTCCGTACACTCTTCAATTTTCTTGGCATCGACTTCAGAAGCAGTTTCGATCATTACCCTTTTATTTCTTATAGGTCGAACTGATACTATCTTGACGTCAGTTAAGACAGGGGCAACTCGTCCCATCAACTCACTCTTAACTTGGTCACTAGTACTATAGTTGTCCGCCTTTGCCTTCACTATAATCATTTTATTCTTGGACTTTACCTCACTAGAACTGACAGCTTCTGCATATGATCTTTGAACAGCCGCATCTTGTTCTTTCTGCTCCGTCAAGGTGTTCAACTTAGTCTCAAGGAACACATTTCGAACAGTTAAGGACTGCACCAGCTCAGCCATCTTGTCCCAGTATCCCATTACAATATCTAGATCGTGTATACTTGGCTCTCTTAAAGTTGATACAAAAGACCTTAATTTACTTCTATAATGATCTAAATTCTCCAAGGTGGTAGGTTCTAACATACACCGTACAAATTCCGAGGAACTCTCCTGTGAATCCAAAGGTGTCTTCTGTCTTGAACTCTTCCCATCTGGAATTCTTTTCCTTGCAGGTGGTCTACTCGAGACCTCTCCTGTAACTTCAATTGACGACTCCGAACTTTCCTCCGAAGATTCTTCTGATTCTTCCACTGGAGGAGCCAGAATCTTTTTCCTAGTTCTTGGCATGATGCTCTAGGACTTTCTAGAACACTCACAAAATCAAAATTTTGATTACACGAAATTACAAAAAGAACCAATCCAAAACAAGCTCTATCTGCCAGCTGAGGGAACAATCACCCCAGCTGCCCAGCCCAGACCACTAGGAGGAAGAGCCTCTTCAAACAATTTGTTGTTCAGGGATCTAAACAACCAGCCGCACTATCAGAAGACCAAACAAGTCGCAATGATAAAGTTTTGACCAACTAAGCAACAAATCATTTGGCACCTGGGCCTGTAAAAGAGTACAGAACATATCAGTTTTATTTTGTTTATTATTATTATTAGTAGTAGTACTAGCAAATGATGCAAGGAAGTCAGCTTACACATAAATAGCCATTAAAAAACATCTTGTCCATTCCCTCTAACAGTATGTATAATTCTTCCTTAAATTTATTCAAACCACCCACTTCCACAATATCAGATGGTAGTGATATTGTGGAAGTGTTCCAAATAATCAATTACTCTCTAGCTGAAAGCAAATTTTTGCACATCTGTCCTACAGCCATCCCTTTCAATTTAAGTTTATGTCCCTTTGTGTGTGTTGTCTAAGGAGCTAGAATACCATTGTCATCAAGTCTAATCAATCCAATTAAGCCTTAACCACTTCAGTCAGATCTCCTCACAAGTGTTGCAATTTTAAGAACTGAAGTCTTTTGTAGTAAGAGTACCCTCTGTGCTCTTGACTAATCCAGTTGCTCTTCTCTATACTCATTCAAAGACATCCACATCTTTTTTAAAATGAGGTTTCCAGGCCTGTATGCCATACTCAAGATGTAATCTAACCATTGCCTTATACAATGGAATAATCACCTCCTTTTCTTTGCTGGCAAAGTTGCTGTTATCACTGAGAGAACCCCATGAGCCATTCTAGCAGCTTGTCTGCACTTATATCAACTGGTACAACTGCTCCTTGTGCCTTTCTTTCTTTCTCCACTACACAATTGTATGTTATTCTGGGATTACTGCTACCCATGTGCAGTATCTTGCACTTCTCAGCCTACGTGTCTAACTTTTCTAGGTCTTCCTGCAGTAGTATGCCTTAATTCATTTTATTAAACACCCTGCCAATCTTTGTATCATCTGAAAACTTAGAATATAAGTATGATATGCCTTCCTCAATACTGCTAATAAATTGTGTAACAGTAAGGGGCTAAGCACTGAATCCTGAGGAACTCCACTAATCACATTATTCTAAGAAGAGCAGTGTCCATTTATAACTACCCTGTCTTCTGCCACTCAACCATCCATTTAGCCCTAGTAGTAACTTGTCCCTAATGCCATACTGCTCCAATCTGTATAGTAGTCTTTTCTGTGGAATAGTTCACTGCTCAGAGCAGACACTTAAACATGACCTGAGTACATTTGAACAATAAGTTACTTCATTGGTTATAAAAAGAGAACAAAAATGCTCTGCATAGTATACTATACTGTATTGATAAATGAAAGTATGGTCAGCTTTCTCATAAGTTGTGAATTAAATCTGCTTTATTCTTATTAAGATAGTTTAATTGATGGCAAATATCAGATTGTGGCAGTTACAATACAGTCAGACATGAAGTTCTGAGAGCAGTGTAGACAAGTAGCAAGGATAGTTCATGGTGTCCTATTGACCATTTGCTTGTAGAGATCAAGAGGCCATGATCACACTGCATATGGCAATTTTAAAACTACATTGGAATACTATGTCCAATTATTAAGGCTGCACCTAAAATAAAGACATTAAGCTTCTTGAGAGTCCAAAGAGGAACAACTTGTTTGGCAAGATCTGCAATAGGGCAGTTGCATGAGATTGAATGTGTGGGCTACAGAGCTTGGCAACCAAGCACCTCAGAGGGAACATAATTGAGGTTTATAAAACTCTGAGGGCATTAGCATTAGTAGAGACATATGATGCAAGAAAGCAAGCTTATATAGCATCAGCCAAAAAAAAAAAAAAAAAAAAACCCTTCCCATTTCACCCATCCATTTACTCTAAATGTTTGTCTTGTTCTGCCTTGAACCTATTTAAGTTGCTGACCTCCACTACAACAGATGGAAGTTTGTTCCAACTACCAACCACCTGCTGGCTAAAGGTGAATTTCCGCACATCTATTCTACAATTGTCTTTCCTGAATTTGAATTTGTGCCTCCTCAGGTGAATAATCTGAGCAAGAGGAAGAATCCTAGTAGCATTGAGCTTGCTCAATCCACTCGAGGCCTTATACACCTCAATTAGCTCACCTCGCAGGTGCCTAGTCTCCAGAAGCTGCAATTTGCAGAATTTAAGCCTTTCTTGGTAACACCAACTTTTGTTCCACTCACCAATCTCGTTGCCCTTCTCTATACTCATTCCAGCAGCTCTAAACCTTTCTTAAAATGAGGCCTCCAGACCTGTATACAGTACTCAAGGTGTGGCCTGAATATTGCCTTATACAAGGGGACAATCATCCCTTTATCCCTGCTAGCAAAATTCCTGTATATCATTGACAAGACACCATGAGCTACTCTTGCAGCTTTTTGCACTGCTCAGAAAACTTCATATCAGACTGCACAATTACCCCTAGGTCCTTTTCATTCTTCTACCCTGAGTGTAGTACCACCCAGTTGATACATTACTCTGGGGTTACTGCTACCCATATGCAATACTTTACATTTGTCAATGTTAAACTTCAGTTACCACCTCTCAGCCCATCTGCTAAACTTTTCCAGATCCTGTTGCAGTAGCATACTATCATTAACAACCCTGCCAGCCTTCGTATCGTCTGCAAACTTAGACATTAATCCTAATACACCTTCATCAATATCACTGATAAATACCAAAAACAATGGGCCCAACACCGAACCTGATAATCCACTAATAACATTAGTCCATTAATAACCACCCTGTCTTCTCCCACTCAACCATCCACTTATCCATTGTAGCAACTTGCTCTTAATGCCATACTGATCCAATTTGTATAGTAGTCTTCCATACATCACAGTATCAAAAGCTTTCCTATAATCCAAGTATATGATGTCAAAATTATTCTTTGCAAACCAGTTCCTTTGTGACTACATTATAGTATCCAATCAAATTTGTCAGACAAGACGTCCTCCTTAACAAACTCATGCTGTGTCCGAACTATAACTGCAGTCTTGTCCAGATGATCTTGCATCGCTTCCTTAACCAGTGACTCCATTATTTTCCCTGGAACAGAAGTTAGAATAACAGATCTGTAATTACTTCATATACTTTGTTAATTGGGAACTCCCCTGAGTCCATTTAAGCATTCATAATTATGACTAAGAGTTTGCTTACTTCCTTTGTAAAGGAAGCAAGCAAAAGTAGGATAGTAAAAGAAATGAAAGCAAAATTTTCACTTATAAATGATACCATAAATTCAAATTACAGGAAAAGGGGATTTAGATTGGATTGTAGAAAATTTTCTTTTAGCCAGGAAGTTAATTACTGGAATAAGTTACTTCGGTGGATAGTTGAGACTGACAGCTTGGGGAAATTCAAAGGTCAGTTGACAAATTATTTATGTGAAGAGAAAATACATAGGTTGTTTATTTCTATTTAATTTTATATATATATTTTTTGTATTATTTAGTTATTTTATTATTATTTTATTTTGGCTAGTACAGTGAAAGCTTGTAGTTTCCTTGCACTATACAGTGTATTTGTATTAGCTAATACAAATACACTGTATAGTAGGTCACTGGAAAATAAAATGTATATGAAACATAGTGGCAGACAAAAAAACTGCATCAACCTTAAAAAAAGTGACATTTGTAGTGAAACAAATAAGATATTGTTTGATTACAGTCATTTTGTTTGTCGAAAAGCAAAAGTATTGCATCAGACAGTAATTGCAAGGTGTTGCATCAGCCGTTTCTATAAATGCAGTGTTGGAAGGGTATACATGCTCATTAGTATTCTGTTTTGCAGAGAAAGCATGGCTCCATATGTTCAGTTGACACCAAGGAAAAAAAGTGTAGCTATTGCTTTGTCCCAGGAAGGCCTTTCTACATGCGCTTTTGCTGATAAAATAGGCTGCCACCAGTCAACAGTATCCCAAGTGGTGCTGAAATTAAAGCGTGAAACCTGTGATGTGAAGAGAACACCTGGATCAGGCCTCCAGAGAGTGATTACGCCTTCCCAAGATAGATATTTGAAACGGCTATGCCTTCGTAATCACCATGCTAGTGCTCCTGATCTAAAACTGAACTTTGAGATGGCCTCTGGTGTTGAAACAAGTGCACAAACTATCCAAAGACAGCTTTCGGAATGTGGTCTGCATGCTTATTGGTCCAAGAAGAAGCCCTTGTTAACCCAACAAATGAGGAAGAAGCAACTTGCTTGGGCTAAAATGCATGTTTCATGGACAAAAGAGCAATGGGACACAGTCATCTTTTCTGACGAATTTCAACTAAGATGGGAAGCGATATATCAGAAGACAAAAATCAGAAGCATGCCATCCTGACTGCATAACACTGACTGTAAAGTTCCCCACCAGTCATATGGTCTGGGGATTCATAACAAGCAAAAGGTGGGGCAAATTAAGTTTATTAATGGAACGGTGAATGCAGAAACCTACACTGCTATCTTGGAGGAGTGCCTGAAACCCGTTATTAGGGATCACCACACAGATATCCAAAACTGCATTTTTCAACAGGACTCAGCACCTTGCCACACAGCAAAATTGGTAAGTTTTATGCTTTTTAGATTTAATGATCAGTTTGTCTTCTTGTCTCACAAGGCTTAAAACATGTTTTCCCTTGTTTTTCTCCCTTAAGGTGCAGTCATACCTCAGAAATGCTGGTATTACAGTGTTGAACTGGCCAGGCAACAGTGCAGATTTGAATACTATTGAAAATTGCTGGTTGGTACATAATGTTGTCTAAAATTGCTCAGAAGCCAACAAGTAAGATTCAGCTGCAGGAGAGCATTGTAAGGATGTGGTACCACAAAATTGGGCAACCATATATTCCAGAAATTGATTAACCCTATGCCAGATCATTGCAAGGCTGTACTTTCAGCTCGAGGAGGAACAACAAAATATTGAGGACTTATTTTGCTGATTTACAGTACATAATACTATTATGTTAACTTATCCTTTCAGTTTGTACACGTAAATGCAATAAAATGTAAGTTTGATTGTCATGATTGCCATTTACATGATTTCTCATTTCCATTAATTACGCATTTTACCCTTTGGGAAGATATTTATGCCAATTAGGTATATCAGGTGGAGTCTTTTTATTAGATTTCATTCACAGAGATATAGATTCCATCTAACAAATGCATTTCGAATATTTCTGCAACCCACAATGCAGCGCAAAACACATTATTTGCAAAATTCACAAGTGATGCAGTTTTTTTGTCCACCACTTTATATTAAGCAAATATATTTCATTTTAATATGCTTTTTTAGGCTATTTTAAAATTCAAAGTACATTATAGATAAACAAAATCCAAAAGCTGTCATTACATTTTATTTTTATAATCAATACAAAGTAAAAATTAAAACGAAAATCAAAGAAAAAAATTTAACTGAATGAGCTAAATAACACTAAATTTTTAACACTTAAATTACTTTGCAAAAGTAGAAAAATGCAGCATTACATTTCATTGCATACATTGAATTAATTTGAAAATTGTATGCATTGGTCCCTCCAATGACAGAGACCAACTTTTCATGTTCACAGATTTAGTATTTGTAACGGCAAATGATGCAAGCCTATAACAGCATTAGCCAAAAATATAAACCTAACCACCTCTCCATCCCTCTAATAACACTGTCAACATGCAAAATGTTACGAAAACGAAAATGCCCAATCTTATTAATTTTTATGCTGAACATGAAAATAACATTAAAATTTGTCGATTGGCTCTTGTTTTCAAATTACAGTTCGGGTCTCGTATTATTATAATTACTAGCCATATGGTGCAAGGAAGCCTGAGGCTTATGCTGCACCAGCCAAAAAATTTCTGAATTACCCTGAGAGAGAGAGAGAGAAAAACAAGAGTCAGAAGTAGAAAGGAATCACCAAGAGAAGGAAGAATAATGATATCCAGCTCAGAACCCTGGGTATGCCAAGCCCAAACTCACCAGATGTGAGTTCCCAGGTGAGTTACTCTACATTATCAATCACGGCTCTCGGCAAAACGCATGGCAACACCGCAGTTTCAGTACCACCACACTCTTATGTGATTGGCAACTGTCGCCTTGCTCTACACCACGTGATGTTGTCTCAAATGCATCTTCAACTACGTTGCAGCAATCCTTGAATACAGCTAGGTACTGGGTGATTTTTCTCAATTAACGGCTGTTCTGTGAGATTCCTACTTTTTGCACAGTATTTGTGTCATGTAAGATTAATATGCCCCATAATTGTGTGAATAGTCCAGATGACTTCTGTTATGTATATGGAGAAAGCGTCCCTCAACTCGAGCCATAAAACTTCTTGTATTTTGGGTGTAAAGTAGGCAACCAGGACAAGAACTGGACTCCACACGTATGCTGCACTACCTGTTCATCAAAACTCAATGCATGGGTGAATCGAAATGGATGTTTTATGCCTTTCGCAGTGCCCATGATATGGAGGGAGCCAACAAATCACGTCAGACTGTTAATTCTATATGGTGCCTCCTATTAGAAAAGGGATGACAATGAAGAAAACGTAGACAGCAATGTATCCAATATACCATCTGCAATTCATCCCGTGCCTCACAGTGAAGTACTACTTATTCTTGAACCACCTGATCGTTTTTCTGTACACTCTGATGAATATGAAGACACTGATGAACAACTTGATATACACGAAGAAGTACAGCAGATGTCTACATCAAGGGACCTACCATTTTGTCAAAACCTTTATCCTTCTGAATCACATAAGATCACAAAAAGTGAGCTTAATGACCTCATCAGGGATCTTGAACTGCCGAAGAATAAGGCAGAGCTTTTGGTCTCAAGGCTACAACAGTGGAATCTAGTTCATTTTGTGAAAGTGATATTTCATACTTGAAATAAAGACTAATAAATTCTGTCAAACAGAAGGTGAACTCACCGTTTGTAAGGATGTTGATGGTTTAATGACAGCAATGAACATGAAGTATGTTCCCGAAGAATGGCAACTATTTATAGATGTTTGTAAGGATCAAAAAGGTTAGCCTTAAGGCTGTGTTATTACAAAATGGAAATATGCTGCCTTCAATATCTCTTGTGTATGCAGTCCACAAAAAAGAAATATACGCAAACACAGAGAACATCTCTTAGGTGTACACTATCAGAAGTATGAGTGGCAGATATGTGGCAATTTAAAGGTAATTGCCATTTTATTAGGACCACAAAAGGGTTACACTAAGTATTGTCTTTCTCTGCGAGTGGGATAGGCATTCCAAGTATGCACTACAAGAAGAGGAGTTGGCTTCAACAAAAAAAAAAAATCAATAACATCTGGAATGAAGAATGTAGCATTTGAACCTCTAGTAGATCCAAATAAAGTTTTGCTTCCACTGCTACACATCAAACCGGGGCTCATGAAAAATTTTGTGAAGGTTTTGGAAGTGAATGGTCCTGCATTCACATACTCGCAAGAGAAATTCCCAAGACAGTGCAGAGATTAAGGCAGGCATTTTCATTAGTGCACAAATAAAGCAACTTTTCAAAGACAAACAGTTTGAATGTGTCCTTAGCGAAAGTGAAAAATCAGTTAAATTTAAATTAAATTTGTTATTTTAAGCTTTTAAAAAAATGAACCGAATGAAATAAACAATGACACTATATAAAGATGCAGTTTATTTTTGACCTGAGAATCTTTAAGCCTTTTGAAATGTTTTGACTGTTTTTCTAAGAAATGTTAAAGCCGGCAACCACAGACAGCTTGTGTAAGATCTTATTACTTATTACAAAAAACTGGGGTGCAACTTGTCATTGAAGATGCATTTCTTGCACTCACACCTGGATGTCTTCACGCCAAACTGTGGTGCCGTCAGTGACAAACATGGTGAGTGTTTCCATCAAAACATCACAGTGATGGAACAAAGATACAAAAGCAAATGGAGTGCCACCATGTTAGCCAATTATTGTTGGATGGTGAAAAGGGATGCTCTTGAAGCTGAATACAAGCGAAAGGCCCTGTGTTTGATACAGATATGTCTGTAGCTACATCTTACTGCCATATAAATAAAAAATACATTGTATAAATATAAAAAAACTACTTTTTTTTGAAAACAAGAGCCAATCTGCCATTTTAAGCCCTATTTTCGTGTTTAGCACCCCAAAATCTATCAAATAAAATTACTTTCATACCCGTAACATATATCACCCAAAATTTGTTGTTCAGTGTAATGTCTAATCCTTTATTAAATTTATTCATACCCATGGCAAAACCTGACTGATGCCTGAACACGAACAGATTTTTATAATTTTATATGTATTCAGCTGATCACACAAAGCTGCCTCGTAGCATGCATTTATTTTTTTAAACCTCCTGTTCTGACATAAATGTGCAGTTCTAAAAATATCTGTGCAGCTGCAAGCCGTTTTATTTGAATAGATACAGTAAAGTTTGCACATTTCTAAAAAAAATTTTAAATATTCAGTGTCTTGCACCGATAAAATTTTTTTTTTTTAAATCCTGAAGGTAAGTCACAATTCACAGCTGGATTAACTCCAAAGTGAAATGCATTGTGTATTCCAAAAAAATGTTCCCAAGAAAGGAATTTGTATATATGCAAAAAAAGGTGCATCTCAAACTCATGTAAGTCAAGGGACACCTGTATTGGCTATTGACAATTTTTGCATTCTAGGACCTTTTTTCATTACGAAAAGAGGTGGGGGGAGGGATCTCTGCAAATGTATATAGCACATAAAAAAAATATATACAGTGAAACTTCCCTTTAACGGACAGCCATGGGGAACGAAAATGTGTCCGTTAGAGAGAAGTGTCCGCTAACAAGAAGTCTGAGGGAGAAAAAAAAAAAAAAGAAAGAAAGAAAAATTGTTAAACGTTTAATGTAAAATTAAATTAAATTATATACAGATTTTGCACAATATTTTTGTAAATAATATACATACAATTGTGCTATGCATATTATGACTTTATCTTAAGAAAAATACATACAGTAATCACTTATTTTCTTCTGCACCTTCTTCCGGCTGATAATTTTGTTTTCAACATTTGTTTGGAGTGAAGAAACCATCGAAAGTCCTTCAGTATCTTCTTCAGCGGCGGAAAACATTTTTAAACGATTGATTTGTATGAGCGCGTCTTCTATTTTCATCGGTGGTTCATCGTTAATATGTTCTTCGACAGAATGACCTCCTTCCATTTCTTCATCCTCATGAGGAACTTCTTGAAAAATATCGATGATAATGTCGTTGATATCTAGAGCACCATCTTCTGTAGTGAGGTTTGAGTCTATATCTTTGTAGCCAGGGTCACTTGTAGCGGAAATATCGTACATTATCAATAGATGTTGAAGTTCTTGTTCTTCTTGGTGCTCCACATTGCTGTTCACAACTTCAATTTTTGCGTTTGAGAAGCCAGACTTTACAAAACAGTTCACGACAGTTTGTTTTCTAATTGCGTTTACTGAAGAGGAAATCCATTGAATCGCATCTAGGATGCTGATTTTCTTTGCAAGGTCACTCGCACATGTTACATCGTTCATGTTTGCAATGAGATGTCTTAAAACACGTTTTCTGTAGTGAAGTTTAAAATTTTTTATTATCCCTTGATCCAAGGGCTGACACTCTGCAGATGTGTTTGGTGGCAGAAAAAGGATTTGAATGTTGGACAATTCAATGTGTGGGTGAGATGCAGCATTATCCATGAAAAGAATAATTTTTTTGTTTTGACGAATCATGTTTTGGTTAAAGTGACTTATCCATTCGCTCGTGATATCTCGTGTCATCCACGCTTTTTTATTAGACTTCCAGTCAACATCCAAAGGATTCAACTTTATGCCCTTGAAACAACGAGGATTTTGTGGGTTTCCTATAACAAGAGGTTGTTCAAAGTCTCCCAGCATATTTGCACACAATAGTACAGTCAAGCGTTCCTTAGAAATTTTTCCGCCCTGGCACTTTTCGTTTTTTAGTCAGGAAGAGCTTTAAAAAAACAACCGTTATGTCACAATTGTAAATATCCTTAGCTTCAAAATCACGACATAAATCTTCCAATTTGATGGTCCACTCTGTTACAACCCCAGTATCAACAGATCCACCTTCACCACTTACGGTTTTCCAAGAAATTTTATGCCGAGTTTTGAACTTGTCTAGCCATCCCACAGAAGCTTTGAACTCATTTACTCCCATAGATTTTGCAACCTCCAAAGCCTTTTCCCTAATAATAGGCCCATTAATGGGAATTTTTTTAGCATGTGCGCGACAAATTTGAAGTCCAACAGTTTTCGGGAATGATTTTTGAACCTTATCATTTATGTGTTGCCAAAATTGTTTGAGCAGTTCATTTTTTTTCTTTAGGATGTCGCTTACCTGCGTCTTCCCGATTTTGAATTTTACAGCGAGATTGCGAACACTATTTTTTTGCCGATACGCATTAATGAGTTCGACTATCTTTTAAAGTTAAATGTTTACAAGAAGACATTGTGCACTTCACACGACACTGAAAAGACGAAAGGCCGACCATATTTCCCCCTCCCTGCACACACCGAATTCATCAGAAGTTTTACACGTGCCTTAAAATTCTTGAAAAAGGGTTTAGAACTGCGACGTAAACCTTGATAAAATTCAGAGAATCAGAAATAGAAAATAAACACACGATTGAGGCAATACGTGGAAGAAACGTTCCTAGAAAAAGGGCCGTGAGCTCGCCCGCTGTCCGTTATGGGGAGATCAAATTAAGTGCTAATCTAAACGAAACAGTGCAGATTGCCTGTCTGCGTCCGTTACAGAGAATGTCCGCTAGACAGAAGCTGCAAACACGTTAAAACCAATGGAGGTGAGTTGGGGAATTTGAAAATGTCCGTTGTAGAGAGGAGAAGTTTCACTGTATATATATTAATGCCACTTAAATAAACATTGCAATTAAAAGATATTTAAAGATAAAAAAAATCCCACCTAAATATACTCATCAATATATATGAAATAAGAGATGTTCACTTATTGTCACAATACACAACGTTTAAACCTGGACAAATATAAAACGGCACAAGTGAATTAGGGAAAGCATGAAGATATGGCTACTGTCGAATAGAAAAAATAAAACTAAAATCTATTAAATCATACACTTTGACTATGTTGTTTTCTTTTCTAAATATGAGCAGAGCCACAAGTTGGAGGTTTTAAGCCATGTTGATACATTTGGTAGGTTGGTATTTGGAATACCTAACAAACATAGATATTCAAAAAAACGTGACAACTAGATTGCAGACTGCAAGAAAAGTTAATTTTTTGTAAAAGACACATTTCTAGAAATCTTCCAAGCAAAACTAAAAGTTGGCAATAATGTATATCCAGTGTTTGCACAGTAATAGATTGTTTATTTACATAAATGATGGGATGATATCTATAAATACAGATTGTTGCCTTTTAACAAATCCTGAGGATAGAGTGACAAAATACTATGTAATCTTGACTTCGAATTGAAATTGCTCTCTTAATTGATTTTTTAATTAATTAGAACTGGAAATATAATTATTCATATCAAAAATATATATGTACATTTCCTAAGCTATAGAGCTTTTAAAATTATAATTGCTTTTATAATTATCAAATAAGAAATGTGTAATAGAGGATTTCATCAGTGAAATTGCTTATGGTTTATTTATTTATTATTATTTTTTTATTATTAATCAGCATTTAGAAATTGTTCTATGGACAAATGTTAAAACAAAACTGCACAGTATAACATGAATTTCCATAGCACTGCTATGTTTTATTAAATATATTTTAACACCACAAACAAGTATAAAGATATTTAAGTATCTCAATTACAAAAATGATTTCATACACTCCTCAAGCAATCTGGTTGGGCTGATTGGATTAGCTCAGAGATGTATGCTGTCTTAATTTTATGTTAATATTATTTTTTTTTTTTCAGGGTAAAGCACCTTTAGTAGTTTCTCAGTATAAAAAAGCACCTTGGGTTTCAAGTTCATTGATTAAAGTTATTACTGGCTCATCCAAGAAACCCACTTTTGAAAGAATATGCTTCACTGTATAACTCTATTCACAGGAATGTGTAATATTGGATTTAAGAAACTAATAAAGAATCAATAGGATAAGTAAGATAAACACCATATCTCTAACTTAATATCCACCTCTAGTCTCTAGCAACAATATGCTTATATTACAAGCACATGCCTTATATTTAACACAACTGAGAAAACTGATTCAGGACCTTTCCAATTCCCTTCACCTGTTGAATATATAACTTGACATTCTCATCTCATTCTATAAATAAAAAAAAAATAAACAGGAAGTTTGACTACAGCTATTTAAAATGGATAAAACAGAAGTATATCACAGCTGCATGCAGTTTTGAAGTTACTACTTCCTTGAAAAAGCATGCTGATATTCTGGCTACTGGAATTTCAGGAAAGACATTGACTTTAAAACAAAAGTTTTGTATTCATAAAACTTGACATGCGGATTAAATATAAAAATATATGAGCAACACAGTAGTCTGTCAATAGCAACAGGCTTCCAAATAATTTCAGTATTTTATTTTAAAAAATATTCTAGTGCTTTGAATTATTGTATCACATAGAATAAGGTAAGAAACAAATGGTTGTAGCATAACTACTTATTAACTACTCACAAAGTAATGCTCAGCTAATTCATACAAAAATGAGTGTTATATTTGAATAATTTTTCTAAATGAAATTTTAGAAAATAATTTGGTGTTTCTCTTTAGGAACATATAATTGAATTTACTGTCTCTACACTCTTTTATAGCGGTATAAGAGAAAACTTAGTTTTTATTTTAAAAAATTTGTATGCACAATAATTCAAAGGAAAAACAACCATTTCCCACTCTGAATGCTGCATCAGATTTTCTCTCATGCTTCTCTAGAATACATATATCTACAGAAACAAAGAAGAGAAAAAAATTGTGTGTATGCTGAGCACGCGTAGCAGAAGTTAAGTGAAACTTCTTTAGAATCTTGAAACATTTATGAAATACGGTAGAGAATGATGAAAGAAATATTTTGGTTTTTAAATCAGACTGCTAGAAGCTGAGATATGGCGATTTAAAACGTAAACGCGACAAGCGTGCGAGTTACACCGTGGCTGTGCTGTAGGGCTACTGATTGCGTTGTGTTGCTGTTATGTCATTTTGTGGTGATTTTTGTCAATCCATGGATGCAAGTTACTTCCATGTGAAAACTGCTTGAGTCATGCCTAAAGAAGTTTCACTTCAAAAAGTCATCTATGCTAAACAAGACTGTGACATAAGTAATTACTAAAGGAAAGATTTTCCAACCAACATTCATCACTGTGCCTACATTGATAAACATCATCACTATAACTTTGATGACCAAGGAGTAGTCATAGTGATGATGTTTACCACTTACATGTCTCCATTACATTCCACTGTTTCTGGAATACAAAAATTAAAATGCTTATATTTATGTAGTAAAAAATTGAGAAAAGTCTCCATGACCTGACTGCACAGCCATTTTAATTTTGTTCCAAAAAGTTTCTGGACTAGTCACATTTCAACCTGCATCTACAAACACAAAATTATGTTTTGCTGCTATACGCATTTGAAGTACATTTATTTTATAATTTTTGAGAGTGAAGAATGTCAAATATGGAACATTGTGCAAACAAAATTTTGACAACACCTAGGAAAATCTGCTTCTGAAACTGAAAATGATGTGTCATGTTTAAGGAGAAGATTCTCCATCATCTACTACCATGTGTGAATGGCATCATAGATTCAGAGGGAAGAAAAAGTTAAGGAGACAATGACTGTGCTGGAAGACCTTTAACTGCTATGGCCAAAAAACTGAAACCACCATTGACTGCTGAAGCACATGGAATTGTTTAAACAATCTGGACACACACTGGTTGATCAGCATGTTGTTTTGGATGCTTACCGACAATCAATGCAATGAGCAGATGATAATTTGTGATAATCTGATAACAGCACCTCATAGTGATTTAGTGTTCCTAGATTACATCATCACCAGGGATGAAACATGTTTTCTCTATGACCTACAAACAAAGGAGGGCAACTGACTTGGATTTTACCTTATTCACTGTAATCAAAAAAAATTTTGGCAGGTCAAAAGAAAAAAGTGACATTGGATTTTTTTTTTATTCCCTCAACCATTGTGTACTATGAATTCATTCTTCAAGGTGCTACTGTGAATAAGGAAAGATACATATGGGTGTGGTGTTGGCTATGAGAGGCAATTTGACAAGTGTGAGTCCAGGAACTGTTTTGATATACCATGTATAATGCCAGTCATCTAAGAAGTTTATATTGTTTTAAATGTATGCCTACACTGCTTTTGGATTAGTTTTATCAGTCTGTTGTTATGTAAACCACAAGAATTGATTTTTATTTCCCAACTTGGTCACTCTGAACCTTTCAATTTTATATCTCAGTGGGCAGTTCAAAATTGAACATGATTTTTATTTCTTTCAAACAAAGGGATCTCTCTCTCCCCCCCAAATCTGCAGCTTATGGGTTAGATGGATCTCACATAAGTTCATCATTTGTCTAAGCAAGAGCTGTATAATTTTTAACTTAATCTGTCACATCACACGACAGAGTATGCTAAAAATAATAGAGTTAACAGATGACCCACTTATGTGAGTTTCACTTAACTTGTAGGCTGCAGTTGCAGGATCTTTGCTATAAAAAGATAGAAATCTTGTTCATTTTGTGAGACTTTTCAGATGAGAAATTTTATATCATTTTTATTTTTTGCTTAACCCTTGAAAATTTTATAAGTTATCTTATTTGGTTATAGTAGTCAGATAGTTCCACACTGCAAGAAATACTGAAGGCCATAAGTGTCAAATAAAGGTTGGAAGTAACAGATGTCATTAATAGTCAGATGTATAGATTATGAGGGATTTAGCATCAAATACTGTCAAGAGGACTTATCTTTTTTTAGGAAAGTGAACACTGCATTTATATCAGAGCTGTTGTCCAAGATTAGTCTCAAAGTAGAAGTGATTTGGGCTGCATGCTTTAATAAGAATGTAGTTAAGGGGGACAGTCAACTATGATATGCTGGGTTTGAGAATTGAGTATGAAAGTGTGGACAGAATTTCTCCTGTTCAGAAACAGTACTAAGATGAAATCTTTTCTTTAATAAAAATATAACTTTTGTCATTGCTGACATTCCTGGTATATTAGCCTTAGGGCCTTGATACCTAATTTATATAAAGTATCCACTAAAAATAATAATTCATACAATCAGTATATCTGGCAGCAATTCCATTCAACAAACCAAAGAGTGACTATGACTTGAAGAGATTACATTAATTCTACTGGTGATATGCCCAGAAAAGTTCTGTAATTCACAATATGTTTAAACTCTCTATAACAATTTCATATTAGTGTGCTCAACATATATCCAGAGATATTTTTGAGTGCTGTGTTAAAGCATTTAAAAGCAGTTATTATTGCTGGAAGATGGCAGCATACAGAATATTAGCACAGAGATTTGCATTGTTTATTTATCTATGCTAAAATGTAAAAATTGTGTTCTTAAAAAAAAAAGTTGCCACCAAAGGAGTTAAATTTCTAAAAACTAATTTTAATAGAAGACATAAATAAAAAATATCATTATCTTCTTGAAAAATTATTTTTTTCTGTTGTGAATGACAGACCAACTCCATTAAATAAACATTGTGTCACAACATAATAAAGGTCAGAATGTAATTTCAATATATATGATTAAAATCAATTTAAACTAATATGCTTTAATCACAGGTTTGCTATTTTTTCCCCCCCATCAAATATCTCTTTCTAAAGATGGAGGAATTGCTGAGATATAATTCCCATTTGTCAGTCGTTGCGAAGGACAAAGCATACAGACTGAAAATAACAAGATTCAAAATTACTGAATGTGTCTAACCCTATGAAGGTTAAAGATACAGAAAAATATAATATTTAACAACAGTTTCTCCGAACACACTAAAAATAACATTCTATAAATTTGATAAGGTGAGCGATTCTTGTAGACCAGCTTTATAAAGTAAAGATTACATTTTATAAAATTAGTCCAAGAAAAAATTGAAACAATATTTACATCTATTTACAAAGGTAAAAAAATAACATACATAATTCTAATATTCATATTTTATAAACATTGTAAGTATTCTTCCTGGCAGCTATTAGTACATCATCGAGGGTTATCTCTGGAGCTTTTAAAGCGGCTATTTGGGCAGCAACATGTATTACCATTCCAGGATGGGACCATTTCCAAGTTCTCGTCAGCTGAAGCTTTTAAATAAATATAATTTTGAGTAACAAAATGAAATTCAAAATATACCATAAGAATTACATCATTAATAAACTTTATATTATATATCTCAAAATTTAAATATAATGTACCAAAACAGAAAAAAATGTGTTAAAAAACCCATCTGATGCAAAAATACATGTACATGGGTAACATTTAACATAAAAAAAAAAAAAAACTGATCCACATAATAGAATGACCTGATAATTAAAAATTTATAAAACAAGTGTATCTTGGAAAATAGTAGAATGTTAAATTATCTATTATAAAAACATTCAGAGTTTAATAGCTTATTTTGAAAACAGCTTGCCGATATCAGTGAACTTTTATTTCAAACAGAATGCACTTAGAAATGGTAAAGATTTTTCAAGGGTAATACCACTTAGGGTAAGATTACTTTCAAAAACATTTACCATCAGTGTTCAAGAATACATAGACCAGGAGCTGGCAATTTATGGCAATTAATACTTAATTTATGGGAAGTCAAAATTTTTTTACTAAGAATACTAATAGCTTCATAGAATCAGGAATTTTATAGAATTTTACTAATAGCTTCATAGAATCAGGATATGTAACAGAAAACCGAAGAGAGTAAATATGATTATAACAGATTACATTAGAGTTACTAAAGACTAAGTCTAACAGAAAACAAACACAATGCGGCAGGATATTTTTTTCTACTATGAAGTCAAAGATGGCAACCCTATTAAGCAAAAGTATTGTGCCATAACAAGAAAAGATATGTATGATTCAATATGTATGATTAATAATTTTCTTCATTTAAAATTTATCAAAGCATTTACTCCATACTTAAATATTCTTCTCTTCTCTTTTAACATTGATTGTAGTATTTTTGATTATTTTAGTTATGCCATTTCCCTCATTTTGAGATTCTTATCTAAATATCAAAATATTTTTCCATCTCTGTGATACCTGGTTTCTATATCTTCTCAAAATTTTTATTTAGTGTCTCACACACATTTATGTGATTGTCATAGTTTAAAATTACCAAAAGTGTATTTAAAAATTTTAGAATGTAGCTTGAGAGCTACATTCTTATTTTTGTTTTTGGCAATTTTTTTTTACCCAACTTAAAGATATTATTTGAAAAATAAGGAATCAATTAACACTAAGCCTATAAGTGACAAATAAAAATAAGGTTCATAATAAAAATCATTACAGTATTATAATTTTTATTTACTTTACTTTTGAGCAACTATCTAAATCTAAAAAAAAATTCCTATAATTTTTTGAAGTTAAGCATATTATAATTAGAACCATAAATTCACAGTTAAAAGGGGGGAAAATCACATACCACTTTTGGTACAAAAAAGGGTGCATCAGTTTCCAGGAGAAAACGATCAAGTGGAATATTTCTAACTGTGTCATGAAGATCAGTGGCTGATGGAAATGTCACCAAACCAGTGAAGCCTAAATAGAGATTGGGAAATGCATCTAACCACAGTTTTGCCTCCTGCCATCCTCCAGTAAAGCAGTGTCTATGGATGAGATGATCATATGGTACCACCTAAAAGTGAAACTGATGTTAATAAATTTTTCAAATTAAATATCAAAGTAACTGTATAATGAATATTATATATTTTAAATGGAACTTCTTAATTTCTAATCCTTTGTTACGATTTAGTCAGTTTTAAAATTTTGCTATGCTTATTTAGGAGGTATAGAGTCTAATCATGATAGCAAACCTGTCTATGGGATATAGGGTCAATCTTGCATATTTTTAGGTTTAGACAATTTTTCATCTGGGCCTTTGTCCATTCTGAGTGCTGAAAGTGTGCATTGCTTCATCTTTTCTTTTTTATTTTCTGTTACTTCATTTTATTTTTTGGTGGTTTGGTATACAGGAGCAGAATCACATCTTCCCAAGTTCAACCTTAACTGATGGGTCTTGTCCTGACATCTTCGTATCTGACTAAATTTGTATTTTAAGCCACGGTGGGCACTATTATTATTATTTTCATACCACATCATTAATTTTCGTTTACTTTTTGCCATTGCAGTTATTGATATTACTATTATGTTCTGAGTTTAATATATGACAGCAAAATTAGAGACATTTATTTATTTTTCCCTACAGTTCCACACCCCCAGTGATCACTCAATTGTGACCAACTACCTAATACAGCATTAGGCCACCGTTCTCACAGATAACAGCCATTATTTGCCTAGGCACCGACTCCTCTAGACATCTTAAAATATCTGTAGCAATCTGCAAGGCTTTCCACAGTATCGGAATAGATGATGATAGCATGTCAATATGCCTCAATTCCCATTCCAAAACATTCCACAGGTGTTCCATTGGATTGAGGTTAGGCAAATTTGGAGGCCAATCAAGATGGGTGATATCTTCACTGTGTTCCTGAAATCACTCGTGCACAGTGTGGGCCTGATGACATGGCTCATTATCGCTTTGGAAGATCTCGTTTCTGTCTGGGAAAAAAATGCATCTTGGCAGGGTACACATGGTCTCCTAAGGACTGCTGGTAGACCTCACCAGTGAACTGTTGTTTCATACAAGCCAGGGATCCTAGTTCTTGCCAGTAAAATTAGCCTAATTTTTAAGCAACCACAGCTGCCTGCCTGCATAGCGGGCACCATGCATGATAGGTCCATGGATTCAGGTTGCTCGTGCCACACACAAAAGCATCCATCAGCATGTTGCACTAGGTATCTGGACTCATCCGACCAGCACACTTGTTTACAGTTCTCTGGTGTCCAACCAGTGTATTGTTGACACCACAGCATTCACCACTGACAATGATCAGCAGTGAGGAGATGGCATTTCTGGAGTTGTCTGCTTTGGAACCCTATACATATGGGGTTCCAAAGCAGACAACTCCAGAAATGCCATCTCCTCACTGCCTCAAAGCAGACAACTCCAAATTATGTGGAGCCTCATCATTTGGGATATTGTCCTTGCATTCTCCATACTGTATTGCAATATCAATTGTTGCACAGTGACCTGCCATTGAGCCCATACAATGTTCCACCCTTAGTTCACCATGAACATCCATCTTGCATAATCCTTTACCATTCTGTTGGTAGGAGGTAGTTTGACCCATTCAGCACCATTCTTTGTATGCCTTAAACACAGCAGGTAGTGAGCAACAGACAAATGTGCTATTTGCAATATAGGAAGCACCCATCACACAAGCTCCAACAATAATGCCTTTTTGAAACTCCATGATATCTTTGCTATGTCCCACAACTGCCATTTTATTACTTTGACTTGCATGCCCAGATGCATATTACCACTGCTCTAGTGTATGAGGCTGTTTGGCTTTTTATGTGTTATGAGCCGACCGGGCTAGCCGAGTGGGTAAAGTACCTGCCCGGCAACCCAAAGGTCGCGGGTTCGATTCCCGCCTCGGGCTTGGATCAAAGTACTGCAAAAACCTTGGGAGGTGCAATATGGCCACAGAAGCCGATGCGCCAACAACTACCAAATCAAAAAAAAAAAAAAAAAAAAAAAAAAAAAATGTGTTATGTGGCACAGTCCACTATGGATGGGGTGGTCACAATTCAGTGATTATTGTGTGTGTGTACTGGTCAATTGATTTAATGCTTCAATATTGGTCGATTTAATCTATTTTCTGGTATTTATTTATTAATGTTATTTATTTATAGGTATTTAAGTGTATATGAACAGGTTAACAAGTTAGCATATGTGGGCTAACTTTAGCCTGGGGGCCTGTAAATGCAATGGTAATAATAAATGAAGTTAAAAATATATATACTAATGGTATTAAGCAATACAAATTTCAATAAAATTTTCGAGTAAAACATCAAATAACATTCTTTCACCTGGTCATCTATCTGCTATTTCATCGGGGGGCTTTGAGCGGATTGATAGCCAGACTAAAGGAATGTCTCATACCTACCCGTTTGTGTTATTAGATATCAAATAACAGAATATTTAATCTCATACCTACCCGTTTGTGTTATTAGATATCAAATAACAGAAATGGGTAGGTATGAGACATTCCTTTAGTCTGGCTATCGATCCACTCAAAGCCCCCCGATGAAATAGCAGATAGATGACCAGGTGAAAGAATGTTATTTGATGTTTTACTCGAAAATTTTATTGAAATTTGCATTGCTTAATACCATTAGTATATATTTTTTTAACTTCATTTATTATTACCATTGCATTTACAGGCCCCCAGGCTAAAGTTAGCCCACATATGCTAACTTGTTAACCTGTTCCATATACACTTAAATACCTATAAATAAATAAATAACATTAATAAATAAATACCAGAAAATAGATTAAATCGGCCAATTAAATCAATTGACCAGTATTATTTCATGCACGTATGTCAAATTGCCACATGACAATAGCATTAACATAGCACGTGATAAAGAAATAATCATATACACTTTACTAGAATTTAAATCATAAGCTTTAATAAGAACACAATATATATATGTTTTTATATAGTAATTGTTTTTAATAATCATAATTCTAATGTAAAGCATATTCAGTTATTTATGTATTTATTCTAATTCAAAAATTTTGAATGTGTTGGATTGATAGTTTTCAAAATTCACAAAAAGAAAGGGAGCAACAAAACTTTTTTTGCACACAGGCACAAGAATACCTTTTCACAGTTCTGGTGTAGAATTGGTATTAGTAAGATTAAAAGATACGGGTTTTTTATCTGCATCATCAAAAAATATATAATAATAATTAATATAAAAAACAATTTTAATTAAATTTAAAAAAATGATAAAAACAAAATATTCCCACTATTCCCATTCCCACAAGGTAATCACCCAATTCTGCTTTTAATTTAGCCAGACTCTTCCTCTGCCACATTGGAAAGCAACTTACTCCCGTGTTTGAAAACCTGTTGCACATAGCTGAACGTCATGAAATCCATGTTTATATTATTCCCTGAGATTTTCTATTTACGCCTTCCTGGTTTCTTATCTCAACCTATGAGGGAGAACAGGTGGCCTTCCTCATTTGTTTTATGCAATCCCTTGCAGTTCTTTATACATCTCCCCTTAGATGTCCAGTTGTCAAACTTTGCATTCCACATCACAAGACTGCAGCAATAATTCAGACACAGCATGGGTTTGTTAAGGGAAAGTCTTGTCTGACAAATTTGATTGGATACTATGATGTGGTTACAAAGGAACTAAATGCAAAAAATAATTTTGATATCATATATTTGGATTTCAGGAAAGCTTTTGACACTGTTGTGCATGGAATATTACTGTACAAATTGGAGCAGTATGGTATTAAGGGTAAATTGCTACAATAGATAAAAGGATGGTTGAGTGGGAAAAGACAGACTGGTAATCAATAGACGCTGCTCTGCGTGGACTAATGTTATTAGTGGAGTCCCAGAGGGTTCGGTGTTGGGCCCACTGTTGTTTTGTATATTTATCAATGATATTGATGAAGGTATATCAGTCTTAGTGTCAAAATTTGCAGATGATACAAAGGTTGGCAGGGTTGTTAACGACAGTAATGGCAGTGTGTTCTGCAACAGGATCTAGAAATTTTGGGTAGATGGGTTGAGAAGTGGCAACTGAAGTTTAACATTGGCAAATGCAAAGTACTGCATATGGTTGGAAGTAACCCCAGAGGAAAGTACCAACTGTGTGGTACTACACGTAGGGTGGTAGAAAATGAAAAAGACCTGGGAGCGATTGTGCAGTCAGATATGAAGTTTTCTGAGCAATGCAGACAGGCTGCCAGAGCAGGTCACGGGGTATTGTCAATGATATATAGGAATTTTGCTAGCAAGGAAAAGGAGGTAATTATCCCTTTGTATAAGGCAGTACTCAAGGCGTGGTCAGGCCACACCTTGAGTACTGCATATAGGTCTGGAGGTCTCATTTTAGGAAGGATGTAGAGTTGCTTCAGCGTATACAGAAAAGGGCAACAAATCGGTGCTCTTACCAAGAAAGGCTTAAGTTCTGCAAATTGCAGCAACTGGAGACTAGGTACCTGTAAGGTGATCTGATTGAGGTGTACAAGGCCTTGAATGGGTTGAGCATGCTGAATTCTGATGGGATTCTTCTGCTTGCTCAGATTACGAACCTGAGGGGACATAATTTCAAATTAAGGAAAGACAGATGTAGAATAGGTGTGTGGAAATTTGCCTTTAGTCAGCGGGTGGTTAATTGCTGGAACAAACTTCCATCTGTCATTGTGGAAGTTGATAGCTTAAATAAATTCAAGGAGGAACTGGACAAACTTTTAGAGGGAATGGTTGTGTGAAATTGTTGTTTTTTATTTTTTTTTGTGGCTGATGATACATATGGTTGCTTTCTTGCATCATATGCCTCTATTACTACTACATCTTCCAAGTCATTCTTCATATGAGCATTGATTTTTACTTATCACTAATCTAGTTACTTTTTTTTTTTTTTTTTTAAGTGCTGTCTCCAGACTTGAATACAACATTCCTAATGTGATTTAACATTATCCTTGTTTTTTTTTTGTTAGTTGTTGGTACATCAACTTCTGTGGCCATAATGCACCTCCCAAAGTTTTTGCATTTTACATTGATCCAAGCCCAAGGCAGGATACTAACCTGTGACCTTTGGGTTGCCAGGCAAGCACTTTACCCACCTGGCTAGCCCGGTCGGCTCATATCCTTGTGAAGAGGATAATGATATCCTCCCCACTAGTAAAGGTCCTATAAATCATGGACAGGATACCATGTGTCTTCCTAACCACCTGTTTACACTGCATGGAAAATTTCATGTCAATCTGAATAAGTCTTTTTTTAGGAAACAGAAAGGATTTCTGTTTCTCAAATGCATAACCTTATAATGAGAATCATTAAATTTTAGTTATCTTTTCAGATCATATATGCAACTGATCCAAGTCTTTTCAAAGCATCGTGGTCTGGCTTGAATTGTTAACCACCCTTCCATCTTCAGATCATTGGCAACTTTGATAGCTTCCTTTGTCAATACCATTTATGAAAATTAGTATTAATAAATGATGAAAGAAAGTAAGCTTATACGGCATTAGCTGAAAGCAACTTTCCACAAATCTATCCTGCAACTATCCTTCCTCAATTAAAATTTGTCTCCTCATGTGTGTTGTTTGAGCAAGAAGGATGCCATCAGCATTTAGCTTATTCAAATCATTCAAAGCCCAAAACACTTCAATCAGATCTCCTCATAGGTACCTAGTCTCCAGATGCTGAAATTTGCAGAACTGAAGCTTTTCTTAGTAAGAGCACCCCTTTGTTCCATTCACTAATCTCACACTGCCCTTATGTGCACCTATTCTAACAGTTCTATATCCTTCCTAAAATGAGGTTTCCAGACCTGCATGCAGTACTCAAGATGTGGCCTAGCTATTACCTTACATATACAAGGAGGTGACCCAACACAAAGCTCTGAGAGCTCCCACTTGTTACGCTGATCCACTCTGAAGACTGAACAATTATGACAATCCTCTGTCTCCTATCCTTTAGCCAGTCTGTGATTCAATATAGGATCTTACCCATAACTGCAACTTCTTCCAGTTTATAGTAACCTACCACAAAAGTCAGTCACTAGCTTATAGTTACCCATCTTCTCTTTAGCACCACCCTTATAGATTGGGGAGATTTTAACACTTCTCCCGTCAAGAGGATTTTTCCAGAATCTAATGGCACTTTCATTAACATTCCCAATGGTCTGATACACTCTGAACATATATCACCCTCCCCCTGCAGCCATGTCCTCCTTTAATTTCAATGGCATTCCTAACAACTGCTTCTCTGTGATCATTATACCACTTATTTTGTAGCAATCTGACTCCCTAACATTCTATAAAGATTCATGCTTGCTTTTTTACCATAAATATCTCCCTGAGAAGTTTCTGATTAACTCATTTGCTATTTTTGCTGGGTCTTCCACTGTATCCATAAGGGACCTACTTGATTTACTTTTTTTTTTTTTTTTTTTTTTTGTGTATTCACATATGAGAACTCCCTATTCCCATTCTTAGCTCTCTTTGATAATGCTTTCTCATAATCAGCTTTAGTCTTACCCCACTCTGTTACATATTCTTTTATAATTTCCATACAAATCAGAATCAAATATTTTTGCTGGGTCTTCCACTGTATCCATAAGGGACCTACTTGATTTATTCTTTTTTTTTTTTTTTTTTTTTTTTTTGTGTATTCACATATGAGAACTCCCTATTCCCATTCTTAGCTCTCTTTGATAATGCTTTCTCATAATCAGCTTTAGTCTTACCCCACTCTGTTACATATTCTTTTATAATTTCCATACAAATCAGAATCATGTGACTATCCATAACTGTACCATTATGTTGTTTATGTCATCCATTTGGCACAATACTTTTACGGAACTTAACTGCTGGTACTAATATGTTTGTGACTTAGGGAATAAATTGCTTGAATATTTCCAATAGCATACTTGTATCTGGTAACATATAGTGGTCTTTCTAGTTAATCAACCAAAAAAAAAAAAAAAAAAAAATCTCTCTTTTTCACTATATTCCCCACTCTTGAAATTGAAGCTCCCACCTTTACCTTTGACTACATAAGTTTCTTTGGATATAACCCATTTCATGGTATTCTGCTCTGTCTACTACCGATTCCCCAATTGTGAAGTTTCTCATACAATTAGGCTCTTTAGTGAGAACCAAATCTAGGATGATAGAGCCCTTTCTACTCTCTCAGACTTACTTGCTGGGATCAGCAATCCTCCAGTTTGTTCAAAAAACTGTTACCACATAGTATATTTCTGGTCCTTGTATTCCATCAGTAAGAGCGGCCTGTAATGGGACAATTGTAAATTGTACTTATTAGTCCAATCAATCTATATAAAGAGATTCTTGTCATACTCCTCTTCTTCATCTTCACCTTCTTCCCACATTTATATGGGGTCGGCATTTCCGTCCTTAATTCTTTTCCTCCATTCCTCTCCATCCTCTCTCTTTTAAATCCTCTGCCACCTTGTCCTTCCATCTCAGCTTAGGTCTCCCCTCTTCCTCTACCCTATCACCTCCAACTTTTCACAACTCTTCCCCACATACTCCTCACTTCTTCATTCCACATGTCCAAGCCACCTCAACCTAGATTCCTGCATTTTTTTACTCAGAGGCACCACCTTAACCGTACCTCCGATGTAGTCATTTCTTATCCTGTCCTTCCTCATCACACCACACATCCATCTTAGCATCCTCATCTCCACCACTTCCATCTTCTTCTCCTAGGCTCTCGTAATCACCCATGTCTCAGCACCGTACATCAATGCGGGTCTAACCACAGTTTTATACACTCTTCCCTTCATTCTACAATTTATTTTCTTATCACACAGCACCCCACTCATCTTTCTCCAGTTCAACCATTCACATTGCACTCCATGCTGTATTTCTGCACTCAATCCTCCATCCCTCTCAACGTTCGATCCCAGATACTTAAATTTCGAAACTGATGGTAGCTTTTCCTCCTGCAGTTTTATTGAACTCTTATCTTCTTCACTCAATACCATATATTCTGTCTTTGTTCTACTTATCCTCATGCCTCTCTCTTCCAACACTTTCCTCCATTCCTCCAATTTCTTCTCTACCTTTCCTTGTGTTCCACAGGCTTTTTCTCCATTGTAGTGTGTGCTTGCCAATGTCCCACAGCTTCTCAGTTATGGTGTGGTATGTTTGTCAGGCAAGATTAGCTGTGGGCCAGATGGTCTCTGGCAAGAACCAACACTACTATTTGTATCCAGAGAAACCTGGGTTTCATATGATTGTCTAGCAGTTTATATTAGGACAAAGATCTTGTTCTTCCCGTTCAGAGAATCATGTGTCATCAGAGAATAATACCAGGCAGAATTAGCAAACACAACATAGTTTATTACAGCTAAACAAGATACATGTACAATTAAGAGAAAGACATTGGTTAGGTATATAGTTTGGTAGCATCAGGCTTTACACCTTTACATTTTTAGGTAACCAGTGTTTTAATGTCGTTATAGTATTTGGTCAGTAAGGTTTGTAGTGTTCTTCATGTAGCTACATGGAATCCACTCTTTGCCATTCTACATGTAACAGACAGAGATTGTAAAACACCAGTGGAACATGTAAGTTTAACAATGACAATTGTAATGTGACAATTATGGTGTCAAGTTGCCCTATCAATTAGATTCAATATGTTAAATATAATAACCACCATACTTAACATGCATAAATGCCTATGAGGAGAGAGGTCTGTATAATAGAATACAAGAATAGGGTAGATTTGCCTTTGGGCTGTTTAGTTCAGTTTATAATTAGACAATGAGGGTTGACTTACCAGAATTAATCTGCATAGTTTCTGGGGTCGTGGTTCTGGGGCAGTGATTCATAATCATCCTCTTTATCTCTTCTCTTCTGGTCTTTTGCCTCTCTTCTCTCACTTTTCCGTCTTTTTCCTATCAATGAAACTTGTTGGTCTCTCAAGTGGCGACTGCACTCCTCCTTTCCCTGTCTCACCTTCCTTTTTCTAGTGCTTCACAACCCGCAACCCGAGTAACAGCAAGACAACCAAAAAACAACAACCCCCTTTTCTCCCCTGTCTCCCGTACATATATATATATATGCCCCCCCTGCTTACCCCTCCTGCATTACTCTGGTTAGTTTCATCGGGTAGAACAACAACTTCGGGACTGTCGATTTCAGAGATCTGCTTCCATAAAACATTCGATTTATGGAAGTAGTAATGTCCTAACTTTATTTGGATAGGGTTGTGCCTTCAGACTGGACAAAGGCCAGACGGACACAAAGTTTGTCCACTTCCACACAAGGGATTTACAAAATAACAAACACCCAGTGGATGTCTTATTCAGCTTACACCAAAAGTGTCATTCGGAAGATGTACCTTCACATTCTCACTGAAGAGTCACGTCCTTTTGCTGTTTCTGTCAACAATGCGCCCCGACGCCTGTCCATTCCAATCGGACAAATGACCTCCGGCCGCTACGTAGCAGGCGCCCGGTGGAGGGCTGACGCTCCACGGGTGTGGCCCCCACCAGACGTGTGAAACCGAAAGTAATTCTGCCTTCTCCCCGTGAAGTAGGTATCGTATCACAGATACAGCGCAATGACAGTGAGAAAGGTGCTTGTCCTTTCAATGGAAGTGCCGCCATAAGTGAAAATGGCTGGATTTTCACACTTGGGATGGTTCGCACAGTACAATATCATCCGCAAACAGCATACTCCATGGTGCTCTACTCTTCACTTCTTTCACCAACACATCTATTACCAGATCAAACAGATATGGGCTAAGAGCTGATCTCTGGTGCAGTCCAACTTCTACAGAGAACCCCTCAGTCATACCTACACTACTCTTAACCTGAGTCACCACTCCCTCGTACATTTCCTTCACAAGCCTTACGTACTTTTCTGATGCACCCTTCTCCCTCATGCATCTCCATACCTCTTGTCTGGGCACTCTATCATATGCTTTTTCCAGGTCTATGAACACCATGTGCAACTCTACTTGCATCTCCCTGTATCTTTCCATCATCTGCCTTAAAGCAAAGACCGCATCTGTTGTTCCTCTTCCTGGCATGAAACCAAACTGTTCCTCTCCTATTTCTGTCTCCTGCCTTATCCTTCCTTCCACAATTCTTTCCCAGATCTACATCAAATGAGACATTAACTTTATTCCCCTGTAGTTCCCACATTCCTGCACATCACCCTTTCCTTTATAGATTGGCACAAGTATACTTTCCCTCCACTCATCGGGTATCCTCTCCTGCTGCCACAGTTTTTCCATAAAGTCCCATAGGATATCAATCCCTTCTTCTCCCAGACTTCTCCATACCTATACTGGTATCTGATCAGCACCTACTGCTTTCCCCCTCTTCATTTTTCTGAGTGTGCTTTCCACTTCTTTCCTGCTTATGCCTTCCACTATTTCATTCGTCTCTTCATCTTCGCATAATGCTCTTGGGTTTTCCTCATTTAATAACTTCTTAAAATAGTCTTTCCACCTTTCCTTAACCTCCTGGTCCTGTATAACCACTCCCCCTCTCATCTGTTATCTGTTTTATTGATGAGAAGTCCTTTGATGCCTTGTTTCTTGCTTGTCATACTCCTCAGAGTTATTTGGCCTGTAACACACCCCAACTATCATTTTAGTGTAAGCCATTTCATGTTGACTCAATGTCCACGTTACCCCTTGAGCTGACTCAAGAACATTCTTGCCACCTTCAGGCAGCTTTTGATTTTTATCAGAAGAATCACTCCTCTGCTCCTATCTATCTCTCCTGAACACAGTATATTCATTGAAATGAAATTCTACACCTCATACCTCAGAGTGGCACCATGCCTCAGTAAGCCCAACTACATCAGCACTAGTTGGCTTGTTCAAAAGCTCATATTCATGTAATTTGTTTACAATACTCCTGACATTACTGTACAGACAAATCAAGTTTTGTATTTTATTGCCTTTGACAATCAAGATTGTCAAAGGCAATAAAGCTTTTTATAGAAATTAAAAGTTTTTTCCGATGTGGTTTTATATTACTGACGGATTTTGCTTCTATTACAGTTTTTCTTTCAGTGTTCAGGGTAATTAATAGTTTCACATAAGTGCTCTAAGAAAGAAAGCAAGTGTAATTTTGTCCCTTGATTTAAGTCGACCATATGCCAACTTCCCTAAATCCTTAATGTCTCTTCAATGACATTAGTAAAAACTTTTTCAACTGCTCTGTTTAAGTGAATACCATCTTTACAAAGTAAGTTCGGTCTACCAACTAAGGCCAGCTATACTAAGAAAAATTTACACCTAAAAATTCTGCAAAGTCCCTCAAGCCTTGTTAATCCACAAGACTTTCATCATAAAATCTATCCTGTCATGTTTGGGCAGAACTGTAGAACAAGAACATTTTGTCCTATCTTGTGACATTTTTTCAATGTGACTTTATATTTAATAACCAATTCATCAGTTCATTTAAATTTTTTATCATTAGTCTCCATACATTAACAGGCTTTTATTAGAACCATTATGAGCTGAAAAAATGTTTGTTACATCATCAGTTTTATCATCAGCGGGCAAACATACTCTGGTTCTATGCCATCTGTCTTTCTTATAGAGTATCCTCCAATATCTTTCCTGTCTCTCTTACAGTTCAGTTCCTAATTGAGACTACCTCTTATGATGATAACAAGAAACATCACAATTTCAGCGTCAATATTTTGGCACAGATGGACTATGAAAGTCTCATCAGCTGTTTTTATCTTCAGTGATAAATGGACTTTTCATCTGAATGGAGAGAATCTGGGAAGTCAGAAACTATGTCTATGTGTTTACAGTTCCAAGATTTGTGCTTCAGTTATGCAAAGAGCTTTATAAGCCATTTTTCTTTGCAGAAAGACTATCAGATTATTAAAAGACTGCAGATTATGGAAGAGAACCAAAATCATTAATCCATATAACAAAAACATGGCACACACACCTACCTTATTTCTTTCTGTCTGTGAATATCTGTATGTGAACTTCTTAAGTTAATAGCCGGAACAAAATGGTCAAACTGTGTGACCAGTGCCATCTCTGGATCTCAAACCATTCGATTTTTTACTCCCTCTGAATATTAGGGAGCAGTTCATCAGCCATGATTACCAGCAAATTTAACTGAATTTAAAGAACAGAATCTGTTGAAGCTGGTGTGACCAGACATTAACTTTCATTGGGTTTTATGTCGTGTGACTGGGAGTAATCACACTGAGATGTTAGAGTCACCAATAAAAAGCAAAATAAAGCAAGCAGCAAATTATTTTCTTGTCTTGCAATGCAAATAAGATATTTTATGTTGTAACCCCTTCAAAACTAGAAAACAGAAAAATAAAATTTTGCTTTTATCATACTTGCTTACAAAGCCAGCAGTTTTTGTTTTTTGACTATATTTTTTGTTGTACTTTTTCCAAAGCTTATACATTTTCGTAAAAAAAAAACTTGAATCATTATCATTCAATTTACTAACCAAATTAATTAAAAAGACAATACAAGGCATTTACATTGTCATACCTCAGTACAAATCTCATGGGATTTTACAAAAATCTAAAAAATTTTATAAAGCAGCCACTAAACATAGTGGCCAAATGAATTGATTATAAATGAAGTTTGGGTTTTTGTTGGCATTTTTAAGGAGGGAAAAAACTGTGATTAATTTCTTTGGAACAATGCTTTCTATAGGCACATAAGTGCCTATACAGGCAGTCCCTGACTTATGTAATACTCAACTTACAGAAATTCAACTTTATGTAAGTTTTTGCCAGCCAGTGCAAACTTAAAAAATTGTAGAAACGTATTATGCATCCTGTAGGAATAAATGGGGGTATTTTGAAAACATCGCAATGTGAACCCAATAACACGTTTTTCTTTTTTTTTTTTTTTTTTTGTTGTTAATTCGATCCAAGACCTCGGAAGTTGAAATTTTTGCTATATAACTAAGCTATTTATCTCTCTCTAAGAGGTCATTTTTAAAGTGAAAATTGCACTACACTTTCATCGTTATCATAATTATGCTTGGTTATAAGAATCAATTTTGAATGCTTTTGTGATATTTTTCTAAAGCACATTTCTGGAGGTCACTACCATAAAACAATAAAAACAATTTGCACTTTCCGGTTTATTGGACTTTTCTGTTAGAGCAATCTATTATAAATGGGTAGCAAACTCGATCTTATTGCATTTGCGATAATCCTGATAACTGGAATTGTGTGGATTTTTATGTTATTATGGTGAAATGAGTTCCCCTTCACTGAAATCTTCAATCATATAAAAAATATAAATAAATTTTCAGAATCTCCTCTTCATTCCTATTTACTTATTACAATGGTGAAGGGAAAGGGGACCAACAGAAAGTGCAAGTGCTGGCAGTGCTAGGAAACGAAACAAAATTGATTTAGAAATGAAGATGATTAATTAAGAAGTACGAAGCAGGACAAAGTTTGTCATCTATTGCACGGAATTAGGTCTCGCTGCTAAAACAGTGAATTTTAAGGGACAGTGAGCGTATAAAAGACATGTTAAAAGATCAATGCATTTAAGATCAACAGTGATCACAAAACAGCCTTCAGGTGCTATATCAAAGATGGAAAAGTTATTAATAATATGGATGGAAAATCTGATTCAGAAGCAAGTGCCCCTGAGTCCAATGACCATTAAGCAAAAGCAACAAGTATTTATGATGATATTAAGGATAAGTATAGTGAACTCCAAGCCAAGTTCGTGGCAAGCAATGGGTGGTTTAATAGGTTCAAGCATCGCACTGGTTTCCGAAATGTTAAAGTATGCGGTGAAGTCGCCAGTGCCGATTCTGCAGCTGCAGACAAATTTTGTGATGTGTTGGAAAAAACCCCTTCTAAATCTCCACAGCCCTCAACTTTTGCAGCGGAGTGCTTATCAGCTGGAGAGTTAATTCTGGCAACAATGCTCGAGAGGTAAAACTTGCTCATGTTATGCCTGTCTCCTCTCTCTTTTTGTAATTTTATAATTTCGAAATTTTTGTAATTTTGTACACTTTTGTAATTTTTTCTGCAAGTGAGATAAAAAAATTGAATAAATAATTCTATTTACATGTTTGTCGAATGTTTCTTTTTTGCTTCGATCAAATTCAGCAAGCATAGTTGTGAGTGCTGCATAAGTATTTAGGGAAATTTCGACTTACGTAAAATTCAACTTATATAGAGTTCCGCAGAACGCAACCCTTACGTAAGTCGGAGAGTGGCTGTGTGTACATATATATATATGCACATAAGTATTTATGATGAAATCATCATAAATACTCTAAAGTGATATGATAAGCACTAAGTAGGCATGAATGTTTTCCAATCTGTGCACTGTTTTCCCAAAAAGAAAAACAACACTGAGATATCGAAAGAAACAAGTTAGTTAATGTAAGCAGTGTGTCATATTTCAGGCACATTAATAAACAGTACAAAAAAAAAAAAAAAAAACTTTTATATGCACAAACCAAAAGTATTTCACTTCTGTGCATCCACCACATTGCCCATTCATTTATTCCTCCAATGAGCACATGGTAACAAACAATATCCAGTGCTTCAGCAACTAATGAAACCTGGGAATTTTCAACAAGTTGTTCTAAAAGAGCCAGATATAAAATTTCATGAAAAGCAATCCACTGAGCACTGAGTAACTACACATGGACGAGTGGACAAAGAAACGTTAATTGTCAGATTTATTAGTCCAATTTTAATGAAATTTGGGATGGCTCAACAATTTTTTTTTTAAAGAGTGAAATATAAAATTTATGTATTAAGGAGATGGGTTATTATGAGGTTAGCCAGACAGATGAACAGACATGGCAAAGACAATAGGTTCTTAATGTATATATGCTAAAATGCCTAAAAATTTACTAAAACAACTCTCATACACAAAAAAAAGAGAGTTGATGGAAAATATCTAGCAAGTGATTTTAAGCACCATAATTGAAGAGCTCAAACTATGCCTGGAAGTGTCTTCACATGTTATAAAAATCATTTTTAAAATGTTAAAAAGTATGATTGACCATTTTTGATAAATTGTAACTTTAAGGTGTTTGTCAAAGGGCTATAATTATCTGGAAGTCAAACAGAGAATCAGTTTGTTTTTTTTTTTTTTGATCAGTCGGGGCTTGCCACATTAACTATGTACTCTCTCTCTCTCTCTCTCTCTCTCTCTCTCTCTCTCTCTCTCTCTCTCTCTCTCTCTGTGTAATCTGAAAGTTAATTGCTGTTATTGACTTTTGATATCGTAATTTACACTATGTGACCGAAAGTATTTGTTTGGATACATATACATAATTACAAAATAAACTTTTAATTAAAAAGCCTAATACAGAGTAGGGCCAAGATGAGAGCCTCAACTCTCCTAGAAATACTTTTTATGAACTTTCCAATGAAGGAATTTGCCTCCATTCCTCTTGTCAAGCAGCCAGAGCTGGTTTGGAAGAAGAGTTATATTCAGCACAACCTAATTTGTTTCTCCAATTCACCCATAGTGTTCAGTGAAATTGAGATCTATGCTCTAAGCCAGCCAATCCAACTTTTCAACATCACCGTCTACAAACCATTCTTATATGGCTTTCTGTATGACACGGAAGGCTGCCATGCTGATACTGACAAGGCCCATTTCTGTAGTACTGCCAGTGTAGGCAATATACAATCGTCCAAATAGGTCATGGACTTTATGGCTTCAGGCACTACCATCAGTGGGCCAGGTCCAAACTAACCAAAACAGTCCCATACTGTCATACTACCCCATCAAACTTTACGGCAAGATGAATAGACTCCAGTAGGAAGCACTCCCTGAGCAATTCTAATACCCAAATACATCATTACACAATGTTTTAGAATGAAAAATTGTGCAACAAGATTCACCACCCCAAATGCTGTTTTGCATTGCATTTGTGACCATGATACTGGGCTAATGCACAATGGCGAGGTATTAGAACCTATAATACTTAGTACTGTGCATGATAAAAGACAATACTTGTTGATATTGGACTTGAATTTCTGTAGATTGTAATTTTCAGGAAATACATATGAAGAAAGGTTGTGCCAGAAAACGAAGTGGAATGAATAAATGAGGAAGAAGAAAAGTTGTTCTGTGAGTTTGAAGTTGGATGGTATAAAGATGTTGACTGGTTGTGGCATGTGTTCAGACTGCTTTGGAAGAGATAGCAGGAATTATTGAAGTCAATTAAGAAGAACAGTACCCATGGAAGTATCTACAGAAATGGCATGCAGCAGAAACAGAATGTCTGTGAGACAGAGAGTGGAGACTCTGTTAGAGATGAGTCATTAATTAACATAACTGCTCTAGATGTGGGAACAATATTCCATGGTGGTGGAGATTTGTAATTTGTACAGAGTGAATGGTTATTTGGAAGAAAAGTAATGCCAAGAGCAAAAGAGAAAACCCAGTTTTTCTGACGCAGAGGAAGCAATATTTGTACTGTATTTATGCCAAAAGAGATAAGCATAGTAGCAGAAGAATCCTTTTTGTAAGATATAAGACAGGACTGAGTTTTAGAAGGATTGAAATCAACTAAGTTATCTTTGCCCCACTTGAGAATTTCCAGGTCAGCATTTATAGAATTGGTAGTGGATATTCGAGAAGTTGAAGCTGTTTGTGAAGGGCAAGGTTTCTCAAACTGAAAGGTTGAATGCAATGTGCTATCATCAGCAAAACTATGGATAGGATTTCCGATCAATCAATGCAAGAAGGTCATTATATACAAAAGGAAAAGAGGAGAAGAAAGAACTGAACCTTGGGAACATCAGCATTAGTGGAGAAGTTAGAAAACAGAGCACCATCTACCATCACCTGCAGTAAGCAGTCAGAGAGAAAACTGGATACCCAATTACAAAAAATAGTTGGCAAACCATAAGATGTTTGTTTTGTTATTTGGTTTTTAGGAGCATTAGCAACTAAGGCCATATTGCTCCTGGATATGCGGTGGTCATTCCCTGACCTTTCCGCATCCTCCGTATTTGGTGGTGACGGGCTCGAACCCCGGTCTAATCAAGAAGCGTGTGCTACGCACTGCTGCTCCTTCCCACCTGGCTACGGAGACGCCTAAACCATAAGATGGAAGCTTATTTCGATCTTTATGCTAAACATGATCAAAAGCCTCTGAAATGTCAAGAGCAACTGCTTGAGTTTCATCAAACAACTTTTCCATTGCATTTGTCCACAATGGGTAACATAAGCCTCTTGGACCTGCTCCATATTATCTAAAAAATAACACATGTGAGGCATGAACTAGCCTTTTTTTTTGGTTCATGAAACAAATTTTGTGTGGCTGTCCACACTTTTTTCTTTTCTTTGTCCATTGAGGTATCACATACAGTATTCCATCTGCTATAGTGCATTTTATGAGATTTTGACATATCACAGGTGTGAGCCCCGGAGGCGACGCTGGGGCAATCTTTGACAAATTCTTGCTGAGTTAGTAAGTGTGTCAACGCTTTTCAACACCCGTGCGAATCACAGTGTTGTGTTGTTCTGAGCCATAACCAGTGTCCGAGCTCACACCTCCTCGTGGTCCGGGGTGGGCAGGCAGGGGTGATTTTCCCCTGCCTGGCGAAGTTGAGCTGAGACAAAGGGACGAGGTTCTCGTTATTTAGTTTCTCAAAAGGGGGTTTTAAATTTCCCCTTTTGAGGTGTTCTTGAGCATTTCCGTGCTCTTATTGTGAGGATGAGTTGAGCTTTTATGCTCTTAAACTAAAATTTCTTGAGCATTTCCGTGCTCTATTGGAAATCTGTTTTGCTTTGAGCAAAAGTTGCTCTAGATTACAAAACAGGCCTCTGGGACCTCCTCCCGTTTAACTTGGGAGGAGCTGTTTTTAGAGCACTCATTGAATAGTTTCTGAGTGATTTTTAATATTCCATTTTGGCTTTGGATTAACGGCACCCTGTTTGCTTACATTGCTTGGTGTAAATATTGTAAATAGTTTGCTGGTTGTCATTTTGATAATCAGATTTTAATTGTAAATAATTTGTTTTATATTTATATAATATAATGTCTTCTTCAAGTGAAGAGAATCTTATTTCCATGGATGATAAAGATCTGCTGGCAGCCTCAGGTGAATTAACTGAAGAAGAAGTAGAAGTAATAAAGGAAAATGTGTTGTCACAAGCTCAGGAATTGACAGAACTAGAGTTATTTTGTGGGAAAACTCTGGCAAGAACACCTGTAAAGAAAAGATCATCATCTTTACCAGATCCTCAACTGAACACGCAAAAAGGATCAAAGAAGAAAGATAAAGTGAAGAAGGTGAGTGGTAATAAGACTGATAACACAAGTGATGGTGAAAAAAGAAAGAAGAGAAGGCGAAAAGAAGATAGCGTGGGTGATAAATTGGATATAGAAGGATTCGATTATATTTGTCAAGTAAGAAGTGAGTTGCATGCTTTTCTTTGGGACAGACAAACTAGGGTTCCAACTGCTGCAGTAGGAATGATTATGGAAAAATGGGATAAGTTGGAGAAAAAAGCTCAGGAAGTGCAACTAGAAAATATTTTGTTAAAGGATAGATTAAAAAGAAAAGAAGTAAGACATAGTGAGCAGACATATTCATCAGTTGTGAAAAGTAATATAATTGATACAGTGCCAAAAGTAATGATAATTAAGGCTGCAACTGACAAGTATAAAACGAGTGAAGAAGTAAAATCGGATATATTGGAGCAAGTAAGACCCATGCTTTCTAATCTTAAAGTGCGTAATTTGAAGCCAATAAGAGATAGAGGTGTTTTAGTAGAGGCAGAGACGAGTGATGATCTTTCGAAATTAAAGACTTGTTCAAAAATACAGGAATTAGGACTGAAATATGTTATTCCAAGGCCGATTTTCCCTAAAATAGTTGTGTTTGATGTGCAGCAAGACATGGGAAAAGATGACTTCTTGCAACAGTTATGGTTTAAAAACTTTAAAGAATTTGAAATAAGTGAACAGAAGTTTAAAGAAGGTGCTGAAGTTATGACTGTTAACATGAATAAGAACACTAAGTTAAATAACTGGATTGTTCAATTATCACCAATTTTATGGCAGGTTGTTAAAAGTAAGAGTAGGCTGTTCATTGGTTGGATGGCATATAAATTTAAGGAAGTATTCTCTGTTACTCAATGTTTCAAGTGTTTAGCTTTTGGCCACGTCGCAAAGTATTGTAAGAGGGATGCTACCTGTGGTCGCTGTGCTGGAGCTCACTTATATAAGGACTGTCCCGATCGTGAGAAGAGTCCTCAGTGTTGTAACTGTAGAGGTAGGAATAGTGATACTGCTCATGCTGCTGTGGATAAGAAGTGCCCAGAATATAATAAAGCTATGGAGATTTATAAAAGAAAAATTGTTTATGGATAAAAAATTAAAGATACTACAGTTGAATGCTCAAAAGGCAAAAGCTGTTTCATTACAAATTAATAAATATATGGAAGAAGAGAATATTTCTGTGGCACTCCTCCAGGAGCCATATGTATTAAATAGTTGTGTTGTAGGATATCCAAAGTTTTATAAAGTTGTGTCTTGTGGGAAAAATCCAATGACGGCTGTTATAACTAAAGATTCTGATATAGTTGTTACAAAAGTTTTGGTATTGTGTAATGAGAACTATGTATGTTGTGAACTACAAGGGAAATTTGGTAAATTGTATGTAGTTTCAGTTTATTGTCAGCCATCTGTAAGCATTAAACAATATATAGAATATCTGGAAAAGGTATATAGCATGATTGGCTCCTGTGGGGTTGTAATTGCTCTAGACTCAAATGCTTCCTCTCCGCTTTGGGGAGGAGAAGTAACTGACGATAGAGGAATGTTGTTAGAGGAATGTGTAGTTGCCACAGGAATGGAAGTAATGAATACACCTGGGCATGTACCAACTTATTCCACTGTGCATGGGCAGTCTCATATAGATCTTACCTTAGTAACAAATAGTATAGTTGGAAAAATAAAAAATTGGAAAGTTTGTGAGCATTGTACCACTAGTGACCACAATGCCATCTCTTTTACTTACGATATAAATGATTTTGTAAGAGTAAGGTATGATGTAGATAAATATTTAGATAAAGCTGCGAGGTGGCCAAGATTTGATGATGTATTTTTAAGTAGAGTAAGAGAAATAGATTGGAGTTGCCTTTCTTCCAATGAATATATTGAACAGCTTACATTAATATTAAATGAAGCCTGTACTAAAAGTATGAAAAATAGGCAAGGTGTGATAAGACCTGTATTTTGGTGGACTCCAGAATTAACTATTAAAAGGAAACAGACTTTTGTTAGCAGAAGAAAATTTCAGCAGGCAAGAAGAAATGGGAATATCGAGCTATGTGAAATTTATAAGGAAATATATAGAAATAATAGAAGGGATTATGTGAGGTCTATCAGCAGAACTAAACAGCAGATGTGGCAGAAGTATGTGAGCGAACAGGGTTCCAGAGATCCCTGGAAATCAATTTTTAGGCTTATTAACAATAAAAAGAATTTATCAAATATAACGTGTACGATAGGAAGCGGTTATGAGCAAACCCTAACGTGGGAAGATTCTGTGAAGAAGATCTTAGAGGAGCTCTTTCCAGAAGATAGTGAATATGGAAATTCATGGCAAAGACAGGATCCAAGTAAATTAGTTTTGGAAGATAAATTACAAATCCAAGATATAGATCAAGCAATGGGCCAGGCTGGGGATGGCAGATCGCCGGGCCTTGATAAAATAGAAGTGTCAGTTATGAAAAGGACATATGCTATGTTGCCAGAATTGTATCTAAATATGTATAACAAATGTCTGGAAGAGGGTGTTTTTCCGGCTGGGTGGAAAAGGGCACGGATATCTCTTTTAATTAAAGGCACAGACCGTGTGTTAAATGAAGCAAGCTCATACCGACCAATTGCTTTACTTTCTGTGTTAGGAAAAACATTTGAAAGAATATGTATTAATCGGCTTATAATGAATCCTAAATTTAATGAAATGTCTTCTGGTTGTCAATATGGTTTTATAAAAGAATTATCAACTGAAGATGCAATTTGTAAATTGATGCAGACGGTAGAAAGAAGTGATGAAAGATATGTGCTTGCCATATTTGTGGACTTTAAAGGTGCCTTTGACCATCTTTGCTGGAGTAGTGTCCTCTCCAGAATTAGAGATATTAACAATACGAGTTTAAATATTGTTTTTGAAGATTATTTTTGTAATAGGAATGTAGTTGTTAAAACTGGATACAATCAGGTTGTTAAAGAAATAACAAGAGGGTGTCCGCAAGGCTCGGTTATCGGTCCCTATGCTTGGAACATTGTGTTTGATGAGTATTTAAATATGGATTCTGATGCTGTGAAAATAGCGTATGCTGATGACTTGGTTATTTTAGTAAAAGGGAATGCAAGATCAGTAATTGAGAGTAGGGCTAATGAGGCTCTTGTGATCTTGCAAGAATGGACATTGAAGCATAGACTGTTAATATCAAAAGAGAAGACTGTTCAGATGTTATTAAAAGGGAAATTAAGTATGAATAGAGTCCCATCTGTGAGGTTGATGGAGAGACCTGTTCGGTATGCCCGAGTAGTAAAATATCTAGGTTTAAAATTAGAAGAAAGGCTCTTTTTCACTGAGCATGTTAAGTATTTGAAAGACAAAATTTGTACATTATACGCCAAGCTCCGAAGAGTAATACGGAAAGATTGGGGTATTAAGGGAAGAGCATTAAATTTATTGTATGAATGTTTGTTTGTTCCCATAATATCTTATGGTGCCGGAGCTTGGGTTAATAAAGTAAATAATGTTGTGATTCAAAAATACGTGATTCAAGCACAAAGGTTTGCTTTGCTTGGTATTACGAGGGCATGCCGGACGGTGTCTTCAGATGCCTTGCAGGTAATAGCTGGAAAGATGCCAGCTTATTATGTAGTACTTGTTGCAGGACTCTCATATTTGACAAAAAGAAATATTAGGAAAACCATACTTGGCGTGAGCACATGTCCAGATGCTAATAAAGAATATACAAAAGCAGATTTAAAATTAGAGAAGAAAAGATTTCTGAATGAAATCAAAATAAAATGGCAGGAACATTGGGATACATCAGAAAAAGGTAGGCGAACATATATGTTTTTGCCAAGAGTTGATATAGTTGATTTTAGAAATAAGAGCTGGTTACAATTTGGATTACAATCAACATTTTTAGTAACCGGACATGGATTAGCTCATAGACTATATCAACTGAGTCTGCATGATACTGGCTTGTGCTCATGCGGTGAAGATGAGACATCTGAACATGTTACGATGTATTGCAGTCAATATGCTGACTTAAGGCATACTCTAGAACTATCTCTGGGCATTCTGGAGAAAGAGCTCCTCTATGTTATGTTTAATGATAGGCGTCTCTTTGCTTATTTTAACAATTATGTAAATAGCGTATTTAAAAGAAGAGCAAGATTGCTGGATAGTAGAGGCACGCCTCCACGTGGCAGGGATGTCAACTCGGGCTATCAAGATCAATAAAGATGAAACTTGAGATTGATTTTCCTAGCACGAGGCTAAGTTGCCGAGCGTTATTGTTTTGTTAACTTCTTTCTTTTATGGTTTATTTGCGTTGCAAAATTTAATAATATAATAAATAGGATTTCAGTATAGACTTTATTTCCCATTTTAGAACTAGCCACGGATGAGCTTCGGCTCAGGGAGTGGATTCTATAATGGAGGTCAGAATGAATGAATATCACAGGTGTGAGAAGTTTTGAGAACGTTAGAAGTATGGACAAGGAAACATAAATTGCAGGTTTCAAAGGAAAAGACGGTTCAGATGCTACTTAAGGGAAGACTAAGTATGAATAGAGCTCCTACTGTACGGCTGATGGGGAGTGCCGTTCGATATGCACGAGTAACAAAATATCTTGGTTTAATGATTGAAGAACGTTTGTTCTTTACAGAACACGTTAAATATCTAAAAGTTAAAATTAAAACCCTGTATGCCAAGCTCCGGAGGGTGATTAGAAGAGATTGGGGTATAAAAGGTAGAGGCCTCAATCTATTATATGATTGTTTATTTTCACCTATAATATGTTATGCTGCCGGGGCTTGGGTTCATAGAATTGGAAATAAGGTTATTCAAAAACACCTAGCACAGGCACAAAGATTTGCATTACTAGGGATTACTCGGGCATGTCGGACGGTGTCCACAGAAGCCTTACAGGTAATATCAGGTAGGTTGCCAGTCCAGTATGTAGTATTAACAGCTGGAGTAGGATATCTTACTAAGCGAAATATCAGGAAGACAATAGTAAGAATAAGAACTTGTCCAGAACCAGATAAAATTTATACAAGAGCAGATGTTAAAAGTGAAAAGAATAGAGTTTTAGAAGAAGTTAAAGTAAGATGGCAAACAGAATGGGAAACATCTGAAAAAAGGACGTCAGACCTTTATGTTCTTGCCTAGAATTAATATAATTGATGTTAAAAGAAAGGTATGGCAACAGTTTGGTCTGTGTTCTACGTTTTTGATAACTGGGCATGGACTGGCATTGAGACTCTCTCAACTTGGTCTCAAAGACAATGGGTTGTGTAAATGTGGAGAGTTAGAAACATCTGAGCATGTTATGCTTGACTGCAACTATTATGTTGACTTGAGATTGGAATTGGAATTATCAATTGGCTATCTGGAGAAAGAGAGACTCCATGTCATGTTCACTGACAAAAGGTTATTTACTTATTTTAATAAGTATGTTGTGGAAGTTTTTAAAAGGAGATTTAGATTGCTGGGTAGTAGTGGCACGCCTCCAAGTGGCAGGGATGTCAACTCATCCAATTAGGATCAATGGATAGAAAATCAAAGTTGATTCTCCTTGCATGAGGCTAAGTGGCCAGGATAGGAATTGTTTATTGTTGGGTTATTATTTATTTATTTACTAACAAAATTGAATTCTAAAAGTTAGGAAAATCCCATGGCCTCGGTAGCGGATTCGGCGAATGGAGGTTAAAATGGAATATCACAGGTGTGCCCCGGTACCATTTTGGCCCTCTGGGTGCACAGTGTTCTCATTGCTTTGATCTAGCATTTATTAGAGTGATCTTAGTGTTCCAATAAGAGACTTCTTATTACTGTGTGGTGATTACTGCTGACTGGTTTGGACTCACTTCCACGCAGTCCAGGGTGGGCGACCAGGGGACTCCTGGTCGGCTAAGTAGGCCTTGATCGACAGACTCTGTCGTTCAAAAGTGACTTGTGTAGTGTGGGACTATTCTCGATATGAACATTGTGTTTCCATATAGCCATTATAATCAATAAAAGTACTGTTGCATAAATTGTATAATACAACCATGTCTACCAAGAATAAGCTTTCTCTTAAGGCATTGGACAGTGAGGGGATGGACGTTTTTGTTCCTGGTGGTTCTAGCACTGCGGATGGCAGAGCGAGGACCGATACATCAAGTACGGCACATGTAGTGCTTGAGCGACTTGTTGCAGACCAAGAAGACTTGATGGAAGGAGATTCTTCCATTGACTTGACGGCTGTCGACTCATTTCAGAGAACTGCCGCAAAGCGGCTCAGACAGGACTCCTCCGATGAGGAAGGAGATCCACAGGAAAACTTCAAAGACATGAAAGTTGTGCGTCAGCGACTCCATGACTACATGTTCAACGACTCGAACAAAGTCAATAGAGCAGCTACGTATGCCATTTTGGGAATGTGGGACCAGCTGGAAGCCAAGGCTATCGAAGTATACACCGAGAACCAGTCGCTAAAGGCGATGTTGAAGAAGAGTCAGTCCTCTGTCAACATCATGCCCACGTCGTACGTGGATGTCGTGCGAAGCCAGAAGAGCTCAATTCCTAAGAAGTGGGATGTGCACGCCGTTCTGATTAAGTCTGACTCAGATGCTCTAAAGACCAGTGAGGCCGTGAAACAAGTTGTTTTGCAGTCTGTGAAGCCTGTTCTGAAGAGCGTAAATGTTCAACGCATTTCTTATACGTTGTGCTCTCATACACAGGAGTTGTGCTGGAGGTGAACAGCAAAGAGGACGCCCAAAAGCTTCTAAACTGTGAGACGATAAAAGCACAGGGTTTGAAGACCGAGGTCCCCAAGAAGCCTGGCAAATGTCTCATCATCTACGATGTAAATCCAGATGCCAAGAAAGAAGATTTCCTGTCTGAGATGTACGAGCGTAACTTCAGTTCGTGTGGTGTTAGTAGATCTCTTTTCCAGTCGAGTACCATTGTTCGGTCGGTTGCAAAAGTTGTAAATAAGGACACTAAGAACTGGATCATCAAGGTTCCCACAGGGTTGCGGAATAACTTGATTGAGAAAGGCAGAGTGTTCCTGCACTGGTCGTCTTACAAAGTCTTCACAGTGAAGTGTTTTAAATGTCTAGCCTTCGGGCACCAGGCAAAGTTTTGTAAATCCAAAATGTCTTATCATCTACAATGTAGATCCAGATGTCGAGAAAGAAGATTTCCTGTCTGAGATGTACGAGCGTAACTTCAGTTCGTGTGGTGTTAGTAGATCTCTTTTCCAGTCGAGTACCATTGTTCGGCCAGTGGCGAACGTCACGAATAAGGACACTAAGAACTGGATCATCGAAGTTCCCACAGAGTTGCGGAATATCTTGATTGAGAAAGGCAGTGTTCCTGCACTGGTCGTCTTACAAAGTCCGAGATATATACTTCAAAGTGAAGTGTTTTAAATGTCTAGCCTTCGGGCACCAAGCAAAGAACTGTAAATTCAAGACTGTGTGTGGCCATTGTGCTGGGTTGGGCCACTTTCTTAAGAAGTGCCCAAAGAAGGCCGAGAAGCCTACATGTGTGAACTGCTTGAATCACGGTTGTGCCTCTGACCATTCTGTTTGTAGTAGGGATTGCCCTATCTACAAGAACTATCTTGAGCAGATAAAAAGTAAAGTTGTTTATGGATAGTTTTCCATGGCACCTGCTCAATAAATTCAGCTTCCTTTTGGTCAGTGCTCGTCCTGCTGCTCAGCAGACAGGGTGGTGCTCTTTTCGAGTGTTGGTCTCTCCTTTGTGCTGGCCATTCATGGTGGCTGAAAGGCTCAAGTTACCATATATGGTTGTATAAATGTATAGAAATGTAAATATGTGTTGTGCTTTGCACACTTTTGTAAGTAAGTTTATTTCCGCATGTTAGCGGATGTTAGCATTGTTTTTGCAACTGCTTGTCGTTGCCTTTAATATATTGAGGTGTAAATATGGTGCAAATAACCTAATTGATGTACATAGTAGTTGACTTCTAAACTGATTATAAATTTCTGATTGTGGGTTTGTTCAAAGCAATCTAATCTTTATTTAAATTGTGTATAAAGTGTGAAATTTAAAGGGGTAGTAGCAACCTGCCTCTACGGGGCTAGGGATGGTAAACTTCCCTGCTGGTTTCCAGCAAGGGAGGCTTAATAGGCCGATGTATATAGCTAAATTGCATTGTTGAGCTTACTGCTCGGGAAATGCTCCAATGAGTGTACATATGACGATGATATCACAGGTGTGCACACAGAAAAGTTATTGATATCACATCACATGTCGAAAGTCTGCAAGTCCCAATCCATGATGTACATCTGCAATGCAAGCAAGCTCATGAGACTTATGTTGGCATGTTTGGGCTGATATGCATGCACCAGGGACTTCTGGCAGTCATTAGACAATATTTGTAAAGGTAGTGTCCAAATACATTTTAATATATGTGCAAATTAGCAAATTTTAACATTTACTGAAGAGGATTCCCTCCCAAAAGGGTGGGAGTGACATCATAGTTTTTTTTAGGAATGATATCTTAGGTTTTTTTACAATAAAACCTAATAATGCAGCAAAATGTATTCTTTCCAGTTCTAGCATTTGTTTTAATAATTATGCGATTTTGTACATTTAAAAAAATATATATATAATGAATAACATTTCCACATGATAAACAATAACTTTAGTAGAATAAGAATAACTCTTTGTTGACTGTTTTGTAAGCTTCTACTATCTGATTAACCTATTGATGGGGTGTAAGTACCAATTTCTTACGAAGAAAGGCTTAAGTTTTGCAAATTACAGTGTCTGGGGACTAGGCACCAGCGAGGTGATCTGATAGAGGTGTATAAAGCCTTGAATGGTTTGAGCATGCTCAATGCTGATGGGATTCTTCCTCTTGCTCAGAATAATCACCTGAGAGGGCATAAATTCAAATTGAGAAAAGGGAGATGTAGGATAGATGTGAGGAAATTGGCCTTTAGCCAGCGGGTGGTTGGTTGGTGGAATAGACTTCCATCCTTGTCGTGGAAGTTGATAGCCTAAATAAGTTTAAGGCTCAGCTAGACAGGTATTTCGAACGAACAGAGGGGTGAAGAGGAAGTGGTTATCTTTTATTTATTTATTTATTATTTTATTTTTATTTTTATTTTTTATTTATTATTATTTATTTTTATTTTTATTTATTTATTTATTTTTTTTTTTTTTTGGCTGATGCTGCATAAGCTTGCTTTCTTGCATCAAATGCCTCTACTAATGCTAATGCTAATGCTAATTTCTGTTCCAACAGCTATTTAAGTAGTAACACCTTTCATATAAATAGCAAAATACTCCTCTTTAGGAAAATACTATTTATAAAATGGATAAATGAAATGGATTCAGTGATATGAAATTGGTGGCAAGTGGGAGAATCAAGATCATGTTAAACAACTTTTTTTTCCTTTTGCTAGAAATCAGAGAGAAGGAGAAATTGCTTACTTGCTTTAAAATATTCAGACAATCTTCATGTGCATCCCGACAATGTATAACAAGTGGCAGTTTGCGTTCTAGTGCAATTTTTAGTTGCCTCTTAAAAATATCTTGCTGTATATCTTTTGGACAAGTATTTCTGAAAACAAATACAAAATATACTGATTAATAGAATTTAAACATTTAGCATGCCCATTACCAATAACATGACAAAAAAAGTATACACACCAGAAATATACCTCAAAATAAGTTTGTCACAAAAAAATAAATAAAAAATAATAAATAAAATAAAAGATTGCCAACTTTACACAGGAATAATTTATCATTTTTTTTAAAGTTCCTAAAATAAAATATGGAGATAATTAAACTTAATTTTTTTTAAAGCTTACTTTCAGGTTTTTGTAGCAAGGAACTATACAGATGATGAATGGTTATTCCCAATATTAAATGGGTGTAGAGGTATGGGGGGGGGGCAGATTATATTTCCAAAAAACACACTAAGACCCTTGTTGATGGTAAAACTATATGATAATGCTGTTGTTGTTGTATTATTTGGTTTAATGGCACAAGGGCTACTAAGGCCAAATTGTGTCTGTTAATCGTTAATTCACAAGAAGCATATCGTTAGAGATATTAAATTAAATGCTTCTGTACAAGTATGACAATGCAGAAGCTATCTTGGCTGTGTTCCATTTCAGTGTTATCTTTATACTCTGGCAAGACCACATAGATTACAGGAGTTTAGTAGTGCTTGACATATCATTAACTGTGTTTAGTAACCACTCGGGCTCAGAATCATGGTCAACTCAAACTTATCCTTTGAAATCAACCACTTGATTATATCAAGCCTACTTCTGTGTTGCAGCACAGCCTATTTAGAGGATCAATATCCTAGTTTAAATCCATACTGATATTTTTCCCAATAATGTCCTCACCATATGGATCTTTGTAGGACAATATTTGAAAGAGCCATATAGGAGTCAAGATGAAGAGATAAGTAAAGTAAAGATAAGTAAAGTTCCTTCCCAATGAAAGCACTGTGTTATGCCATTTTTCTTTTGGATTGAGCAGAAAACTGAGGTCCTCCAATTAGGAATTCTCTCATCTAACCTAATTCTATTTATGAATTTGTGGAGGGCTGTTCACAGGAGAGTTGTCCCGATCATTAATTAGCTTTGTTATTATTTTTATCTATTCGTGGCGGTTTATTCTAAAGAGTTCCTGGAGGACTATTTTGAGCTATTTCTGCTATACACATCAGTTAAAAAAAAAAAAAAACAGCTTAAGTGAATCTTTTAAATCAGTGATTCTGATATCTAGTTATTAAATTTCCAATCCCAAATCTAAAAATTAGTACATATATGAAAAAATAAATGCTTATTACAGTATATTTATTAACAGCATAGGTACTTATTAAATTATAATCTACCTGTTGGAATAATCTAGTCCAATCTCCCCAAGAGCCACAACACTAGGATAGTCCAGAGCTGACTTCAAGTGTTCTTCTGTTTCTGAAGTATAATTCTGAGCCATGTGAGGATGGCAGCCAAAGGTTCCATATACACCTCTATCCTTCAGCAATTTTTCCCAGCAATCTTTCTGTGAAAAGTATACTTCACTAAATTACACATAATTGTAAAAACATATTATGCAATATATATTAAAATGTTATGTTTAATAAAAAATAATTAACTTTTCTCATTCATTCAGCATGTGCCCTACAGTCCTTTTAAGTATACCCAGAGATATGTGAACCAACAGGTGACAATAATGGTATGTAAGATATTCAGCATAAGTCACCATATATTCTATTGATGAAACAGAACTTCGTGTTTTCAAACAATTTATATCTGCATGTTATTGTTTACCATGCCCTTCACTGCATCATAAATTTGCTGAAAACATTTATCTCTTAAAGTAATTTAATAAGCAGTAGCCTACTAAGTAGTAATAGATTATTACAACTATGAATTCAGTAAATGAAAAAGCTTTACTGCAATGGTTCAAAATAATGAATGACATGGAAACAGTTTAAGTAGCAAGAATTAGAGTACATTTTATCATTACAATGTAGCTTATATTGGTAGATGATAGCATATGCTATGCTATGTCATCTACCAATATCCTGTTATGTATTATTACCGATTTTTTTTTTTTTTGTTGTAAATGGGGTTAACTGCAGTGTCTGCTGAAGTGAAATACAAGCACACATCCCATATTATCATCCTGAGCAACATCATTTCCCATCATAATTAGCTCCTGAAACTTTTATGAAAGCAATCTACTTGAATCATTTTGTCCAAAGTGTAAAAAACAGGGTTTTTTTTTGTTTTTTAAGGCCACTGCCGAGCCTGGCACCCCTGTCTTATTTTGCCTTTATTAAAACAAAGAATTAATGGTATAGCTGCATATTTTTTCATATAAATTTGATACATATTGTCTCTTTCTTGGTGATTCCCTTCTACCGTCTCTCTCTCTCTTTTTTTTTTTTTTTTTTTTTTTTTTTGGGCTGGTGCAGCATAAGCCTCAGGCTTCCTTGCACCATATGGCTAACAACAATAATAATAATAAATAATACTGCCAAATACAATCTCACTGGCTTTGTGATGGCATCTTCTATGCATATTTTTATTAAAATTTACTGATTTTTCCTATTCAATCAATTGAACCATAACTGGAAAAAGAAAGGAGTCACTTGAATGTTTCTACTAAAGTTATACACAAAGAATGTGCATTGTGTGGTAGTCTATTCTACTTTTCATTAAATGGATTGAATAATTATTCAGTCAGGTGAAACTTTAAAACTAGATAATTTCATTCCTTTGATCTTTAGAGTTGTATTTTGCTAATTTATCTGCTAAATTGAAATGTTAGTTAGTTATTTGGTTTATAGGAGCATTAGCAACTAAGGCCATATTGCTCCGGGATATGCGATGGTCATTCCCTGACTTTTCCGCATCCTCTGTATTTGGTGGTGACGGGCTCGAACCCCGGTCTAATCAAGAAGCGTGTGCTACGGACTGCTGCTCCTTCCCACCTGGCTATGGAGGCGCCTAAAAATTGAAATGTAAAAATTTAAGTTGAAATTATAACGATTTGAGAGTTTGTGCATATAAGGCTTCTTGCCCAAGTTAAGTAAAATCTAAGAAATAATATTAACTTTTAGTTAATTAGTTAATTGTTTTATTTATATATTTTGACGTTAAAAAACGTTTTTACCAGTGTTATTTGAAAAAAAAAAAGCATTATGTTACCTAGAAATAATCACGAAACCCTATGAGCATGCATTGTACTTGTTGTGTGCAGTGACACAACAAGTACAATGCATGTGCCCAAGAAAACTCAATTGTTGTACACAACAAGTGCAGCGATGCAACAAGTTGCAGTGACACAACAAGTACAACTGAGCAGTGACGTGCTACGTTATACCGTTATATCAGCATAATGATTAATACGCGAGTGACTGTGCCAAAATCTAAAGCCCAGCGTTCGAAGGAATATCGTGAAAGAAAGGGAAATTAGACAGAAATGTGAATCCAACAAGGGTGTTTCGTTATGCCCAGGAGCTCTCAAACTGCACCCAAAAACAAACTTGAGCTGAAATAATGAAGGAATATCATGAACGGAAGAAAAGGAAATTAGAAATTCAAACTATTCCGAATAGTAATGAAATTCAACCACACAGTTCTACTATGCCTGATACTTATCAGGAATCTAAAACTCCAGCAGAACAAATGAAGGAATATCGTGCGCAAAAAAAAAGCGAAATTAGAAATGGCTAATAATGAGATTCTTGATTACATCCCTGTAGTGTCTACACGAGTTGACAGTGAGTTTGAAAAACTAGTGTACAAAAACCCATTTGGATTTAGTTGTAACGTTTGTGATTGTTTATGGTTTCAATTAGATTTGAAACCATTTCCAACAACTTCATATGAATTACTTCAAAATGAATTTCATTTACAAGAAGCGAGTACTTTCATGACGTGCACTACATATCATACTTCATTAAAAGAGGGATGGATACCAACTATGGTCATGTCAAATGGATTTATATATCCAACATATCCTGCTCATTTGCCTCCACTGGGTGTTGTAACTGAGCGTTTGATATCACCACAATTACCCTTTATGCAAATCTGTCATTTACATTATGAACATGGACAATATGGGATCACTGGACAAGTAATAAATGTACCAGTTAACGTAAATACGATGGTTCATCAATTACCTGAAGAATTAGATGACGATTATGCCATTAATGTACATATAAAACAAAGACCCATACATAAATCATCATATCTACAAGGATGTGTGCAGAAGAAAATATGTTTACAGTATTTGATAAATTCACCTTTGTATAAAGGTGAATTTATTCACCTTTATACAAAGTTCCTTCAAAATGTACTTCAGAATTACTTCAAAATGTACTTCATTTTGAAGTAATTCATATGAAGTTGTTGGAAATGGTTTCAAATCTAATTGCATTCTACAGCATAAAAGTGAGTGACGATTTCTTGGGGACAAATGATGATAGTAAACAGGAACATTCAGATAAAATTGTGGAACCTGTCAACAATGATGATGAACTATTATTAATTCAACAACAAACATTATTATGGCTTGAAGATAAATATTTATGTATAGCACCGGGTCAGAAATCATCTCCAACAAGTTTCATATTTGATATATATGCAGAAGAACTTTCTTTTCCAGCTATATATTTGAGACATGCATGAAAATTTAAAAATGGATTGAAAATTACTCCCTTTATGATGGCATCGAGTGAAATTCGTAGATCTGATCGTCGTGGAGTAACTTCCCAACATTTGCTATATATGGCAATGAAAATTATGCGAATGCGTACTGCAGAAAATTTGCAAATTGCATTTAAATCAGTAGGAATAACAGCTAACATTACTTGTTCTATATTGGAATCAAAAGAATTTATAAACAAGTCATTAGAGATTGCTCCAGAATTATGGAATTCGCTACAATTTCATGAATTAGAACAAATTGTTCGACAGTCTGATGGTACATTTTCTAAAATGTCTTACAAAAATAGGCAATGGAGAAGCGTTATTACCAGATGAACTTAAAATTATAGAATCGAGATTTGTTACCAAAGAAGATGCTACTAATTTATGTCTGCAAGGGATTCGAAATAAAATTCATAAAATGTCAGTGGCTGAAACTGCAGGACTTCCATACATTCTACTATTATTGAAAGGAAAACCATACATGATTACTACAAACATAATGTGGTCGATGGATTGGTAAATGGTGCAATTGTTACTTTAGTATATTTTGAATTTGAGGATGACGAAACAGTTAAATGAGTATGGATGAAATTTCCTGAGTCAAAAATAGAACATACCCTTCAATCTCATTATAAACAGTATGTGAAAGATAAACATTTACCTAGTCAATCCATACCTATTATAAAATGATCAAAAAACCTTCAACAAAGTTGTATATATATATGAGAAAGATCATCGACAGCAACTTGTATATGTGCCATTATCTGGAGTGACCTCATTGCAAGGTTCATATATTACAAATCCCCATGATGATTTCACATTTCACCATGACAAAACTACTAGTAATATAGAACTTTGTGCTGAACTAGATCGCTTGAAAAATAATAAGCTACCGTCTCTACAGGATGAACTGTAAGATTTCATACAAAGTGGTATGTCTATATCGTTAATGAACATTTGGTCCTTGAGGTTGTCACAGACATTCTCTCAGATATGCCAAACAAGCTGCACTTGCTACCTGAGAGTCTAAAACACTGATGGAACTGATATTCGGGTGACACTCAAGTCAAGTGGACCCAATTTCGGCGAAGTCCGGACGGTCTGTGACAGCCAAATCCTCTGCTTGCACCTTCACGATGGTGGGACTGTTAGTAATCCTGGGTATAACCTCCATGCACAAGTACATGGAGGGTGACCACCCAGGTGTGAACCAACGTAAGCAGGGGTCGAGGTGTGGCGCCCACACCATACCACACGGAGGAATGCCGCCCCTCTATGTTACCAGGCAGTACTAGGTGGTAGATGACTCTCATCAATCGGTGAAATACCACCACTTTGCTTATTGGAGGCTTGAAGTGGTGGAACCCATGTTTAGTCTCTAGAGCTAAGTTCCAGTCAACCCTTCCCTATCTCTTCCATCATGCAGTATGATTGATAACTTTTGAGGTTATGATGAACGCCGTGGCGAGATCCAATATTCCTTACATTTTGAGGGTACAGCTCTAAAACGGTGTTCGCAGGCCGGCCCTAGTTAGTACACCGGACCGAACCTATTGGTAACTCTCGAGGAGGCTTCTGGATCAGCTACTGTATAATCTTGCTACCTCTACTCTGCCAGATAGTGACTGGAGGGAGTCTGAGTAGTGTGTATGCGGGGAGCATTGTAGAGGCCACGTTATGTCAAGGATCTGGGTATATTCTTACCACGTGTACGCCATATCCAAAAATTTCATTACTTCATAGAGCATGTCCTACCCACTTTTTCTTACTATTGAATACACCATTAATTGTCAAACTAATAGAGCAAGCTTATCTGCAAAAAGATCTAAACCTCCCAAGCACTTCCTAATTCATTTCACAAATATACGTGGTCTCAATTCTAATCTCAACGATGTCCATTTCCACTTCCAGTCTGCCAAACCCCATGTACTTTTTCTGACAGAATCTCAGTTATCGGTTGATTCAACTACTGCTCATCTCAGATGCCCAAATTATTCGCTGTATGATTCCTTTCGCCTCAAAGGTGGTACTTGTGCATATGTATGTTCTGATATTCCCTGTCAGAGACTTGGCAATTTGGAATCTCCTCTCTTTGATCTTCTCTGGCTTAAAATCTCTCTACCTCATTGTGTCAAATTCATCTGTTGTCTCTACCATTCTCCCAACTACACTAATCACTTGGAGATCTTTGACTTCCTCTCTTTGCAACTTGACTTTCTCCAGTCCAACTTTCCTAACAGTGAGGTAATTTTCCTTGTGATTTTATTGTTCACAACTCCAGCTGGCTTCCGTTTTCTAGTCACACCGACCCAGCAGGTCGAGATGCTGAGGCTTTTGCAATTACTAATGACGTAGCATAGATTGTTCATTTACCTTCAAGAATACCGGACAATCCTAATCATACAGCCAATACGCTTGATCTTTTTCTCACAAACAACCCTTCTAAGTACATGGTCGAAGTGAGAGCTCCTTTAGGCACTTCAGATCACAACTTGGTGATCGTCTGTTCTCCAATGGAACCTTTATCTCATGGCTATTCCCAACCTCGTGTTGTTTGGCATTACAAGAATGCAAAATGGGATGACCTGCGAGACTTCTTTTCTTCTTTTCCTTGGTCGGATTACTGTTTCAAAACTTCTGATGTCAATGTTTGCTCAGATCGTGTCAGTGAAATTATTCTTGCAGGAATGGAATCCTTTATCCCACACTCCACTTTAAAATCTCGTCCTTTATCGAAACCTTGGTTTTCCAATAAATGTGCTAAGGCTGTTCAAGAGAAGAATGTTGCATATCGTAATTGGCATGTTTCTAATTCTTCAGTGTCATTTTCTGCCTACACCAAAGCTCGCAACAATTGTAAAGCAGTTATTAATCAGTCCAAACTAGAGTTTAAACAGGCTAGGAGTAGCAAACTTGTTTCTAGCCCTAATGGTAGCCGAGCATTCTCGTCTCTTGCCAAAGCTATTGGCCGCAACTTTTGCCCATCTCTGCTCCCACCTCTGTCCAAACCAGATGGTTCTGTTGTCACTTCAGCCAAGGATAAAGCAGACCTGCTAGCATCCCATTTTTCTTCCAGCTCATGTATTAATGATCTTGGTAAAACACCTCCCACCATTCCCAACACACTCCATTCAATGCCTCCAGTGGTCTTCCGTCAAAAGGATATCAGAAGGATTTTGATGAATCTTGATGCTAAGAAAGCTCCAGGTCCTGATGGTATTTCTCCATTTGTTCTCAAAACCTGTGCTCCAGAACTTACTCCTATTCTTTGCCCCCTTTTTTCACTTTCTTATTCCAAAGGTGTTTTTCCTTCTGCTTGGAAATTTGCTCATATCCAGCCAGTTCCTAAAAGGGTGACAAATCCCTCCCATCCAATTATTGTCCCATTGCAATTACTTCTACTCTTTCTAAAGTAATGGAGAAATCAATTAACCAACAACTCTTAAACTACCTAGAAACCTTCCGTCTGATCAACGATTGCCAGTATGGATTCCGTCAGGGTCGATCCACTGGTAATATTCTGGCTTATGTTACCCATTTATGGACTAATTCAATGGAAAGGTTCGGTGAAACACAAGTAGTTGCTCTTGACATCTCAAAGGCTTTTGATCGTGTTTGGCATAAAGGTCTTCTAAACAAGCTTCCATCTTATGGTTTGCCAACTGTTTTTAGTAATTGGTTATTCAGTTTTCTCTCTGATCGCTCACTGAGGGTGATGGTAGATGGCTCTCTGCTTTAACTTCTCCACTAATGCCGGTGTCCCCCAAGGTTCAGTTCTTTCCCCCACTCTTTTCCTCTTGTTTATTAATGACCTTCTTCCATTGACTGGAAATCCTATCCATAGTTTTGCTGATAATAGCACATTGTATTCCACTTTCCATTTTGAGAAACCTTGCCCTGCTCAATCAGCTTCAACTTCTCGAAACTCTGCTACCAATTCCTTAAATGCCGATCTTCAGGTAATTCTCCAGTGGGGCAAAGACAACTTAGTTGATTTCAACCCTTCTAAAACTCAGTCTTGTCTTATATCTCGCAAAAAGGATTCTTCTGCTCCTATGCTTATCTTTAGTGACACTCCGATTTCTAGGCAAAATGATATATCTCTTTTGGGGATTATTCTGACTTCTAATCTCTCTTGGCACAAGCACATTACAAATATTGCTTCCTCTGCATCTAAAAAACTTGGTTTTCTCTTTCGCTCTCGGCGTTACTTTTCTTCCAAACAGCTGCTCACTCTGTATAAATCGCAAATCCGCCCTGCCATGGAATATTGTTCCCACATCTGGGGTGGTGCCCCCAAAACCTCTCTCAGGCTTCTTGATTCCATTCAGAAGAGGGCAGTTAGGTTAATTAATGATTCATCTCTAACAGAGTCTCTCCACTCGCTTTCTCATAGACGTACTGTTTCTGCTGCATGCCTCTTCTACAGATACTTCCATGGCACTGTTCTTCTGAATTGGCTTCTATAATTCCCGCTCTCTCTTTCAAAAAAGTCCGAACATGTACCGCCACAAGCCAACATCCATTTACTCTCCAACTTCAAACCCACAGAACCAACTTTTCATCTTCCTCATTTATTCATTCAACTGCCGTTTTCTGGAACAACCTTCCTTCATACGTATTTCCTGAAAATTACAATCTACAGAAGTTCAAGTCCAATGTCAACAAATATCTTCTTTCGTCTTCTCAACCTCCAACCCAAGCACGGTACTAAGTACAATAGGTTCTAATACCTCTCGTGTTTGGGGTTCACATATAAAAAAAAAAAAAAAAAAAAAAGAACATACAAAGTTTACAGACCCATGTTCAAGATATTGAAATGGACACAATCTTACAGAAATCCAAAATATTGATATTAAGTGAAATGTGGTTGGATAATGATGAACATATATTACTTAAACCATTCCAATGTGTGACTCAATTTAAAAGGTTGGATGTTCGTAGTTGTGGTGTTGCGATATATCAACGTGAAGGTTCAACTATCTTCAATACAGCATATATCTTTGCACAACATAATAGCAGCAATGCAACAGCAGTATCAGATGAAACTGGAGACATTTGTGGATCTTTGTGAAAATTCAATAGTGAATCTATTTTCATTGTTGCCATATACATCACTCCAGGGATGTCATTAGATATAATTCAAAAATTTATAAACAAGAATTTGATGCGGTATTCCACTGAAGGTGCAAAATTATTGGAAGAGCCACTGGATCATATACCTATAGTTCTCGCTGGTCATTTCAATCTAGAATTAAATTCTGAGGCTGAAAAGAAGTTCTGTAAATTGATGAAAGAAGTCTTCAATTTAGATATTAAGTCAAATACTTTAGTAAATACTACACATAATGGAACGACAACTGATGGAGTATTCGCTCAGGAATTAAAATCATTTGAGTGTCAAAATTATATATCTTATTTCAGTTACCATAGACCAATAATTTTAATATTATTATAATATATTTTATATGAATTATTTCATTGTACACTAGTACAATGAAAAATTCCATTCACTGTACGTCGTTGTACTGAAATTATTTTTTCAATAAAAATAATGCAGCAATACTTTTTTTATTTTACTGTACCAGTTTCATAATGAGTTTCTGCAGTAAAGACGTTTTTAATGGCTGCCTCTGCGACATTATCAGTAACACTATCAGTCTCAGAGAGGCAGCAACTCATTATGTATGTGGTACATAATTTTTTTTTTTGGCCAGTGCAGCAAAGGTTTGTAGTTTTTGTTTGTTTGTTTGTTATTTGGTTTTTAGGAGCATTAGCAACTAAGGCCATATTGTTCCGTGGATATGCGGTGGTCATTCCCTGACCTTTCCGCATCCTCCGAATTTGGTGGTCACGGGCTTGAACCCCGGTCTAATCAAGAAGCGTGTGCTACGCACTGCTGCTCCTGCCCACCTGGCTATGGAGGTGCCAGTTTCCTTGTATACTATATGGGTAAATACATAGTCTGTCTATATATTTAATATATAGTCTGTTTCGAAATTTTGATGCAAAAGTGAAAGGTGCCATATTTGTTGGTCTACAAATTATGCTGACATTGGCTTCACAAGAACTGGAAGATAAAAACAACTAATGCTAAGCAAAATGCATTGTGGCAGCCATTTCACCTTATAGTGAATGACTTTCTTGGTAACATTTTAAGAGTAAAAATTACAAAGAACTAGCAGGTAATTTGATTGAAAATTATAGAAAAATGAGATGCAGAATGTGAATCAAGTTCCATGACTTGCACTCTCACCTGGATTTTTTCAGACCAAATCTAAGTGATGTTAGTGACATGCATTGGAGAAATTCCACCAGAAATATGGCCAATGGAGAAGTACCAATGATGGCAGGGAAACCATATCTGGTTCTTGGTTTGAAATTATCATACTGACTACAAAATACAAAGACATTCAAATGTGTGTTTTAAGGAATTTTTTTTCTGGTTAACTTGAAAGAGGGATTTTTACTTTTTGTGATTTTTTTTAGCTTGTTGTTTACTTGTAGCAAAGATTAATACTGTATTCTATACAGAAGTTGAACATTTTTAATAAATCTAATATAGTATTACTGCATATTTATTTTTCTTTTATTTCGGTGTCCCCCAAGGTTCAGTTCTTTCCCCCACTCTTTTCCTCTTGTTTATTAATGACCAAAAACTAAGGCCATATTCAATCAGCAAACCAAAATTCATAAAGAAATACCAAGAAATATAGATAAACAGAACCTGCCAAAAATTTTTTACACAGTATAATCAATACATTATTTATAAGTATATTCTGATAGTTTAAATTCCATATATTTCATAAGTGAAACCTGTATGTATAAATAAATAATATCGTATTTAGAATAATTTACAAACCTTTCTGAAGGAATCTGGGTCACAGAAGACAGTAATACATCCTCCGTAGAATCTAGGATAGAAATCAGCACGATCTTTTCTGTATCTATCATAACTTCCTTTATAATTTTCACGATCAAATAAAATATCTAAGTGACAATGAGTGTCAATAATTTCTTCCCTTGTTTTCATTGTTGCCAATTTGCTGGCATCATAGAATGGAAGAGGCTGCTTTACAGGTCCTGTATGTGGTAACAGTTCCGTAAAATTTTGAGTTCTTTGAGGATAAATATATGGATAGGGCTGATAAAATTCAAAAGTTGTAGTAGGCACCATTGCGGGATGAGAATGTAAAATTCTGGGCACTGAACTGACTGGAAAAATCGCGTCATACTGATATGGCAAAGATATTTCTAATTCACATGGATTGCTGATATTTGTCATTACGCCAGTCACATTTGTTGACTTAAGATTTTCTGTAATAACCTTAAATTCAGATTCATTTTGTTTATTGATTTCTGTCAATGTAGTATTATTTTCAGCTTGATATTTTGGCATGCTATTTAATTTAGTTTCTTTTAATAATTCTGATGTAGGAATTGTAAAAATGGGCTGAGATTCATGTAACCTCTTGCCTTCTCTAATTAAAACTTTCTCACTTGCTGTTGATTCAATTTTTGTAATTTGGACTTCATTTTGTTTGGGAATGTTTACAAGTGGAATTTTAAAATTAGGTTCTTGGCATTTTGGAGCAGTTTCTTTTGAGTGTTCTAACGATGTCTTTTGAGTTGGAGTTTGTTCGCACTGTTCATCTCTTACATTACATCCAAGGTCTCTTTCACTTATTCCAAATAATTTATTAGTTTTGCTTTGTGTGTAATTCTGGGGAAATCTCAGTTTATATTTATCATATTTTTGATTTTCTGCAGCTCTTTCTTGTCTTCCTAATTCTTGAGAGCATTGATTATATCCTAACACATCTACAGTTTTTGTATGTTTTTTCATGTTTTGAAATTTTTCATGGCTGTTTTTAGTCCTTAAATCACTTTCATCTGATTCAAATTTTTTTGCAACATTCATCCTATTTTCAAGGTGTTTATAATTCCTTTCTGCAGCATTCCTCTTAATTGATATACAAGATTTTTTATGATTTTCTGTATTACTGCTACTATCATAAAGTGAACAACTTTTATCTTCGGTTTTACAATCTTTAGGAGATTCATCAACTGTAGCCTTACATGTTGATGATTTTAATCTTTCTTCAGCTGAAATTTTATGTGCAGAATTTCCACTGCAGTCTTCAATTCTAGTTAACAGTAAAGAGGAGGCAGCACTAGATGGTGGTGAAATATCTTTCTGTTTTTGAAGCACAGACCACACTGATTTTAAAGTCCAATGATTAGAATTAATATTCCTTTTTCTTTTTTCATTATTTTCTAATTTATCATTTGGACTTTGATCATTAGCTGCTACTTTATTGTTAGGACTCAGTTCTCTTGCTTCTGACTCATCATTTGAATTAAGATCACAAGCTTCCAAATTATTTTGTTCATTCTTCAGCACATAAAGTTGAACAGTGTTTTTCTTATTCTTTCCTCTTAAAATCCGGTAGTTATTTTTGTTTAGTTCATAGTTTTGAAACTGTAATCCTTGACTATAAACTTGTCTATTAATAGCATAACCACTTTCTAAAATACTGCAGTTATTACCATATAATTCACCTATATTCTGAAGCTGTTTTTTACTGCCAATGTTACTTTCAATATGATCCCCTTCTTGAAAACTGCGTGACTTGTATAATTCAGGTTGGGACACTTTGCAGTAATTGACAGGATGATCTTTTAAAATATCCTTACTTATATTCAATTCAGAGAAATCTGCAAGCTGTGATGCTTGATTGCTTACATTAACCTGTGCTTGATATCTTTTGAAAACACAATAATCAGCAGGGAAACAGGCTTTCAGGTTATCCACATTATTTTCAACAGCTAAACTACTACAGTTACTTCTGTTTAGTTTATGCAAGTATTTATGATGAAAGTTTTGCCTTTTGAATCTATTTTCAGCCTTATCCCCATCTAAAAGACTATAATTTTTCCTGTCCTCTGTGACAAAATCTACTTGCAACTCTTGATTTCTAACATTGCCCTTAAATTTATATCCTTCTAATATCTCCTCATCACAAGAAAGCTGATGTTTTGAACCCCCACTACAAATAACAGATTCTCCATCATTCATTAAAACATCATGAGTATCACTATAGGGCTCAACTAAGAAATCTTTTCTGGCTATATGGCTTGGAATTCTATTTTTAATTGGACTTTGTACTAATACGACACTGGCTTTTTCTGATAATTCATTCAAACATTCAGGATTAAACTCTTTATCATTACTGGTGTCTGTGATCTTAGAATCACCTTTTGAGTTATGAAAACAGTTTTGACCACTTTTATCATCTAGAAAATCATAGGATGAAGCAGAATTTTCATATTTTATCACCTCCTCATACCAACTGTGTGATACAGATGACCAAGCATTTTCTTTAGTATTTCCAGACATTCTTTGCTGTTCATATTCCACACTCCAATGAACTAGGGGAAAAAAAAAAAAAAAACATACCTGCATTATTCTTAAAAGGTATCACTAAGGAATAAACACAACTTCAAATTTAAACTAATTTTAAATCTAGAATTCTTTAAATGAAAAGTTAACCAATCAATAATTAATAAATTCTTAAAGGCAATTTCTAAGAAATCAAAATCAGCAAAACTGTACGTTAATTTCAGCTGTTTCAAAAACTTTGCTGTTCACCCAGTCATCATCAGCCATTTTAATTTTAAATCCACTACAGGATGAAGGCCTCTCCAGCAACTTTCCAGTTCCTTCTGTTTTGAGCACTGGCCATCCATTTACTACCCCCAAACTCATGAATTTCATCTATCCATCTCCGCCTTTGTCTTCCAGGTTTTCTTCTAGCTCCTCTTGGGTACCATTCTGTTATTTTCTTAGTCCATCTGTCATCATGCCTTCAAGCTATATGTCCTGCCCAAGACCATTTTAGTTCTTTAGTTTTGATAAGAATGTCCTTTACTTGAGTTTGCTGCCTAATCCATGTGTTTCTCTTCTTATCTACCAGTCTGATTCCCAATATAATTCATTCCATTCTTCGCTGCGTAGTTCTCAGCTTCTCTTCCATTCTTTTGGTGAGTGCCCAAGTTTCACTTCCATAAGTCATGGTTGGGAGTATACACTGGTTCATTATTTTACATTTCAGACAAACTGGGATATTGCTCTTCAGTATGTGATTATATTTCCTGAATGCTATCCATCCAAAATTTATTCTTCTCTTGACTTCCAGCCATTTATCATTATTACAGCTAATAACTTGTCCCAGATAAGTATATGACTCCACCTTTTCAATTACTGCTCCTTCAATCATTATTTCCCTTTCTATGGCATACTTGTTCATCATTACTTTTGTTTTAGCCACATTCATCTTCAGTCCAAAATCCTTACTAACTGATTAAGATTTTCCTCTAATTCTTTGGGATCGTGGCTTATGACCACAATGTCATCTGCAAATCGTAAATGGTTTAGGTACTCTCCGTTCACATTTACTCCTTTCTGCGACCAGTCTAATCTTCTGAAAGCTTCCTCAAGGGCAGCAGTAAACAGCTTCGAAGATATTATGTCTCCTTGTTGAACTCCTTTCTCGATTTTAAATTTCCTACTGTCTTTGTCTAGTCTAATAAAGGAGGTAGCAGTCTCATATATTTTCTTCAAAATCATAATAGTGGGGTATCTATGCCTTGTCTTTCCAGTGCCCGAAACATTGCCTTATGCTGTATGGAGTCAAATGCCTTTTCATAATCCACAAATGCCAGGCATAATGGTGTTTTATATTCATTTGCTTTCTCCATTAGCTGTGATATTACGTGAAGGTGATCCATAGTTGAGAATCCTGTCCTAAAGCCAGCTTGCTCTTTCGGTTGATTCTCGTCAAGTATTCTTTCTAATCTGTTAGTAATGACCCTTGTGAACAACTTGTAGATGTGGGATAACAAGCTAATTGGTCTGTAATTTCCAATTTATCTCCTTTCTTATGCAGCAAAACTATGATTGCATTATTCCACAGCTTAGGCATTGGAATAATGCAATCATACTGCTTAGGCATCACACCTTTTCTAATGCACTTTGTGAAGAGCCTTGCCAGTTTTTGTGTTATGTCTCTTCCTCCCAATTTTAACAACTCTACAGTAATTTTCATCTTACCCCGGGGCTTTCTGATTCTTCATTTTCTTCAATGCATGTTCTACCTCATCAGTAAGAATATCGGGTATGTCATATGTGTTGCTAATTTGCAATCCATCTTCCCCACTGCTGGCATCATTCCCTCGCTCCTTGTATAATTCTTTATTTATAGTAGTCTTCTGTTATTTGAATTATGCCTTCTCTGCTATTTATAAGTATACCATCGCTATTCTTCAGTTTCAGTATCATTTGTCTTTCTGTATTACTGCTCATGGCTGTTGATTTAAATCCTTTGTTTTCCCTTAATGCTTGTTCTACTTTTCTTATGTCCTCTCTGAGTCTCTTTCTAATGGCTTTGCATAACTCAGTATACTCAATTTTTTCCTTGTCAGTGTTTAACTTGCTCTTCATTTTTCGCCTTCGGTTCATCATAACAAGTGTTTCTTGACTAATTTTTTCTTCTTTGGATTTCTTTTTCCCTATAGGTTTCTTGGGCTTTATCGCTTTCAGAAAGTTGTAATATTCCTCGTCAATATCTTGGTCCTGAGCAGTCTGCAGAAGCTCAAACTTGTTCACCCAACCAGTTTGTGCTGGTTTGGTAGAACCAGATATTAAAAATTTAGAACACTATTTCTATTGTTTCCCTTTCTCTTAGAGAATAATCAATCAAAGTGAACTGGTTGAAAAACTGACATGACCTCACTGTACTATCCTTTTAAAAAAAAAAAATGCAAAAGAAACCTCCCCACCCATTCCAGTTGGATCATAACAGAAAATTTTAAATCATAAGGCTATAAATTGAAAACTTTATTACTGGTACATTATAATAAAAATAGTTTGTAGAAATAATACAAATTTCATATGGACAACATGAAAGCAAAAAAATAAAACTTTAACAGTAGATACATTTGAACTCTATTCCTATCCAGAGGATGGAAAGATCAGAGTTGGCCTGAGACACCAACAAGATTAGTGACAACCAAAGGCACTAAACTCTTAAGGGAGCTTTTTGAATTATTTTTATCTATACATATCTATAGATATTTTTATCTATACATACATTTAAACCCTCCAATCATATGGAAGACAATAGTCAGATAGCATATTTAAAACTGTTGTCCACAATTGGTACTTGCAGAGATGCAGTCCTCAATACTTTGTCCTAATTCATAGTTTTTCATGTGGTTTTAGATCACATGTGGGCCAGCAGTCTAAGTAACTTGGGTGTAAACTGATAAGGAGGACAATAATCATCAGCATTCTTGTTCACTGTGTAATCATGCAGTTATTTTATTCCGATCTAGTTCTTATTTTAGTATCAGTTTCAATTCCAGAGTCCAACGCTCTTGTTTGCTGTGCAATTAGATGTTGTCATGTCACAATGTATACGAGTCAGTGAAGGTGATTTTAGTGCTCATTGCAGACAACTGCACTATATTTAGTGATTTATGATGATAATTTTATTGCAATAATTTTACTGTCACTTAACTAAATTAGAGTTTCACACTTCAGTGGAGTGAGCAAACTGGCAGTGGTTATATTTCAGCAAAAAATATTTCAGGTGAAATATAACTGCCATGAGTTACAAAACAGAGGACAGAGGAATTGGAGGGAAAGGCAGGCTCGGTGAGGCTTTGTCCTAGGGCCATGCTAGCTTTTGATGCTCCTGGAACTAAATTCTGACGATGGAGGCAAACAAGGATGTTGAATTATTTTTATCTATATTATAACTGCTGCCAGTTTGCTTTCCCCATCAAGGTGTGAAACTTTCATTCATTTAACAAATTACCCTACAATAAAATTGTCATAAACCACTGTGATACAGTGTACCTGTCTAGAACAAGGCAGAGTAGAGTAATTAATGTACAGATTACGAAGTAAATATGGGGAATGAAGGACCCCGACTACTGCCATGAATTATAAAAAAAAAGGGGGGAATTGAAGGGAAAACGTGGGCTCTTGTCCTAAGGCCCATGCAGGCTTTTGACACCCCCAGAACTAAATTCTGAAGATGGAGACTGTTGATGCTTATGGTGTTGGATGTAGTGACCATGATTCTGCTACAACCAGGCAATACTGGAAAAATTTTTTTTCATTGAATATTCCCCAATCATGCAACTGATTTGTATGTAAACTGTTTGAACAATCACAACTAAATCAAAATCATTATATCCTTACTGATGATAAACATACAATTGAAAGATCACTTAATAGTTTTCCCCCTCAATAATAATTTTAAATATACAGTAATTTTAATGATTATTAATAAATAATATTAATTTAATTATTCAATATTTTTTGTAAATCTTTATTATCAGGAACAGTCTGGAATAATAATAGTATTTTATAATATAGTGCAGGGGGGGTCCCCGTATCCGAGTCCCCGCAGTTAGGAGGATTCGAAAATTAAAGAATTAAAGCTTTTTCCCTTGAGAAAATTGACCAAGCACTTGAATATTTTTTTGTGAGAACGATCTTCTTTTATAATAAAAAATGTGTAATAAAATAATTTTCCCATTTTTCAGTTCCTTCATCCATTTTTTACTATGTAAAAGTACATAATAGCCATTACTATATATCGGTGTAGATAGGATGTTGTGAAGGATGAGTAGATATGGTATATCTACTCATCCTTCACAACGGGCTGCCCATGCACTGCACTACCTCAAATAAGAAACGCTTCACTTGCAATACCAGGGTACCTGCCCACCCACCGATGAAAAGTCAACTAGCTTTGAAACAGTGCCATCTGAGTGGTGGTGGTACCCACCGAGAATAAGCAACAATAGTCTTCTCTATTAGTGAAGCATTACTTATTCGAGGTAGTGCAATACATGGGCAACTCATTGTGAAGGATGAGCACAATATGAGATACAGATGAAATGATGCTTTGCACACTACTACCATAGTTTTTCTTTAAGAGTTGTCTTATCGCGTATCTACACCAATATTATATAGATACAGAATCTTAAACTCTTAAAATATTATGCCTAGTTGCATTTAGTTTTATTTAAATAATAAACATTACAAAAATTGGTCTCCGTTTTAAGTAGAATATTCTGGAACCAATTATCCTCGGATAACGAGGATCCCTGTGCTTGAACAACAATTAGCTTCTTAACTTTCCTATTTGACTTACAAATGCTGTTTCTGTATTTTTTTTTTTTTTTTTTTCCCTGCAATAAAATGCAATGCATTTATTATTTCGGAGAATAGTAAAAATCTTAGCACTTCAACCTGCATAAAGTGAAATATTTAATTTCTTAAAGGAATTACAGATAATTCTCAGATATTTCGTGATACTTCTGCCACTTCTTTAGTGACCAAATTGGTGTCATTAAGGTGAACATGTGTGAAACTGATGGTGTGATAAGGACTGTAATTCATTCATTGAAGTGGTACAGAAAAATAGTACAAACATCTGGGTATCAACTGTATTCCTTCATGAAATTAAAGAGATTTCATTCTATGCAGAAATTTTGCTTATATTTTCACTATTTTCCATTAGCACCATGCCACATGCAACCTAGTTAATAATAACTAAGTTGTTCTTCTAGTGACATGGTACACAAATAATTTCAAGAGAAATGTGTCTTCAAAATGTATAGTCTCATATGCTGGAAAGAAAGATCTTTATTCCATGTTCAACACAGGAAAAATACTAATATATTTCCTATCGGTGTTGAGGATCAAATAACTCAATTATTTATGGCAGCACTTTCCCCCAAAAAAGTTATATCACTGAACAGATTACCATGAATACCTATTATGAGATTAAAGAGAAAAAAATAAATCTTCAAATACAAAAATTAATTTTTAAATTGGAGAACAATAGTCATCCACATGACTAAAGGTGTTACAAAATGCCATGTGACTACTCAAGCATTAAAAGGAACACCAGAATGTATCACTGTCTTGGGATGCTAAAATATCTTTGGTAAGCACTGGGAAAGATAATAAATCTACAATATTTGTCTATATAAATGCAATTATGATTGAAATGTCCATGCTGCTTATGTTCTTACAAGAGGTGTGGACAAAGGGAATGCATTTTCTCTTAAATTTTGGAAACAGCAGACAATCGACCATATCAAGAGCTAGCATGATTAAATAATTGGACACATATAAACAAAACTGTTTATTAATCAAAGATATGAATAAATTATAAACTGCTTTTAGTTATAGTGAGTCTGACACTGATCTACTGTACTTACATTATCACTAGGTAAGGAAACATGAATCAAGGAGTTTCATTTAAAAAAAAAGTTTTTTTTGTTGGGAGAAGTAACACTATAGGAAAATAAAAACATTCGAAAATATCTTTACAGATGCTTTTAATATATTTATTATTATAAATGATATTAGGGTATAATCTGCCATTATCTCCTTCCCCCTTCCGAACGTATCAGCCACGTACATTTTACTTCAATAAGTTTTTAGATTCGAATCAAGAACATAAGCATCTCACCTACAGAAGTTATTACAAAGTCGTGGGAAATCCTATATAATAACATTGGTGGTACAGAGTAACGTATGAAATTGCACGTTTTTCTTTGCAGTCGTTTAATATGCCCGACATAAAACGAAAATGAGTTTGAACAGAATTAATCAACGATATTATTGCTATACGGAACATTTCAAAGAAATTACCTTTCATTCAACTAGTTTCATAATTATGCCCTCAGATTAACTTCACGCATATTCAAATATTATCACGTACATTTCATTAATAGGCATAATATATTAGCTGCGCACAATCATTTTAATTTTCTTTAATATAACTTTGTATATTTAATTCATACCGATATATATGGATATCTACATGTATTTATAAAACTGTCCTTTATTTTTATGTAAGGAAGCCACAAACAAAACCAACTTTAACCAAAACTACCGGCAAAAGCGACATCCAATCAGAATTTTCAACAGTCATGAAGGGAAGGGAAGAAAAGAAAAAAAAAACAAAAAACAGGAAAGAAAGAAAACACTACGTAAATACAGTATATAAAACAAAATATGACCAATAAGAAATTCCCATTACGAAATTTAAAAATACTGGTTAGTATATCAAATTTTACAGATTTGTCATTATTGTAGCTTGATTTACACTGAATTGCCACTTTATTAGCTACGCATGCCTTTTTAATTAAATGACGCACTCCATGAAATATGAATACATACATCACAGCATGCACTAGGAGTGACATGGTGCATATAAACACCGCCCTCAGGGGCCGGATTTCCCATTAGGCAATATAGGCGCAGTGCCAAAGGCCCGCGAAATTTTTAGGGCCTATGAAGGAAGGGAAAAATTAAAAAAGAAACAATTCACTCTTTTCACTGTGACTAACGAAAAACGAGCTGAGAAAGCATGTGCGCAATCAACTCTAGGAGCTTGAATTCAATATGCATGCTCTATATAGCGACTGATCTCGAAACTAGAAGAATCGAAGTAATGGTCGCTTCGTAAATTGAGGTGGTTTACCATTTATTATAGTTGAAACTTGAGTCACGTTAATTGACGTGATTCGCTAAGGTGGTAGAAAATGAAAAAGACCTGGGAGTAATTGTGCAGGCAGATATGAAGTTCTCTGAGCAATGCAGACAGGCTGCCAGGGCAGGTCATGGGGTTTTGTCAATGATATATAGGAATTTTGCTAGCAGGGAAAAGGAGGTGATGGTCCCTCTGTATAAGGCAATGGTCAGCCCACGCCTTGAGTACTGCGTACAGGTCTGGAAGCCTCATTTTAGGAAGGATATCGATTTGCTTGAGCGTGTACAGAGAAGGGCAACAAGATTGGTGAAGGGAATGAAGGGATCCTCTTACCAAGAGAGGCTTAAGTTCTGAATTGCAGTGGCTGGAGACTAGGCACCTGCGCGTTGAACTGATTGAGGTATATAAGGCCTTGAATGGGGTTGAGCACGCTGAATTCTGATGGGATCCTTCCACTTGTTCAGATTATGAACCTAAGGGGGCATAAATTCAAATTAAGAAAAGACAGATGTAGAATAGATGTGCGGAAATTTGCCTTTAGCCAGCGGGTGGTTAATTGCTGGAACAAACTTCCCTCTGTCGTTGTGGAAGTTGATAGGTTGAATAAATTTAAGGAGGAACTGGACAGGCATTTGGAGGGAATATTGGAGGGATGCTGCATAAGCTCATACACATGCTTTCTTGCATCACATGCCACTATTACTACTACTACAAACAGCAAAACAGCAACTAACTCACCCTCCTGCATCGACGGGATTCGAACTGGAGCCATTTTTAACCCGTGTGGGGAGGACCGTGACGTCCTCCCCACACTGGCAATTAATCTAGCAAAATCAGCATAGTAATAAGCGTTGAAATATCAAACCAGTCCCCAAACAGCGGACTCATTTTCCAGATCAAATCGCTATCTTACCTCCTTGAGCTCGGAAATCAAATTTAACTCTCTAATACTGTACTAGTTATTTTGCAAGTTTATCTCTATCTCTACACTAAAAGTAAAGTTTCTTATTAGGACCATCCGAAAACTAATTCACCTGCCCATGTGTGCTCTAGTTGATTTGTCTTTGTGCTCTAGTTGATTTTCCTGTTTTGATGGACGAAAAACCCAAGTTTCCTGGAAAAGAAACCTCCCATCCATGCCAAAGCAAGGAACCGAAAAAGTCCGTAATGTTTCAAGTGTCAGTGACGCGATTTGAAGTGGAGCAACCGCACCCCTACAAAAGTCGCACACAGGGCTCGAGGATCTATTTTCGGTACCTCTGCGCAGTTACGGTACCCCTATCATAAACGTGAAGAGGGGTGAGGCCGTTGATGATTATTTCGTCCCACACGAAAATACCGCTTCCACCCTATGTGTCCCTTTCTCTGATGTTGTTACCAGATTCCTCGTTGTCTCCAGATGAAATAACGTCTAGAATCTGTTTGTAGGCTATCAGAGAACAGTACTGTACCTAATTTTGTCTTGTATATTGTGCTTGTAAATAGAGTGTGTACTCTCGTCGATTTGCCTATATGGTTGTTATCCTCACAAGTATCACAATGGATATAATCAGCGTCCTTCTCCACACAGTGGAAAAGGCCTTTATTAAAATCCCCCCTGGTGATGGAAAGAAATATTACGGGCATTTTTTTATTTTTCCACAACGTGACTGAGTTAGTTGGTCTCAGTCAGTGGTTGCATGGTTTCACCCTGGAAACTCGAGATTGTCATCCAGTAAATAGGCAAATCGACCACAGGATACACGCCATTTACAGACATAATATTCTGATGCATCATAGCCTTAGTTTCTTTTGTGCGTAACACACACACACACTCTGAACTCTGAATAAGCTGGACCAAAAACTTGAATTAGCTGAAGAAAAACCATGCTGCCTCGCCGGAGACCGACTAACCCAGCTTCGTTGTGAAAATATTGGCAATAAAATTTCCTCGTGTTAGTGATGGGATTCGAATACGAGCCTTTTACATCCAGTGAAGGGAGAGTGGCATGGCTGGATTTTGGTGTTCGTAGGCCCTAGCTTTTATTCCGAAATGTGCTAAAATAAGGGTAAAATGTTTCTTGTATTTTAATACTTTGTAGTACCACACAGTTGGTACGTTTCTCTGGGGTTACTTCTACCCATATGCAGTACTTTGCATTTGTCAAGGTTAAACTTCAGTTGCCACTTCTTAGCCCATATGCCCAAATTAGATCCTGTTGCAGTAGCACACTGCCATTACTGTCATTAACAACCCTGCCAACCTTTGTATCATCTACAAACTTCGACATTAAGCCTGATATAACTTCATCAATATCATTGATAAATATAAAAAACAACAGTGGACCCAACACCGAACCCTGTGGGACTCCACTAATAACATTAGTCCACGAAGAGGAGCATCTATTGATTACTACCCTCTGTCTTCTCCCACTTAACCATCCTTTTATCCATTGTAGCAACTTACCCTTAATACCATTCTGCTCCAATTTGTACAATAGTCTTCCATGCGCAACTGTGTCAAAAGCTTTCCTGAAATCCAAATAGATGATATTTGATCCCAGGGGCTCACATCTGGTGAGTTTGGGCTTGGCACACCCAGGATCCTGAGCTGGATATAATCATCCTTCTCTTTCTTGGTGATTCTCTCTCTCTCTCTCTCTCTCTCTCTCTCTCTCTCTCTCTCTCTCTCTCTCTCTCTCTCTCTCTCTCTCTCTCTCTCTTTTTGGCTGGTGCAGCATAAGCCTCAGGCTTCCTTGCACCATATAGCTAATAATAATAATAATAATAATATCAAAATTATTTTTTGCATCCAGTTCCTTTGTAACCACATCATAATATCCTATCAAATTTGTCAGACAAGACTTTCCCTTAACAAACCCATGTTGTGTCTGAATTATTGCTGCAGTCTTGTCTAGATGATCCTGCAATGCATCTTTAACCAGTGACTCCATTATTTTACCCGGAACAGAAGTTAAACTAACTGGTCTGTAATTACTCGTGTCACCCTTCGATCCCCCTTTGTGAATTGGGGATACATTTGCACATCTCCAGTCCGTGGGAACCTCCCCTGAGTCCAAGGATGCTCTCATAATTATGGCCAAGGGTTTGCTTAGTTGCTTTGCCGCCTCCTTTAATATAACTGGATAGATCCCATCCACCCCAGGTGCTTATCTTATGTTTACCTTCAACAATTTCTCCTCCACTTTGCTCTCAGTTATTTAGGAGCATTAGCAACTAAGGCCATATTGCTCCGGGGATATGCGGTGGTCATTCCCTGACCTTTCCGCATCCTCCGTATTTGGTGGTCGCGGGCTCGAACACAAGTCTAATCAAGAAGCGTGTGCTACGCACTGCTGCTCCTGCCCACCTGGCCACGGAGGCGCCCTGAGTTAGTTTGTTTCAGGCGTAGATAGCAAAGTTTTTCGTCCAGCAAAAGAGGCAAATCGACCACAGAACACATGCAATTAACAGACATAAGACGCATATCACGGTATACCAATTTAAATATTCGGCTGGCCTAATATAATAGTTTGTTTGGGTTTTTTTTTTTTTGCCAGTGACACGTGCATTTTTAGGGAATATTGGTGTATAGTTTTTAAGTAGAAGTTTTCACATGTAATCTGTTAGTGAGAGCCGATTTCGCACCATTGTCTGCCAAATGAGTGAAGGGAGATTCCCTCGAATTGTCATATGTTTAGCACCAGAAGTATGTGCTTCTTCCAAATTCCTTTAAGGCATTCAAGTAGGTCATTATCTCCTTTAAAAACAGAGTGGATGATGTTTTCCAGTGCTTGGAATACAATTAAATATTTTTAAAAACTCTATTTTAGTTAACTCCAGATAACCCTATTTTAGTTCATTAAGTTAATCTTCTCTTTTTATTTATTTCTGGTTTATGTTTTTTAGCTTTAGCACTAGTAGAGGCATACGATTCAATTGCTGCTAATAGGGCTGAAAATATATTGAAGTCATGCAGCAATTGATAGACTAATGTCATATTCACTAAAAACCGCGGCAATTCCATTATGATTATCCTTCTGGGGAGCGTATATTTATAACCACTGTGTTTCTTACATTGGATGGTAAAACTTTTAATTCGAATCCCGTCATGAACGAAATTTTTATTGGATTTTTTCTCACTAGCTGAGACGGTGGCTCAGACAGGTCACATGTTTTTTTTTTTTTTTTTCTTTTTCTCATGGAAACTCGGATTTTTCCTCTAGCAAAAAGCAAACCGATAGAAGGATGCACTGAATCACGTGCAATGTACTGACGCCCCATTGTCTTAGTATTCTTGCGTTTAACACACACACACCTAATCTAATCTAGTAATCTGCTATGTTTTGACTCAGATAACTCTGTTTTAGTTCATTAAGTTAATCTTATCTTTTTATTTATTTCTGGTTTATGTTTTTTAGCTTTAGCACTAGTAGAGGCATATGATTCAAGAATTGCTTTCTTGCAATATTTCTTGCTTATATAGCATCAGCCAACAACAACAACAACAACAACAAAAAAACCCTTCCCGTTTCACCTATTCATTCACTCCAAAAGTTTGTCTAGTTCAGCCTAGAATTTATTTAAGCTGTCAACTTCCACAATGACAGATGGAAGTTTGTAACAGCAATCAACCACCGCATAAAGGCTAAAGGCAAATTTCCGCACACCTATTCTACAATTGTCTTTCCTCAATTTGAAATTATGCCCCTTCAGGGGCACAATCTGAGCAAGAGAAAGAATTCCATCAGCATTGAGCTTGTTCAAATCATTCAAGGCCTTAAATGCCTCAATCAGATCACCTCGCAATTGCCTAGTCACCAGAAGCTGCAATTTCAGAACTTTAGATTTCTTGGTAACAGTAACCTTTCTTTCACACACTAATCTCATTGCCCTTCTCTGTACTCGTTCCTGCAGCTCTATATCTTTCCTAAAATGAGGCTTCCAGACCTGTACACAGTACTCAAGGTGTATCCTGACCATTTCCTTATAGCAGGGGATAATCACCTCCTTATCCCTGCCAGCAAAATTTTTATATATCATTAACAAGACCCCATGAGCTACTCTTGCAGCCCGTCAGGGTAGTCGAGAATTTTGCATTCTCCAATACCCTGAATGTACTACTGCACAGTTAATAGGTTACTCTGGGATTACTGCTACCACTTTGCATTTGTGAATGTTAGACTTCCTTTGCCACTTCTCAGCCAATCTGCTCAACTTTTCCAGATTGCTGCATTAGCGTACCGTCCATACTGTCATGAACAACTCTCCCAACCTTCGTATCGTCTGCAAACTCGGATATTAACCTCGATATTCCTTCATCAATATCATTTATAAACACAGAAAACAAAAATGGGCACAACACGGACCCCTGAGGGACACACAAATAACATTAGTCCACAAAGAGTAGTGTCCATTGATTACCACTCTGTCTTTTCACAATCAACCATCTTGCATGGTTGATTCTGAAAAGACAGAGATCTATCCTAGAAGCAATTTGGCCTTAATGCCATACTAATCCAACAAGTACAGTAGTTTCATGTACAACAGTATCAAAAGTTTTTCGAAAATCCAAGTATATGATATCAAAATTATTTTTTGCATCCAGTTCCTTTGTGACCAAATCATAGTATCCAATAAAATTTGTCAGAGAAGACTTCTCCTTAACAAACCCATGTTGTGTCTGAACTATAACGGCAGTCTTTTCTAGTTGATCCTGCAGCGCTTCTTTAACCAGTAACTCCATTATTTTTCCCGGAACAGAAGTGAAACTGACAGGTCTGTAATTACTCGTTAAACTTTCGAGTCCCTTTAGTGAAATGGAGATACATTTACATATCTCCGGTCTGTGGGAGATCGCCCTGAGCCCAAGGTGCCCTCATAATCATGGTCTGCTTACTTCCTTTACTGCCTGGTTTTATTTTTTATAACTGAAAGCAAAGTGTAGGAGAAATTGTTTAAGTTAAAAATAAAAAAAGGCACCTGGGGCAGATGGAATCTATCCAGTTATAATGAAGGAGGCAGCAAGGGGAGTAAGTAAACCCTTAGCCATAATTATGAGAGCATTCTTAGAATCAGGAGAGGTACCCATGGACATGAGATATGCAAATGTATCCCCAATTCATAAAGGGGATTTCAAAAGGTGACACAGATAATAATTATAGACCTGTTAGTTTAACTTCTGTTCCGGGAAAAATAATGGAGTCACTGGTTAAAGAGATGATACAGGATCACCTAGACAAAGCAGCAGCAATAGTTCAGACACAGCATGGGTTTGCTAAGGGGAGGTCTTGTCTGACCAATTTGATTGTATACTACAATGTGGTCATAAAGGAACTGGAAGCTAAAAATAATTTTGATATCGTATACGTGGATTTCAGGAAAGCTTTTGATACTGTTGCACATGGAAGACTGCTGTACAAATTAGAGCGGTATGTCATTAAGGGTAAGTTACTGCAATGGATAAAAGGATGGTTGAATGGGAGACGATAGAGAGTGGTAATAAATGACATTGCTCTAAGTGGACTAATGTTATTAGCGGAGTGCCCAGGGTTTGTTGCAGGACCCATTGTTGTTTTGTGTATTTATCAATGATATCGATTAAGGTATATCAGGCTTAATGTCCAAGTTTGCAGATGATACAAAGGTTGGCAGGGTTGTTAATTGCACTAAAGACAGTATACTATTGCAAGGATCTAGAAAAGTTGGGAAAATGGACTGCGAAGTGGTAGCGGAAGTTTAACATTGACAAATGCAAATAACTGCATATGGTTAGCAGTAGAAACGTACTACCCCAAGAGAAACGTACTAACTCTGTGGTACTAACTCAGCGAGGTGGAGGAAGAAAAAGTCTTGGGGGTAATTGTGCCGTCAGATATGAAATTCTCTGAGCAGTGCAGCCGGACTGCCAGAGCAGGTCATGGAGTTTTGTCAATGATATATAGGAATTTTGCTATCATAGACAAGGAGGTGATTATCACTTTGTATAAGGCAATCGTCAGGCTACACCTTGAGTACTGTATACAGGTCTGGAGGTCTCATTTTAGGAAGGGTGTAGAGTTGCTAGAATGAGTACAGAGAAGGGCAACAAGATTGGTGAGAGTAACAAAGGGATGCGTTTACGAAGAAAGGCTTAAGGGCTGCAAGTTGCAGCATCTGGAGACTAGGCACCTGCCTGATGATCCGATTGAGGTGTATAAGGCCCTAAACGGTTTGAGTAAGCTCAATGTTGACGGGATAATTCCGCTTGCTCAGACAAAGAAGCTGAGGGGGCATAGACTGAAATTGAGGAGAGACAGTTGTAGAATAGATGTGCGGAATTTGTCTTTAGCCAAGGGGTAGTTGATTGCTGAACAGACTTCCATCTGTTGCTGTTGAAGTTGATAGCTGAAATAAATTTAAAGCTGAACTAGACAAACATTTGGAGTGATCGAATGGGTGAAATTGGAAAGTTTTTTTTTTTTTTTTTTTTTTTTGACTGATGCTGTTTAAGTTTGCTTTCTTGCATTATATGCCTAATCTAATGCTATTGCTAATATAACTTGATAGATCCCTTTCACCCCGGGTGCCTTTCTTATGTTTAACTTCAACAATTTCTCCTCCACTTTGCTCTCTGCTATTTCAAAAGCATTTAGCTCCCTGTTAGAGTTTAGTAAACTTTTGTTCCCCCCTTCCTTACAGAAATCCTCATGTGTGAATATAGATGCAAAATACTCATTCAGTTTGTCAGCGACCTGAGCAGAATCATCAACACTGGAACCATCGATACCAAGTGGACCTATCTGATTCATCCCCTTTCTTCTAGAGTTTATATAAGTAAAGAAATCTTTACTGTTTTTCTCTGCATCGTTTGCCAATGATTTCTCGTAATCTGACTTTGCTTGCCTAACTTCCTTTGTAATTTGATTACAGAATATCTTGTATCTACTTATTTATATCTATGTCTCCTCATAATTTATATGCATCCCAAGTATTTTTCTTCTCTGCCATGAGCCTCATGAGTTCATCTTACACCCAGGCGCCTCCGTAGCCAGGTGGGCAGGAGCAGCAGTGCGTAGCACACGCTTCTTGATTAGACCGGGGTTCGAGCCCGTGACCCCCAAATACGGAGGATGCGGAAAGGTCAGGGAATGACCTCCGGATATCCCCGGAGCAATATGGCCTTAGTTGCTAATGCTACTAAAAACCAAAGAACAACAATAACAATCTTACACCCATAAACCTTGAACAGTATTTCTTAGTTGGTATGAAAAGCCTAATCGCTTCCAAGAGTAATTCCTTGAATGCTTCCCATTTAGAATTTGCTGTTGGTAACATCCTTAGTTGGTCCCACTGTGCAGAATTTAAAAATATCTGAGACCACTGTAATGACCTTTAAAAAAGCAAAAACCCTTCTCTTTACCCTTGATGATAGTTACATCTTTGAGTAAATCCCACATCAGTACACTGTGATCACTGCTACCCAATGGTCCCTTTAGTTGCAGATTCTTAATGCATGAATAATCACTGCTGATAATCAGATCTAGAGTATTACTCCCTCTAGTTGCCTCTCGAACATACTTCTGCAGAAAACACCCATTCAATAAATCTACAAAAGTCTTACTAGTGTGGGAGTGACCAACACACAAGTTCCAATCAATATCTGGGAAGTTAAAATCCCCCGTTATAAGGCAAACTGGTTTTCTGGCTAACTATTTCTCTGTACAGTTGTTCGTTGTACTCGTTCGTCATTAGGCCTATAACACACTCCTACTCTCAATTTTACTTTCCCAGTGCTGATGTCACACCAAACTGCCTCAACACTGCATTGTCCACCCATGTCAACTGGATGTACTTTTTTTTTTTTTTTTAGTATTTTATTATTTATGATTTATGGTATTTTATGACAATTACTTCTGTGATAAATGCTATGCGCCCCTGTGGAACGGCGTTGGTGTACGCTCGCTTAGTGAATTAAATTAGTTGTTTAAAGTAAAAACGATAAAAAAATCTAGTATTTTTAATTTTTCTATGGTATTCAGAAAACCAATTTTCCAAGCCGATAGCCGCCTTAATCTTACTGGCTGTTTAAAAGGTTAGTTATACGTTTTTCTATTAAAAGGGCTTTCTGGTCAGTGTAGCTGTTGTAGTTAGGCCTAATATTGTATTGTAGTAATTTAGTTCAGACTGCTTATTATGAAGACAGTATTAATGAGTAATGACATCACAATGTCTTGTGCGCGAATAATGAAGATGGGTTCGTCGCACTTCTATATCAAATTTCTAGTAACTCGCTCGATTAAAGATCGAACTGTGGGAAAACTATCACTCCCCCCCTCCGTGCTTTATATAAAATTAGTGGAAGCTATTGCTGTTTCCCCAGTAATGGTAAAACGATTAAAGTCTTGGAATCTGCTATTAATAGAAACAGCAGTAAACCAAGAACAATCAGAGAAACTGCTGAAACTCAAAAAAAATTGCAGATAACGATATTTTCGGTTAGGATATCCAAGTTTTTGGTTGTGACCCTGATTGTCTGGTATTTAAGGTTATTGTTGAGTAAACAAGGTAAACAAATACGAGAAATGTAGATGTCTGATATTTACTCGGTTTGTGTAATTTTCTATCATTGTTGCTTTATAAGCAGAACTGTATTCTGTAATCTTTATTATTCTCCAATAGTCATAGTTTCAATAAATATTGGCCCCTATGGACATATGAACATGACTGTTGCTGCTCGGATTCAATACAACGTAATTTTGTTTTTAATATGTCTACCAATTGTTTGGATGCGAAAGATGTTCTCTCAATGTAAAATTAATAAAAGTTGTGCAATTAAATTTAAATTATAAGTTTTGCGTTATTATTTTGAATAAAGTTTTAATTCACTTCCTGTTATATATTAGATTAGTACTCTTTACTATACACTGAATTGGCTCTGCATTAGCAACACCTTCTTGTGAACGAATAGACTGGTTTGTGATGCTGGTAAAGGCTGTTATAGTCAGGAACGGCTATTAAAAAAATGTACTATGCTCACATGTCGATCAGTTTTAGCATTAGTAGTGGCATATGATACAAGAAAGCAAGCTTATACAGCATCAGCCAAACAAAAAAAAAAAAAAAAAAAAACTTCCCCAATTTTACCTATCCATTCACTCCAAAAATTTGTCCAGTTCTTCTTTGAATTTATTTAAGCTATCAACTTCCACAACAACAGGTGGAAGTTTGTTCCAGCAAGCAACCACTCGCTGGCTAAAGACAAATTTCTGCACATCTGTTCTGCAACTGTCTTTCTTCAAGTGTGTAATCTGAGCAAAAAGAAGAATCCCATCAGCACTGAGCTTGCTTAAACTATTTAATACCTTATACACCTCAATCAGATCACTTCACAGGTGCCTAGTCTCCAGACGTTGAAATATGCACAATTTTAGCATTTCTTGGTAAGAGCACCCCTTTCTTCCCCTCACCAATCTCATTGCTCTTCTCTGTACTAATTCCAACAGCTTCACTTCCTTCTTAAAATGAGGCCTTCAGACTCAGGAGGACTCCAGACATGCATGCAGTACTCAGGATATGACCTGACCATTGCCTCATGCAAATTGTGATCACCTTATCTCTGCTAGCAAAGTTCTTGTATCCGTATATCATTGACAGGTCCCTATCAGCTGGTCTGAGTATCTACGAGGAAGAATGGGTCGGCGTCGAGATCTTTCCGACTTCGAACATGGATGATTGCAAGCTCAACATCCATATGGACTACGAGCGGGACATTAGATCGTAATGGCTATGGCAGTCGACAGCCGTCACAAGTACTCATGCTCACTGTGAGACACAAGAAGCTAAGCCTTGCATGGGCACATCAGCATCAACACTGGACCACCAACATGTGGAAATCTGTCGCCTGGTCTGTTGAATGGGTGTATCCGCATTTAGAAAAAGCAAATGAAGTTTTTTTTTTTTTTTTTTGGTAGTTGTTGGCGCATCGGCTTCTGTGGCCATAGTGCACCTCCCAAAGTTTTTGCAGTATTTTGATCCAAGCCCGAGGCGGGATACGAACCCGCTACCTTTGGGTTGCCATGCAGACACTTTACCCACCTGGCTAGCCCGGTCGGCAGCAAATGAAGTCATGGCACCCAGATTCACTGTTGGTGTTTAGCAGGCTGGAGGCAAAGTGATATGATTTAGGAATTGCTTACTTGGCATGCCCAGGGTCCTCTGATGAGCATTAATCAAGGGCTTGATGAGAACACTTACTTTTCTATTGACACCGACCGAGTACACCCCTTGATGATGATGATGACAATGTATCCAAACAATCTCTGTCTGGATACATTGTCGTTCTGTCTCTCTCAGCAAGACAAAGCACATGTCACAAGGCCCAGAAGGTTGTGAATTGCTTTCAGGAACAGGACAATGAATTCTCCCGCCCTCTCACGTCAGCCGAATTAGCATGTTTGAGACCAACGGAAAAAGGACATTCGATGCTACGACCATCCACTTAACAGTGTGTGTGTGTGTGGGCATTACATTGTGCAAAGCATGGGTAGCGCCACTACAGGACATTCTGCAGCATGTGGAGTCCATACCAAGGGATAAAATACTATGGATAAAAGGCGGCCCCACGAGGTAAGGGAAGTATTGCCAATGCAAGGCCAACTTAGTGTAATTTACCCCTTTTCAATGAGAACTTTTTTTCTTTTGCACCAAACTTTCTTCGGGGGTGCCTGATATAGTTATGAAAACTATCCAGCAAGCCTATCTCCGTTGAAGTAATACACGCGAATGCGCAAAACCGGAAGGTGCAAATGAACGAAAACTGGAAGCTGCGGCTATGTGCAGTCAATACCTGTTTTTTTCGTGGAGGTTTCCTGGCAGCCGTATTTCTGGACAGTTTCTGAATTCATCAAAAGGAATAACATTAAAATATAACTTACTGTTACTGAAAAATTCAAATTATTTTATTAGAGTCGCCCAGAATTTCTTCTATATATCAATACTGTATATGTATTGTGTCTGTAAATTGTGTGTGTTCTCTGATCGATTTGCCGTTTTGCTCGACGAAAACCTCCCGTTTCTTGGAGAAAAACCTTTCTATCTACGCCTGAGACCGACTAACTCAGCCTTGCAGGAAAAAAGCGCAGTAAAGTTCCTCGCGTCATCGACGGGATTCGATCCGGGGACTTTTCCACTTGGTGTGGGGGAGGACGGTGACGATACCGCTGAGACCTTACTGTTACTGAAGATGAAATAATACAAGAACTAAGACCAACTAGTTGTACGTGTGCAAAGCGAAAATATATGAAAAATATGGTAATTGTCATATGCGCCCTACCATATTCAGTATTCCGGTTTTACCTCTGTCTGTCAAAAACTGCAATTTTAATAACGGGTTATTAAAATTGTAAAGTTCACCCATTTATTCCAAACCCGATAGGATGTTTTAAATGCAGTTGTTTTGGTCATTCTCAAAATGCTTGCAGAGGAGTTTCTACTTGCCCGCAATGTGGCTCAAACGAGCGTGACCAAACTGACTACGGAGAAACACTTCAAGTTTCAAAACACAGATATGCAATGCCATAAAATTGCATATGCAGATGATTTGGTGCTGGGTTTTGATGGCATGTCAAGACGGGATTTAGAGATTAAGGCTGCTACTGTAATGGATCATCTGGTATGTTGGGCATCAGATCATAAGTTAAAGATATCTATTAGTAAAACTGTAATGATGTTATGTAAAGGCAGATTAGATGTGGAAAGGCCTCCGAGGGTAGTATTAATTGAAGGGAAACAAATCCCTATGGTTAAGACAACGAAACATCTAGGAATATTAATTGACAGTAAGTTGACTTTTATGCAGCATTTAGAGTATTTAGGTGAAAAAATTAAAAACTTTTGCTCGTGTGTTATTAGGATTAGTAGAAAGGAATGGGACCTGAGTAAGAAGACTTGTATTATATTATAAGGCAGTATTTCTGCCTATCATTGTGTAATGGAGCTAATGTTTGGTACTGAAAATTAGTCACTGTGAAATTCAGACAGAAATTATTGTCTATACAAAGGAAAATGATACTATCTTTGTTTAAAATGAAATGTGTAGAACTGTTTCCACTAATGCTGCTCAGGTTATATCTGGTTATATCTGCTCAGGTTAGATCTCTATGCTGCTTACAGAGTTTTTTGTTACTTTTTGAGAAAGGGGATTGAATTTACTTTTATGGGTATTACTAATAATTTAGATTTAACTAAGTCTAAGGCTAAGAAATTGATAATGACTGCTTTGATGGATCAGTGTCAGGCCAGATGGTGCAGTAGTTGAGACCGGTCAGGTTACCCGTTTGTTTCTTCCAGATGTTAAATTTGTCTGTGATTTAAAAAAAAAAAAACACAAAAAACAGCTGGTTGTTTCCAGAAATGGAAACATCTATTTTATGACAGACATGCATCTTTTAATCATAAACTGCATTATTTTGAGTTAAAACCTGACCCATTTTGCTACTGTACGCGTGTGTCGAAACCTGGAATCATAGAAGAAATCTTTATTGTACAGTAAAGATACAGATACAATAATGTGCCCGCCACAGCCAGGAGGCCAGGGGCTTGACAATGATATAGGGTAATATAAAAATATGTACAGTATAAAAATTTGTGCAGTATAAAAGATTGCATAACAATTAAAAACGTAGCATTAGCCATTCAATAGATATGAGTATGTACACAGTTGTGAGGCAGACAGTACACCAAGGTATGTACACGTTCATATGTACAAAGCACATATTTAAGCATATTCACACAAGTCAGATTATTTCACAGTGCCAAATTATTGTTCGGTATTGCATTTTCTTGTGAAGACAGTTCGTCGATTTGCCTGCGACGTGCCGTTATGCGAGGATAGGAGATAGCAGATGGAGATATCAGTATGAGTCGACATCAGGGGCCAAACAAAAGGGGAACAAGTTCGGCCAACGAGCGCCTGTAATTGCGATCAGAAGCGAATTTCTGGAGGTCAACTCCGATCATTAGCAGGGCTTGTACTGTAGGAAGTACTTGTCCAGGTAGGAATTTGTCACTGATCTTCAGCCTGTTCCGTTGTAGCTGAAGAAGAGGGGTGGCTCGTAAGGAAGGAAGTGGAACATGCCACTGGCATATATCCCAGAAGTCAGGGGAGTTGATTTTGCCAACCAGCATTTTGACTGTGGTCACAGTTCTCCTCATGCTAATTATTTGAGGCAGCCGCGGGATTTGGAGTTGGTCGGCCATGCTAGTGGTCCTCTGCTGAGGGGGGGGGAGTCGATGTTTGTGGGTTGCCCACTTCAATATCCAGTATTCACTGGCGAAGATGGGCTTCATGAGAGAAGGTACTGCGGATGCCCATATTTCAGAGGCATACAGAAAGGTAGGATACACAATGGTTTCCAGGTATCTGATTGTGGTTCTTGCGTCTGTGTTATGAAGAAGATGTTGACGGGCAATCCAGCGCATTCGGTTGATCTTGCGTAGAACACATTCGATGTGACAGTTGAACCTAAGGTTTGGGTCGAAGGTTACACCGAGATCTTTGTGTTTAGTAACACTTGGAATAACTGCACCCTGCAGTGAGGGTTGTATGGATGTGGGACACTTCTTCAGAGAAAAAACCATAATAACGGATTTTTGGGGGTTCAGTTTGAGACCGAAATGGTTGAGATGGCTAGAGAAAGCTGTGATCTTATTACAGATTTCCGATGTGATCACTCCCCTGTCGGCTGATGGTGGTATTTCCGTTAGGAACTTTATATCGTCGGCGTAGGTAATGACATCATCTCTGTTACACACAAACGGAATAAGGAGGGCGGTAAAAAGTAACCCCGATAAAACGCCACCTTGCGGCACACCAGCATTGATGGATCGGGTATAGCAGAGGTTACGATGAGTGAGGTACACTGTTCTGTTCCGGAGGAGCGAGTGCAGAAAAGCGAAAACGTCACCTTTGATCCGAAAGAAATTGGTTAGGAGATTCAGAAGGGCTGAGATGTTGAGGCTATTAAAAGCAGCTTCAATATCGGCATAAACAACCGCCATTTCTGATTTGGCCTCAAATGCATTTAAAATTTCCGTTTGGACTGCCAGAAGGTTGGAGACAGTTGATCTATTAGGGACAACATAATGGAGTTGTTTTGATGATTGTGGAAGAAGATGGCGTGTTATATGCGGAAGAAGGACTTTTTCCAGTAGCTTTAGGAGCGTGGATGCAGTGGAAATCGGTCTATAGTGCTTCGGCTGGCTTGGTAGTTGAACTTTAGCTAGTGGGGCAAGACTGTATTTGCTCCAGGATGCAGGAAACACTCTATGAGAGAGGATGGAGTTGAACAAGTAGAGCAGAGGATCAAGGATATATGGACTGAGGCACTTTACGATGAAATGTGGGACATTATCGATGCCAGCGGTGCATGACGAACGCAGCGAGTTGATGGCTTGACGAAGCTGCTGTCGATCGATTTGAATGGAAAACAGCTCATCATCTGGACTTGAAATGGGGTCTGGTTGGTAATCATATGGTTGTGTGATGTTTTCTTGGAATCTGGCCACATAGTTGATCCATTCAACTGGATTGAAATTGGAATCTGGTTCAGAGTTACGAGTATATGGCACTTTGCCTTTGGATAAGGTCTTGTCAGTGTATTCTTTAATGGCTTGCGATTTCAGTCTGTTAAACAGTGCTCTAGCTTTGGAGTACTGAGTTCGGTCATATGCTGTACCAGACTGTTTCCATTGTTTATGGAGGGACTGTTTGCACTTGAAACTGTAATTTAGCTCCGAAGACCACCAAGCATTAGTTCTAGCGGAGATACTGACCTGTTTAGCTGCTGAGAACATAGTAACAGTGTGCAACCATCCAGTTAATATGTCTAGAGCCAGTTCCGGATCTTCTGATTCGAGAACTTCCCAGGGAATTAATCTTGTTGCATAAAGGCATCTGTTCGGTTGTAGGAAGGTGGGAGAGATGATGATCTTCCTTTTGACGTAGTGGGAGACATTAAAGTTGGGCGTTGGGAGCTGCAATAGGACTACGATGGGTTCATGATCGGATTCAAAGTGAGTTTCGGGTTTAATGTCGACGCTACAGGAACCAGACGATAATATGAGATCCAGGCGATGAAGACCTCTAGTTGGGCCTTCGTTTATGATCCTGAGGCCACTAGGTGCAATCTTAGCCATAAGTGACTCATGAAGATGTTGGAGATTTGGTGGTAAGTTAAAATCTCCACAGATGAGGTGGATAGCAGATGTGTCAAGCGTATTTATTAGCCAGGATGCAATATCATTGATTGTCTGAGCATCGGGGGTTGGGGGTGTATATATTGCACCGAGATCTAATAAGCAAGAGTTGATCTTGACCGTTACTATCAATGCTTCGAATAGATTGGATTTGCTGGAGACCACATGTACGAACTCAAGTCTACTGGCATTTATGATAACAGCAAACGCCCCCACCACAGGTATGAGAGTGGGAGGTGAAGAAAGATTTGTAACCAGCAGCTTGGGCGGAGGCAATTGATTCTTGTTGTGGTTCCAGCCAGGTTTCAGACATGCAGATGACGTCAGCCATTTGGGACAGAAGCATCTGCCCAAGTGTCTCGAGCTTATTCCGAATACTACGAACATTTTGATAAAAAAATCTTAAGTGTAAGGTGACACGAGACCTTCACGAGTGCTGATTCGAGGACATTATTTATTTTCTTTGTTGGCTTTTTAGCACGGTTGGTTACAATAGTTGGTATCAGCTGAGGGTGGATTTCATTGCAGCTGTGGTATTGCAGAGATTGATCAGAGGTTTTGTCATCAGGGTATGTATAGGGCTCATCATCGTGTGACCCTGATTCCTGGTTTTGGGGCTTCTGAGAATAGGAATGCCTATCAAACCGTCACGCTATGATTGCATTATTTATGAGCAGTACAGACAAAATTTAAGAAATACTATTGTCGAGTTAGGTCCTGGAAATGAAAAATTATACCTCGCAAATAGAAGGTATTTTAATGCCTTGCTTGATTTTGGCAAGGTAGGTCTTTAATAAGCGGAGACGGATGTCTTTCCTTGTACTGTAATGTCAACTTCTGATCTTGCTGAGCAGTAAAAAAAGAAAAAAAAGAAAATGTATTTTTATTTATTTATTTATTTATTTATTTTTTTTTTTTTTTTTTTTTGCTGGCCTGTAGTTTTATTGTAACTGCAGGCATGATTTTATGTATCTCCATTTTGGATTTATATTCAAGGGAATGTGACTTTTTTATTATTTAAAATTTTTTTTATATATATATTTTATTTATTTATTTTATTTTATTTTATTTTTTTTTCTTTTGCTGGCTCTCAGTTGCAATCTGCATGCTGGTAATATGTGCACATTGCAATTGATGAGCGGGATTGCTGGCATCTGAATTGTTATTTTTTTTTCCCCTCAGATGCAGGAAATTTTTTTTTTTTTTTTTTATTCGCTGGCTCTCGGGTTTGGGCGACCTGGGAGCGGGATTTTGCGGGAATCTGCCGGTTTTGCACGGCCACTGGTGGATGCGGGATTTTCTGGTGCGATGTTAGCACTGACATAGGAGTAGACCCAGGTTAGTAGTTAGTTCCTTGTGCTAGGGCGAGCATCGAGTGGTATTTGCCCATTGGTGGCTGCCACTGATGGCAGAGAGACCTGATAACTACACATTTACACTTCAGACCGATGTGATTAAGGGAATTTTTGTTTTCTCTTTCTACATGATAATTGGTGGAGATGGAGGAATGGTCCTGATGCCACTGTGAGACAGGTATACATTCAGACGTTTATAAGATTCCACAGAAGACAACTCAAGAGACACTGTCTCCTCACTGCTTATCGTCGTCCATGCTGACTTCTTTGGCGTCAGCAACACGCTGATTGCTCACTGGAGGACTAGGAACCGAGTGTCTTGGTCGGATGAGTCCAAATGTCTGATGCAACACGGCGACGGATGCCTTTGTGTATGGCGCAAGCAACACGAGTTCATGGACCAATCATACATGGCGCCCACTGTCCAGGCAACTGCTGGTGGTTGCTTAATATGGGCAATGTTTTGCTGGAAATAACTAGGACCCCTGCGACGTATGAACCAACGTTTCACTGGTGAGGTCTACCTGCAACTCTTTTGGAGACCACGCGCATCCTGTCATGTTGCATTTTTGCTTGGACAGAAACGGGATCTTCCAAGATGACGATGCGCGGTGTCATCGGGGCCAGCACTGTGCATGAGTGGGTAGAGGCACACAGTGAAGATATCACTTATCTTGAGTGGTCTCCAAATTCGCCTGACCTCAGTCCAAGTCTGCCCGGGAAGTACAGTGGTATCGTCATCGTCCTCCCCACACCGAGTGGAAAAGGACCAAGTTCGAATGCCGTTAATGACGCGAAGAACTTTTATAGGCTTTTTTCACTCGTAGCTGAGTTAATCGGTTTCAAGCGTAGATAATATGTTTTTTTTTTTTTTTTTTTTCTTCCGGAAAAACAGGTTAATCGACCAGAGAACAAACGCAATTTACATATAAAATACACATGGGTAGTTGAAAGTAGCTTTATAGGTGACCCTAATATAATAGTTTTTAGTTTTGACCTCAATCCAATTGGACACCTGTGGGATGGTTTGGAATGGGAAGTGAGGCGTGTGGACACTGAATTGTTATCTGACCGACGCTGTGGAAAGCCTGCAGGCTGCAGATCCGTAAAGACGTTTTCAGACAGCTAGTGGAGTCAGTACCTAGTCGAATAGCGCTATTATCCGTACGAACGGTGGCGACGCCTCCGTAGCCGGGTGGGCAGGAGCAGCAGTGCGTAGCACACGCTTCTTGATTAGACCGGGGTTCGAGCCCGTGCCCACTAAATACGGAAGATGCGGAAAGGTCAGGGAATGACCACCGCATATCCCTGGAGCAATATGGCCTTAGTTGCTAATGCTCCTAAAAACCAAATAACAAACAAACAAACAAACGAACGGTGGCTACTGTATTAGGGAAGGGAGTAACAATTCAGTGATCACTGAGTGTACACTATACAGGGTGTTTCAAAAGTGATGGTCAATAATTTAAAAGTCAACTGCACAGACTACAATATGCAAAAAAAGCCCAGAAAACATGGGTCCTTAAGTTAATCGTTTTCGAGATATTGCACATTTCTAGTTGGGATCCACCACTGACAAGGTGAACTGTACAGAGTTGGGATCCACCACTGACTTGTTTGTTTAGGCTTGTTTATTTTGCTTGCACCTTCACGATGGTGGGACTGTTAGTAATCCTGGGTATAACCTCCATTCACAAGTACATGGTGGGTGACCACCCAGGTGTGAACCAACGTAAGCAGGGGTCGAGGTGTGCCGCCCACACCACATGGAGGAATGCCGCCCCTCTATGTTACCAGGCAGTACTAGGTGGTAGATGACTCTCATCAACCGGTGCAATACTACCACTTTGCTTATTGGAGGCTTGAAGTGGTGGAACCCATGTTTAGTCTCTAGAGCTAAGTTCCGGTCAACCCTTCCCTATCTCTTCATCATGCAGTATGATTGATGACTTTTTAGGTTATGATGAACATCGTGGCGAGATCCAATATTCCTTACATTTTGAGGGTACAGCTCTAAAACAGTGTTCGCAGGCCGGCCGCAAGATCCGAACCGAACCGAACCTATTGGTAACTCTCTAGGAGGCTTCCGGATCAGCTAGTGTATAATCTTGCTACCTCTACTCTGCCAGATAGTGGCTGGATGGAGTCCGAGTAGTGTGTATGCGGGGACCATTGTCAAGGCCACGTTATGTCAAGGATCTGGGTATATTCTTACCATGTGTACGCCATATCCAAAAATTTTATTACTTCATACAACATGTCCCACCCACTTTTTGTTACTATTGAATACACCATGAACTGTCAAACTAATAGAGAAAGCTTATCTGCGAAAAGATCTATACCTCACAAGCACTTCCTAATTCATTTCACAAATATACGTGATCTCAATTCTAATCTTAACGATGTCCATTTCCACTTGCAGTCTGCCAAACCCCATGTACTTTTTCTGACAGAATCTCAGTTATCGGTTGATTCAACTACTGCTCATCTCAGATGCCCAAATTATTCGCTGTATGATTCCTTTCGCCTCAAAGGTGGTACTTGTGCATATCTCCGTTCTGATATTCCCTGTCAGAGACTTGGGAATTTGGAATCTACTCTCTTTGATCTTCTCTAGCTTAAAATCTCTCTACCTCATTTGGTAAAATTCATCTGTTGACTCTACCGTTCTCCCAACTCCACTAATCACTTGGAACTTTTTGACTTCCTCTCTTTGCAACTTGACTTTCTCCAGTACAACTTTCCTAACAATGAGGTAAATTTCCTTGGTGATTTTATTGGTCACAACTCCAGCTGGCTTCCGTTTTCTAGTCACACCGACCCAGCTGGTCGAGATACTAGGGCTTTTGCAATTACTAATGACCTTGCACAGATTGTTCATTTACCTTCAAGAATACCGGACAATCCTAATCATACAGCCAACACGCTTGATCTTTTTCCCACAAACAACCCTTCTAAGTACACTGTCGAAGAGAGAGAGGTCCTTTAGGCCCTTAAGATCACAACTTGGTGATTATCTCTTCTCCAATGGAGCATTTATCTCATGGCTATTCCCACAATCCTCGTGTTGTTTGGCATTACAAGAATGCAAAATGGGATAACCTGCGAGATTTCTTTTCTTCTTTTCCTTGGTCGGATTATTGTTTCAAAACTTCTGATGTCAACGTCTGCTCAGATCGTGTCAGTGAAATTATTCTTGCAGGAATGGAATCCTTTATTACACACTCAACTTTAAAATCTCATCCTTTATCTAAACCTTGGTTTTCCAATAAATGTGCTAAGGCTGTTCAAGAAAAGAATGTTGCATATCGTAATTGACTTGTTTCTAATTCTTCAGTTTCATTTTCTGCCTACACCAAAGCTCGCAACAATTGTAAAGCAGTTATTAATCAGTCCAAACTAGAGTTTGAACAGGCTAAGAGTAGAAAACTTGCTTCTTGCCCTAATGGTAGCCTAGAATTCTGGTCTCTTGCCAAAGCTATTGGCCGCAACTTTTGCCCATCTCTGCTCCCACCTCTGTCCATTCCAGATGGTTCTGTTGTCACTTCAGCCAAGGATAAAGCTGACCTGCTAGCATCTCATTTTTCTTCCAGCTCATGTATTAATGATCTTGATAAAACACCTCCCACCATTGCCAACACCCTTCATTCAATGCCTCCTGTGATCTTCCGTCAAAAGGATATCAGAAGGATTTTGATGAATCTTGATGCTAAGAGAAAGCTCCTGGTCCTGATGGTATTTCTCCACTTGTTCTCAAAACCTGTGCTCCAGAACTTACTCCTATTCTTTGCCGCCTTTTTTCACTTTCTTATTGCAAAGGTGTTTTTCCTTCTGCTTGGAAATTTGCTCATATCCAGCCAGTTCCTAAAAAAGGGTGACAAATCCCTCCCATCCAATTATCGTCCCATTGCAATTACTTCTACTCTTTCTAAAGTAATGGAGAAATCAATTAACCGCCAAATCTTAAACTACCTAGAAACCTTCCGTCTGATCAACGATTGCCAGTATGGATTTCGTCAGTGTCAATCCACTGGTGATGTTCTGGTTTATGTTGCCCATTTATGCACTAATTCAATGGAAAGGTTCGGTGAAACACAAGTAGTTGCTCTTGACATCTGAAAGGCTTTAGATCGCGTTTGGCATAAATGTCTTCTAAACAAGCTTCATCTTATGGTTTGCCAACTGTTTTTAGTAATTGGTGATTCACTTTTCTCTCTGATCGCTCACTGAGGGTGATGGTAGATGGCTCTCTGTCTTCTAACTTCTCTACTAATGCCGATGTCCCCAAGGTTCAGTTTTTTCCCCACTCTTTTCCTCTTGTATATTAATGACCTTCTTCCATTGACTGGAAATCCTATCCATAGTTTTTCCGATGATAGCACATTGCATTCTACTTTCCATTTTGAGAAACCTTGCCCTGTTCAATCAGCTTGAACTTCTCGAAAATCTGCTACCAGTTCCTTAAACGCCGATCTTCAGGTAATTCTCCAGTAGGGCAAAGACAACTTAGTTGATTTCAACCCTTCTAAAACTCAGTCTTCTCTTATATCTCGCAAAAAGGATTCTTCTGCTCCTATGCTTATCTTTAGTGACACTCCGATTTCTAGGCAAAATGATATGTCTCTTTTGGGGATTACCCTGACTTCTAATCTCTCTTGACACAAGCACATTACAAATATTGCTTCCTCTGCATCTAAAAAACTTGGTTTTCTATTTCGCCCTCGGCGTTACTTTTCTTCCAAAGAGCTGCTCACTCTGTATAAATCGCAAATCCGCCCTGCCATGGAATATTGTTCCCACATCTGGGGTGGTGCACCCACACCTCTCTCAGGCTACTTGATTCCAATCAGAAGAGGGCAGTTATGTTAATTGATGATTCATCTCTAATAGAGTCTCTCCACTCGCTTTCTCATAGACGTACTGTTTCTGCTGCATGCCTCTTCTACAGATACTTCCATGGGCATTGATCTGAATTGGCTTCTATAATTCCTGCTCTCTCTTTCAAAACAGTCCGAACACGTGCCGCCACCAGACAACATCCATTTACTGTACAACTTCAAACTCACAGAACCAACTTTTCATCTTCCTCGTTTATTCATTCAACTGCCCTTTCCTGGAATAACCTTCCTTCATACGTATTTCCTGAAAATTACAGTCCACAGAAGTTCAAGTCCAATGTCAACAAATATCTTCTTTCGTCTTCTCAACCTCCAACCCAAGCACGGTACTAAGTACTATAGGTTCTAATACCTCTCGTGTTTGGGGTTTACATAAAAAAAAAGAAAAAAAAAGGTTAGGTTATGCTCATTCTTTCCCCTCTCTCAATGCTCTGGGATGTAGCAGGCATACTAGTACTTGTCAGAGGATAGTCAACATGGAAAGAGGTTACAGCAACGAAGAGTATGCGGACGTGCACTTCATGTATGGTAAAGCCAACGGCAGTGCACTCGAGGCTGCATGTTTGTACCAAGAAACATTTCCCCGTCGAAGGCAGCCCAACAGGCACAAATTCATCAGGGTACATCAATGCCTTCGAGAACATGGCCGCTTCGCACAGGGAGTACATGCGGGTATGCCCAGAAGCATAACACCTGATGTTGAGGAAAGAGTGTTAGAAAGAACATCATGTAACATCTGTAAAATCCTGTGGTGTTTTAACCAAAAATTAAAAATGTATTATCTTATGTTTAATGAAACCACCCTTAGCAAAGGATTCACAGTTTTTCCTAAACTATTGCTCCCATGGTCAGTGGCAGATCTTAACAGAAAATGTGCATTATCTCGAAAACGGTTCATTTGCGGCCCAATGTTCACTGGAACTTTTTTTGCTTATTTTAGTTTGTAATTTTCACCTTTAAATTATTGCCATCATTTTTGAAACACCCTATATACTCACAACACCTATATTAAAAGGAGTTGTGTTTGTGTTGCTATGAGGCATTAGTATACACCAATGAGCCAAAACATTATGAACACCTACCTAATATGTTGTTGTTGTGCTCCACGTGCAGCACAACAAAAAATAGCTTGTAGCCGGCGAGGCATGGACGCTGCAAGATTTCTAAATGTGTCTTGTGGTATCTGGTACCAACATGTAAACAGCAGCTCCTTTAACCCCTGTAAGATCCGTGGGTGAGACGCCACAGATTGGAGTTGCTGTTCCAACAGATGCTCAATGGGATTGATGTCTGGGGAATTCGGAGATCAGGGCAATACCTGGAAATCTTCCTCATTTTCCGCGAACCAGTCTTGAACAATCCGGGCGGTGTGGCATGGCGCATTATCCTGCTGAAAGACGGCACCGCCAGAGGGAAGACCGTTGCCATGAAAGGGTGTACCTGCTCAGCATTGATGTGTATGTATGCGTTTGTATATGTTTTGTGTATGGGAGCGGTTCCTAGAACATGTGTTCATCTCCGCCTCGTTGCTCTGTTCCATTTTTACACAAACTCTGTCAAGGTAAGGCCATATGTGTCATGAAAAAAAAAAAAAAAAAAAAGAGACTCTCCTCCGCCTGTCATGGGGCACCGGCCCCGTAACAGGTGGAAGAAAAGGGAAGAGAGGGAAAAAAGAAAAGTTTCCCAACCCGCACAAGGATTTTCATCCCGCACGGGAAGAAGTGACAGGAAAGAGACACTGTGTTTGTGAGCTTGGTGTTTGCGCTGAGGTGTAATGTCATGTTTTGGCCTTTTGGCCACTTGGAAGCAGTTAGCCATCTAGGTGACTGCTTCCAAGTACTCGTCTCTAGCCGCGGGAAGGCAAGACCTCCCCTACAAGCTAGCTCGCCTGTCCACCTTGGGGAAAGGATTTACCCAGGGAGGACATGTCGTATTGGAAGTAGAGAATGGGGGTAGGGGTGCACCACCCCAGACTGTGCCCCAGTCTGGAGATGCCAGTGGAGGGGAGAAAGAGAGAGAGAGAAAAAAACTACGTTCCATTTCCTGATTTAGAGAATGAGAGTTTGTTTCCTGTTGCATGGTGCAACAGGAAACGTGATTCATCGGACCAGACGACCTTCTTCCAGTCACTCGAGGTCTAGTTTCGATGCTCGCGTGCCCATTGTAGGCGCTATCGCCGGTGAACCGTGGTTAGCATGGGCACTCGGAGCGGCCTGCAGCTACGCAGTCCCGTTTTCAGCAAGGTTAGATGTACTGTGTTTTGTGACACATTACTCCCGTCACCAGCATTCCATTTACCGGCGAGTTGCGCCAGAGTCGCCCTCCTGTTGCCATGTACCATCCAGGAGAGCCTTCGCACACCTCGAGCATCGATGAGCCGTGGTCATCTAACACCTCGCCGGCGGTTCGTGGGTTTTCCCTCCTCGGGTCACTTTTGGTAGGTACTAACCACGCCTGACCGTGAGCATCCTACCAGCTGTGCCGTTTCGGATATGCTCTGACCAGTCTGCGCGTGTAGCACAGTGGTATCGTCACCGTCCTCCCACACCAGGTGGAAAAGGCCCGGGTTCAAATCCCGTCGATGACGCGAGGATCTTTAATGGGCTTTTTTTCACTCCGTGGCTGAGTTAGTCGGTCTCACGCGTAGATAGCAAGGACGAAAACCCCCCTAGAATCTGGATGGTTTTCGTCCAGCAAAACAGACAAATCGACCATACAACACACGCAATTAACAGACATAAGACACAGCACGGCAGATGAATTTAATTATTCGCGTGGCCTAAAAATAATAGCTTAGTTTTTTTTTTTTTTTTTTTTTTTTGGATATGCTCTGACCATTACAACTTGGCCGTTGTCAAACTCGCTTAAGTCTGCTGCCTTTCCCATTTGTAGAACAAGAGTAACATTGATTAACGGAGCTCAATATCAGGTGTTTTTTATACCGTGTCCCGACCCACGCACGTGCCGTAGTTCATCTGTAGTTCCTTCGATTTGCATAACAATTCGCTGGTCATAATGATTTCGCTCGTCGGTGTATATCGCGTCTCTAAATTGAGTGTATTCCGTTGTCGATTTGCCTGTTTGCTGAATAAAACCTCTAGTTTTCGGGATTAAAAATGACACAACGCTCGCTTGAAGGTTGCATGTTTTTTCACTAACTCAGCCATCTTGTACCAAAAAAAAAAAAAAAAAAAAAAAGCCCCTCAAAATTCCTCGCGTGATTGATAGAATTCGAATTTAGGCTTCTTGCATCCAGTGTGGAGAGGATAGTGATTATATCCACTTGCTACCCGCCATAATATAGAAGCTCGAAAAAATAATGATTAATACCTTAAACATGCTGTATATGCCTCAATGGTAAAGAAACAACAACCTGTATCGCCCCTGATAAAGATGACAGCTGCTATTTAGACTGATGTCTCAGTTCAAATCAAGTCAATTTCTGACTTATTTGGCAGAACTGAGACCCAAATATAACGCTGTAGATGAGTAGAGATCAATTTTATAATATACGTAAGTTAGTTATAATCCAGTATTAGATCAATTTTATTCAGTAAAATTGATTCCTATTCATGTACATGAATAGGAATTCCTTGCTACAATGAATAAAAGGATGGTTAAGTGGGAGAAGACAGAGGGTGGTAATCAATGGGTGCTGCTCTTCTTGGAATAATGTTATTAGTGGAGTCCCACAGGGTTCGGTGTTAGGTCCACTGTTGTTTTGTATATTTATCAATGATATTGATGAAGGTATATCAGGCTTAATGTCGAAGTTTGCAGATGATACAAAGGTTAGCAGGGTTGTTAATGACAGTAATGGCAGTGTGCTACTGCAACAGGAGCTAGATAATTTGGGCAGATGGGCTAAGAAGTGGCAACTGAAGTTTAACCTTGACAAATGCAAAGTACTGCATATGGGTAGAAGTAACCCCAGAGAAACGTACCAACTGTGTGGTACTACACTTAAGGTGGTAGAAAATGAAAAAGACCTGGGAGTAATTGTGCAGTCAGATATGAAGTTTTCAGAGCAATGCAGACAGGCTGCCAGGGCAGGTCATGGAGTTTTGTCAATGATATATAGGAATTTTGCTAGCAGGGAGAAGGAGGTGATTGTCCCTTTGTATAAGGCAATGGTCAGGCTACGCCTTGAGTACTGCGTACAGGTCTGGAGGTCTCATTTTAGGAAGGATGTAGATTTACTTGAGCGTGTGCAGAGAAGGGCAACAAGATTGGTGAGGGGAATGAAGGGATCCTCTTACCAAGAGAGGCTTAAGTTCTGCAAATTGCAGTGGCTGGAGACTAGGCACCTGCGCGGTGATCTGATTGAGGTGTATAAGGCCTTGAATGGGTTGAGCACGCTGAATTCTGATGGGATCCTTCCACTTGTTCAGATTACGAACCTAAGGGGGCATAAATTCAAATTAAGAAAAGACAGATGTAGAATAGATGTGCGGAAATTTGCCTTTAGCCAGCGGGTGGTTAATTGCTGGAACAAACTTCCATCTGTCGTTGTGGAAGTTGATAGGTTGAATAAATTTAAGGAGGAACTGGACAGGCATTTGGAGGGAATGGTGTGATTTTTTTTTTTTTTTTTGGCTGATGCTGCATAACTCATACACTTGCTTTCTTGCATCACATGCCACTACTACTACATTAAAATAGACAAGACAGAAGAAGTCCAATAATACCTTCCTTACTATTAAACCATCATCTTCTTCTACAGTAATTAGAAATAAATAAATAAAATGAGACTAAATAGTGTGTGTGTGTGTGTGTGTGTGTGTGTGTGTGTGTGTGTGTGTGTGTGTGTGTGTGTGTGTGTGTGTGTGTGTGTGTGTGTGTGTGTGTGTTTCCCGGATTTGACTGGAATTTGTGGATTGATCCCTCACACACTAGCAAGGCTTTTGTGGATTTATTGCTTGATTGTTTTCTACAGCAGCATGTTCTGGAGGCAACTAAAGGGAGTAATACTCTTGATCTGATTATCAGTAGTGATTCTTCATGCATTAAGGATCTGCAGATGGGGAACCACTGGGTGGCAGTGATCACAGTGTGCTGAAGTGGGATTTACTCAAAGAGGTGACTACCATCAGGAGTAAAGGGAAGGGTTTTTGCTTTCGTAAAGGCGACTACGGAGGCGTGAGACAGTATTTAAATTCCATACGGTGGGACCAACTGATGAAGTTACCAACAGCAATACCAATTAATCTTGGAAGCTACTATGCTTTTCATACCAACTAAAAAATATTGTTCAAGGTTTAGGCCTAAATGGATCTCAGATGAACTAATGAGACATGTGGCAGAGAAGAAAAATGCATGGGATACATATATATTAATGGGTGACACGGACGCCTATGATAGATATATGCTGGTCTGTAACCAAGTCACAAAGGAGGTTAGGCAGGCAAAGGCAGATTACGAGAAATCTTTGGTAAAGGATGCAAAAAAAATAAATAAATAAATAAATAAATAGCAAAGGGTTCTTTACTTATGTAAACTCTAGAAGGAAGGGGATGAATCAGATTGGTCCATTGGATATCGATGGTTCAACTGTTGATGATCCTGCTGAGGAATCTAACAAACTAAATGAGTATTTTGCATCTACATTCACACATGAGGAGGTATTCAGGGAGCTTAATTATTCTTCTTCCAGTCACATAGTTCCCTGAGAAGCTGTTGGGACCACCAACAAATTCCCCCAACTGCATCGATCATGTGCTATACGAGCTGCATCGCAAAATGTAACGCTCAAAAGTTCACTAATCCCATCCTTCCACCTAGTTGCAGGTCTTCCTTTAACAGCAGTTTTTGGAGTTAGCTTTGTTATGGTCTCTGTGGCATCAGATAATGTGGTGGTATGCCATTCCCTAGCAAGGCCGATTTTGGAAGGGGCCGGCTTTAATCATAGGAAGAGTCATCATGCATCCAACAAGATGCTTTTGAAGAGGAAAGGTGACTACAGTATAGTCCAAATTAGTGCAGAAGGCTGATACAACTGGTTTTCGCCTGGTTTCCAGAGGAGGTCGTCTATGTATATAAATTGATATATATTATTCATTAGATTCGCACAACTAATTATTATATTTTCAGTCAATGAATTTATTCATAAGGTGACGCTATTATCCCTCTTCTTACTTCTTCGATGTCTAATTAATGTCCAGTATTTCCAATTAATTATGTCGAATATATTTTAAAGTAATTTTCCCCAGAACCATAAAGCATGCAAGTTTTCGTTAGCATAAACATATTTTCGTGCTGATTCGCAGGGAGGGCAATGCCAGAGGTGAATTAAACTCTGGCAGTGAGCTAGATGATTTTATAATAACTGAGAGCAAATTGGAGGAGAATTGTTGAAGATAAACATAAGAAAGGCACTTTGGGGTGGATGGGATCTACCCAGTTATATTAAAAAAGGCAGCAAAGGAAGTAAGCAAATCCTTAGCCATAATTATGAGAGCTTCCTTGGACTAATGGGAGGTACCCATGGACTGGAGATGTGCAAATGTGACCCCCATTCACAAAGGAGGATCAAAGGGCGACACAAGTAATTACAGACCTGTTCGTTTAAATTCTGTTCCAGGAAAATTAATGGCGCCACTTGTTAAAGAAGCATTGCAGGATAAAGGTGTATTGCTAAAAAAAATCGTACCGGAACGCTCGTTCTCCAGAAGACTATACGATAATGCCACGTCCACTGTACAGTAACTGAATCAGACTTCAGACTCACTGTTCATAGAACAACCAGTTCTAGCGTTCAGCTCATTGCGAATCAAAATGCAGCGTTCGCACCCGTCACAGTATATCTCATTCGTTGTATCTCTTTATCTAACACATTGTACTTTAGTAAGAAACGTTCAAGTTTCATTGCGAAATTTATATTTTTGTTTTCAAATAAATTTTTAAAGAAATCTATTAATTTTAAATATTACTATTAATATATATTTTTAGTAGCAATGGGTAAAATATTTCTCCCTCCCCTTTGATTATGCCATTGTTTCATAATATTAGGTGCATAAATTTAATGATTTTCTATTATGACATTTAGAAAAAAGTACCGGAACGTCGTTCCGACCCGAATAGACTGCTGCAGGATTATCTAGACAAGACTTCAGTTATAGCTCGGACACAGCATGATTTTGTTAAGGGAAAGTCTTGCCTGACTAATTTGATTGGATACTATGAGGCAGTCACAAAAGAACTGGATGCAGGGAATAACTTTGATATTATATATTTGGATCTTAGAAAGTCTTTTGATACTGCTGCATATGGAAGACTGCTGCACAAATTGGAGCAGTGTGGCATTGGAGGCAAATTGCTGCTATGGATAAAGGGGTGGTTGAGGGGGAGAAGACAGAGAGTGGTAATCAATGGACACTGCTCATCATGGACTAATGTTATTAGTGGAGTCCCTCAGGGTTCAGTGTTGGGTCCATTGTTGTTTTCTGTATTTATAAATGATATTGATGATGGTATATCCAGCTTAACGTCCAAGTTTGCAGACGATACAAAGGTTGGCAAGGTTGTTAAGGACACTACTGACAGTATGCTGCTGCAACAGGATCTGGAGCAGATGGGCTCAGAGGTGGCAAATGAAGTTTAACATTGACAAATGTAAAGTACTACATATGGGAAACAATAACCCCAGAGCAACGTATCAATTATGTGGTACTACACTGACAGTGGTAGAGAATGAAAAGGACCTGGGGGTAATTGTGCAGGCAGATATGAAGTTTTCTGAGTAATGCAGACGGGCTGCAAGAGTAACTCATGGTGTCTTGTCAATGATATACAGGAATTTTTCTAGCAGGGATAAGGAGGTGATCATCCCCTTGTATAAGGCAATGGTCAGGCCACACCTTGAGTACTGTATGCAGGTCTGGAGGCCTCATTTTAGGAAGGATGTAGAGCTGCTAGAGCGAGTACAGAGAAGGGCAACAAGATTAGTGAATAGAACAATGGAAAGGCTTACGTTTTGTAAATTACAGTGTCTGAAGACTAGGCACCCTGCGAGGTGATCTGATTGAGGTGTATAAAGCCTTGAATTGTTTGAGCATGCCCAATGCTGATGGGATTCTTCCTCTTGCTCAGAATAATCGCCTGAGAGAGCATAAATTCAAATTGAGGAAATACAGTTGTAGGATAGATGTGCAGAAGCTTGCCTTTAGCCAGTGTGTGGATGATTGCTGGAACAAACTTCCATCTGTCGTTGTAGAAGTTGATAGCTTAAATAGATTCAAGGCAGAACTAGACAAATATTTGGAGCGAGTGGATGGGTGAAATTTGATTTTTTTTTGGCTGATGCTATATAAGCTTGCTTTCTTGCATTATGTCCCTTTACTAATGCATACACATACATATAGTTAGCATAGCGACTACTGCTGTTTAATACTCGTCTGCACTGTTGATGGGGAGATTTTTGGGAATTTTTTTTTTTTAGCTTGACTGAATTAATCGCTTTCATGATTTATATATTTATTTAATTTTATTTCCGAGTTTTTCGTCTAAGTAAACGGCAGACCAACCATAGGCAGCACTTGATTACAGAGACCACTAATGCGCTAATTATAAACAAAACTGATCATTCAGTAAAAGCGTGAATTAACCAGCTTACAATACGCAAAAATATATATTGCTTTTATTAGCAAAATTTTTACACGACAACAAGTACTTATCTGTCTAATGGTACAACAGTTTTAATTGACTTCATATATAGTACATGGGGCCATTTAGAGCTTGATTCTCACGCATCATTCAATGTTTTCTTGCATTACAATCGAGAGAGGTGCTGCACGTGCTGGTTTACAGTGCCATAGCGAAGACCCTGCATAAGAAAATATTAACTGAAATTTAAAAGTTTATTTAATCAACAAATTGAACTTTATTCGTTTGGAGTAAAAGTTTATTTACTCCACAATGGGATTATCTCAGTAAGGAAACCTATGGAAATTACAGCGAGGAGAGTCTTTCTCCTTTTAAGCTTAAACTATAGTACGTTGAAGTGCTTTACGATTTAATCAATGCATTTCTTCACTCCTTTTCTTGATTAAATCCAATTAGCATAAACATTAGAAGCTTTTGTCCACTTTTAAATATAAATGAAGCTTAAGCTTCATTTATATTTAAAAGTGGTTTTATTTAGATTTCTGTTATCTAGAGAGGTAATAAATGAAACTGAAAAACTGATAATTACAATATTTCATGCAAATAGCGGAGCGTATGAGCACTGAACAGTGAAAAAATTTTTTTTTTATTTCTCTATAAATTAAATATGAATTGGAGATTTACGTAATGTACTTAGTTTACGTTATTTACAAAAATATGGGCAAAATACAATAGCACTCAGATTATAGGTCACTAGCCGCAAATTGCTATAAAGTACCGTTAAGCCATGCCATCGCAAAACACTGAAAAAATAAAATAAAAATAAAAAAGTAAATACGTTTTTGTATTTTAGAAATTATTACTGATTTATATTTATTTTGATATATATATATATATATATATATATCAATTGATTATTATTGATTAATTGATTCCTATTTATTTTATTTTTCCTACTCTAAATGCAGGGCCGTGCCGTGCTATGATACAGAGAGGTGGCAGCATCAGGCGGCACCGTAAGGGGGCGGCATAAGCAGCGAAATCAAAATACGGGAAATCAAAATAGGGGCGGCATTTCGAAGACTTGCATCATACTGAGAAAATCTACCGCACGGCCCCGCATGGCCTCCGTAGCCGAGTGGTCATGAGCTGGAGTGCAGTAGCACACGCTCTTTGAGTAGACCGGGATTCAAGCCCCTGACTGCTGAATACAGTCGATCTGCCAACCCGCACTGTCCAGCGTGGCAGATTATGGTCCATTTCCCTTAGCATGAATTGTTGAGGAGGCTTCCATTCTGCAGTGGGTTGAAAATGGCTGCACTTTACCTTTTTTTTTTTTTTTACGGCCCTGTCTAAATGTGCGTGTGTGATGAGTATAATAAACAATTGTACGGGAAATAGCGTGGGCCAGTAAATCAGAGTCTTATAATGGGGGATTTTCATTTCCCAGATTTGACTGGAATTTGTGGGTTGCTCCCACACACATTGCCAAAGGAAAATAACCAGACTGGCTCCAGTGTATAGTCTTATATGCTTGTGTTAGTGTTTTGTTAAAATGAATAAGATAAATACTGTACTGTAATTGGGGGGGAAAAAGTTTTCGTCGCTGCCATTCTTGATAAATTTGAAATTAAATAACGAGGCAGATATAAATATCCACCTGATTTAAATACTCTGGAAAAACAGTTCTAGCGATTGTTTTATTATTTATATAATTTAATTTTCATTATTTTTTTTTTAATTTTGGCACTACCAGTTGAAATCATCAGAGGTTTTTACTGAGGTCAACTACACTGGTGTCGAATATACCTACACCTTTAATGGACAGCTCTGTAACCGTTCTTAATCGTACCCATGTTTATATGCATACTTTAACTCAAAATTGCTTCAAAAATCAGCTCCTGAAGTTATGCCATATCTTCGTGAAGTACCCTATATACATTCCCACCTAGAGTTTGGAATCATGGCGTATGAGAACAGTTTTCATTATTTTTCTTTTTTGAAATTAGCTGTGACATTGTAAGGTTTTTAATATAAAAAAACAATACACTACAAACTATTTTAAAAAATTTTATTAAGCATTGAAAAATTTACAGAAAAAATAGTCAAATGATTAATATTAAAACTACTGTTTTTCGTCAAAAAATTCTCCACGAGATTTTATCACTGCCCTACACAGACGTTCATTCTCACGATTAATTTTATAATAGTGCCTTGACTAAGTTATTCCAAGCGATCTGCAAGGTTACCTATAATTTTTTTTGCATATGGACGAACTTCACGGACATAAGGGCCTAGATGATCCCATAACGGCTCCATGGAGTTTAAGTCAGGTGTTTGGGGTGGCCACACTATAATCTGCAGTCTCCCCCTCCTGTTGTTTGGTTGCTAGAAAGTCCCTGCACAGCCTTATCTTGTGTTATTGTAATTTAAAATTTTTTCCACATAGTCGAAGTCCAGACAGTGCCAGATTAAGGCACAGCTAGTAGGGCCCTTGCCCAGGACGCCATTCTTTAAGGGGCGCCAAAAACAGAAGAACAGGCCGCCGTAGCCGATTGGTCAGGCGCGAGGGTGCATAAGTACATGTGCCTTGAGTGACCTGTGTTCAAGCCCATGACTGCTGAATACGGGGCTGTTTCTTGTATTCTCTGTACCTTGTGAACTTCTCTGACCGTTTGGTCGTCCCGGAGTATAAACAGAAAATTTATTTTTTTAGTTTAACAATGAGGCAAGAAATACACTGGTGTTCAAAGAAAGTGCATTACCCCCTTAAAATTAGCATTTTAGCATTAGCATTAGCATTAGTAGAGGCATATGATGCAAGAAAGCAAGCTTATGCAGCATCAGCCAAAAAAAAAAAAAAAAGCGCCCATTTCACCCCTCCATTCGTTCCAAATACCTGTCCAGCTCAGCCTAAAATTTATTTAGGCTGTCAACTTCCACAACGAAAGATGGAAGTCTGTTCCACCAATTAACAACCACCTGCTGGCTAAAGGCAAATTTCCGCACATCTATCCTACATCTGTCTTTCCTCAATTTGAATTAATGCCTTCTCAGGTGATTATTCTGAGCAAGAGGAAGAATCCCATCAGCATTGAGTATGCTCAAACCATTCAAGGCTTTATACACATCTATCAGATCACCTCGCCGTTGCCTAGTCTCCAGACACTAATTTGCAAAACTTAAGCCTTTCTTCGTAAGAGTAACCTTTTGTTCCATTCACTAATCTTGTAGCCCTTCTCTGTACTCGTTCCAGCAGCTCTACATCCTTCTTGAAATGAGGCCTCCAGACCTGAATACAGTACTCAAGGTGTGGCCTGACCATTGCCTTATACAAGGGGATAATCACCTCCTTATCCCTGCTAGAAAAATTCCTGTATATCATTGACAAGACACCATGAGTTACTCTTGCAGCCCGTCTGCACTACTCAGAAAACTTCATATCTGCCTGAACAATTACCCCCGGGTTCTTTTCATTCTCTACCACTGTCAGTGTAGTACTACAGAGTTCATACGTTGCTCTGAGGTAACTGTTTTCCATGTGTAGTACTTTACATTTGTCAATGTTAAACTTCATTTGCTACCACTCAGCCCATCTGCTCCAGATCCTGTTGCAGCAGCATACTGTCAGTAGTGTCCTTAACAACCCTGCCAACCTTTGTATCGTCTGCAAACTTGGACATTAAGCTTGATATACCATCATCAATATCATTTATAAATACAGAAAACAACAATGGACCCAATACTGAACCCTGTATTGAAAGCATGATCCATGTATTGATCCATGATCAGCAGTGTCCATCGATTACCACTCTCTGTCTTCTCCCCCTCAACCATCCCTTTATCCATAGCAGCAATTTGCCTCCAATGCCACACTCCTCCAATTTGTGCAGCAGTCTTACATGTGCAACAGTATCAAAAGACTTTCTAAGATCCAAATATATAATATCAAAGTCATTCCCTGCATCCAGTTCTTTTGTGACTGCATCATAGTATCCAATCAAATTGGTCAGGCAAGACGTCCCCTTAACAAAACCATGCTGTGTCTGAGCTATAACTGAAGTCTTGTCTAAATGATCCTGCAGTGCTTCTTTAACCAGTGCCTCCATTAATTTTCCTGGAACAGAAGTTAAGATCACAGGTCTATAATTACTTGTGTCAGCCTTTGATCCTCCTTTGTGAATTGGGGTCACATTTGCACATTTCCAGTCTATGGGTACCTCCCCTGAGTCCAAGGAAGCTCTCATAATTATGGCTAAGGGTTTGCTTACTTCCTTTGCTGCCTCCTTTAATATAACTGGATAGATCCCATCCACCCCGGGTGCCTTTCTTGTGTTATATCTTCAACAGTTTCTCCTCCACTTTACTCCCAGTTATTTCAAGATTCTGTAGCTTACTGCTAGAGTTGAATACACCTCTGGCATTCCCCTCGCTGAATAACTCCTCATGTGTGAATGTCGATGCAAAATATTCATTTAGTTTGTTAGCTACCTGAGCAGGATCATCAACAGTTGAACCATCAATATCCAGTGGACCAATCTGATTCATCCCTTTCCTTCTAGAGTTTACATAGGTAAAGAACTCTTTAATGTTTTCCTTTGCATCCTTTGCTAAGGATTTCTCATAATCTGCTTTTGCCTGCCTAATCTCCTTTGTGACTTGGTTACAGACCAGCTTATATATGTCATAGGCTTCCATGTCACCCATTAATTTAAATGTATTTCATGCATTTTTCTTCTCTGCTATATGTCTCATTAGTTCATCTGACATCCATTTTGGCCTAAACCTTGAACAATATTTCTTAGTTGGTATGTGAAACCTAGTAGCTTCCAAGATAAATTATTTGAATGCTTCCCATTTTGAATTTGCTGTTGGTAACATCATCAGTTGGTCCCACTGTATAAAATTTAAATACAGTCTCAGACCATCGTAGTCGCCTTTACGAAAGCAAAAACCCTTCCCTTTAGTCCTGATGGTAGTTACCTCTTTGAGTAAATCCCACTTCAGCACACTGTGATCACTGCCACCTAGTGGTTCCTTTTTCTGCAGATTCTTAATGCATGAAGAATCACTACTGATAATCAGATCAAGAGTATTACTCTCTCTAGTTGCCTCCCGAACATGCTGATGTAGAAAACAATCAAGCAATAAATCCACAAAAGCCTTGCTAGTGTGTGAGTGACCAACCCACAAATTCCAGTTAATATCTAGGAAATAAAAATCCCCCATTATTAGACTCTCTGATTTACTGGCCCACTCTATTTCCCTGTACAGTTTCTTATTATACTCATCAGAGTCATTAGGCCTATAGCACACTCCTACTCTCAATTTTGATCTCCCAATGCTTATGTCACACCAAACTGACTCGACACTGCACCGTCTAGCGATGTCGACTGGCTTCACTTCCTTGGATTTTATGTGTTTCTTAACTAATAGCATAACCCCTCCTCCATTCCTGTCCTGTCTATCCTTTCTGTACACATTGTACTCCCCAAATTCCAGTTCTGCATTCCTTATATCTGTGTGACACCACGTCTCTGATATCCCAACAGTATCTGCCTTTGATGTTTTGAGTAATACCTCGAATTCATCAAATTTATTTACCAAACTCCTACCATTGGTGTACACGCAAGTATACCTGCACCTGTTCCTATTCTTAGCTACCCTAACACAACCCATGTGTTTACTTGAACCGCAATGACTCCCAGCAGTCTCTGAAATAACCTGCATCTTGTTTTCCAGGCTGCTGCGCATTCCAATAGAAGCAGTGCACGAATCAATTTCACCTCTGCCAGTGGGTACTGTTAATATATTAGTCCTTGTATCCCTCCAAACTAGCAATTTTCCGACCCACTTAACACTCCGTCGATAGCATTAGCAAATATTCTTGCACTCTTTCTATTTAAGTGTATCCCATCCCTGTAGAAGCAGTCTGTCCTGTTAACAAGTACAGACCAGGCTGAAAAAAATTCAACCCCTATAATTGTCGTCCGAATAATGTAAGTATATGGCAATATTTCTTACAGATTGCATCAGATAAGATTGACACGTGTAGGTGATGACGTAATATTGCATCAGCTGTTACTTTCTGCTATATAAGCACGCTCAGCAAGAGTTGCAGTCATTCCTTGCTTGTCTCGGGATGGTGAGTTACGTGCAGTTGACGCCACGAAGAAAGAATACTATTGTTGCTTTACGTGAGGAAGGATGTTTTTCCCGTCATATTGCTTATAGAGTGTCTTGTAATCAGTCGACAGTGAGAAGATTTCTTTCCAAAATCAAGGATACTGGTTCTGCTGATAGGAAAAAAGGAACTGGACGCAAAAAAGTCTCTCCGCCAAAACAGGACCGCGTTTTGAAGCGCTTATGCCTTAAAAACAGTAAAGCTTCTTCGTCTGAGCTGAAAAGAGAATGAGAAGAACACAGGAGTGGTAGCAAGTGCAGTAATAGTCAGAAGACGTTTCTTCAAAAATGGACTTGTAACCCTTGGACCTAAGAAGAAGCCCCTCCTCACACAAAAAATGAAAAAGGCCCGATTAATTTGGTGTAAGTAGCATGTAAACTGGACTCCCGAGCAGTGGAAGTCAGTTATTTTCTCGTATGAGAAGAAATTCAACTTGCATGGCGCTGATGAGAGACAAACGATTCGCCATAGACGTGGTGAAGAATCCCATCCAGACTGTATGGTGTCTACAGTGAAATTCCCTACCAGCCAAGTGATATGTGGGTGCATTTCGTATCGCAGAGTAGGTCACCTGCAGTTATAAAAGGTTCCGTAAATGCCGATGGATATATTGGAAGGCAAATTGCTGCCAACCATTAGAGACCATTTCAACCTGCATCTTTCAGGACGACTCTGCTCCTTGTCATTGGGCGAAAAGTGTAAGTAGGCACTTTTGTAGTTACTTTAGCTTCATTTCTGCATTAGAGGTTCGACAGTAATGTGTTTACATTTGTTACAGGTGAAAAACTGGTTGGAAGAACGGTCCATTACAACTCTTAGCTGGCCAGGAAACAGCCTGGACCTGAATCCTATAGAGAACTGTTGGCATCGTGTGGAATCTGCAGTTGCCAGAAAGAAATTAAAGACTATTCGTGAACTTCAGAAAGCCATAATTCGTGTTTGGAATCACGAACTATCAGTTGACTTTCTTCAGAAATTGATCTTGTCAATGCGTTGACGGTGTGCTGCTGTCATCAGGGCCAGGGACGGTTCAACTAAATACTGTATTAGTTTGAACCTGGTGAACTTTTCATTTTTGTTTTTCATTTAAAATGATAAACTGAAGCAAACTGAGGGCGGCTTCTGATAAAATTTCAGCCATAATTGTCGTGTTTACCAAAACTGTTGTATAAAGGTTGCAAATGTTCATTTTGGAATATTTTGAGAGCACCTGTCAAATATTACTTAGCTTTGCCGTAATTATTAATAAATATCTTTTGTTTATATTTCTAATTGTGATGCTAGTAATTAATGTAACATACCATCGCGAAAAAGGGTTAGAAATGTGAAATTCCTAGGTGATGCACTTTCTTTGAATACCAGTGTATATACATCCTTAGTAAAGAGGGTACCGAAAAACCTTTCTGCCCGGAGCGCGGAAATACCTTGGTTCGGCTCTGAGTCCAGATGATATTGCGTTATGTTTAAGAATGTTTTTATAGTCTTCTTTTCTTAAAATTCCTTCAATTCTGAAAATGTCATCACTCAAAAAAAAAAAAAAAACAGACGCAACCCCTTATCATGCGGGAACCACCACCGCGCTTGACTGTAAGCACTAAACAATATGGCACCATTTTTTCATCAGTTGATTGTCTCACAAACTACGCTTGGATCCAAAAAATTTCAAATTTAGATTCATTGGTTCCACAGTGCGTTTTTCCACTTTTCAGTTGCCAAATATTGGTGACTCTTGGCCCAAGCCAACCGTTTCTTTCGATTTTCCGATTTTAATAAAGGTTTCGGACCGTTACACGACCATAAACTCTTGCTTGTTTAAGACGAAGTTTTACAGTTGATGTAGATAAGGGAGTTTCTTTGTTCCTGGTGACATCAGCTTGAATTTCAAGTGCAGAAATTCGTCGAATGCTTTTAGAAATCAGTGTTATGGTCTTATTTTGTGCTTCCGTTGATACGCGCTGTCGTGCTGACTGTGGTTTGTCCTTTAAATTTCCAGTCTCTCCTTGAATCGTCGAATGGTAGTTTGCACTCCTTTAAATGCAACACTTAATAGTTTTTTGCCAATACTTCTCATGGTATAACTTTCTTTATACAGAATTAGATTAGTACTCAGAAGCCTGTGGCAGATATAAGTTAATCTGTAATCAGGTCACAAAGGAGGTTCGACAGGCGAAGGCAGATTACGAGAAATCCTTGGCAAAAGATGCTAAGAAAAACAGCAAGGATTTCTTTACTTATATAAACTCTAAAAGGAAGGGGATGAATCAGATTGGTCCACTTGACATCGATGGTTCGACTGTTGATGATCCTGCTCAGATAGCAAACAAACTGAATGAGTATTTTGCATCTACATTCACACGTGAGGAATTATTAAGGTTTGAAAATGACAGAAGGTTATCAAATTGTAGCAGGATACTTAATGATTTTGTTATAACTGAGAGCAAAGTGGAAGAGAAATTGTTGAAGTTAAACGTAAGAAAAGCACCTGGGGTGGAAGGGATCTATCTAGTTATATTAAAGGAGGCGGCAAAGCAACTAAGCAAACCCTTAGCCATAATTATGAGAGCGTCCTTGGACTCAGGGGAGGTTCCCACGGACTGGAGATGTGCAAATGTATCCCCAATTCACAAAGGGGGATCGAAGGGTGACACGAGTAATTACAGACCAGTTAGTTTAACTTCTGTTCCTGGTAAAATAATGGAGTCACTGGTTAAAGATGCATTGCAGGATCATCTAGACAAGACTGCAGCATGGGTTTGTTAAGGGAAAGTCTTGTCTGACAAATTTGATAGGATATTATAATGTGGTTACAAAGGAACTGGATGCAAAAAATAATTTTGATATCATATATTTGGATTTCAGGAAAGCTTTTGACACTGTTGCGCATGGAAGACTATTGTACAAATTGGAGCAGAATGGTATTAAGGGTAAGTTGCTACAATGGATAAAAGGATGGTTAAGTGTGAGAAGACAGAGGGTGGTAATCAATGGGTGCTGCTCTTCTTGGACTAATGTTATTAGTGGGGTCCCACAGGGTTCGGTGTTAGGTCCACTGTTGTTTTGTATATTTATCAATGATATTGATGAAGGTATATCAGGGTTAGTGTCGAAGTTTCCAGATGATACAAAGGTTGGCAGGGTTGTTAATGGCAGTGTGCTACTGCAACAGGATCTGGATAATTTGGGCAAATGGGCTAAGAAGTGGCAACTGAAGTTTAACCTTGACAAATGCAAAGTACTGCATATGGGTAGAAGTAACCTCAGAGAAACGTACCAACTGTGTGGTACTACACTTAAGGTGGTAGAAAATGAAAAAGACCTGGGAGTAATTGTGCAGGCAGATATGAAGTTTTCTGAGCAATGCAGACAGGCTGCCAGGGCAGGTCATGGGGTTTTGTCAATGATATATAGGAATTTTGCTAGCAGGGAAAAGGAGGTGATTATCCCTCTGTATAAGGCAATGGTCAGGCCACGCCTTGAGTACTACGTACAGGTCTGGAGGCCTCATTTTAGTAAGGATGTAGATTTACTTGAGCGTGTACAGAGAAGGGCAACAAGATTGGTGAGGGGAATGAAGGGATCCTCTAATCAAGAGAGGCTTAAGTTCTGCAAATTGCAGTGGCTGGAGACTAGGCAGCTGCGCGGTGATCTGATTGAGGTGTATAAGGCCTTGAATGGGTTCAGCACGCTGAATTCTGATGGGATCCTTCCACTTGTTCAGATTACGAACCTAAGGGGGCATAAATTCAAATTAGAAAGGACAGATGCAGAATAGATTGTGCGGAAATTTGCCTTTAGCCAGCGTGTGGTTAATTGCTGGAACAAACTTCCATCTGTCGTTGTGGAAGTTGATAGGTTGAATAAATTTAAGGAGGAACTGGACAGGCATTTGGAGGGAATGGTGTGATTTTTTTTTTTTTTTTTTGGCTGATGCTGCATAAGGTCATACACTTGCTTTCTTGCATCACATGCCACTACTACCACTACTTTATTTTCAACACTTAGTTCTTTATTTCTTGTCAAGTTTATCAGGAAACACAAAACTTACACCAAGCGCTCTTACTGAATGACGGTTATTCGATTTTATAAGTTCTTACTCCTCAATTTATATTTTTGCAATACACTTTAGAATCATCTACAATGTTCTCTAGTACTGAAACAATGCTCCCACTTTTTAGAATATTCTAGAATCATCAACGACGTTCTCCCATATTTAGGAGTTTTCTGGATATTCTAAAAATTTCTATTTAAGTTCTTTTTTTTTATACATAATACAAGATATTTTAATAAAAATTGGTAAACAAGTTATTCATATTTTATTAAAAACTTGAAAATTTAGATAAAACACGATTCCACTTTTTAGCTTGAGAGTACCTCTGTGTATACTGTATATGGTTAGCCTTTACAACCCCTTCCGATGGATGGTTGTGAGTAGTAGTGATTGAAAGGCCTAGCCGTTCCACCGGGTGCAATTCCCCCCTCCCCTTTGCCTCAGTTTTAAAATTGGGAACTCGTTTTACGATTTTAAAACAGACGAAAGCTGGGGAAAATACACTAACCAAAGGACAGGAGCGTAAGTGCTCCTGTCTGTGGCAATATATACCTCCACGTCAAGAGAAATTGTACCCTGGCTGCACGTAGGTATAGAGTACAAAATGTTGGAATATTAGCATTATTACAGGCATATGATGAAAGAAAGCAAGCTTATACAGCATCAGCTTAAAAAAAATCCACTTCCCGTTTCACCTATCCATTTGCTCCAAAAGTGTGTTCAGTTCTTCCTTGACTTTATTTAAGCTATCAACATCCGCAACAACAGATGGAAGTTTGATCCCGCAATAAACCACTCGCTGGCTGAAGGCAAATTCCAAATTTCCGCACATCTGTTCTGCAACCGTCCTTCCTCAATTTGAATTTGTGTTCCCTCATGTGTGTGGTCTGAACAAGAGCAAGACTCCCATCAGCATTGAGCTGGCTCAAACCATTCAAGCCCTTATACACCTCAAACAGATCACCTCGCAGGTGCTTTGTCTCCAGACGCTGCAATTTGCAGAACTTAGGCCTCTTGATAAGAGCAATCCTTTCTTTTCTTCACCAATCGCGTTGCCCTTCTCTGTACTCGTTCCAGCAGAACTATATCGAACCTCCCAGAATGAGCCCTCCAGACTTGTATGCAGTACTCAAGTTATGGCCTGACCATTGCCTTATAAAAGGGATAATCCCCTCCTTAACTCTGCTAGCAAAATTCTTCTATATCATTGACAAGATCCCATGACCTACTCTGGGAGCCTGTCTGCACTGCTCAGAAAACTTCATATCTGACTGCATAATTACTACCTGTGTAGTACCGCACAACTGGGATGTTACTCTGGGTTACTGCTACCCATATCCAGTACTTTGCATTTGTTAATGTTAAACTTCAGTTGCCACTTCTCAGCCTATCTGTCCAACTTTTTCAGATCCAGCGTACTGTAGTTATGGCTAAGGGTTTGCTTACTTCCTTTGCCTCCTCCTTTAATATAACTGGATAGATCCCATCCACCCCAGGTGCCTTATGTTTAACTTCAATAATTTCTCCTCCAATTTGCTCTCAGTTATTTCAAAACCATTTAGTTCCCTGTTAGTTTAATAAGCTTCTGTCCTCTTCTCTACAGAATTCTTCATGTGTGAATATAGATGCAAAATACTCATTCAGTTTGTCAGCTATCTGAGTAGGATCATCAACAGTCGAACCATCGATATCAAGTGAATCAATCTGATTCATCCCCCTTCCCTCCAGGGTTTATATAAGTAAAGTCTTTGCTGTTTTTCTTTGCATCCTTGGCAAACGATTTATCATAATTTGCTTTCGCGTTCCTAACCTCCTTTTTGACTTGATTACAGACTAGCTTATATCTGCCATAGGCTTCTGTGTCGCCTGATAATTTATATGCATCCCATAGATTTTTCCTTTTCTGCCAAGAGTCTCATTAGTTCATCTGACATCCAATTAGGCCTAAACTTGAACAGTATTTCTTAGTTGGTATGAAAGCCTAGCAGCTTCCAAGATTAATTCCTTGAATGCTTCCCATTTAGAATTTGCTGTTTCTGAAATCATCAGTTGTTCCCATTAAGTGGAATTTAAAAACTGTCTGAGACCACTGTAGTCCTTTACTGAGACCTTTACGAAAACAAAAACCCATTCATCCCTTTAACCATGTTGGTAGGTACCAACATGGTCTAATCATCTAGAAAATTCACTTCCGTAAGAGGGGTGACTGATTTTGCAAGTAATTCGCCGATACCGTGGTTTTATCAATGCATTCTTATGCAAGGTATGTTTGGCGTTTCTCTGGGGGGAACATACTACTACAATGGTATGTAACATGCAGTCTGTAGTGTTGATAGAAATGTGTCATGCTCCAATAAAGATGCATTTACCGTTCACTCTGAACTTGCCACGAACGTTTTCGGCAAAAATTGATCTAAACTTAACATGTCATCATACTTATGCAGACTTTGTTTGCAGATGCTGTGATTCTCTCCCCCCCCCATTTGTTTTGGCTGGTTTGGATGTTCATCACATAATATCAAAGAACGGCAATCATAGCCACTGAGCTAGTTGTGAGGGGTAAGTCAATAGATAAAGTTCATTGATACACAAGAGAAAAAGTGTGAGTGAAATATCAGAACCCACCCTGGTGTACTCCAGCATTTGAGAATTTAGGAGCTATCAACCATCGTGTATTGAACAGGCAGACAGCAAATCAACCATCCGAATGTAAAAACAGGCCTTTATGAAATTATTTTTGTCTAACGTTTCCATTGAATATGTACACAGATGTGTGATATATGCCGAGAAATTACCATGGATTTTGATTAACACTGACTAAAACCATGGTTAAAATGAAATGTTTCGAGAGAATTTTTTAAAAAAAATGGCAGTTAATGGGTTTCTCTAAGAAAGTGGTTAGGATAACAGGACGATAAATGCTGTGTCATCATAGGTTTTCGGCGTGATTGGGCAATTTCCTTGCCATAAAAAAGAGGGGAATACAGGTTTAGGAAGGCAGGACTTGGATACTTTCTATCAAGTTTAATCGCATTCATCTATTCTCTTTTTTTTTTTTTTTTTTAATTAGTGGTGAAGGTATTTAATCGTGATGTGTTCGATATGGTAAGTGAAAATGGCGTATATTTAATTCCCCTAAAAATTTATCTGTACCTTAAATCCAAAGTGTTGTTACCTGATAATTTTTCCTGTTTTCTTCTCATGAGAAGTCGAATATTTCAGATCTGTACCGCCTAACTTCTTTCAAAAGTTGTTTGCTCTGGTACTTCTGGAAATCGCCAAGTAGAGGATTTTTCTGCAATATTGCAGAGTCTAGTGGAGGGGGAGTTGTTGGCGTGCTTTCTTCATATGCTGTTAGTGCATAGGTCTCTGTTGATAAACGCTTGATGCTTCCAGAAGGGTCCTTTTGTCGTTTTTCCACCAAATTTTTTTGCACTTCAGTAGGACAAATGAACTCATCTGTAGAAATTGGATTATATAACAGATGGTCCGATTGATTTTCGTAAACTGTAACTGTCGACAGCTCCACTCCACTGCTTTCTTCTTCCTCCTCCTCCTCCAACGACATCCAGCTGGATGATTCTGATGATGATTTGAATGCGATTTGCTGCTCTGCGTTAGCTGGCAGATGTATCATCTCTTTGATTATATCTCCAGAAACAATTGTCTTTTCACATGGGCCACTATTTGATGCTTTTTCTTGATGATTCTTGTCATGCTTGTTCTCTTCTTCGGCGATACCCTTACTATGTGATACTTCGCTAGTAGTGTTTTTTATATGGTTCACCTTTTCACTTTTGCCTTTGCTTCTGCCCTCTGATGTTGGATTATTCTTGCGGAAACTTTTTATGAGGTGATAGAAGGACTCGCCAAATAAAGCTGTGAAACCCATTAAAATCACTGACAAGATTGCAAATACAAGAAAGAGACTGGCAGGGATTGGTAAACTCTTATGAAATGATACTGCTGTGGTAGCAATATGTCTAGTCTTTCTTCGAGTTCGGCCTTTTGGAAAAAGTTCACTGAAAGCATCACGAATATCTTCTTCAAACACATTTCTTACCTTTTTATGCTTGTATGATTGCAACATGTCTATAGATTTTTCATCTTTCTTCACTTCTCCAAGGCCATTTATTTCTGCTCTCATACTATCTTTTGGTTTTAAGGTCCTCTTTGAAAAAGGACGAAAATCACCACTGTTTCTCTCTCTAATGTGTTTAAAACGATATATGCGATCAGCTGTATTTTTCAGCATTTGTGCTCCAGTGCTGACAAAAACCAAAACAAATATTAAAATAATTCTGGCTTTCATCGCTTTCTCTCTTTCATGTGTACCCTCTACGAGGCATATTTTACTATGCTTTACAGCTATAAGCATTGGCATCCTGAAAGATTTAACACTAACGGAAAGTTTCTTTGTTCAAGAAAACCTAACAATGGAATTTTTACATGCTAACAATTAGCATTTTTAGTGGCAGTGATCATTAGCGTATTGACGTAGTATTTATTGGGATATGAGGCTGCCAGGACAGCTCATGCGGTCTTGTCAATGATATACAGAAACTTTGCTAACAGGGATAAGGAGGCTATTATCCCCTTTGTACAAGGCCATGGTTATGCCGCATCTTGAGTACTGTATAGTGGTCTGGAGGCCTCACTTTAGGATGTAGATCTGCTAAACAGGTGCAGAGAAGGGCAAACCAGACCGATGAGGGGAACAAAAGGGTGCTCTTACCAAGAAAGGCTTCAGCTCTGCAAATTGCTGCATCTGGAGACTAGGAATAGGCAAGATCTGATTGAGGTGTTTAAGGCCTTGATGGATTGAGTAAGCTAAATGTTGATGGCATTCTTCCTGTTACTGAGACTACACACACGAGGGGACATAAATTCAAATTGAGGAAAGATGGTTGCAGGATAGATGTGCAGAAGTTGTCTTCAGCCAGCAGGTGGTTGATTGTTAGAACAAACTTCCATCTGTTGTTGTGGAAGTGAGTGGTTTGAAAGGAACTAGATAAATTCTTGGAGGGTACGGATGGGCGAAGTGTGTAGGTTTTTTTTTTTTTTGCCTGATGCATTATAAGCTTGCTTTCTTGCATCACTTGCTACTACTAATCCTAATAACCAGTGGCAGCTGGGTACAAAATACAATTGACTGCCACTGAAATCGTTTAATAAATTAATAATTAATGTATTGTAAATTTACGAGGGATAAAGAAAAATCAAAAGATATAGGTAGCCCTTTGCAGGGGCGTATTCAGGGGGGGGGGGGGCAGAGGGGATATGCTCCATTAACGAAAAAGGTCCATGTGTTGTATTGCCAGATGTTTGGAAATAATATAATTATTGTGATTAATACATATTATTATTATTACATGCTTTCCAAATAAGGATAATCAAACATTACTTATATGTGTATAAGCGTTCCTAGGTCTATCTAAAAAAACAAACACTCAAAAATGTGGTTAACGTTTGGCTATATTGCTGATGGTATTTTCTTTTCATAGTGCATCAATAGATATTTATTTCCGTATATCACAACTACAGACGGCGATTTCCAAGAACATAACGCAGTTACGAAGTTATTAATTCGCTCTTAGCTGAGTTATCTGCTAAGACAGAGGTTTCCAAACTTTCTCGGTTCACGGCGCCCTTAGTGTCGCAGTCATTTTTTCACGGCGCCCCTAGGCCAAAAGAATACCTGACTGTCCCGTTTATTGATATGTTCCAAACAATTTAATAAGTAACGTTGAAAATGTGAACTACCTCGAGCTAGTAGTTCGTAGGTTGTCCGACAGATGTCGAGTATCCCTCGAAAATTTTAAATATCTGTCCCTGTGCGTTCGCTGCGGCGACCTGGGAACCGCTGAGCTAAGATGTTTAGTAAATTTTGATGCGCTTGAAGTGTTAGTAAGTCTACAAATGCTGAAAGTATTATAGAAAAACAGCGATGAGCTGGAACCGGTTGTTAAAAATTTTTACGCAAACAAAACATATTTCAAAACCTATCTGTGATAGAAACAGCTCTCTAACTAGTAGAAATTACCATTCACAGAACTCGACCAGACAATCATTCCGTTCTTCGGCCACTCCGTGACAAGGTGCACCCATAAACTGGATATAGGCCACCGAATCGAAAAACCTTAATCTTATAAAACGTGAAGAAAATAAACTTCAAATACGAACACGAATTTCTACTAGTTAAAGAGCCGTTTCTAATCACAGACAGGTCAAGAGTTGTCACAATGCGCTTGCGCTTATTTGTCAAAGGCTTCGCGCGAAGCCCATTAAAGCTCGTCCTTATGCTTGTTTGTTTGTTATTTGGTTTTTAGGAGCATTAGCAACTAAGGCCATATTGCTCCGAGATATGCGGTGATCATTCCCTGACCTTTCCGCATCTGGTGGTGACGGGCTCGAACCCCGGTCTAATCAAGAAGCGTGTGCTACGCACTGCTGCTCCTTCCCACCTGGCTACGGAGGCGCCTCATCCTTATGCGACAGACATCTATTTTATATTATTAACAGGAGTCGCCAATATTCTTTAAAATATTGTTTACTGCATTGTACACTTCAATATGATTATATTACACTTTTTATTTTTAATAACTTAAATAGCTTACCTATTTAAGTAAATACCTGTAATATTTCGTAATACAGTACAAGAATGATAGAAATTATTATTATGGTACAGTATTCTTATTCATACATCTCTTCTCTATAACCTTTTCGTTTTAAATTGTACATATTTTAAATTCGTTTAATTAAGCAGTACCTTTTTTTGTTGTTGCAATAAACAATTTTTTTATTTATTTATTATTTTTTTATATTGATATTGTTAAGCATGATTCCAAATGACTCAATACATTGCAACTTCTTTTGTAGAAAAATAACCCCAAGGCTCACATCTGGTGAGTATGGTGAGCTCACATCTCTTCACAATGCTTGTGAAGGTATTCACAATATGAGATATAACTTAAAACAATGCCGCCTTATAAATATTCTGTTTATTCATAAATGGCAGTATATTAATGATGCTATTGCACTTAATATATACATAGTCTAAATTTGCTCGCAGCTGGAGGCTTTAGCTCTAAATGTATCTTAGTATTATTAAGAATATTCATATAAAGGAGCCTTTAAGTGGCAGTGATCATAACATGTTGATATAGGGTTCATTCAGATATAACCAGCAGAGGCTGGCTATAAGATACCGTATATTAAAGTAGCAAGTATTTGCTTTCATCCCTTATACACAACCGACTGGCTAGAAGGATGTACAAAAAAGCAAGAATTGCAATCATTTACAATATTTACAATATAAGAAGGGTGCACAATAATGCACGATTACAGTTATTTACAATATTTACACAAGTGCATATATTAGTCTAAGAAGCACACATTTTGCGTGTCTCATATTGTGTAAATAAGTTACATCTGGGTTGTCAATCTTTATTAGCATTATCAGGGCACACGATGCAAGAAAGCAAGCTTATATAGCATCAGCCAAAAAAAAAAACACAGACCCTTTACATTTCACCCATCCACTCACTCCAAATGTTTGTCTACTTCTTCTTTGAATCTGTTTACGCTATCAACTTCTACAACGACAGATGGAAGTTTGTTCCAGCAATCAACCACCCGCTGGCTAAAGGCAAACTTCCGCACATCTATCCTACAACTGTTTTTCCTCAATTTGAATTTATGTCCTCTCAGGCGATTATTCTGAGCAAGAGGAATAATCCCATCAGCATTGAGCATGCTCAAACCATTCATGGCTTTATACACCTCAATCAGATCACCTTGCAAGTGCCTAGTCTCCAAACACTGTAATTTGCAAAACTTAAGCCTTTCTTCGTAAGAGCAACCCTTTGTTCCATTCACTAATTTTGTTGCCCTTCTCTGTACTCATTCCAGCAGCTTACATCCTTCCTAAAATGAGGCCTCTAGACCTGTATGCAGTACTCAAGGTGTGACCCGACCACTGCCATATACAAAGGGATAATCATGTCCTTGTCCTTGCTAGCAAAATTCCTGCATATCATTGATAATACCCCCATGGACTGCTCTGGCAGCCTGTCTGCACTGCTCAAAAAACTTCATAATTGACTGAACAATTATCCCCAGGTCTTTTTCATTCTCCACTACCCCGAGTGTAGTACCACAGAATTGGTATATTACTCTGGAGTTACTGCTACCCATATGCAGTACTTTGCATTTATAATTGTTAAACTTCAGTTGCAACTTCTCAGCCCATCCACCCAACTTTTTTGGATCCTGTTGCAGTGGTGTACCATCATTACTGTCATTAAAAACCCTGCCAATCTTTGTATTGTCTGCAAACTTGGATATTAAACCTGTTACACCTTCGTCAGTGTAATCGATAAATATAGAAAACAACAATGTTGTTTTCGATAAATATAGAAAACACCAAATGCTGTGGGACTCCACTAAATAGCATTAGTCCATTGATTACCACTCTCTATCTTCTCCCTTAACCATCCTTTTATCCATTGTAGCAACTTTCCCTTAATGCCATACTGCTCCAATTTGTACACTAGTCTTCGACGTGCAACAGTATCAAAAGCTTTCCTGAAATCCGGGTATATGATATTGAAATTATTTTTTGCATCCAGTTCCTTTGTTACCACATTATAGTATCCAATTAAATTGGTAAGAAAAGACTTCCCCTTAACAAACCCATGCTGTCTGAACTATAACTGCAGTCTTGTCAAGGTGATCCTGCAATGTTTCTTTAACGAGTGACTCCATTATTTTCCCCAGAACAAAAGTTAAACTAACAGGCAGGTCAGTTTTCTCCCCAGAAACTTTCGCCAGCCAGATGGCATTATGAAGTAGCCAGGTGGGGAAGTGTGTTTCTTCGCAATATTATACAATTTTCTGTTATTTATAAATGTGACTTAAGCGATCCAGAGCAAAAATTAATTGCATAATTTAACATTATATGCTCCTCGAACATTGATTGCGATTGCATAGTATGTTCGAATTAATATTGATCGAGATCACTGAGCAGTATCATACGGTACTGCGAGAATCGCTTAAATTTTAGCCAGGTGGTCAGTTAAATTCACCGGGTGGTGCACCCATTCAATAGGTCCTGGGGAGAACACTGGGTCGCTAATTACTCTTGTCACCTTTGATACCCCTTTGTGAATTGGGGATACATTTTCACATCTTCAGTCAGTGGAGACCTCCCCTGAATCCAAGGATGCTCTCAAAATTATGGCTAAAGGTTTGCTTGCTTCCTTTGTTGCCTCCTTTAATATAATCGGATCATCATCATCAGCCATTTTCAATCCACTGCAGGTGAAGGCCTCTCCATAATTTACTATCCATTTACTACCCACAAACTCGTGAATTTCATCTGGCCATCTCTATTGTTGTCTTCCAGATTTTTAGCATTAGCATTAGTAGAGGCATATGATGCAAGAAAGCAAGCTTATGGCATCAGCCAAAAAAAAAAAAAAAAAAACTTACACTTCACCCCTCTGTTCATTCGAAATACCTGTCTAGCTGAGCCTTGAAATTATTTAGGCGATCAACTTCCACAACAAGGGCTGGAAGTCTGTTCCACCAACCAACTACCTGCTGGCTAAAGGCAAATTTCTACACATCTATCCTACATCTCTCTTTCCTCAATTTGAATTTATGCCCTCTCAGGTGATTATTCTGAGCAAGAGGAGGAATCCCATCAGCATTGAGAATGCTCAAACCATTCAAGGCTTTATACACCTCTATCAGATCACCTCGCTGGTGCCTAGTCTCCAGACATTGTAATTTCAAAAACTTAAGCCTTTCTTCATAAGAGCAACCCTTTGTTCCATTCACTGATCTTGTTGCCCTTCTCTGTACTCGTTCCAGCAGCTCTACATCCTTCTTGAAATGAGGCCTCCAGACCTGTATACAGTACTCAAGGTGTGGCCTGACCATTGCCTTATACAAGGGAATAATCACCTCCTTATTCCTGCTAGAAAAATTCCTGTATATCATTGATAAGACACCATGAGCTATTCTCGCAGACCGTCTGCACTGCTCAGAGAACTTCATACATGCCTCCACAATTATCCCCAGGTCCTTTTCATTCTCTACCACTGTCAGTGTAGTACCACAGAGTTGATATGTTACTCTGGGGTTGCTGTTTCCCATATGTAGTACTTTACATTTGTCAATGTTAAACTTCATTTGCCACTTCTCAGCCCATCTGCTCACCCTTTCCAGATCCTGTTGCAGCAGCATAGCATCAGTAGTGTCCTTAACAACCCTGCCAACCTTTGTATCGTCACCAAACTTGGACATTAAGCTTGATTTACCGTCATCAATATTATTTATAAATACAGAAAATAATAATGGACCCAACACTGACCCCTGAGGGACTCCACTAATAACATTAGTCCACGATGAGCAGTGTCCATTGATTACCACTCTGTCTTCTCACCCTCAACCACCCCTTTATCCATAGCAGCAATTTGCCTCCAATGCCACACTGCTCCAATTTGTGCAGCAGTCTTCCATGTGCAACAGTATCAAAAGCCTTTCTAAGATCCAAGTATATAATATCAAAGTTATTCCCTGCATCCAGTTGTTTTGTGACTGCATCATAGTATCCAATCAAATTGTTCAGGCAAGACTTCCCCTTAACAAAACCATGCTGTGTCTGAGCTATAACTGAAGTCTTGTCTAGATGATCCTGCAGTGCTTCTTTAACCAGTGCCTCCATTAATTTTCCTGGAACAGAAGTTAAACTCACAGGTCTATAATTACTTGTGTCAGCCTTTGTAAATTGGGGTCACATTTGCACATCTGCAGTCTATGGGTACCTCCCACTGAATCCAAGGAGCTCTCATAATTATGGCTAAGGGTTTGCTTACTTCCTTTGCTGCCTCCTTTAATATAACTGGATAGATCCCATCCACCCCAGGTGCCTTTCTTGTGTTTATCTTCAACAATTTCTCTTCCACTTTACTTTCAGTTATTACACGATTATCGAGCTTACTGCCAGAGTTGAATACACTTCTTGCATTTCCCTCGCTGAATAACTCGTGTGAATGTCGATGCAAAATATTCATTTAGTTTGTTAGCTACCTGAGCAGGATAATCAACAGTTGAACCATTGATATGAAGTGGACCAATCTGATTCATCCCCTTCCTTCTAGAGTTTACATAAGTAAAGAACTCTTTGCTGTTTTTCTTTGCATCCCTTGCCAAAGATTTCTCGTAATCTGCCTTCGCCTGCCTAACCTCCTTTGTAACTTTGTTACAGATCAACTTATATCTATCATAGGCTTCTGTGTAACGTTACTTTATTTGTATCCCATGCATTTTTCTTCTCTGCCATGTCTCATTAGTTCATCTGACATCCATTTAGGCCTAAACCTTGAACAATATTTCTTAGTTGATATGTAAAGCCTAGTAGCTTCCAAGATAAGTTCTTTGAATGCTTCCCATTTTGAATTTGCTGTCCGTAACATCATCAGTTGGTCCCACTGATAGAATTTAAATACTGTCTCAGACCATTGTAGTCGCCTTTACAAAAGCAATAACCCTTTCCTTTACCCCCGATGGTAGTTACCTCTTTGAGTAAATCCCACTTCAGCACACTGTGATCACTGCCACCTAGTGGTTCCTTTATCTGCAGATTCTTAATGCATGAAGAATCACTACTGAAAATCAAATCAAGAGTATTGCTTCCTCTAGTTGCCTCCCGAACATGCTGATGTAGAAAACAATCATCCAATAAATCCACAAAAGCTTTGCAAGTGTGTGTGACCAACCCACAAATTCCAGTCAAAATCTGGGAAATTAAAATCCTCCATTATAAGACTGATTTACTGGCCATTATAAGACTGATTTACAGTTTCTTATTATACTCATCAGAGTCATTAGGCCTATAGCACACCCCTACTCTCAATTTTGATCTCCCAATGCATATTGGGAGTTCAAAATGATATCAAGAGTAGGAGACCGGCAGAATTGCTTAACAAACAGGTCACAGTTGAAAAAAAGCCGTGAAATAGGGTTGAATTTGAAAGTGTCTGCAATTCTGCCCAGACACGATAGGAGGGAGTATATGATGAGAGCCTTGTCGATCAATTCGGCCCTCGAAAGATTGTGCAAGGCCCAAGGGGTAGAATTTTTTTCAGCCTGAACTGTACTTGTTAACAGGAGAGATTGCTTCTACAGGGATGGGATACACTTAAATAGAAAGGGTGCAAGAATATTTGCTGATGCTATCGAGTCAGTGTTAGGTGGGTCGGAAGATTGCTAGTTTGGAGGGATACAAGGACTAATATATTAACAGTACCCACTGGCAGAGGTGAAAGTGATTCATGCACTGCTTCTATTGGAATGCGCAGCAGCCTGGAAAACAAGATGCAGGGTATTTCAGAGACTGCTGGGAGTCATTGCGGTTCAAGTAAACACATGGGTTATGTTAGGGTAGCTAAGAATAGAAATAGGTGTATGTATAGTTGCGTGTACACCAATGTTAGGAGTTTAGTAAATAAATTTGATGAATTTGAGGTATTGCTCAAAACATCAAAGGCAGATATTGTTGGAATATCAGAGACGTGGTGTCACACAGATATAAGGAATGCAGAACTGGAATTTGGGGAGTACAACGTCTACAGAAAGGATAGACTGGATAGGAAGGGAGGAGGTTTTATGCTATTAGTTAAGAAATACATAAAATCCAAAGAAGTGAAGCCAGTGGACATCGCTGGACAGTGCAGTGTCGAGTCAGTTTGGTGTAACATTGGGAGATCAAAATTGAGAGTAGGAGTGTGCTATAGGCCTAATGACTCTGATGAGTATAATAAGAAACTGTACAGGGAAATAGAGTGGGCTAGTAAATCAGAGAGTCTTATAATGGGAGATTTTAATTTCCCAGATATTGACTGGAATTTGGGGGCTGGTCACTCACACACTAGCAAGGCTTTTGTGGATTTATTGGATGATTGTTTTCTACATCAGCATGTTCGGGAGGCAACTAGAGGGAGGAATACTCTTGATTTGATTATCAGCAGTGATTCTTCGTGCATTAAGAATCTGCAGATAAATGAACCACTAGGTGGCAGTGATCACAGTGTGCTGAAGTGGGATTTACTCAAAGAGGTAACTACCATTAGGGTTAAAGGGAAGGGTTATTGCTTTCGTAAAGTCGACTACGATGGACTGAGACAGTATTTAAATTCTATACAGTGGGAACAACTGATGATGTTACCAACAACAAATGCAAAATGCTAAGCATTCAAAGAACTTATCTTGGAAGCTACTAGGCTTTACATACCAACCAAGAAATATTGTTCAAGGTTTAGGCCTAAATGGATGTCAGATGAACTGATGAGGCATATGGCAGAGAAGAAACATGCATGGGATACATACAAATTAACACATGACACAGAAGCCTATGATAGATACAAGTTGATCTGTAACCAAGTTACAAAGGAGGTTAGGCAGGCGAAGGCAGATTACGAGAAATCTTTGGCAAGGGATGCAAAGAAAAACAGCAAAGAGTTCTTTACTTATGTAAACTCTAGAAGGAAGGGGATGAATCAGATTGGACCACTTGATATCGATGGGTCAACTGTTGATGATCCTGCTCAGGTAGCTAACAAACTAAATGAATATTTTGCATCGACATTCACACATGAGGAGTTATTTAGCGAGGGGAAAGCCAGAGGTGTATTCAACTCTAGCAGTAAGCTAGAGAATCTTGTAATAACTGAGAGTAAAGTGGAGGAGAAATTGTTGAAGATAAACACAAGAAAGGCACCCGGGGCGGATGGGATCTATCCAGTTATATTAAAGGAGGCAGCAGAGGAAGTAAGCAAACACTTAGCCATTATTATGAGAGCTTCCTTGGACTCAGGGGAGGTACCCACAGACTGGAGATGTGCAAATGTGACCCCAATTCACAAAGGAGGATCAAAGGCTGACACAAGTAATTATAGACCTGTGAGTTTAACTTCTGTTCCAGGAAAATTAATGGAGGCACTAGTTAAAGAAGCACTGCAGGATCATTTAGACAAGACTTCAGTTATAGCTCAGACACAGCATGGGTTTGTTAAGGGGAAGTCTTGCCTGACCAATTTGATTGGATACTATGATGCAGACACAAAGGAACTGGATGCAGGGAATAACTTTGATATTATATACTTGGATCTTAGAAAGGCTTTTTTTTGATACTGTTGCACATGGAAGACTGCTGCACAAATTGGAGCAGTGTGACATTGGAGGCAAATTGCTGCTGTGGATAAAGGGGGTGGTGAGGGGGAGAAGACAGAGAGTGGTAATCAATGGACACTGCTCGTCGTGGACTAAAGTTATTAGTGGAGTCCCTCAGGGCTCAGTGTTGGGTCCATTATTGTTTTCTGTATTCATAAATGATATTGATGATGGTATATCAAGCTTAATGTCAAAGTTTACAGACAATACAAAGGTAGGCAGGGTTGTCAAGGACACTACTGACACTATGCTGCTGCAACAGGATCTGGAAAGGTTGAGCAGATGGGCTGAGAGGTGGCAAATGAAGTTTAACATTGACAAATGTAAAGTACTACACATGGGAAACAGCAACCCCAGAGCAACGTATCAACTCTGTGGTACTACACTGACAGTGGTAGAGAATGAAAGGGATCTGGGGGTGGTTGTGCAGGCAGATATGAAGTTCTTTGAGCAGTGCAGACGGGCTGCAAGAGTAGCTCATGGTGTATTGTCAATGATATATCGGAATTTTTCTAGTAGGGATAAAGAGGTGATTATCCCCTTGTATAAGGCAATGGTCAGGCCACACCTAGTGTACTGTATACAGGTCTGGAGGCCTCATTTCAAGAAGGATGTAGAGCTGCTGGAACGAGTACAGAGAAGGGCAACAAGATTAGTGAATGGAACAAAGGGGTGCTCTTACGAAGAAAGGCTTAAGTTTTGCAAATTACAGTGTCTGGAGACTAGGCACCAGCGAGGTGATCTGATAGAGGTGTATAAGGTCTTGAATGGTTTGAGCATGCTCAATGCTGATGGGATTCTTCCTCTCACTCAGAATAATCACCTGAGAGGGCATAAATTCAAATTGAGGAAAGACAGATGTAGGATAGACGTGCGGAAATTTGCCTTTAGCCAGCGGGTGGTTGGTTGGTGGAACAGACTTCCATCCCTTGTCGTGGAAGTTGATAGCCTAAATAAGTTTAAGGCTCAGCTGGATAGGTATTTTGAATGAACAGAGGGGTGAAGTGGAAGTGGTTTCTTTTTTTTTTTTTTATTTCTTTTTTTTATTTTATTTTTTTTTTTATTTATTTATTTATTTTTTTTTTTTGGTTGATGCTGCATAAGCTTGCTTTCTTGCATCAAATGCCTCTACTAATGCTAATATGTCATACCAAACTGACTCGACACTGCACTGCCTAGCGATGGCGACTGGCTTCACTTCCTTGGATTTTTTGTGTTTCTTAACTAATAGCATAACCCCTCCTCCCTTCCTGTCTTGTCTATCCTTTCTGTACTGATTGTACTCCCCAAATTAGAGTTCTGCATTCCTTATATCTGTGTGACACCACGTCTCTGATATCCCAACAGTATCCGCCTTTGATGCTTTGAGCAATACCTCAAATTCATCAAATTTATTTACCAAACTCCTAGCATTGGTGTACACGCAAGTATACATGCATTTGTATACTTGTGTGTATACTTGCATGTACACCAAGTATACATGCACCTGTTCCTATTCTTAGCTACTCTAACACAACTCATGTGTTTACTTGTACCGCAATGACTCCCAGCAGTCTGTAATATCCTGCATCTTGTTTTCCAGGCTTCTGCTCATTCCAATAGAAGCAGTGCAAGAATCACTTTCACCTCTGCCAGTGGGTACTGTTAATATATTAGTCCTTGTATCCCTCCAAACTAGCAATTTTCCGACCCACCTAACACTGCCTCGATAACATCAGCAAATATTCTTGCACCCTTTCTATTTAAGTGTATCCCATCCCTATAGAAGCAGTCTCTCCTGTTAACAAGTACAGACCAGGCTGAAAAAAATTCTACCCCTTGAGCCTTTCACAATCTTTCCAGGGCTGAATTGATCGACAAGACTCTCATCATATACTCCCTCTTATTATGTCTGGCCAGAATTGCAGACACTTTCAAATTCAACCCTAATTCATGGCTTTTTTTCAACAGTGACTTGTACTTGTTAAGTAATTCTGCCAGTCTCCTACTCTTAATATCATTAATGCCATCATGTACAACTATATCACCTTTTGTGCCCTTAAACGATGATATCCGCTCTACAACGTCATCAACCTTTGCCCCTGGCAGACATACCCTGGTCCTGTTCCACCTATCCTTTTTACAAAGCATGTTCCCCGTTTTCCTGACAATAGAGTCACCAACAACTACTTGTTCCTGTGGGACCAGTGATTCCGCCTTGGGGGGGTTGACGCTGTGTTGCGTGATGACCAAGTGCAAGCTTTGGCGTTGATGTGAGCAGCTGAGAGCTTGATGGCCCCTCAATTTAGATCCTTCAAGGGCATCCACCCTGCCCTTCAAGCTCTCATATCAGCCCATAACAACGCTGAGTTGTCGCTTGATTTCGTTACACTCCTTGCATCACGCGTGCGCACACAAGTTTCTTCTAGCTCCTCTTGGGCACCATTGTTATTTTCTTAGTCCATCTATCATCATGTCTTTGAGCTGCGTGTCCTGCCCAAGGCCAGTTTAGTTCTTTAGTTTTGATAAGAATGTCCTTTACTTGAGTTTGCTGTCTAATCCATGTGTTTCTCTTCTTATCTAACAGTCTGATTTCTAATATAATTTGTTCCCTTCTTCACTCTGTAGTTTCAGCTTCTCTTCCATTCTTTTGGTGAGTGCTCAGGTTTCACTTCCATAAGTCATGTTGGGGAGTATACATTGGTTCATTATTTTACATTTCAGACAAATTGGGATATTGCGCCCCAGTGTGTAACTATATTTCCTGAATGCTATCCATCCAAATTTTATTCTTCTCTTGACTTCTAGCCATTTATCATTATTACAGCTAATGACTTGTCCCAGATAAGTATATAACTGGATAGATCCCATCAACCCCAGCTGCCTTTCTTATGTTTAACTTCAAGAATTTCTCCTCCACTTTGCTCTGTTATTACAAAATCATTTAGCTCCCTGTTAGAGTTTAGTAAACTTCTGTCCTCCCCTTCCTTACAGAATTCCTCATGTGTGAATGTAGATGCAAAATACTCCTTCAGTTTGTCAGCAGGATCATCAGCAGTCAAATCTTCAATATCAGTTGGACCAGTCTGTTCATCCCCTTCCTTCTGAAGTTTACAGAAGTAACCAAGTCTTTGCTGTTTTTCTTTGCATCCTTTGTGAAAGATTTCTCATAATCCACCTTCGCTTGCTTAACCTCCTTTGTGACTTGGTTACAGATTAGCTTATATCTACCATAGGCTTCTGTGTCATCTGATAACTTATATGCATCCCATATGTTTTTCTTCTCTGCCACCTGCCTCATTAGTTCATCTGATATCCATTTAGGTCTAAGTCTTGAATGGTGTTTCTTAGTGTTATGAAAAGCCTGTTAGCTTCCAAGATTAATTACTTCAATGCTTCCCATTTAGAATTTGCTGTTGGTGACATTATCAGTTTGTCCCACTGTATAGAATTTAAAAACTGTGAAGGCCACCACAGTCACCTTTACGAAAACAGAAACCCTTCCCTTTACCTCTGATAGCAATTGCATCTTTAAGTAACTTCCATATGAGTAGACTGTGATCACTGCCATCTAGTGGTTTGTTTATCTGTAAATTCTTATATGAATAATCACTACTGATAATTAGTTCAAGAGTATTACTCCCTCCAGTTGTCTTTCGACCATGCTGCTGTAGAAAACAATCATCCAATCAATTCACAAAAGTCTTGCTAGTGTGTGAGTGACCAATCCACAAGTTCCAGTCAGTATCTGGGAATTTAAAATCTCCCATTATAAAACATTCTGATTAACTGGCCCATTCTATTGCTTTGTATAATTGTTCATTGTACTCATTAGGCCTATAACACCCTCCTCTCATTTCTGCTTTCCCAGTGCTTATATCATGCCAAACTGACTCAACATTGCACTGTCCACCCATGTCAACTGGATGTACTGCCTTAGATTTTATGTTTCTAAACTAACAGCATCACCCCTTCTCCCTTCCTGTACTCCCTACATTCCAATTCTGCATTCGTTATATCTGTGTGATATCGCATCTCTGATATGCCAATGTCCACCATTGATGTCTTCACCAGCGCTTCAAATTTATCAAATTTATTTACTATACTCCTAGCATTGGTGTACATGCAAATATATGTGCACCTGTTCTTACCCTTAGTTACCCTAGTACAGGCCATGTATTTACTTGTTCCGTGATGACTCCCAACAGTCCTTGAAATCCCCAGCACCTTGTTTTCCAGGCTGCTGCTAATTCTAATAGAAGAACTGCAAGAATCACTATCAACCTCTCCTGTGGCTACTGTTTATCTATTAGTCTGTGAATCCCTCCCCCAAGCTAGCAGTTTTCTGACCCACCTCAAGAGTATCAGCAAATATTCTTGCACCCTTTCTATTCCATCCTTGTAGAAGCAGTCTCTCCTGTTAAGAAACACAGCCCATGTTGAGAAAAATTTTACCCCATGAGCCTTGCACAATCTCTCCAGCACTGAATTGATTGACAAGGTTCCTATCGTGCCTGGGCAGAATTGCAGACATTTTCAAATTTAACCCTAACTCGTAATTTTTTTTTCAACATTGACATGTACTTGTTAAGTAAATCCACATATCTCCTACTCAATGTCATTAGTGCCAAGTGTATAACAATATCACCTTTTGTGCCCTTTAAAGATGATATCTGCTCTACAATGTCATCAACTTTTGCCTCTGGCAGACATACCCTGGTCTACCTATCCTTTTTGTACAATATATTCCACTTTCCTAACAATAGAATCACTGATAATAACTAGCTCCTGTGGGATCAGTGCATTCTGTGATGGAGACTGCCTAATTTACCTAAGATTAATTTTCGATTACAGAAAGTAATGGAAGATTGATCAAATTTACCTAAGTACAAAATATTTGTGCTTAGGTAAATTTGGTCAATGTTCCATTAATGTGTGTTAAATGTTTTAGCTTATATTAATTTCATATTGTCTGTCTTAAGCTGATAACAAATATCACATATATTGTTTGATTCAGATAACAAGTATTACATGTACCGTAAACCCCCCTATTCGCGGGGGTTATGTTCCTGAGAAATGCCGCGAATACTGAGTTATGGCTCCCATAGTAATAAAGGGGTTCCGTTCCAAAGTATGAAATATATAAGAAAAACTAGTCTAAAATTTTGTCTATGTATGTATTATATGTACCTTCATAATATGACTATGTACATAGTTAAATGCAAGCATATGGCATCGAAATGAAAATAAGAAACAATTTAATATTAAATGTAATATTTATTAGAAATTTCAAACAAATCTTTCAAACTAGCATTTTTGCTAGCTAAAAAACTTATCCCGTCGGTACTATCACCAGTTTCACTAAAGTGTTGATAAAGGAGTTTTGCCTTTTCACGAATGATGAGTGAACTTAACGGAATTAAGAATGACTTAATGAATGATGAGTGAACTTAACGGAAATTTTGAGTTCGGTCTTCTATCCACAGATTTAAAGATTTTTCAATTTTTTCTAATTTAACATCACGAGTCACAGAGCAAATTTTTGAAGCAATTAGCGCGTTTTCATGGACACTACGGCGGATTTTTTCTTCCGATTTCTTGATTGATTGTACCGTTGACTCATTGATTTTATAATGTTTTGCGACTGATGAGACACTTTCACCATTACAAATTTTGTCTAATAACTGAATTTTACTCGCTAATGTCATCACCTTTGATCTTTTCACAATTCCCTTGTTATTCGTAGCAATATTTTTGTAGGGGTTAGAAAAGAACTTGTCCACAATAAAGTCACTTTTTTCCGTTAACACACTCGAAAAAGTCTGTTTACACTAACACACTGCAAAACGGTAGATTTTTCACTTTTGTAAGCATATCAATTTATAAAATTAAAAGCAAACAACGAAACATTCCATGACAAGCGCATAACACATACTGAACAAGGATTAGCGAGAAACATCCACGCTCGCAATTTTGTCACCCCTCTCCCCCACCCACTGAGCGCTGTTTTGACCGGGAAAGGTGATTTTAGCCACACCCATGTTTTTTTATGGCGGAAAATGTTCACGGCGATTTAAAATTCACATTTTTTTAGGTTTCATTTTATATTAAATCAGCGACCGCGAATACACGAAACCATGAATACAGATACCGCGAATAGCGGGGGTTTACTGTATTATAAATTGTATATAGTATTATATTCTGTTGCATAATAGAATGTATCTACATCCCCTGTCCAACAGCTGTTACCAGGTGCCTCTTAAGAGAAATAATATTGTGCAACACCAGTTGATTATGATTTTGCTCAGCAATTTTCAAACTTTAGTGACCTAAGGACCCTGCTTTTAGTTTTAAATATTTTATGCAGACCAAGTTTAATAAAATAGTTCCTATGCATAAATTCTTTTAAGTTTGTAAATATTTCTAAGAGATTTCAGACATTGTTATTTTTATTTATTATTATTGGAGGTGTGCAGACCACAATTTGAGAAATGCTAATTTAGCAAACAAAAAGTAAAGCTAGATATGCACACTGCAATAAGTAGTAATAGTTAGTTAAATATTATTTTTATATATTTCATTAAATTTGGTATCATAGAAGTATATTTTTGTGACCCATAGCAAATCTAATGGCGATCGAGGTTGGAACCAATAGGTCTGATCTACAATTAAATTTTTGGTTTTTGCATTTTTGGAATGAATTCATATTTAAATACTAAAGAGATTTGTAATGTGTTACTTTTGTTTCTCAGAAAGAAAAATTCAGACACCAAGTAATGATACTTGAGGTATTTTATTTCAGAGTGAAATGTGCACTCCGTATGTGGAATGGATACAGATAATGGCTAATTTTTTATAACATAAATAGATAAAGATAATTTCTGTTTGTTTGACAAATGTCATGTTACGTCATGTTTTTATGTATGCATGTACAGTAGGCTATGTAAGAGATATTTTGTGACCAGAACTTTGAAACTGTTAGTTTTATAACAATGTTCTTAAATATTTTTAGAAAGTTAATCAAATTTGAACAATACATATATGCTAGAAAAAGGCCTAATACACTGCTAGAATATATACATATATCACAAATTTAAAAGTGTGCTAAGGCAATGTTTAATCCAGTATATATACAAGAAAACTGCTATAATTAATCCTACATTACTGGAATTAATTACCTTTATTTTATTAATTTAGTCCAGCATATATCAAATGGGCACACCAAAAACACAGTACAGATGAAACAATTAGAAAATTCAACAGTGCCAAAAGATGGTCCACCGAGTTCTAGCTTGAAACCAGAAGCATATATAAGCACATATCTGACCAGAGAAAGCTTATCAGCTGCACTGCTCAAGCAGTCACAAGTAATAAATCTTTTTCAATTATACTATGTTAAAAATTTTATAAAAATCCTAATGATGTTTCAAATAGTAATCAGCACATCAAATATTCATATAAAGCTATGTGAAGATCTTCCAGTAGTGTAGCATTAACTAAAGAATGGCCCAGATGTCCTATGACCCTCTATTATTATAACGTCTTAAATTTCAAATGTACAGTATATCACGAGTACAATATATTAATAATACCTTTGTTTACAGATTACTGAATGAATAAGATGCGTGACACAGGAGAATCACCATAGCTGAAGAACCAGTTGTGACAAATGTGTACGTAAATGAATGAACACAAACAGGGACAAGTGATAAATGATGTTCAACTATATTACATGGTACATTTTGACAATGATCCTCTTCTATAAACAACTGTTTATTGATATGTCAGATGACATGCCAATAATGAGAAAAGACAGATAGTGAGAATTGGTAGGTTACACACTGAATGCAAACCACAATGGAAGAATTAGTGTTAAGATCATTGCTTAAGCCAATGCATAGGAAAGGAATTGAAACTTGTAATCACATTAAAGAATGCAAGGATAGACTTAAAACTGCATTCCATCAACTTTCACTGAATTGCCTAACAAGAACATGCATCTAAGCTGTGAAACTGTTGATTGAATTCTCAAAATATAAAGCATTTCCTTAATGAGAAAAATAAGCTTTGGTGATGAAGATGTGAATTATAGGATTTCCCAATACCATAACATTTATTTCCGATTGAAATCAAAACCCTGCAATTTTAATAAAATAAAAAAATCCATTACACCCTGGTTTGGTTTTATCTTTTTGATGTCTCTGTTAATCAATGCACTTGTTGCATACTTTGCTTGCACTTAAACCCAGACAACATGCTATTCTTGATATTATTAGTTTTAACAGTATTTAAATTACGATCCATTACGTATTATGGACGTGAAAATATCTCAATGAAGCTTGGACTTCCCAATGTTTGAAATTCATTGTAGTACTTTCTGAAGGCAATTATCACAAAGGAATGCTTTGGAACCAATGAGGAACTTAAATATAAAATAATGGAGTTTCACTTAGATATTTGGGAAAGTGTTGAGCAAACATGGCACAGAATTATATAGGGGAAGTGAGAATTTTCTCATTCTCACCGAGATATATAAACTTGTGCTGAACATACGGGCACATGCATTTCACAGATAATTCATGTAAACATTTCATTTCTTCATAACTGTTCTACGTTATTTACTCTTATTGGAAATAACCCTCGTGGCTATAACTGGTATTTTTCCAAATTGTAGAAAAGGGCCGAGCTTGATTATGATCTGGATGTCACTAGCAGCACAGTGTGGAGCAGTACTGTTCTCTCATACTGTGTGTAGAAAAAGCCTGGGCTCTGGTTCTATTACTGAACAAAGCTGAGAAATATTCCCTGTTGGGATGGGAGGAACAGTCATGGTTTTTTTTCACAGCATAGCCAAGTTAGTTGGTCTCGGGTGAGGGTTATAATTTATGGTCCCCACCCTTGGAAACAATTTTTCAGTCCATAAAATAGGTAAACTGACCACAGAATACACATAGCACAATATACTGATACCTCGTGGTGCCTCCGTAGCCAGGTGGGCAGGAGCAGCAGTGCGTAGCACACGCTTCTTGATTAGACCGGGGTTTGAGCCCGTAACCACCAAATACAGAGGATGCAGAAAGGTCAGGGAATGACCACCACATATCCCCGGAGCAATATGGCCTTAGTTGCTAATGCTCCTAAAAAACCAAATAACAGCAACAGTTTCCTCATTGCATATTCTAAAACAACCCAACCCAGTCTTTCCAATGAATGGAGCAACCCTGTGGTTATGATCTGGATGTCACTTGTGGGCATTTCCACTTCACAGAATGAGTTAATCTATCTCCAAGTTCAATGCTTTTTTCCCCTCCTAGACACAAGCAAACTGATATATAATCATAGAATATCTTCGATATAGAGACCTGACATGCCGATGCCTTAGCTGCCTCTGCTTTATTCTAAATAACTGCATCCTTAATGGGGGGTCAGTGGACTTTTGGGCCACCTGCTTGTATTTGTATCACACACACACACACATGATAAATTATAACACTCAATTTTAACATTTAAGAGTGACTTATCAAATACAAGTTACATCACAAATATATGCAAGTAAATAGGAGCGATGCTAGATATGTGCAAAATGTGCACTGTACGAAGAATCAGAATTAAGTAATTGTTTTTTAAAAAATATCCCAGTGCAGATAGTTAAAACATTTTACAAGACACCGATGGTATAATTTCCCTAAGATTTGGAAGATCTGGATGCAAAATTTCTACTAAATGTAAAATACACAAAATTCACATTGTGAAATACATTTATCGAAAAATATTTAACTTGCACATATATATCATTAAAACAATTCTTTATAAAGTGTCTCACTCAGGGAATGGATCTAGTTAAAAACAGAGTAATTAGCAAAGCTTCAAACAGCAATATATTAATTTAAAAATGGCAAGCCTCATTAATAATATATTAATCTGTTATTGAACTTTCTTTTAACTAGTTCATATTGATTCAGATATTAATTTCATTTCTTTAAAATTTGTTCTGGCCTTATGATTTTTTAATTTTTTTTTATTTAAAAAAGAAATCTGACACATATGGTGCTCTCTTCTGGTATTAATATTAAAACATGAAATAAATTAAACCATTACAGAAAATGATTTGTTAAAATTAAAATAAGATCAATAGAGAGGGGTTATTTCTGCTATAACAATTAACATTGCAGATATTTTAAATGGTGATTAAAAATACTAAAACGAGCTAATGATACATGAAAAACAACTTAAATTATACTTTTAGTCAAACAATACTAATGAATTAATTTGGCAATAAAGTAATAAAACGAGAATTAGTCATATTTTACTATGGCTGTACATATAAAACTTTCAGTATAACTAAATACTATACAGAATAAATAGTGTTATGTTAGTATTTCAACTCTCTTAATAAGCGCAATAACTGGAAAAATCAACTTAAGATTGATATTCAAATATAAAATTAGAAATCCTCTGAGTAAGACAAAAAGCTTGTGGTGTAATAAGTCAGAAAATTTAAAGTTTATTCTTTGATATTATTCATAATAATTTAAAAGTTAGTAATTTTTATAAAACAGTTGTGTGCACAAATCTTTGCTTTTACTATAATCATTCACGTTCATCCCTGTACTGTTGTTCCTGCAAGCTATTTTGAACATCTGTTAGCGCGATAGAGGAAAATCATGGAAAATTAAGTACACCTGAATCAGGTGCTATAGTACTTTACCATGTAGCTAAAATATTAAGCGAGTTGAAATACTCTTTGATTAATAATACTTTATTTCAAAAAAAATTTGTATTTATTAGACCTATGAGGGATTCAAGTTTAAAATTTCCACCAGTCTTCGGTGAAAAGAAGTCTGCTATCTAACAGCATATGAAGATTATTATGAGTAGATAACTTTAACTCAATTTCATAAGTTTTGGTCACAAGATACAATAAGAAATTTTCTATTTCTGCATATATTAATTCTTCATATATATTTGCATAACTATATATGGTTGGTGATCTATTATTTACCATTTCTAAATTGCAAGAACTTGTCACCAGATGGCATTTTATGTTACAACACTATAATACACACAGCATCTGGATCTTATGTACACTCTACTATATTGATTTTTAAATTTAAGTCCTTTATCACACATAGTGTGACAGATAAGTTACTGATTCAGTGGCCGAATTATTTCCACCAAATCCAACGCTTTCAGTTACTCGCATGACAAGCCCCGAATTGCATAAGATATCAACAGCTTTTAACAAAACAAAGTTTTGTTCTTATTTTGATGACTATAGCATTAGCAGGCCTATCAGATTATTCTCACTGGTTTCTTAATTTACACATTTTTTCTTACATACATCTCATGCTTTAGGTCATTTTCACTTTTTAAGCACTAGCTGACAGCCTGTGTCACACATCGGTAGTGTCAGGAGTTTTCCTTGCTGTTGCCGATTTGCTAGTATGCTTTCCTTTCTTGCCAAAGAGACCTCCGAGGAACCCTTGCTGACCTGACTTAGGAGTTGCCGAAAATCCAGAACTATCTGCAGCACTTCGGGTACTGCCCAAACTAGAACCTGAACTTCCAGAAGATGTTGATCCTGCATGAACCATCTGAGGAGAAGAGTCATGACTAACTGTACTGGCAGCTGAAGATTGGAAGGATACAGACTAGAAATAACAATAAAACAAATGATTACAAAGAGATGTTCACTGGTTTGCATTAATACATCTAAAGATTACGCAGATATTTTTAACAATGAAGTAGTTAATTTTGATTAGATTAATAATCACACACAAAATTATTTTTTGAACTACTTGTAATATTATATACTCAAAGACCATTACAGACTGAAATTTAAAGGTTGAAAGAAAGTGAATAAAAAATATAAATTAAAATATTTATTAGTATTACTTCAGTTTAGCTTTGACTTTTTATCAGCATTAATTGTTAATATTCAAGATGCATGTATAAAAAGAATGAATTACAAACATTAATACACAAAGTACACTATTAATGTAATTTGAGCATCTACTCATGTAACTTAACTTTGTGACAACAAACTTTACTGAAAAAAATTAAAAAGTAGAAAAATAATGAAAAATATTTACTGCAATTTTGAACTGTGTTATTCTTTCTTTTATCAAAAAGATATACCGTATGGAATACAAAGTGCTCCAACAAAAAGAGGGCTATTACGGTTGCAATTTTAAAAAATATATTCATAATTATATCCTTTATGAAGTTAAAATGATGCCTGGCATTGCAAAGTACACAATTAAAATACACTAAACAGTGAACACAGTAAACTAATGTACCTCTTCCAGGATTAAATAAATAAACAGTAAGTTTAAATGGTTAAACCAATCATAAAAATAATTGAGAGATAAATAATTTTTGCAGGAATCTACAGCTAGTCCTATGAATGGCTCAAAATAAACAGGAGAACAAAGAAATCTAAATACAAAAGTGGACTTTCTAAAACTTCCCAGCCTTCAGAAGATCAAAATGGCCACTTAAAAGATTAACCATCATTACAAAATACAAATACCTCAAGTTTAGACTTTTCTTGGAGGGATGGGAGGAGTGTTGTTTTAAGATACTTATTCAATCAGTATTTAAAAGATTTTAGCAACAATTTCAATTAAGTTCCTCTACATAGCTAGAGTAATTTAGATCCACTTTTGCATTTAATTTTGTGCAATCCACATGGCACAATGTATCATTAACAAACTGCTGCAAAAATTAGAATATCTTCCAAAATTATTGCCCCAAATTACTACTACTATAACTTTTCTTACTTATTTAACTGATTATGAAGCAGCATGATCTGCCCAATGTTTAGGCCTAGCAATTTCTAATAAGTAATTTTAAATGGATGACTAATGCTAATTATTCTCCTGATGAACACTGATTTATGTTAGTCATTTGTGTAAAATGATAGATGTCGTTGATAATTAGCAATTCTCTTTATATAATTTTTTTTTTTTTTTGATATTTGCTTTACTGGTATTTAATAGGTATTATATTTGCCATACTTCTTGTTTAATTTAAATTTTAATTTAAATCCTCTCTCTGTGAAAGTGTGTGTGTGTGTGTGTGTGTGTGTGTGTGTGTGTGTGTGTGTGTGTGTGTGTGTGTGTGTGTGTGTGTGTGTGTAAATCATTGCTAATAAATTTATGTTACAAAGGAGGTTAGGCAGGCGAAGGCAGATTACGAGAGATCCTTGGCAAGGGATGTGAAGAAAAACAGCAAAGAGTTCTTTACTTGTGTAAACTATAGAAGGAAGGGGATGAATCAGATTGGTCCACTTGATATCGATGGGTCAACTGTTGATGACCCTGCTCAGGTAGCTAACAAACTAAATGAATATTTTGCATCGACATTCACACATGAGTTATTCAGCGAGGGAAATGCAAGAAGTGTATTCAACTCTGGCAGTAAGCTCGATAATCGTGTAATAACTGAGAGTAAAGTGGAAGAGAAATTGTTGAAGATAAACACAAGAAAGGCACCTGGGGTGGATGGGATCTATCCAGTTATATTAAAGGAGGCAGCAAAGGAAGTAAGCAAACCCTTAGCCATAATTATGAGAGCTTCCTTGGATTCAGTGGGAGGTACCCATAGACTGCAGATGTGCAAATGTGACCCCAATTTACAAAGGCTGACACAAGTAATTATAGACCTGTGAGTTTAACTTCTGTTCCAGGAAAATTAATGGAGGCACTGGTTAAAGAAGCACTGCAGGATCATCTAGACAAGACTTCAGTTATAGCTCAGACACAGCATGGTTTTGTTAAGGGGAAGTCTTGCCTGAACAATTTGATTGGATACTATGATGCAGTCACAAAAGAACTGGATGCAGGGAATAACTTTGATATTATATACTTGGATCTTAGAAAGGCTTTTGATACTGTTGCACATGGAAGACTGCTGCACAAATTGGAGCAGTGTGGCATTGGAGGCAAATTGCTGCTATGGATAAAGGGGTGGTTGAGGGGGAGAAGACAGAGAGTGGTAATCAATGGACACTGCTCATCGTGGACTAATGTTATTAGTGGAGTCCCTCAGGGTTCAGTATTGGGTCCTTTATTGTTCTCTGTATTTATAAATGATATTGATGATGGTATATCAAGCTTAATGTCCAAGTTTGCAGACGATACGAAGGTTGGCAGGGTTGTCAAGGACACTACTGACACTATGCTGCTGCAACAGGATCTGGAAAGGTTGAGCAGATGGGCTGAGAGGTGGCAAATGAAGTTTAACATTGACAAATGTAAAGTACTACACATGGGAAACAGCAACCCCAGAGCAACGTATCAACTCTGTGGTACTACACTGACAGTGGTAGAGAATGAAAGGGACCTGGGGGTGGTTGTGCAGGCAGATATGAAGTTCTCTGAGCAGTGCAGACAGGCTGCAAGAGTAGCTCATGGTATATTGTCAATGATATATAGGAATTTTTCTAGCAGGGATAAGGAGGTGATTATTCCCTTGTATAAGGCAATGGTCAGGCCACACCTAGAGTACTGTATACAGGCCTGGAGGCCTCATTTCAAGAAGGATGTAGAGCTGCTGGAACGAGTACAGAGAAGAGCAACAAGATTAGTGAATGGAACAAAGGGGTGCTCTTACGAAGAAAGGCTTAAGTTTTGGGAATTACAGTGTCTGGAGACTAGGCACCAGCGAGGTGATCTGATAGAGGTGTACAAAGCCTTGAATGGTTTGAGCATGCTCAATGCTGATGGGATTCTTCCTCTCGCTCAGAATAATCACCTGAGAGGGCATAAGTTGAAATTGAGGAAAGACAGATGTAGGATAGATGTGCGGAAATTTGCCTTAGCCAGCCTGTGGTTGGTAGGTGGAACAGACTTCCATCCCTTGTCGTGGAAGTTGATAGCCTAAATAAGTTTAAGGCTCAGCTGGACAGGTATTTCGAACGAACAGAGGGGTGAAGTGGAAGTGGTTTCTTGCATCAAATGCCTCTACTAATGCTAATGCTAAAACAAAATACCTTTCTGCTACAAAATAAATGGCATTGGAATTGTGAACATGTTACTGGTACTCAATAAGGAAGTGGGGGAAAAAAAAAAAAAAAAAAAAACTTTTCTGCTCTTATTTCCACAGAGAAATGTGGGATTGTCTAAAGAAATGACAGATCACAAGGAGAAAGTTTGCATGCTATTGAGCAGGCAAGTAGCAACTCACCAAATTTTTCATTCTTTTATGCAGTTAGTTGGTTAAAATGTTCACAACTTTTAAAATTTGTAATTCTGTTATAAAGTAACCCCAAGGGCTCACATCTGGTGAGGATGGGCTTGGTGCACCCAGGGGCCTGAGCTGGATATCATTATTCTTCTCTTTTTGGGTGATTCCCTCCTACTTCTTTCTCTCTCTCTTTCTCAGGGTACTCAAATTTTTTTTTTGCTGGTGCAGCATAAGCCTCAGGCTTCCTTGCACCATATGGCTAATAATAATAATAAAAAGTAAAACAGCAACGACTTCTTTACTTATGCAAACACTAGAAAAGAGGGGATGAATCATATTGGTCCACTTGATATCAATGGTTTAACTGTTGATGATTCTGCTCAGGTTGTTGACAAACTAAATATTTATTTTGCATCTACATTCACATGTGAGGAATTCCTTAGAAAAGTGGATGCCAGAAGTTTATCAAACCTTGAAAATGGAGCTAAATGATTTTGTTGTAACTGAGAATAAAGTGGAGGAAAAATTGAAGTTAAACATAAAAAAGGCACCTGGGTTGGATGGGATCCAATTATATTAAAAGAGGTAAGCAAATAATTATGTAAAGCATCTTTGTATTCACGGGAGGTCCCTGTGGTCTGGAGATGTATGTATGCCAAATTCACAAAGGGGAATAAAAGGATGACACGAGTAATTACAGACCTGTCAGCTTAACTTCAGTCCTAAGGAAAATAATGGAGTAACGGGTTAAAGAAGTAATGCAGGACCATCGAGACAGGAGTGCAATTATACTTCAATCTCAGCATGGGTTTGACCAATTTGATTGGTCAAGCCTTGCCTGACCAATTTGATTAGATAGTATGATGCAATAACAAAGGAACTGGATGTAAAAAATAATTTTGATATCTTATACTTGTATTTCAGGTAAGCTTTAGATACTGTTGCACATAGAAGACTACTGTAAAAACTGGAGCAGTGTGTCATTAAGGGCATGTTACTGCACTGGATAAAGGAATGGTTGAGTGGGAGAAGAGTGGTTATTAACGAACACTGCTCTTTGTGAATTTGCATTTTTCTTGGCAAAGAATGCCAAGGAAAGCAGCAAAGACTTCTGTAGTTATATTAACAGTAGAGGGATCAATATTAACATATTGGCCCACTTGATGTTGATGGTTTAACTGCTCAGGTTGCTGAAGAACCGAATTTTGCACGTATGTTCACAAGTTCTTTAAGGAGGGGGAATCCAGAAGTTCAAACTAACAGGGAGCTATAAGAAAGGGCTTTAGTTCTGCAAATTGCAGTGTCTGAAGACTAGACCCCTGCGAGGTAATCTGAATGAAGTGTATAAGGCTTTGAATGGAGTGATCAAGCTCACTGACTGAAAAATGAATAGCAAATGCTCACTGCTGATGGCATTCTTCCTCTTGCTGAAACTACACACGAGGGTCATAAATTTAAAATGAGGATTGATGGTTGCAGAATAGATGTGTCAAGGTTTGACTTTAGCCAATGGGTGGTTGATTGCTGGAACAAGCTTCCAACAATTAATTGCCCATTGAATAAATTCAAGGAAGAACTAGACAAACTATTGGAGGGGATAGATAGGCAAAATGGGGATTTTTTTTTTTTTTTTGGATGATGCTGTATAAGCTTGCTTTCTTGCATCATTTGCTATTACTATTAATACTGCTAATGTGAGAATGTTAGTATCCCAGTGGCACAGAATTTGTGGATGGGATTACAGCTACTACTGGAGAACAGAAGTCTGCACTGCCACATTGTTATTAAACTTCTGTGCTACCAAAAATTATTGCAATAGTCAAAAGAAATGGAAATCTAAAAGAATGTCTGGACTATACTGGAAGTGGGGGGGGGAGAGGTCCCAGGTCTTCCAAACGTATTGTGATGGTCTTGTTGGTATGAGAGTGACAGTACAACTGGAACTAATTTGTGCTTGCTTTTTGTAAATGAAGATTCACACAAGTGTTTGTACATGTTGACACTGACATTCACTTCTCAGTTTTTTTTAATATTTACATGATTGACTGTTATTTGCAGCTGTGCAATATAGGGAAGACTGTTCGCTGTCTCATAGCTGTCCTTGAATGCAGTACACCACTTTACAGTCTTCTTTCACCAGAAATTTTATTACACATATCGATGCTTCACCTTCTTACTAACTTCAACAAATGCCATGTGGTATGACTAAGTGTAAGTACAATTAATGTGAGATGGACAGAAATACGAAATAAATGTCCAAAAATTACAACAGTCTATATAATTGTTTACAAGGAACAATGAAAAGTCCAGGTAAAATTTAATCCTTTGCTAATGCAAAAAAGCATTTTCATATTGGAAAGATTATTTCATGTATTCATTCAGTCTTTTTCTAAAAACTACTTACCATTCCACTGTCTAAAGAACCTGCACTGCCTCTTCTAACTGGTTTATTCATTTCTGAAAGAAAACAAGTAATTTTGTATGGTAAAATTCTACAAGGACTAAAAAAAAAAAAAAAAATACTTACAAATATATCCATATTATAGGACAGTGGAAAAATTTTAAAACAGCATTAATCATTTTTCATTTGTTCCATGCACCCCTTATGGTCTTTGTCTTTTTAAGTATCCCTATAGTACATAGTGTATTAAAGACTCCCCTCCCCCAGTTAGGAGGAATTTTGAGTTGTATTCTCTCCAATGTGGGAATAAAAGAAATTTCATATACATGTTTTGCAAGATAGTAGGACAATAATAAAATCCTTGAAGGTCATTCCTACCTCCTTTATGACATAAATTATCAATATGTTGTGTTGGATTGTTTGTAATCAAAATCTTGTTTATATATTCTAGTTTAGAGGCTCAACATCTGGTGAATGTGGGCTTGGCACACCCAGGGTCCTGAGCTGGATATCATCATTCTTCTCTTTCTTGGTGATTTCCTTCTACCTCTCTCTCTCTCTCTCTCTGTCTGTCTGTCTAAAATTTTTTTTTTTTTGGCTGGTGCAGCATAAGCCTCAGGTTTCCTTGCACCATGTGGCTAATAATAATAATAATAATATTCACCTATGGCCTGTTATATTGCCCATTCTCTGAGATTTACAGCAGAATTCATCCCCTCCCTATCCAAGAACATAACAAAAAAACAAAATAGGTGGGGGAATGTGTTCTCTTGTTTCCTATTCATTCTATAGCCCTATTCTGGATGGGGGATACAAGTACCCTTGATCAGTAGCCACTAGGATATAGATTACAGATTACATTTCTTTATAGGGTTATTACATAACACTTTCAGAAACTAAGTTGCAACAGTAAAAATAAATGAAGCTCTATAGAATTAGACAGAGATATTTAGATCAGCACAAAGCAACTCAGATTATAATGCATCAGTGCATTGTGTTTGTAGCTTGCAAATGTTCTAAAGGTTGGCTTGACTGTTTTGCAGTGCAAGTTTTCCTAACAGAAAGTTCACTTCAGAGACTTCACTTGAAACTAAGGCTTCTATAACTGAGTAGATTTATAAGTTTGTTAGTCTATCTTGTTGGAAAATGAAGCTGTCATTCATTGTTATCCTGCAGCTGGGGCACAAGGAAAGTAACATTTCCAGACATGATGCCTCTGATGACAGCTTCTCCAAAGAATGGTCTATACGCATTATTAGGGTTCCCAAAAGTTTCCTTTCTTTTCTCACTTACTATAACAAATAGGCATAATAATAATCTGCATTATTTGGCCCCAGAATAATTTAATTGGCATGTTCAGCATAAATGCTCTTATTTACACTAAACAATTTGAAGGAAATAAAAAAATTTCTTTAATAATCCACTATTCCAAGGTGGCCAGAAAAGTTTACAGCTTCATTGACACTATATATTGGCAGCTAATATGCTAGTACTGCAGTTAACAATTTGCTCAATCTCACAATGTATGTATTTGCATCTGCATACAATAATGTATGCAGATGCAAAAACAACCAGCCCTCAACAGAGCTTATAAACCTTCATGACTAGGAAGGGCATAACTGCATTAACAATAAGAGGAATATACACCCATTTGTTATAATACACAGGGCTGGATTTACATATAAGCTAAACAAGCTACAGCTTAGGGCCTCACATTGTTGTTTGTTATTTGGTTTTTAGGAGCATTAGCAACTAAGGCCATATTGCTCGGGGATATGCGGTGGTCATTCCCTGACCTTTCCGCATCCTCCGTATTTGGTGGTGACGGGCTCGAACCCCGGTCTAATCAAGAAGCGTGTGCTACGCACTGCTGCTCCTTCCCACCTGGCTACGGAGGCGCCTAGGGCCTCACATTACAAGGGGCCTCATGCTATCTTAAAAAATCCTTTATTAATATTGTCACAGGTAAACTGTAAGAGAGAAGGATGTCATACATGTTATAGCTCAGGGCTGCAACAAGTTTAAATCTAGCCCTGATAATACACTTAAACACTTTTATAAAAATTTAAGTAAATATCGTATTATTTTGCATGATGGAAAAAAAAAAAATTATTTCCATACAATGGCACTGATTTCTCGTGTACAATCACCTTTGCAGCAGTGCAGCACTAAGGCAACCTGTTGTGGAATGGTTAGATAGCTATACACAGCAGCACCCCTGGCTAACATAACTTAGCCAATAAAAAAGTTCCTTCTTTTCAGTGCTCTCTCTCTCTCTCTCTCTCTCTCTCTCTCTCTCTCTCATATTGCCATATAGCAGTTTTTTTCTTGATAAATATAATTCTGATGACTTGTCATAAGTGTATGCATTTTCCCTGTAAAAAAAAAAAAAAAAAAAAAGCACAAAATCAGAATTACAGACACAAAAATTAGTCACTTGTGGTATCTAGTGCATAAAACAGATTTCTGTTGACTGAAGAAGCAAGGGTTTCCACCACAAAAGATGAGATGCAGTAAAGATGTTAGTGACTCACAAAAAAGTTGTGATAACTATTGGCAAGTCTACGCTGACTATAAAAATATTCTGGATAACCGGGTGTTCTTTTACTGAACACTGAGGAGAACTCATCATTTTGATACTCCTCCAGGACAACTGTCTGATTTACAGGGTATCTAAACAAAAATGTTTTAAACTGGCACAAGGGAATAGTAGGGCATTTAAATTGGCTATCCAAATCACCAGATTTGAATCCTACAGAGATTCCTGGTACTATCTTGAACAGAACTTGAAAACAAAATAACAGTGCTCGTGAAACTTGAATGAATTACTGGATCAATTGTTTTCTAAACAGCTTAATACTGATATAAACTACTTGAAGTGTCTAGTTGTTGAATCCGTGCCAACAAGAATTCATGAAGTCATTTGTGCTAAAGGATATATTATTACACATTATTAATTGAAAGAAAAAATACACAAGTGACAAATTATTTTTTTTCTGGTGTCTGTATGTTTAAAATGTTCTTTTTCACTCCAGCATGAGTACATAGATAAGAGGAGTTTACAACTAATCATTATGACAGTAAATGCAATCATTAACTGTGTTTAGCAGTCATGTGGTTTTGAACTAATATCAGCTGAAGCATGTGCTGTTGCTCTTCCATGCTGACCACTTGAAAAAAGAAAAAAGGCATTGCCACTTTAACGACCCTCATTATGTAGTCAAAGTCATCTTCATATTGGAGAAACTTAATTATGATTGAATAAATTAATACTATTCACAATATACAACTATATAAATGCTCTTCTTGCCTCAACATAGCATCCCCATCATGCATTATGAAACTACACTCAAGTAGCATCCCCATCATGCATTATGAAACTACACTCAAGTTTTATGCACTAGATACCACAAGGTTTATTATGAAAAGGAATATGTAAATACATTCTGAGAGTTACAGTTTCCATATAAAATTCAATTAAGTCATACTTACGTTGATCGTGGAGATCCAAAAGGGAATTTGACAAAGCAGATCTTTTCAGATTAGTAGACAAAGTATCAGGAGCTAGTTTACCATCTTTAGTAGTCGGGGGTAAAATCTCCATATCAGCTACACCTGAATCTCTGTTTTCTGTTCCCCGTACCCTGACAATTTTTTGCTTTTCCAGTTCCCCTTCAATTCGCAAGTTCTCCATTTCATCCATCTACAAAAGTAAAAAAATCATAGAGATCTAAACTCTGTTAAGTGTGTTTCTGAATATTAGAATCTGCCAGTATAATTTCACCAATAAAACTTAAAAACGTTAACCAAACTGTATGGTGTTTTAATATATATTCACTTTTTTTTTTTTTTATTTAGTTAACTAATAACCATGTTAAAATGCATTTGATGCCATCAATTTACTAAATTAACTCATGTCATCTGTTCTTCCTTTTCTTATTTTTCACTACTATCAAAAACAACAGAAATCCTCAACTGATTTTTGGTTATCAGACATTGTGGTATTCAAACGCAAGTTTTGCTAATGCTGCCTTTCAAAATCTTTAAAACTAAAATAACCAATTTAATTAAATTCAGTTATATGAAGCTGTTAATTTTTAATCCTTTATAACAGTGGCATACAAACTGGGAAATCTCCCTAGGAGCAGGTGTGACAACTATCTCAAGTGGCCTGACAGTCTACATCCATTTAAGGTCATTAAAGCAATATGACAAATGCACTCTAATGGACTAGAACCTACAGAGTTGAATGTTACCACTCGGGTCGATCCTTATCATGTGCTATATTTATGTTTAATGTGTTAATCCCATTAATTAAACATTGACATTTGTCACTATAGTGTAAACATGATTCAAGAACTGATGAATAAGATTTTAAGAATTAATGCTCAAGATGTTAGTGCATTGAAGTACCAGTCTAACAGGACTTGTCAACTTGTCAGATTTTTAAAAAATTTATCTTGAATATATATTTAAGAACATATATTAAATTGTCAAATGCACTTATAAATAAATAAATTTCCATTTGTTCTCAATACAGCCAAAGCCAGAATTTGCATTTTTTTGTTATTATTTTTTTTATTTTATTCCTTGTCTTAAGATATTCATTTTGGATTAAACAGCAGGAAGAAAGTGGGGAAGAACTGCATGGACAACAAAAGGACATGGCCCAAAAATTTAAGTCTGTGCATTGTTTTATAAAAGTACATCAACTGTTAGTTCTCATTAATTATTTTTTAAGTAATGAGTTACTTTGAAAGCTACAAAAATGTCTTTTTTGAAAATTTAAGAAAAATGCTACAAAACTTAATTTTGATGCATGATATATAATTCATAAGCAGAACACAACCTGTTTTGCTTATGAATTATGTGAATTTATAGCTCCTGTATAGTGAAGTGACAAATACAAAAACTGTGATTGCCACATAATACAGACTGTCCATAAACTAAAATCACTCAGCATCATACGAATATGAATGAAAATAATGCAATAACCAGTTCTCTACTGCCATTTCGGTCCATTTCACAATCAGCTGTCAATGGCTGCCCACATCCTGAATTACTAAAACCTATCTTACTATATGTAAATTCAATTTTGTATTTAGTTACATAATTTACCTCTAAAATAGATTCCTTCAAATCTTCTACAAATTTGGAACGATCGTGTTCATTACGAGCATTAAATGTCACCAGTACTTTATCATCAACTCTCTGACTCAGTCTAATACCATGAGGATAATCTAAAGAAATATAACATTAACAATTATTTATATAATAATAGGAATTTTATCAAAAAAAAATAGTGAAACTTTGATATAAAAAAAGAAGCTCAAATGAAAGATTGATATGTAAACTTCATTATAAGAGAACAAATTATTCTCCATTCCAATCCTTTAAAAAAAAAAAAAAAAAAGTTGAATAATACAAAATTATTTGAATTAGTTTCCAAATTTATAAGTATCATTATCAGCTATTAAAATAAGTAAGATAAATATTAGTAAATTTGGTTGGTTGTACTGAAACTTGCCATTTAACTTATTTAATCATGCTAGTTAATTCTAAATTATTAGTTTTCCTGATGAATTTTAATTAATTCTAAGTTATTGTTAGTTTTTAGTCACTATTATAAAGATGAAGAGTAAACCAATATTGAGATATTATGCCGATTTATTTTTTTTACCTGGTATGGTAAATTTAAGAATCCATTCCTAAAAGAGTATAATGTTATAACAGTAATGCATAATTTAGGAATAATTTATTAAAATTTAATGTATCTATTCAAAATTAACAATTTGTATAGGTTTTATGTTAATTTAAATACATTTTAATTTAAAAAAGGGGAGGTTTAAATTATTAAAAGTTATTGGATAAACTGAAGATTATTTATCAAAAATACTTACGTGGAGCTTCAAATAATGTAACACTCATGCCACACAGTGGAAAGGACTGCCTGAATGTATAAGTCACACTGTTTTTCTTCTTACTAAAGATTTTTGTAACCTGGAAAAAGAAGATAATGAACCAAATGTTCACAATTTAACAAACTTAAAAAATCAATGATATATAAAAGGACTATATAATAATGATTTATACATTCTTTATATATAGTAAAGAAAATGTTTTATTAAAAAATAACTTAAATGCTACACACAGAGAATGGTAGTGTTCTAAGTATGACTATATTTCTTAAGTTACAGACTCAAATTCATTATATAATATAATATTTACAAACAGAAGTTTTCAAAATGCTCATACCCTTAACAATAAAACCATACTACTTAAGTAAAAAATAACAGTGACCTAATCAGAAAAAATTATTACAATACATTAAAGCCTGCTGACAAATATGGAATTGTGGAAACCCACTCATTCATTATTTTTAATTTGGTTCATAAAATAATTATTTCTATGAATAAATGTGTTCACATAAATAAGAGGGTTGTTCAATAAAGAATTATCCTAATTTTTTTTCACAATATATCTTTATTACATCTATATTTTGAGTCCTTTTCAAAGTAGTTCCCATATAATGAAATGCACTTACTCTAACTTTTCTGCCATTCCTCAAAAACATGGTGGAAGCCATTTTTTAACAAGCATTTCAGAATTGCCTCCAATGTCTTTATAACTTCTGATGACTGGAAACATCTTCCTTGCAGCTCCTTTTTTAAACTTTGGAAATAAAAAAATAAAAAAATTGTAGGGTGCAAGGTCAAAGCTGTAGGGTAGATGAGGAACACTTTTGATATTAATGCTGGCTAAGTACTCTATGACAGTATGGGTATTGTATTATCATGATGCAGCATCCACCCACCTGTGAGCAGTTATGGTCATTTGTGGCAAATATGATCCTGCAAAGGATGTAGTCTAATTCTGTAGTAAGGTCCTGCAACAGTCATATGATGTTGCACATCATATGACCAGAGGTATATTGCTAACAAAAATAGTACCGGAACGCTTGTTCTCCAGATGACTATATGATAATGCCACATTGACCGTACAGTAACTGAATCAAACTTCAGACTCACGGTTCATAGAACAACCAGTTCTAGCATTCAGCTCATGGCAAATCAAAATGCAGCATTCGCACACATCATAGTATATCTCATTTGTTGGATCTCTTTATCTAATGCATTGTACTTTAGTAAGAAATGTTTGAGTTTCATTGTGAAATTTACATTTTTGTTTTTAAATAAATTTTTAAAGAAATCTTTTAATTTTAAAGATGACTATTAATATAATATATATTTTTAGTAGCAATGGGTAAAACAGATATTTCTCCCTCCCCTTTGATTATGCCATTGTTTCATAATATTAGGTATATAAATTTAATGAATTTCTATTATGACATTTAGAAAAAGTATCGGAACATCATTCCAGTGCATTCTGGCCCGAATACACCACTGCATATGACGGTTTCCGTGGTGATAGCAGTGGTTGGAGCTTCAAGACAGCCAATTTTTGTAATTGAATCACATCCATGTTTAAACATTCTAAACCACTTGTGAGCTGTGTTATATAGAACATTTCATATGCTTCAGCTGATGGAAATAAAATTGAGAGCAGCATACTGTTCCTCACATGTCAAGTCCATTGTTATGTAAGCAAAACTTACTACCAAGGTCACACCGTGTGCACAGGTCAACTGTGCAGCTGCTATGTGATGCAGCTTGGTTTGGTCTAAATTCTGCAGCGCAGCTAGAAATAGCAAGCATTGTGGTTCATGAAAAATTATGACCACTCTTTATTATAAACAGCTCTTGTATTTTCACGTTTCCTTCTACAACGGTAGAAACTCATTCATTCTTTTTAGTCCAGTTCATAAAAAAATTATATCCACAAAACCATCTTTCTGAAAATCTACTTTACGCATGCACATATTTTAAACAAGCTAAGTGCAGAATTGTAGCATAATTACAAGTAACACATTTTAAGTTTCAACGAGTAATTAGATTTTCTCATCACACATATGTGTTGGCCTCATAAAAAACATATAGGTACAGAAAGCTGCAACTTAAAATTTAAGAAACACTTTTTGTTCAAAATTATATTTTAATTGTTCTTTATTATGTTGTTAAATTTTTTTCATATTTTAAATGCTTATTTAAGATATGAAAACATTTTTATTAAGGAGTACCCATGCCCAAAATATAACCTGTTAATTAACCTCATGTTTTATTTAACAGATTAAATATCACAGAAATGAAATCTGATGAACATACCATTATCATATCATTGAAAAGAAACACCTCCCTTTGATGAACCCCAGGGCGCTCCTTTTTGTTAATGTCATAGACTTCATATAACCTACAGTAGCATACCAGACGACGATGAGGTAGCGCCAAATTCTAAATGTAAAAATGGAGGATTTATTGAAATATAACTATTAAAATTGCATAGCATACACAAACACAAGATTTTACAAATAAAAAAAAAATGCTTCATTTTTACCACTACATTTTTTTTTTCTTTATTGTAAACTAATGCCAAAATTTGCTACACATAAAATTAATACTTTTAGCCTTAGCCACACAAGAGTAGATAGGAATTTTATATGTCTGTTTGTTTACCAGTAATGCCTCACTTCTCACATAATGCTGAACCAAATAAGTATCCTTTTTACATATTAAATCAGTGAAAAATATTAGAACTTATTTTATTTTCTTTGCAAAACAGTGAAATACTGAATTTTTTACATAGAAAAACACAGCCAATATTCATTCACTTCACCTGAATATCAGCAACAAATATTAAAGATAAAATTTTTTCATATCAGTATATTTTTTTTTTTTTTGGTTACATTCAAATGTTTTGAATTGTCTGTTTAAATGGGCAAGAAGTTTGAATTCTTAGCTTTGTGTGCTAAGTAGAGTTGCAGATAGAAGAAGACTTAGCCTTAGTGAAGATGTTAAGGGACAGGTCACATGTAGGAAGAATGCCAGGGTGCAAAGGTATCAACCTTGTTGATGGAGCAGTCTTGTCTACCATGATATATAAACTCTTGAGTAGCACTTGGATACAAATACTAAATGAACAGTTTCCAGCATGATGAGTATTACGAAGAATCTCCCAGCATGGTTGAAAAAGTGATGTCTATGTTTTTCAGCCATGAATTTTATAGGAGCATTTTATTGTTTAACTGCATTGTTTTAGAATGCAGTCCTCATTTTACCATTGAAATAACTTTAAAGGATAACAGCACACTGACAAGTTTAAAGAAAATTCTTCTATTAAAGTCTCAGTTATCGGTTGATAACTGAATCTCAGAATCTCAGTTATCGGATGATTCAACTACTGCTCATCTCAGATGTCCAAATTATTCGCTGTATGATTCCTATTGCCTCAAAGGTGGTACTTGTGCATATGTCCGTTCTGATATTCCCTGTCAGAGACTTGGCAATTTGGAATCTACTCTCTTTGATCTTCTCTGGCTTAAAATCTCTTTACCTCATTGTGTCAAATTCATCTGTTGCCTCTACCATTCTCCCAACTCCACTAATCACTTCGAGCTCTTTGACTTCCTCTCTTTGCAACTTGACTTTCTCCAGTCCAACTTTCCTAACAGTGAGGTAATTTTCCTTGGTGATTTTAATGTTCACAACTCCAGCTGGCTTCCATTTTCTAGTCACACCGACCCAGCAGGTCGAGATGCTGAGGCATTTGACTAATTACTAATGACCTAGCACAGATTGTTCACTTACCTACAAGAATACCGGACAATCCTAATCATACAGCCAATATGCTTGATCTTTTTCTCACAAACAACCCTTCTAAGTACACGGTCGAAGTGAGAGGTCCTTTATGCACTTCAGATCACAACTTGGTGATTGTCTCTTCTCCAATGGAACCTTTATCTCATGGCTATTCCCAACCTTGTGCTTGTTTGGCATTACAAGAATGCAAAATGGGATGACCTGCAAGACTTCTTTTCTTCTTTTCCTTGGTCGGATTACTGTTTCAAAACTTCTGATGTCAACGTTTGCTCAGATCGTGTCAGTGAAATTATTCTTGCAGGAATTGAATCCTTTATCCCACACTCCACTTTAAAATCTCGTCCTTTATCTAAACCTTGGTTTTCCAATAAATGTGCTAAGGCTGTTCAAGAAAAGAATGTTGCATATTGTAATTGGCTTGTTTCTAATTCTTCAGTTTTATTTTCTGCCTACACCAAAGCTCGCAACAATTGTAAAGCAGTTATTAATCAGTCCAAACTAGAGTTCGAACAGGCTAAGAGTAGAAAACTTGCTTCTTGCCCTAATGGTAGCCTAGAATTCTGGTCTCTTGCCAAAGCTATTGGCTGCAACTTTTGCCCATCTCTGCTCCCACCTCTGTCCAAACCAGATGGTTCTGTTGTCACTTCAGCCAAGGATAAAGCTGACCTGCTAGCATCCCAATTTTCTTCCAGCTCATGTATTAATGATCTTGGTAAAACACCTCCCACCATTCCCAAAACGCTCCATTCAATGACTCCCGCGGTCTTCCGTCAATAGGATATCAGAAGGATTTTGATGAATCTTGATGCTAAGAAAGCTCCAGGTCCTGATGGTATTTCTCCACTTGTTCTCAAAGCTTGTGCTCCTGAACTTACTCCTATTCTTTGCCGCCTTTTTTCACTTTCTTATTCCAAAGGTGTTTTTCCTTCTGCTTGGAAATTTGCTCATATCCAGCCAGTTCCTAAAAAGGGTGACAAATCCCTCCCATCCAATTATTAATGGAGCAATCAATTAACTGCCAACTCTTAAACTACCTAGAAACCTTCCGTCTGATCAATGATCGCCAGTATGGATTCCATCAGTGTCGATCCACTGGTGATATTCTGGCTTATGTTACCCATTTATGGACTAATTCAATGGAAAGGTTCGGTGAAACACAAGTAGTTGCTCTTGCCATCTCAAAGGCTTTTGATCGTGTTTGGCATAAAGGTCTTCTAAACAAGATTCCATCTTATGGTTTGCCAACTGTTTTTAGTAATTGGTTATCCAGTGTTTTCTCTGATCGCTCACTGAGGGTGATGGTAGATGGCTCTCTGTCTTCTAACTTCTCCACTAATGCCGGTGTCCCCCAAGGTTCAGTTCTTTCCCCCACTCTTTTCCTCTTGTATATTAATGACCTTCTTCCATCGACTGGAAATCCTATCCAAAGTTTTGCCGATGATAGCACATCGCATTCCACTTTCCATTTTGAGAAACCTTGTCCTGCTCAATCAGCTTCAACTTCTCAAAAATCTGCTACCAATTCCTTAAATGCCGATCTTTAGGTAATTCTCCAGTGGGGCAAAGACAACTTAGTTGATTTCAACCCTTCTACAATTCAGTCTTGTCTTATATCTCGCAAAAAAGGATTCTTCTGCTCCTATGCTATCTTTAGTGACACTCCGATTTCTAGGCAAAATGATATATCTCTTTTGGGGATTACCCTGACTTCTAATCTCTCTTGGCACAAGCACATTACAAATATTGCTTCCTCTGCATCTAAAAAACTTGGTTTTCTCTTTCGCTCTCGGCGTTTTTTCTTCCAAACAGCTGCTCATTCTGTATAAATTGCAAATCCGTCCTGCCATGGAATATTGTTCCCACATCTGGGGTGGTGCCCTCAAAACCTCTCTCAGGCTTCTTGATTACATTCAGAAGAGGGCAGTTAGAGATGAATCATCAATTAACCTAACAGAATCTCTCCACTTGCTTTCTTATAGACGTACTATTTCTGCTGCATGCCTCTTCTACAGATATTTCCATGGGCACTGTTCTTTTGACTTGGCTTCTATAATTCCCGCTCTCTCTCTCTCTTTCAAAACAGTCCGAACACGTGCCGCCAACATCCATTTACTGTCCAACTTCAAACCCACAGAACCAACTTTTCGTCTTCCTCATTTATTCATTCAACTGCCGTTTTCTGGGACAACCTTCCTTCATACGTATTTCCTGAAAATTACAATCTACAGAAGTTCAAGTCCAATGTCAACAAATATCTTCTTTCATCTTCTCAACCTCCAACCCAAGCATGGTACTAAGTACTATAGGTTCTAATACCTCTCATGTTTGGGATTCACATAAAAAAAATAAATAAATAAAAATAAAAGTATACCACTAATTAGGAGAAACTGCAAAATATTAAAAAGTTGAGAGGGTTAACTACATGTTCAGTGTTGAGATGTTCGTTGTTTGTTTGTTATTTGGTTTTTAGGAGCATTAGCAACTAAGGCCATATTGCTCCGGGATATGCGGTGGTCATTCCTTGACCTTTCCGCATACTCCGTATTTGGTGGTGACGGGGCTCGAACCCCGGTCTAATCAAGAAGCATGTGCTACGCACTGCTGCTCCTTCCCACCTGGCTACGGAGGCGCCCTCCAGTGTTGAGATGTTTTCCTCTAAGACGCTTGTTGCCAAATGCTCTAAGGTGATGAAAAGCTGTTGTTTGTTTTGTTTGGTTTTTAGGAGCATTAGCAACTAAGGCCATATTGCTCCAGGGATATGCAGTGGTCATTCCCTGACCTTTCCGCATCCTCCATATTTGGTGGTCACGGGCTCAAACCCCGGTCTAATCAAGAAGCGTGTGCTACGCACTGCTGCTCCTGCCCACCAGGCTACGGAGGCGCCCATGATGATGAAAAGCTGTATACAGGGTGTCTCAAAAATATTGGTACAAACGTTTAGGGGAGGTAGGTAACATCTAAAGGAATGTGAATCGCATAGGAACCCATAACAGGAAACGTCACCGTAAGTCAGTAGCTGGCGCTGTTCATCAGTTCGCGAGAGAGAAAATTTCTGGTTTACTCATTCAAGCAGTAGTCACCGCACGAAGAGCATGCATCAATATATGAACTGTGAACTGGCATACATGCACCTAGTGTATGGATTAGCAGAGGGCAATGGAGACGAGCCGCTCAACGAATTTATGGAGAACACTTCCCAGACAGACATATACCGGACCACCGTTTGTTTGCACATGTGCATCAAAATTTGTGCGATTATGGGTAATTTAGAGGTAACAGGAGTAGTGTGGGCAGACCACATTCGATGCGAACTCCTGCCATGGAAGAAAGTGTGTTGAATGCCGTCCAGAATAATCCTACTACCAGCACACGTGCCGTTGCCTCTGACTTAGGAGTGTCTCGTTGCAGTGTACAGCGTGTCTGGCACGATGATTCCTTACACCCCTTTCATCTCCAAAGGGTTCAGTTACTGCTCCCCCAAGATCATCCTGCACGTGTGGCTTTTGCACAGTGGTTTCTTCAAGAAAGTGTTCAAGACTTGAATTTTCCAGCCTATGTTTTGTTCATGGATGAGGCTTATTTTGCTTGGGAAGGCTTATTCAATCAGCACAATGCTCATGTGTGGGCTCACGACAACCCACACGGTGTGTGCCCCCATGCGGCACAACATCGCTTCGGAATAAATGCGTGCGCAGGTATGGTCGGTGACTGCTTAGTCGGCCCACACCTATTACCATCCCACATGAACTCTGCTAAATATCGGATCTTTCTTGAACAAGTTCTACCAGGGTTACTTAGATGTTCCAGCAAATGTGAGATGCAACATTTGGTTTCAACATGACGGGGTGCCTGCCCATTATGGAAGGTGTATTCATGACCATTTGAACAGGTGTTTTGGACGTCGATGGATTGGCCGTAGTGGACCCGTTGCCTGGTCCCCACGCTCACCTGATTTATCGAGCCTTGATTTCTTTCTGTGGGGGCCCTTAAATCTATTGTGTATGAATCGCCTGTGGAGACGGCAATGGATCTCGTGGCGAGACTCGTCTGCGCTGCTGCTACTGTCAAAGAAACTCCAGGTGTGTTCGACCGTGTCCACCAATCCATGCTGCGTCAGTGTCACGCATGCATCGCGTCTCATGGTGGAACCTTCGAGCATCTGTTATAACATCGTGAAATGCATCCATTTCGTACTCCATTGTTAATATTATGTCAAATAAACGTTTGCCACTAATTACTGTCTTGTGTCATTTCTGCTTCTTGTGCCTCTGCTACTACCTGTGATGTTTCCGGTTATGGGTTCCTATGCGATTCACATTCCTTTAGATGTTACCTACCTCCCCTAAACGTTTGTACTAATATTTTTGCGACACCCTGTAGAATGTTTTAAAGTTAACTGGAAGTGGTCACTCAGCTGCAAAGTATTTAGTTAAAAAAAAAGCTGATTTTTAATATCTGAATAATAAAAAAAGAATAAAAAATTAACAGTTTCTTCAGAGTGTATTTCTTGTATTTAAAATTCTTTAAATACAATATTTTAACCTTTTTTATTCCATACCTTGTTTGAATTTTGTATAATTATTATGCATGTGAACACAGTCAACAACCAACATAAACTATGGATCAGAAAGTGGGGTGGGGGGGCAAAGTTATTATTAGTAGTATTAGCAAATTATACAAAAAAGCAAGCTTATACAATATCAGCAAAAACAAAACAAAAAAAAAAAAAAAAAAACACAAGCTTCCCACCTCACCTGTCCATTCCCTACAATCTATGCTTTCCACCCCTCACCCCATGTGTGTGTGTGTGTGTGTATGTGTGGCCTCAACAAGGGTAAGGATATCATCAGCATTTAGCTTACTCAATCTATTTAAAGCCTTAAACACCTCTCAGATCTCATACATATCTAGTTTCTGGATGCTACAATTTGCAGAACCGAAGGCTTCTGCGGTAAGAGTACTCCTTTGTTTTCTTGTCTAATCTGGTTGCTTTTCTCTGCACCTGTTCCAACAGATCCACCTGATTCTTAAAATAAGCTTCCAAGACCTGTATGCAGTACTCAAGATGTGGCCTAACCACAGCTTTATACAACAGGATAATCACCTTATTCCTGCTCCTGCTGGCAAAATTCTTGTATATCATTGACAAAATCTCAATGAGCTGTTATAGCAGCCCTTTGGTATTGCTCAAGAGAACTTTATGTTTGACTGCACAATTACTCCAAGTCTTGTTTGTTCTCCACTTTCCTGAGAACAAAAAAGGTTTAGTGGGGATGAGATTCCCATCCCCAAACACAAATATTTGTTTTGCAACTGTCATCCCTGAGTTTTTAGTTCAGAACAGATTTCCTATTCAGTTACTTCAAGAAGATTCTATTCTGAGATGATGCCTTCGGATGAATTCAGTATCTTGTGGGGATGTTGCATCAATCGGCACTCTCCCAATAGATGTGTCTTGGAGAGCTGTTCTGAATGTTTGCCATTTCTAGATGTTACAGGAATGTTGCCAGAACAAAGCCAGTTGACTGATTTAGCGGAGCCTGCTAACCCTTCCACACCTTTCTTGATAGAGAAGGGAGACATTTTCTCTATGGGCTTCTCTCACTGGTACAGTAAATTATCAGATAGTGAGGTGTTGGACCTGATATACCTGCAGTTCTGTCTGCCAAAGTGATGTTATCTGGGTGACTAGCTATGTTTTCTGGAAAGGACCTTTTTGGGGTTCCATATGAAAGATTTATATTATCAGGATTTATAGATGCTATTTTTTTGTTTCAATACCTGCTTCCACCCACCAAGGTGCCCAAAAGGATGCCTGCTACCAGGCAAATAATACATGCACTCAGGAGCGGGATGCAAGGGCTACTCAAACACCACAGCCACATATTCACCAGCTTAAATCCTGTCCCTCAGACCATGAGGATAAGGACATGGCTTCAGCACAGTTGTTCTTCACAGATAAATTGAAACCCATTAGTCAATTGATCCTGGGATCCCCAAGTGCAAGTGTTAAAACTGGACCCTTCAACAACCAGAATCCCCCTTTTCATACATTTCCATGAGTATTCACCACATTGAGGGGAGTTAAGCAGAAATATCCAGACTTTTTCATGTCGAGAGCTACTGCCAATCTTAAAATTCTTTGTTGGATTAGTAACTAATATATACATTAGTTTTAAGCTTGTGGCCTTTTATGAGCAACTGCAACCTATTAGACATTATCAGACATTACCAGTGGGTAATTGTCTTGGACCTGCTACTGTGCTACAGATAAATAAATTTAAAAAATAAATTTTTTTTTGTTTATATTCTGGGTCAGAGGATTTACAACTATAATAATTTACAAATAGTTTGTGGCACCACAGATTCTCATGTAGCATATGGAACTGCATATCAACGTACATTCTTCACCTTGTTTACTTTTACTCTTTAATATTAATTATATACTCTTTGATTTCTTCACACAATAAATAAATAACATCAGATTAAACAGATAAATTAAAACTCATGATTTTCAAAATGATTTTGTTGCCGACTACATATCCAAAAAAATTCTAAATGGTCATGCAGTGTTACCTTATTATTTGTTTAGTGCCCTCAATTGCCATTGAAACATTATACACATATACTGTATTTGCACTAAATTATGATGCCATTATTAGTTGCTTTGCCATTTTAATAAAGTTGTGGCAATACAAAGAATTTACAAAGGACTTACTGGTTTTTTCCCAACAACAGTCTGCTGTACTTTCATTACTTGAGTCACGTGGTCTGAACCCATTTTAAATTCATTCACTTTAATCCTCTCATAAATTCCAATTAGCATATCTCTGTCTAAGTCATGACTATCATCAATTCCTGGAACAAGAGAGAAGATAATATTAATATTACAATACTGAAGAGTGATAGAAGTGAGTAACAATATTAACAGGTTGGTGGACTCTTAACATTAAAAGGCCAAATGAGAGGTCTGAATAAAACTGCAGTTCATAAAATTTGGAATTTATATATATATACAGTGGATTCCGGTTATTTGGGCCACCGGTTAATCGGGGCAGCCGTTTATTTGGGGCAAATCTTAAAAAACAGAACTCAATCGAGAAAATAGCCAGGATTTACTTCGCTTAATTGGGACAAAATGCCGGTTAATCGGGGCAGAAGACCGCAGCACTGAAGATTACCCTACGATTGTCCCCAACCGTACCACGTAGTTCGGTCGAATTTCTGGGGGTCACAACCATAAAACAATAAAAACAATTAGCAGTCACCTGTTTATTGGGCTTTTGTGTTAGTGAAATCTATCATAAACTGATAGTAAACTTGATCTTACTGAATTTGCGATAATACCGACAGCTGGAATTCTGTGGGTTATTATGGTGAAATGTGTTTACACTTCTATGGAATCTTCAATCATATAAAAAAAATAATTTTCAGGCTCTTCTCTTCATTCCTATTTTTAAAGCTTCGTAATTTGTTACTCCGTTCTCACTTGCGCGTATCGTGTTACTTGCAATTTGTGTGTGTGCGGTGTTCTTTGTTATTGATTGCTTATCTTTTTACTGTTTTAAATTTTAACCCCCACCCACAAATGACATTGAACAGAAATGTCAACTAGTTTAGTTAGTACTGTATGTACATTACAGTACGTATTAATTATTCCGATTATCACGTGTATTCTTCCGAATTTCACGTATCATTTAATTTTTTAATTGGTAAGGTAATAAAGGGTAAATTTGTACTTAATATATCTTTACTTTTATAGCCTATGGATAATATTCTTCCTATTTTCAATAAAATTCTGTTTGCTAATTAGAATTGCTGTTTAATAGAATTAAAATTCGATTCACAAACGTGATCACAATGACCGGCGCTTATTACACATCGTATAGTGAACGGTACTTTACAATGGTGACTCCATCGTAACGTGATTTGATTGAACAGTGAACCAATTGTAAAGAGGGGGGGGGGAGTACATTGTATTTTTAACTATTTACGTGAAACTTCGGATAATTGGGGCAGCCGCTTAATCGGGCCAAAATGCACTAGTCCCGATGTGTCCCAAATAACCGGAATCGACTATATATATATATATATATATATATACTACCATTAAATATTGACAAAAGTTAAATTATAATAAAATAAATAATTAATTAATTAAGCATTCATTAGAGGCAGCAACTCGCAATTCCTCCATATGAAGCCGAAATATATTTTAAATTAAATAAAATAAAACATAAGCCAGTAGTATGGCAAAAACTGTAGAGCGAAAATTAACATAAAAATAACCAAATAAACAAACAAACGAAAAAGAAGAATAAAAGTTAGACATAAATAATAGCCCAGAAACCCCTATATAATTTCGAACTTTAAATCCAATTAAAATTTAGAATAATGCCAATTACATGTTAATTTAGCGGTACCTCTAATGAATGCTTAATTATCTATTTATTTAATTTATTATAATTTAACTTTTGTCAATATTTAATATAATTCAATGGTAGTATGGGTTGATATGCTAATTTAGCAGCGCCTGTGCCGCCATCTATTTTCCTTTCTTCTATATAAGCTGATTCAGCTTACAGTATGTCAGTGGTGTGGCTCTGCTTGAGTGCTGTCTGTTCTATAATTTATTTTTCGCTGCATAAGGACCACCGCCGTGCAAATCCTCTGCATTGGAGGATCGATCAGAGGAGGAAGGGTGATTTGGTACTTCGATCTTTTCACCATTGCGATTGAAATGCAGCGATTCCATGACCATTATTGGCCTCGTGGTCCTCTGTCGATATGGGGCATGATGGTCAGTCTATTTTATTTTATTTTAATTTATTCTGATTTTGTTATTTTTTAGTAGTTCCTTCAACCCCCTTTTTTGGTGATATTTCACGTCTTTTGAAACTGGTACCTCTCGGGGGGGGGGGGGGGGGCTAAATTAACATGTAATTGGCATTATTCTAAATTTTATATACGTCATGTTAATTGGATTTAAAGTTCAAAATTATATAGGGGTTTCTGGGCTATTATTTATGTCTAACTTTTATTCTTCTTTTTCGTTTGTTCGTTTATTTGGTTATTTTTATGTTAATTTTCTCTCTACAGTTTTTGCCATACTACTGGCTTATGTTTTATTTTATTTAATTTTAAAAAAAAAAAAAATATATATATATATATATATATATATATATATAAAATAATAATATAAAGTACTCTTTCTTTTTTTTTTTTTTTTTAAACAATTATCATGTTTCAACCATTAATGGAAATTTTTCAACGGTAGACTTTTTTAAATTAATGCTGCATATTAATTTTTGTTTGATTAAGAAAACCAAGAACAGGCTCAACTGTTAATATCAAGCACCTTATTAATTGACTGCCAAATGCATGTGTACCATTACATGAAAATACTACTAAATTTGTAGTGAAATATTTCACTGTTTATTAATATTTCCATTTAATGTTATATAACCAACCAATTAAAATTTGTAGATCCACAAGGGTGGTAGCCAATTATTTTTTTAATTATAAGAATTCATAATGACTATAAAAGGAAACTGCTTATCTTAAGTGCATAAATTAAAATAAATATTAAAAGTTGTAGTGAGTGAGAGTGAACTCCATAATATATATCAGTATACTTATATTGCTTATATACTTGTTCTTTTGGCCTTTTTAGCTTTCATGGTCTCCTGTATAAGCTGTTTTTGGAAAAAAAAAAAAAAAAAAAAAAAAAATGTTGGATTTTGATTTTACTCTGTACTATTCCAACAGAGTTAAAATATTTCAAATAAATCTTTTAAAAATTCAAGCCAAAAATTCTTAAGTTCTTAAAAATTCTTATTTTTCCATGGTCCTGCAGAGTTAGGTTGAGCTGAAATGCAAATATACCTTCAGTATTGACTGACCTAACGAACAACAAATGTCTACGTATAATTTCATAAACTACTGAAAATAATGACCTGCTTTATCAATTCTCTTCCTTCTATTTTGTTCTGACCAATTAAAAGACCACCCTCACTTTGTTAAAATTATTCCTTTTATAGTGAATTCCCACAGATGGTTGAGAATTCAATGCATCATTGCTATCATCAGTTAAAATAAAAAGTGGTCCATTTTGCAAGTGATTTGCACTTCCAGAGGTCAACCAAACTAGAAGTTGCTTTTGTCCTGCCAGAAATGTTGCTTTTCCATTTCCAAATTCAAAAAGGAATAATTTTCTATGCTGCATCTGCTCTTGAAAATCACTGTTTTGGAATTCGCTTTAAAATTTATCTTTTATTATGGTATTCCACCAATGTACTGATATTACCCCATACTTAAATTAAAAACAATTAACATCTACCATATTTAATGCATTTATAGAACTGCCTACTTCAAATTTCTGTACAATAGCCAGTTTCTGTTTCATTGCTAACCATATGCTCATCTTTCTCCATTTCATGGTATGATATGGTATGGTATGTGGTACTAACTTAAATGAAAAGCATTGTGGAAAAATTGCATCAAATTACTAGCTGAACTGATGTGTTGAAAAGCCAGATGCATGGTGCCAAGCCCACATCTTCTACAGGTAACCTGCAGCAATAAAATTAGAAAGTAAATATTCCATCACCCATATCCCACCTACAGTAATAAAATGATCTTCCAAGGCAGTTATGGAAAGTAAAGTACTTGCAGTTCTCTGTATTTTATCATAATAAATGTAATGAAAAGTAAGATAGCTTTTCAAAACTGTATCATTGCTATCATTGGCTAAAATAAAAAGTGGTTCATTTTGCAAGTGCTCTGCACTTCCAGAGATCAACCAAAGAGTTGCTTTTGTCCTGCCAGAAATGTTGCTTTTCCATTTCCAAATTCAAAAACATTTTTCTAAATAAGGGGTTAGCATGATTTTCTGAAATCATAGGAGGATTATCTTCTATAAAAAATGAAATGAAAAGACACTTGATTTTTGCAAACATTCAATTTTTTTTTTACCTCTTTCACTGACACTTCACTGATAATGTATTTTGCACTCGTCAAACATGATCCAGTTATGACTTTTTTACCATGCACAACATCAGCATCACACTGGCACAAACTACAATATGTGAATTATCCTCATAAAAGTATTGTTATCACATCACTAATAAAAATATCAATATGAGGGGGTATCAAAAGGCTTGTACTCTTACTTAGATAAAACATCAGTAAGAAGATGACGTTTTTAATAAGTTGTCTACATATTCAATAACTAACAAGTGGAATTTCATTCCCATAGGTGACTGTACACCAGAGGTGGAGCACGGAATCTGAGGAAGGACGCTATGATTGACAAAGTGGAGCATCAAGCAGTGATCAAGTTCCTGCACTTGCAGGGCAAGAAAGCTCAGGAAATTGATGAAGAAATGAAAGCTGTGTATGGGCAGAATTGTCCATTCTATGACACTGTAAAAAAGTGGAAACGGGAGTTCCAGTGCAGTCGTACAAGTGTCTTTGATGAGTCAAGAGATGGAAGGCCATCAACATCCACAGACAGTTGCAAAGGTTGAGCAGCTGGTGCTGAGTGACAGACATGTCTGTCACTCAGCAGTGTGTGATGTGTATGTGACAATTCATTTCATCGCAAATGCAGTGAAAATTAGTTATCGGTCTGCCCACAGCATTTTACATGACCATCTGCACATGATTAAGGCACGATGAGTTCCAAGATTGCCGAAGCCTTTTCAGAAGCCATTGCAACCACCAACTTTGTTGTCCAGTGCAGCTTTGAACTACTGCAGCACCCACCCTATTCTCCTGACCTTAGCACCATCAGAATTTTTTGTTTTGAAGAATTGAAGAAACCATGCTTGAACGCTGCTTTAATTCATCTCAGGAAGTCCATCAATAAAGTGGAATCGTGGTTTCAGGCAAAAAGTGTGGATTTCTATAATCAAGACAAACAACTGATCCACAGATGGGAGAAATGTGTTACATGGAGAGTACATAGTTTGTTTGTTGTTTGTTTGTTATTTGGTTTTTAGGAGCATTAGCAACTAAGGCCATATTGCTCCGGGAAATGCGGTGGTCATTCCTTGACCTTTCCTCATCCTCCGTATTTGGTGGTGACTGGCACGAATCCCGGTCTAATCAAGAAGCGTGTGCTATGCACTGCTGCTCCTTCCCACCTGGCTACGGAGGTGCCAGAGTACATAGAAAAGGATTAAAGTTCCTGTAAAGTTTCACCATTCTAGGGCTATTATTTCTAGGTAAGGGTATGAAATTTCTTATACCCCCTCGTACATGCAGGTTAACTGTAGATTTATTTATTTTACTGAGAGTATTAGCTATAAATAATTATAATGATCTATGACTTCAATACTAGGTAGATCTGTATTGAAAACATAACAGAAATACATATTCAAAAAATTTTAAATAAACTTCACTGGCATTCATAAAAAAAGACTAAATTTTACAAAAAAAAAAAAAAAAAAAATCCTTAAAATTGGCAGGTCTACAATGCCAAAGTAATTTCTTAGAGCTATATTTAAGAGTGCTGTCACTTTTTTTTTTTTTTTTTTTAACATATAAGTGTACATAGCTTTTGATTGAAAAATGCAGGACAGATGTACGAATATTTGCTTTCGCCAAGGTAGCAATTGATTGTGGGAACAAACTTGTAACTTGTGTTGTGGTAGTGGGTAATTTGAATAAATTTAAAGAGGGATTAGACAAGAGGAGATGTACAGATAATGTGGGCTTTTTTTTTTTTTTTTTTTTCTCTCGGCTGATGCTGTATAAGCTTGCTTTCTTCTATCATTTGCTACCACAATTCAGAAAAAGTAGCATTACATTTGATGAATGACCAGTAATGGGCAATGTATGATCTCAAAAAACAACATATGTGAATACACAGCTATAAATGTTAAGTTTAGGTTTAAAATACATTAAAAATTATATATATATATCTCCAATATTTTAAAACTAAATAAAATAAAACATAAGCCAGTAGCATGGCAAAAACTGTAGAGCGAAAATTAACATAAAATAATAATTTATTTATTTATTTTATTTACTATCAATATTTATTTATTTTATTATAATTTAACTTTTGTCATTATTTAAATATAATTCAATGGTAGTACTGGATTGATATGCTGATTAAGCAGCACCTGTGCCACCATCTATTTTCCTTTTTCTTCTATATAAGCTGGTTCAGCTTACATTATGTCAGTGGTGTGGCTCTGCTTTAAAGTGCTGTCTGTTCTATAATTTATTTTTCGCTCTATAAGGGCCACCGCTGGGCAAATCCTCTGCATTGGTGGATCGATCGGAGGAGAAAGGGTTTTTTTTTTTTTTTTTTTTTTGATTTTGTAGTTGTTGGCGCATTGGCTTCTGTGGCCATATTGCACCTCCCAAGGTTTTTGCAGTACTTTGATCCAAGCCCGAGGCGGGAATCGAACCCGCGACCTTTGGGTTGCCGGGCAGGTACTTTACCCACTCGGCTAGCCCGGTCGGCAGGAGAAAGGGTGGTTTGGTTCTTTGATCTTTTCGCATTTGCAATGATTTGTATAGCGATTGAAATGCAGCGACTCCATGACCATTATTGGCCTCGTGGTCCTCTGTTGATATGGGGCATAATGGTCAGTCTATTATTTTGATTTTATTTTGATATCTTTTAGTAGTTCCTTTAACCCTTTTTGGTGATATTTCACGTCTTTCGGAACTGGTACCTTTCGGGGGGGAAGGGGGGGAAGGGGGGTGTACCGCTAAATTATTATGTAATTGGCATTATTTTAAATTTTATATCGGTTTATTAATTGGATTTAAAGTGCAAAATTATATAGGGGGTTTTTCGGCTACTGTTTATGTCTTACCTTTACTCTCCCTATTCCGTTCGTTCATTTTATTTTTGGTAATTTTATGTTAATTTTCGCTCTACAGTTTTTGCCGTACTACTGGCTTATGTTTTATTTTATTTAGTTTTAAAATATTGGATATATCTTGGCTTCATATGGAGAATTTTCATGTTGCTGCCTCTAATGAAAACTCAATATTTATTTATTTTATTATAATTTAACTTTTGTCATTATATATATATATATATATATATATATATATATAAAGATGTAAGTATGAGTTACATGGAAAGCCAAAAGCCAAAAATGAATAATAGCCAAAACATAAAAGAAATATTTTAAAGGAAGTGACCTCATACTTACATCTTTATATTAATATGCATATATATACAGTATATACACACATCTGCGTCTTTTGCTGCTGCTTTGCATGCTTTGGTGCATTTTACATATGCAGTCTATTTTTATTTTCCCTTTATTTCCACTGTTTTTAACTTATTAGCACTATATTTAATATCTAATTTATATATATATATATAAAATATATATTTTATTAAAATATATTAAGGTTAGTTTAAAATATACACCTAAACTATAAAATGTTAGTTTGGGTGTATCTCAATGTTGACACCATATTCTAAAATGTAGTTTCCAGAAATTCTTCTTTCTTGTAAATATATAAACCAAACTAATTTAAATGACCAATAAATACAAAAACACTTAGGGTTTTACTTTTCTTTTGCAGAAGTTTTGAATAATTCATCACAACTCATTTTCTAAAGCAACATTCTCTGGTGTAAGGAGAGCAAAGTGCTAAACGATAACTTTTTAACTCTTTAAACCGAGAAAGTGCTGTCCACTAACATTAGTGACGGATTGCATTAAAATATGTTTAGTATTGTTTTAACATTGAAAAAAAAAAAAAAAACTCTAAATTGTTCTACATTTGGACATTTTCACTTAGCAGTGATATCCTCCACATTTTCTGAAACCAGAAAATAAAACAAATTAAGATTTTTATTTAAAAGTACCTTTATACATTTACAATGCCTTAAATATAGTAAATTCAAAGCTCTTAAAGTAATCTTTTGTACAGCTCATGCTTAAATTGCAAAAAAAAAAGAAAAGAAAGTTTTTTAAAAACATTTCAGAACATGGGAAACTAAGGTGTCCTTTACACGTGAAAAAGTATTTCTAATATGACAGAGCAGCTAAGAAAAACAGAAAGAGAATTAGAAATGAAAAAGTCAGAAAGTTAAAAATGGAAAACAGAACAGTACATTTAAATTTTATTACTATGCAGTTTAGCCATAATGCTAATGATGCAAGTAATAAGCGTAAAATAGCTTTTCTCAATATTTAAGTGATGCTACAAAATATATAAACTGTTGAATTTTCAAAATCATATTATACCTATGAATCTAGTTTTGAAGTTTGGTATAAAAAAATAATTTAACTATACTGTATTATTATATATTTTTCTGTACATTTTAAAATGTTTCAAATTGATTCGTAAAATTACAGATTAACAGACCTCTTAAATTTTTGACAAATTCTTCTAACTTCATCCTTTTTTCAGATTTCATGTTAGGTGTATGCAGATCTGTATTCAGCATAATTATTGCAAATGCAAGTACAAATACTGTATCGGGGTTATGTAATTTGGAAACAATATCATGATTGCATTCATTGTACCTATGACTGAACACTTCTACCAGCCTCTCAATTTTTTGGGCTTCACCCTAATAAGAAAATAAAAATTCATGATATTACTACATATACATATCAATGTACATCTACTCATCACAAAATTTAAATAACCTTAAAAACATTTTATAATGAGAAATAAAAAAGTTCTAATATTAATAAAGTATAAATATGATATTGTTAATCTTAGCTTTAAAGTGTTTTTTATAACAAAATGCATAACAGCAAGTGTATTAAAATACATTAAATGGAATAGTAAACCTTAATATACACTTCACTTGTTGGAAAAGAAACATGCTTGGTTCCTTCTATAACATGATCAGTAGATCATGTAGAGGATGGTGCATACAACACAGGTACACTGAGAACTTTTTAACTTTGACTGCCCCATTACCTACATGATCTACTGATTGTGTTATATAAGAAATCAGGTATATTTTCAATTGGATGTCATATGTATTATCCTGAAGTTCCACATCAGGATAATACATATACTTCATTAAAAGAAATACTTCATTCAAGTTCCAACTTTTAAAAATTGTTGTCAGTAAAAAAATAATTTTTTTTTTGTTACAAGTGAACACATAAGTGTCCACTTATAACAATTATTATTTTAATAGTGTCAGCAATTATATTGTGGGCTTGAGGAACTCAATTTTATTCTGTATTCAAAAATTGCTTTGAAACATCAAGTAAATATCAATATTAAATTATACTACAAATTAGTTCACATCAAGAGTAATACAGTTAAGTACTGAAAGAGTTAGGTATTCTCAAGAATACTTAGCTTTTCAATAATTAAAAGTTAAGTATTCTTCTTAATTCTTAAAGAGTTAAAATTCTTAATTCCTACTTTAAGACTATCAAAAAATTAAAAGTATCAGGTATACCTGCATAGATTTTACGGCAAATTTCCATAGTAATAATGATACTAGTGTACTATAAAGTCAACTTTCCTATATTTCTGTATTACATATATAAATTTATCTTTACATACTACATTTGACATGTTCTTATTAACAATGGTGAAATCACTCTGTCATTACAAAAGAACTTTCTCCATTGAAAACAGTTACACATTAATTATTAACAATCAGTTCAAATTTGCTGTTAGGAATTATCACTATATAATTGTTAGAATACTGAAAACTATCCTTATCTATGAACAGTTATGGTCAATAAATTTTAGCACACATATATTCACTTTAGCAAACTTAATAAGTAACTGATTTCTTGGGAGAAAGACATGTTGTTGTTGTTGTTTGGAGTTTAATGATACAAATGTCTCTTGGACCAAACTTATCTATTATATAAATAGATGCACTTTAAATATCATAACAGCTCATCAAAATTAGCATTATTTCCAAGAATATGTGGCAGAATGACACATGGACTGTAGTGTTTCTTAAATGTTTCTCAGTAATAAGTAACTGTTTCAGGAACTATATTATATGACCAAAGAAATGAATAAAAAAGTAATAATAATAAGCAACCAATTTAATAAAGTTTTAACTAAAGAGATAAGTGTAAAAGTAATACTTACGGGCATTCTGAAATAAGTTTGAAATTTTCTAAGTGCTACATCAACTTGCATTCCAGCTAAGTCTAATTCTTGGGCAAAACATCTATAAAAATTCAAAACTGAGTTAAAAACTGAAATGAGAAAAAATAAATTTTTTCATAATTTTTAAAATAACAGAAATATGTTTCAAAAATAAATACTTACTCCAGGACCATCATGTTAAAGGAACATTGCAAATTTCCTAAATATTCCCCAATCATCTGTTTACTTAGACCTTTGCGTGTTAGAAGAAATCTAGCTACTGCTTGTGGCGAGGCTTCTAAAAATCCCCTCTGCATTAAATATCGGACTCCTCGTTCAGGTTTCTTATTGAAAAGATTTAGTCCAACTCTATACTGCCTCTTTCGCTGAACTTCAGACATCTAGCATGTTAAATTACATATATTTCATTAGTAATTATGAGAGTCATAATTCTAAGGATCATTCATAATTCTTACGCTATTATCATTTATTTGTAGTTATTATGCATATAGAAATTCAGTATTATACCCAGTTAAGAACTTATTGTACTGTATTTGAGTAAAACTGTTGGGAGGCACCTAAATTCCAAAATCCTTTTCCAGAGAATAAAAGATGGAATTATGTGCAAAGAACTCACTTAATTAGCTACACTACTATCAATACAAAAATTAAATGAAGTTAAATCTATCCCTAGCCATACATTAATTAGTTATTAACTCGCATGTAGTTAAAAATAATTATTTCTTAACAAAACAAACATCTTGAAATTAATTTAGAAGTAACATAGCTCTTATACCAATATATTTATATAGCAATATAAATATGTTATATCTAATTAAAAAATTAGAGGCGTTACTAAGGCCTTACATGGAACTTTAAAGAATTTGAGATAAACCACATGTATTTTTATTAGCATAGGCATACAATGCAAGAAAGCAGGCTTATGCAGCATCAACAAAAAAAAAAACCCATTCCATTTCGCCCCTCCATTCATTCCAAATGCTTGTCCATTTTAGCCTTAAATTTATTTAGGCTATTACAACTTCCACAACAAAAGATGGAATTCTCTTCCGCCAATCAACCACCCACTGGCTAAAGGCAAACTTCTGCACATCTATTCTACAACTGTCTTTCCTCAATTTGAATCTATGCCCCCTCAGGTTCTTAACCTGAGCAAGAGGAAGAATCCCATCAGCATTCAGCTTGCTCAACCCATTCAAGGCCTTATACACCTCAATTAGATCACCTCACAGGTGCCTACTCTCCAGGTGCTGCAATTTTCAGAACTTAAGCCTTTCTTGGTAAGAGCACCGATTTGTTCCCCTCACCAATCTTGTTGCCCTTTATACTCATTCTAGCAATGCTACATCCTTTCTAAAATGAGGCCTCTAGACCTGTACACAGTACTCTAGGTGACCATTGTCTTGTACAATGGGATAATCACATCCCTGTCTCTGCTAGCAAAATTCCTATATATCATTGACAAGACTCCAGGGCCTACCCTGGCAGCCCACCTGCACTGCTCAGCAAACTTCATATTTGACTTCACAATTACCCCCAGGTCTTTTTCACTTTCCACTTCCCTGAGTGTAGTACCACACAGTTGGTACGTTTCTCTTGGGTTATTGCTACCCATATGCAGTACTTTGCATTTGTCAATGTTAAACTTCAGTTGCCACTTCTCAGCCCATTTGCCCAACTTGTCTAGGTCCAGTTGGCATACTGTCTTTATGGTCATTAACAACCCTGCCAACCTTTGTATCATCTGCAAACTTGGACATTAATCCTGTTATACTTTCATCAATATCATTGATGAATACACAAACCAACAATGGGCCCAACACCGAACCCTGGGGAACTCCACTAATAACATTTGTCCATGAAGAGCAGTGTCCATTGATTACCACTCTCTGTCGTCTCCCACTGAACCATCCCTTTATCCAATGTAGCAACGTACCCTTAATGCCATACCTCTCCTTTGTACAGCAGTCTTCCATGTGCAACAGTATCAAAAGCTTTCCTGAAATCCAAGTATATGATATCAAAATTATTTTTGACATTCAGTTCCTTTGTGACCACATCATAGTATCCAATCAAATTGGTCAGACAAGACCTCCCCCTTTAACAAACCTATGCTGTGTCTTAACTATTACTGAAGTCTTGTCTAGATGATCCTACAATGCTGCTTATTTTTTATAACAGGAATAATCCTTTAACACACTAATGCCTGGGAAATTATCAGAATTTTCAAATGCTTAGAGGTATTTAGCTTTTTATTTCCTAATACCAGAGCATGAAAAATTGCTTTGTCACACTACTGTTCAGACAAGCTATAGTTCGTAGGTACAGGAGGTAAATATATGAATTTTTTCTTATTACCAAATCACTCACTCAGTAACTAGTGATAGGATGGTGAGGCTTGAGTTGCCTAGTGCATAATTATACAGATGGTCCACTGGTCAGCTATCAAGCCCTATATTAATACTTTAGTGAGAAGGTAACTGGGGCTTGGTAAAAAATATTCAAATATATTCCCTGTTGCACTTCTTACTTTTACTACAACTTGTCTATATAAGGTAGGTTGCACCATTGCATAAAATTTGTAATTGCATGCCAATCATCAGGTGCATATATTATACATAACACATATTCTCATTTTGATTCATTCTGAAAGGAGTAACACTATTCTTTTAGTGGATAAAAATCAAAAACAAAATAAAATAATAAATGTGTGCTATGTAGACTTGTTTAATTGTGCACGTTTCACAGATGACTCCCACTATTTTTCTGCTACTTCCAGGCTCTCCACAGTAGCATCATATGTCAATTTTTGTTACAGAATAGTTTAAGGCTAAAGCCTCAGGTTTCGTAGGGAGTTAATTAGTGTACAAGTTAATGCAATTGCATAATTTCTGTACACAGCCAACTACTTAAGTAGTTATAAACTGGCATCATTAAGTATATCTCATATTGTGAATACCTTCACAATGAGTTACCACGATATTGCACTATCTCCAATAAGTAACACTTCCCCATATGGGTGATGGTATCCACTGAGAATGAGTAACAATAGTCTTCTCCTATGGTGAAGTATAGCAGACTCTATTAACCAGGACACTTCAAGACTCCAAATAACCCGGAGGGTGCAAATTGTTTAATGGCAGTGTTTAATGCAATTGTTTAAGAATTTGCAGATAAAGGACCCACTAGGTGGCAGTGATCACAGTGTACTGATGTGGGATTTACTTAAAGATTTAATTACCATCAGGGGTAAAGGAAAGGGTTTTTGCTTCCGTAAAGGTGAGTACAGTGGTCTCCGACAGTTTTTAAATTCTGTACAGTGGGATAAACTGACGATGTTACCAACAGTAAATTCTAAGTGGGAAGCATTCAAGGAATTAATCGTGGAAGCTACTAAAAGTTTCATACCTATTAAGAAATATTGTTCAAGGTTTAGGCCTAAATGGTTATCAAATGAACTAATGAGACTCGTAACAGAGAAGAAAAATGCATGGGATGCATATAAATTATCAAGCGACTCAGAGGCCTATGGCAGATATAAGCCAGTCTGTAATCAGGTGACAAAGGAGGTTAGGCAGGCAAAGGCAGATTACGAGAAATCCTTGGCAAAAGATGCTAAGAAAAACAGCAAGGATTTCTTTACTTATATAAACTCTAAAAGGAAGAGGATGAATCTGATTGGTCCACTTGACATCAATGGTTCAACTGTTGATGATCCTGCTCAGATAGCAAACAAACTGAATGAGTATTTTGCATCTACATTCACACATGAGGAATTATTAAGGTTTGAAAATGGCAGAAGGTTATCAAATTGTAGCAGGATACTTAATGATTTTGTAATAACTGAAAGCAAAGTAGAGGAGAAATTGTTGAAGCTAAACATAAGAAAAGCACCTGGGGTGGATGGGATCTATCCAGTTATATTAAAGGAGGCGGCAAAGCAACTAAGCAAACCCTTAGCCATAATTATGAGAGCGTCCTTGGACTCAGGGGAGGTTCCCACGGACTGGAGATGTGCCATATGTATCCCCAATTCACAAAGGGGGATCGAAGGGTGACAGGAGTAATTACAGACCAGTTAGTTTAACTTCCGTTCCGGGTAAAATAATGGAGTCACTGGTTAAAGATGCACTGCAGGATCATCTAGACAAGACTGCAGCAATAATTCAGACACAGCATGGGTTTGTTAAGGGAAAGTCTTGTCTGACAAATTTGATAGGATATTATGATGTGGTTACAAAGGAACTGGATGCAAAAAATAATTTTGATATCATATATTTGGATTTCAGAAGAGCTTGTGACACTGTTGCGCATGGAAGACTATTGTACAAATTGGAGCAGAATGGTGTTAAGGGTAAGTTGCTACAATGGATAAAAGGATGGTTAAGTGGGAGAAGACAGAGGGTGGTAATCAATGGGTGCTGCTCTTCTTTGGACTAATGTTATTAGTGGAGTCCCACAGGGTTCGGTGTTAGGTCCACTGTTGTTTTGTATATTTATCAATGATATTGATGAAGGTATATCAGGCTTAATGTCGAAGTTTGCAGATGATACAAAGGTTGGCAGGGTTGTTAATGACAGTAATGGCAGTGTGCTACTGCAACAGGATCTAGATAATTTGGGCAGATGGGCTAAGAAGTGGCAACTGAAGTTTAACCTTGACAAATGCAAAGCACTGCATATGGTTAGAAGTAACCCCAGAGAAACGTACCAACTGTGTGGTACTACACTTAAGGTGGTAGAAAATGAAAAAGACCTGGGAGTAATTGTGCAGTCAGATATGAAGTTTTCTGAGCAATGCAGACAGGCTGCCAGGGCAGGTCATGGGGTTTTGTCAATGATATATAAGGAATTTTGCTAGCAGGGAAAAGGAGGTGATTATCCCTCTGTATAAGGCAATGGTCAGGCCACGCCTTGAATACTGCGTACAGGTCTGGAGGCGTCATTTTAGGAAGGATGTAAATTTACTTGAGTGTGTACAGAGAAGGGCAACAAGATTGGTGAGGGGAATGAAGGGATCCTCTTACCAAGAGAGGCTTAAGTTCTGCAAATTGCAGTGGCTGGAGACTAGGCACCTGCGCGGTGATCTGATTGAGGTGTATAAAGCCTTGAATGGGTTGAGCACGCTGAATTCTGATGGGATCCTTCCACTTGTTCAGATTACGAACCTAAGGGGGCATAAATTCAAATTAAGAAAAGACAGATGTAGATTAGATGTGCGGAAATTTGCCTTTAGCCAGCGGGTGGTTAATTGCGGGAACAAACTTCCATCTGTCGTTGTGGAAGTTGATAGGTTGAATAAATTTAAGGAGGAACTGGACAGGCATTTGGAGGGAATGGTGTGATTTTTTTTTTTTTTTTTTTTGGCTGATGCTGCATAAGCTCATACACTTGCTTTCTTGCATCAAATGCCACTGCTACTACTACTACCTCCAGAAATGTGCTTTAGTAAAATGTGAGTTTGCTTCAGGTGATAATAGTGTTTCCCCCTTAACCCTGTGAAATTCTTTTCAGAAAATTTCAGTTTCACCATTATCATGGAGCCAACTAAGAGAATAAGTGACAGCACTACTAATAAATCAATCAACAAAAGGAAAGTCATCGATTTGGATCAGAAAATTAAACTAATAAGGATGTATGAAAATGGCCAAACATTAACAAGTATCGTGCAGAATTCAGATTTGTCAATAATAATATAGTAGCAATATGTTATTAGTCATTCCCGAATTACATAAAACTCAACAAAGTAAGAAGTCCTGGAACGTATCTCTTAGCTGATGTATTTTTGGATTAACCGGGAAATCGATTATCTGGGATTTGTTTTTTACCACCTATCCCAGAAAATCAAGAGTATACTGTATTACTTATTCGAGGTAGTGCAATATCATGGTAACTCGTTGTGAAGGTATTCACAATATCAGATATACTTAAGGATACCATTTTATAACTACTTTAGTTGGCAACATAGAGAAATGATGCAATTGCACTAACTTGTACACTATGTCAATTTTTGTTGGTGTACACCACTTCAGGTCATGAAGTGGTGCACATAACCAAGTATCAAAGTGAATTGTATATCACTTATTTTTATAATTTTTTTTTTATTTATCACTTTCTTGCCATAAAATTTTAAGTACTCGTGTCACTTTAGTCCTTTCTAGTCATCTTAATATTACATAAAAAGTGTCCATAAAACCATTTTTGGAAGCTGCCAATGCTGATCATTACAACTGATTAGCATAGAAATCAGAATCAATTAAATGCTGCTAAAACAACATTAATTTTATATGGAAATATAAAGAAAAGAAATCAAAATTAAACCTACTACTAGAATTAACCAATTGTTTTCTTGCATTTAAATTGCAACCCCACACTGCCTAACACCACAGAAGCTATCCCCATACCTCACAGAGAAAAGCTAGGATTAATGACTGAATGCAACTGCTTATACAACATATTGCAAAACATTACCTTTATTCATTATTTTGAGAATTTAAGAATGCATAGTATTTAATAATGAAAAACATATCTAGAATATTTTGACCTTAAGTAAAATACCTTGTATACAGAAGAAGTTGCTAATGTTTCCTGAGGCATCCGTACATTAGCATCTGAAAAACTATGACCAGAATAATGAATGTTTTCTGCTGATGAAGGAGGCGTACTTGAGTAACCAGTACCTTCCAAACTGTCTTCGCTATTTTCTGATATATTACTTAGCCTTTTATCTTCAGCACTAGATGATGACTCTGACAGGACCTAGCAAACATAGGAACAGTAATAATATGTACAATGTTTTTTAAAATTTGAATAACTGATTTATTCAAAATTAAATGTATTAAATAATTATTATACTGCTAAAAATGCTAGGTACCATTTAATGCTTGATGTGAAAACATATCCATTCAAAATGAATGGTTGAAACAACATGCTTTGTCAATTACATTTAACGATTTTAAGTTGCATTAAAGTATAACATCCCTGATCGATATTTGACTATCACATAAATGGAATTTAACTAGGATTTCTATGGTTTTTATTAGTTATAAAACTAATAAATATAAAGTGTTTTAATATTCTATTATATATGAAATAATAATTACTAGATGCATTTTATTATATCTATGGAAAAATAAAATGTTTGTTTGCCAAAACGTTTCTGCAAAGCATTTTTTCATTAAAGTATTTCTCATTTTGGCTTACTATATTCTCTTATGTTTGTAGGAAAAAATGGCATGTAAACTAAAATACACTGGGGAAAAAAGGAAGAACAATTTTTTTAAATATAAAAATCATAAGTCTTTATATCAAAATACAGCCACTCCCTGACTTACGTAAGGGTTGTGTTCCACGGGACTCTACATAAGTCAGAATTTCCCTAAATGCTTATGCAGCACTCACAAATTTGATTGAAGCAAAAAAGAAATGTTCGATGAACATGTAAATAAAATTATTAAATTTTTTTTTTATCTCATGCGCAGGAAAAAATTACAAAAAAGGGAGGGGACAGGCATAACGTCAGCAAGTTTCACCTTTCGAGCATTGTTGCCAGAATTAACTCTCCAGCTGATAAGTATGCCGCTGCACAAGTTCAGGGCTGTGGAGATTTAGAAGGGGTTTTCCCCAACAAACACATAGCAAAATTTCTCTGAAGCTGCAGAATCAGCACTGGTGACTTCACCATATACTTTAATGTTTTGGAAACCAGTGCGATGCTTGAACCTATTAAACCACCGGTTGCTTGCCACGAACTTGGCTCGGGGTTCGCCGTACTACTTATCCTTAATATCTTTATAAATACTTGTTGCTTTTGCTTGAATGGTCATTAGACTCGCTTCTAAATCTAATTTTCCATCCATATTATTAATAGCTTTTCCATCTTCGATATAGCACCTGAATGCTGTTTTCTGATCACTGCTGATCTTAGCATTAGCATTAGTAGAGGCATATGATGCAAGAAAGCAAGCTTATTCAGCATCAGCCAAAAAAAAAAAAAAAAAAAAAAAAACACCACTCCCATTTCACCCCTCCGTTCGTTCGAAATACCTGTCCAGTTGAGCCTTAAATTTGTTCAGGCTATCAACTTCAACAACAAGTGATGGAAGTCGGTTCCACCAACCAACCACACGCTGGCCAAAGGCAAATTTCCGCACATCTATCCGACATCCGTCCTTCCTCAATTTGAATTTATGCCCTCTGAGGTGATTATTCTGAGCAAGATGAAGAATCCCATTGGCATTGAGCATGCTCAAACCATTCAAAGCCTTATACACCTCTATCAGATCACCTCGCCGGTGCCTAGTCTCCAGACTCTGTAATTTGCAAAACTTAAGCCTTTCTTCGTAAGAGCAACCCTTTGTTCCATTCACTAATCTTGTTGCCATTCTCTGTACTCGTTCCAGCAGCTCTACATCCTTCTTGAAATGAGGCCTCCAGACCTGTATACAGTACTCAAGATGTGGCCTAACCATTGCCTTATACAAGGGAATAATCACCTCCTTATCCCTGCTAGAAAAATTCCTGTATATCATTGACAAGACACCATGAGCTACTCTTGCAGCTCGTCTGCACTGCTCAGAGAACTTCATATCTGCCTGCACAATTACCCCCAGGTCCTTTTCATTCTCCACCACTGTCAGTGTAGTACCGCAGAGTTGATACGTTGCTCTGTGGTTACTGTTTCCCATATGTAGTACTTTACATTTGTCAATGTTAAACTTCATTTGCCACCTCTCAGCCCATCTGTTCAACCTTTCCAGATCCTGTTGCAGCAGCATAGCATCAGTAGTGTCCTTAACAACCCTGCCAACCTTTGTATCATCTGCAAACTTGGACATTAAACTTGATATACCATCATCAATATCATTCATAAACACCGAAAACAACAACGGACCCAACACTGAACCCTGAGGAACTCCACTAATAACATTAGTCCACGTTGAGCAGTGTCCATTGATTACCACTATGTCTTCTGCCACTCAACCATCCCCTTATACATAGCAGCAATTTGCCTCCAATGCCACACTGCTCCAATTTGTGCAGCAGTCTTCCATGTGCAACAGTATCAAAAGCCTTTCTAAGATCCAAATATATAATATCAAAGTTATTCCCTGCATCCAGTTCTTTTGTGACTACATCATAGTATCCAATCAAATTGGTCAGGCAAGACCTGCCCTTAACAAAACCATGCTGCGTCTGAGCTATAACTGAATTCTTGTCTAGATGATCCTGCAGTGCTTCTTTAACCAGTGCCTCCATTAATTTACCTGGAACAGAAGTTAAACTAACAGCTCTATAATTACTTGTGTCAGCCTTTGATCCTCCTTTCTGAATTGGGGTTACATTTGCACATCTCCAGTCTATGGGTACCTCCCCTGAGTCCAAAGAAGCTCTCATAATTATGGCTAGGAGTTTGCTTACTTCCTTTGCTGCCTCCTTTAATATAACTGGATAGATCCCATCCACCCCAGGTGCCTTTTTTATGTTTATCCTCAACAATCTCTCCTCCACTTTCCTCTCAGTTATTACAAAATCATCTAGCTCACTACCAATGTTTACTTTACCTACGTCATTCTCCTTCCTGAATAACTCCTCATGCATGAATGTAGATGCAAAATACTCGTTTAGATTGTTAGCCACCTGAGCAGGATCCTCAACTGTTGAACCATCAATATCCAGTGGACCAATCTGATTCATCCCTTTCCTTCTTGAGTTTAAATAGGTAAAGAACTCTTTTCTGTTTTTCTTTGCATCCTTTGCCAAGAATTTTTCGTAGTCTGCCTTTGCCTGCCTAATCTCCTTTGTGACTTGGTTACAGACCAACTTATATCTATCATAGGCTTCCATGTCACCCATTAATTTGTATGTATTCCATGCATTTTTCTTCTCTGCCAAATGTCTCATTAGTTCATCTGACAACCATTTAGGCCTAAACCTTGAACAATATTTCTTAGTTGGTATGTAAAGCCTGGTAGCTTCCAAGATTAGTTCCTTCAATGCTTCCCATTTTGAGTTTGCTGTCGGTAACATCATCAGTTGGTCCCACTGTATAGAATTTAAATACTGTCTCAGACCATCATAGTCGCCTTTATGAAAACAAAAACCCTTCCCTTTACCTCTGATGGTAGTTACCTCCTTGAGTAAATCCCACTTCAACACACTGTGATCACTGCCACCTAGTGGTTCATTTATCTGCAGATTCTTAATGCATGAAGAATCACTACTGATAAACAGATCAAGAGAATACTCTTGATTGCTCCTTCTTGTTGCCGCACGAACATGCTGATGTAGAAAACAATCATCCAATAAATCCACAAAAGCCTTGCTAGTGTGTGAGTGACCAACCCACAAATTCCAGTCAATATCTGGGAAATTAAAATCCCCCATTATAAGACTCTCTGATTTACTGGCCCACTCTATTTCCCTGTACAATATCTTATTATACTCATCAGAGTCATTAGGCCTATAGCACACTCCTACTCTCAATTTTGATTTCCCTATGCTTATGTCACACCAAACTGACTCGACACTGCCCTGTCCATCGATGTCGACTGGCTTCACTTCCTTGGATTTTATGTTTCTTAACTAATAGCATAACCCCTCCTCCCCTCCTGTCCTGTCTATCCTTTCTATACACATTGTATTCCCCAAATTCCATTTCCGCATTCCTTATATCTGTGTGACACCATGTCTCTGATATCCCAACAATATCTGCCTTTGATGTTTTGAGCAATACCTCAAATTCATCAAATTTATTTACCAAACTCCTAGCACTGGTGTACACGCAGGTATACATGCACCTGTTTCTATTCCTAGCTACCCTAACACAACCCATGTGTTTACTTGTACCACAATGACTCCCAGCAGTCTCTGAAATATCCTGCATCTTGTTTTTCAGGCTTCTGCTCATTTCAATAGAAGCAGTGCAAGAATCACTTCCACCTCTGCCAGTGGCTACTGTTAATTTATTAGTCCTTGTATCCCCCCCCAACTAGCAGTTTTCCGACCCTCCTAACATTGCCTCGACAGCATCAGCAAAAATTCTTGCACCCTTTCTATTTAAGTGTATCCCATCCCTGTAGAAGCAATCTCTCCTGTTAATAAGTACAGTCCAGGCTGAAAAAAATTCTACCCCTTGAGCAAGGCTCAAGGGGTAGAATCTTAAAGGCGTTTATCCTTTAACATGTTCTTTTATACGCGTACTGTCCCTTAAAATAGTATTCATTGTTGAAGCAGCAAGACCTAATTCCATGCAATAGATGACAACATTTTGTCATGCTTTGTACTTCTTAAATAATCATCATCTTCATTTCTAAATCAATTTTGTTTTGTTTCCTAGCACTGCCAGCACTTGCACTTTCCATTGGTCCCTTTCCCTTCACCATGGAAATAAGTAAATAGGAATGAAGAGAAGATTTCAGTGAATGGGGAACCCATTTGACCATAATACCGTAACATAAAAACCAACAGAATTGCAGTTATCAATATTATCACATATGCAATAAGATCTAGTGTACTACCTGTTTATTATTATTATTAGCCATATGGTGCAAGGAAGCCTGAGGCTTATGCTGCACTAGCTAAAAATAAATTCCAGAGTTACCCTGAGAGAGAGAAGTAGAAAGTAATCATCAAGAAAGAGAAGAATGATGATATCCAGCTCAGGACCCTGGGTGTGCCAAGCCCACACCCAGGGTCCTGAGCTGGATACCATTATTTTTCTCATTCTTGATGATTTCTCTCTCTCTCTCTCTCTCAGGGTAACTCAGGAATTTTTTTTTTAGCTCGCGCAGCATAAGTTTATAATAGATTGCACTAACAGAAAAGCCCAATAAACCAGAAAGTGCACATTGTTTTTATTGTTTTATGGTAAAACGCATTTATGGAAATGCGTCTTACCATAAAACAATAAAATTTACCATTGTTTTAAAATGCATTTCTGACCTCCAGAAATGCGTTTTAAAAAAAAATATCACAAAAGCGTTCAGAATTGATTCTTATAACGGAACATATGCGATAGCGAATAAAGTGCAGTGCAATTTCCATTATAAAAATGACCTTTTAGAGAGATAAATAGCTTAGTTATATAGCGAAAATTTCAACTTCCAAGATCTTGGAAAGAATTACAAAAAAAAAAAAAAAAAAAAAAAAAAAAATATGTTATTTGGGTTCACATTACGATATTTTCACGATGCCTCCATTTATTCCTACGAGATGCAAAATACATTTCCATGATTTTTTTTTTTAAGTTTGCACCAGCTCGCAAAAACTTACATAAAGTTGAATTTCTGTAAATTGAGTATTATATATACCGGGGAGCGGTTTTATAAGAAATAATTATGACTAGAAGTTACTCATTGCTGTATTCAACACTGTCAGCATTTTAACAGTAAGGGAGTAGCTACAGTGAAAAATCCAGAGCTACCTTTACTGTATATATGGGGACAGATTAAATTACTGATTTAATGAATTCAATTATAACGTAGTTGCAGTACCCACCACTATTGAACTGCAGTAATTTATAACTGTACATTTTAATGAAGAACTGCAGTTATAAGTTGTGGGTATTTTAAGAAGAATGCTGCAGCACTATGGCAGAGATATAAAAAAATATGTGCCAAAAATTATTCTGAAACAAAGCTTGCTGCAACAATGCACATGTATAAATAATCAATGCCAGAGAGAGAGACTTAATATTAAGACCACAACTGACCCCCAAGGCTATCAGCGCCCAGTGCAAGATTTTTTGGTGCACCCTCTCCAACTTCCTATTAAGTTTATGCATTATATACTTTTACTATTAACTGAAAAATACTTACTTTTTTATTTTAAAAAAGAAACAATGTATGAGAGCCCCTGAAAGAAAGAATCAAATATATTATTTATTCCTTCGAATGCAAGATAACTGAAATTCAAAAAACTCTTCCAAATTGCTTGAATCAAGAAAGTAAGATTGCCTTCATAACACGACTTTCAAAAGATCGCAAATTGAGATTTACAGCAAATCAGTGAATTGGCGGGAAATTTTGTGCCCCCTAAATTTTGTCGCCCTGTGCGGCTGCATCACTCAATCACCCCTGAAGCCAGCTCTGAACAAGACAAATATATATTATTACTATATGAAAGAGGCTTTTTTTTTTTTTAAATATTTAAGTTTCAGTTTCAAAATATAACCCACCACTGCTATAGTCCACCCACAGTTAGTCCCCTCGCTTGCAACTTTCCAGGAATATTCCTTGTCTAGGAAGGATTCCCATTATAACACATCACAAACACATGGTATACACACTATTGTATAGATATAATTTATAAAAAACACAAAGAGATGATACATAATAAAACACGCCTGCATGCTCTGGATTCATAATTTATTTTATTTTTGTTACACAGAGCATTAAAACTATGATAAATGAATTAGCTTTCGGCTGGGTGGCAGCCTTCATCAGATTAAAATGCTTTGAATGGCAGTTGGAATAGAGATGCACTGCCAGGATGGTGCGTGAGGCACGTGGTTAATTGTTTGTTGATGTTTGTGGCTGTGACGTATGGTGGTGACGTGGCCAGCGTTTGTCTATGGACAGAATTACTGCTTCTGTGATGGGGTTAAGTTGACAACCACTGTTCCTGTTCAACGAGGTATCCGAGCATTTTATACTTAACGATTCCAACCAGGTGCGCCTTAGGTAATGGTGGGACTTGTCTACAACCCTGTCAGCTCGGTCACAGCAAACATCGTGATGGAGGAGTTAGAGGGACGTGCGTTTACACACGCACCGGATCACATCGCCTTTTGGTGTCGCTATGTAGACGATGTGTTCGTAGTGATCCCTAGAGACTCAGGTCAGCGACTCCTAACCCACCTCAACTCAACTCATTTCTACCCTCAAGGCACTGAAACGGGATTCGTCCATCGTCATTCTACCGGCAGACAAAGGCCATCGTACAGTTGTAATGAACCACACTGATTACATGGCGAAGCCTTACTGCTCTTACGAGACACTACCGTCTACAAACCCCTAACCATCAACCCCAACAAGACTTTGGAACGATGGGAGTCAGAGGTGAATATCCTCATCAACACTTGGCTGAAGCAAGGGAAAAATCACACAGTCAACCCGTAATCACCTCCGTGCCTCCGGGTGCCAGATCCCACGGTTTTACGGCCTGCCGAAAGTGCATAAAGAAGGCACACCACTAAGACCTATTGTATCCTGCTGTGGATCACCGACTTACGAGCTGTCTAAATTTGTCTCGAGACTTCTTTCTCCTCTAGTTGGCAAGACCACCTACACCGTCTCCAACAGTGTTGAGTTCATAGAAAGGATCCGCACTATATCCATCTCGCAAGATCAAGTCATGGCATCATTCGATGTTGTATCACTCTTTACCTCCATCCCAGTGGAACTTGCCATCTCTTGCGCAAAACAACTCTTGGATAATGATGGAACCTTTAGCGACAGAACTAAGCTGACGCCTGATGACATTTCCGCCGCCCTCAGACTGTGCTTAACAGGGGGTGCAATCATGTTTAATGGCTCAATCTACCAGCAGATACATGGCACAGCCATGGGTTCCCCTGTCAGCTCGGTCACAGCAAACATCGTGATGGAGGAGTTAGAGGGACGTGCGTTTACACACGCACCGGATCACATCGCCTTTTGGTGTCGCTATGTAGACGATGTGTTCGTAGTGATCCCTAGAGACTCAGGTCAGCGACTCCTAACCCACCTCAACTCACTGTCGCCCTTCATAAAATTCACGATTGAGCTGGAGTCGAACAACTCTATACCATACCTAGATACACTTGTCCGGCGCGAAGACACATGCTTGAAGACGACAGTTTATCGTAAGCCTATGTGTGCTGGCCAATTTACCAACTTCCAGTCAGCACACGCACGGGGCCACCTCCTCTCAACCGCCCGAACCTTGCTAACTCGCGCCTGGACACACTCCAGCTCTGCAGATGAAAGGCGCAAAGAGATCACCAGAGTCAAAGTAGACCTTACGAGGTGTGGCTACCCCATCGATGTCCTTAACAGGTGTGATCTACAAGCACGCGACAACGTGACGACCAACAGCAACGCCAACAGTGACGAGTCATCCACGAGGGCATTCATCCCATACTACCCCAACCTGTCACAGCAGATCGGTAGAATCCTAAGATCGCATGGGATAAAGTGCATCCAACTCCCAGGCAAGAAACTGCGTTCTCTCCTTTCCAACATAAAAACACCTGTCCCCACCCTTCTACAGAGTGGTTTGGTCTATCGCATCTCTTGCCGTGACTGCACGAGCTGCTACTTTGGAGAGACTGGACGTCGACTCGAGAAACGCCTCTCAGAACATAAAAGGGCGATCCGTTTGGCGGATGTAGAACACTCAGCTATTGCCGAGCATGTCTGGACAACCCACCACGACATCGACCCACACCGCGATGTCGTGGTTGTAGACAAGTCCCACCATTACCTAAGGCGCACCTGGTTGGAATCGTTAAGTATAAAATGCTCGGATACCTCGTTGAACAGGAACAGTGGTTGTCAACTTAACCCCATCACAGAAGCAGTAATTCTGTCCATAGACAAACGCTGGCCACGTCACCACCATACGTCACAGCCACAAACATCAACAAACAATTAACCACGTGCCTCACGCACCATCCTGGCAGTGCATCTCTATTCCAACTGCCATTCAAAGCATTTTAATCTGATGAAGGCTGCCACCCAGCCGAAAGCTAATTCATTTATCATAGTTTTAATGCTCTGTGTAACAAAAATAAAATAAACAAAGAGATGAACCAACAAATGGGTGGGGGAATTTGGTGTGTTTTTTTCTGTATGCTATTTATTTTATATTTCATGTACAGGCACTCCCTGACTTAAATAAATTCGAATTTATGTAAGTTTTTGCCAGCTCGTGCAAACTGAAAAAAAATGTGGAAATATATTTTGCATCCCGTAGGAATAAATGGAGGTAATGTGAACTCAAAACATAGGTTGTTTTTTTTTTGGTAATTTTTTAGTCCAAGACCAAGTTGGAATTTTTGCTATATAACTAAGCTATTTAACTCTCTAAAAGGTCATTTTAGAATGGTAATTGTATTAGTTTTATATAAATTTATGTCAAATAAGCACAACACAAAAATCACTTAACTAAAGGAGGCAAAAACAAAATACGTGGCCAACACATTTACAAATGCTACTATTGGCTGAAAGGAAGGGCTATGTGGTCTGGCCAGAGAATGCATTATGCTTTCATTGTCATCATTTGTTCCATATGACAATGATGAAAAAATATATGTAAAATATGATAATGTTCCATTATAAGAATGAATTCTGAATGCCTCTGTGATATTTTTCTAAAGCACATTTCTGGAGATTATGACCATAAAACAATAAAAGCAATTTGCACTTTCCAGCTTATTTGGCTTTTCTGTTAGTGAAATCTATTATAAACGGGTAGTAAACTATCTTACTGCATTTGCGATAATATCGATAACTGGAATTGTGTGGGTTTTTATGTTATGATGGTGAAATGTGTTTCCCCTTCATTGAAATCATCAATCATATAAAAAATATAAATAAATTTTCAAAATCTTCTCTTCATTCCTATTTACTTATTACAATGACAAAGGGAAAGCAACCAACAGAAAGTACAAGTGGCGGCAGTGCTAGGAAACTAAACAAAATTGATTTAGAAAAAGATGAAAATGATTAAGAAGTAGGACAAAGTTTGTTATTGATTGCACGGTAATTAGGTCTTGCTGCTTCAACAATGAATACTATTTTAAAGGACAGCGCTCATATAAAAGAACATGTTAAAGAATCAATGCATTTAAGATCAACAGTGATCAGAAAACAGCGTTCACGTGCTATACTGAAGATGGAATATCGGATTCAGAAACAAGTGCCCCTGAGTGTAATGGTCATTCAAGCAAAAGCAAGTAGTATTTATGAAGATATTAAGTATGGCAAACCTGAAGCCAAGTTCGTGGCAAGCAACAGGTGGTTTAATAGGTTGAAGCACTGAGCTGATTTCCACAATGTTAAAGTAAAATTTTTGTAATTGCACAGTTTCGTAAAAAAAAAAAAAAACAATTTCATGCAATAATTCCCTCTAAAAGTTTGTCCAATTACTCCTTGAATTTATTTAAGCTATTAACTTCCACAACGACAGATGGAAGTTTGTTCCAGCAATTAACCACACAATGGCTAAAGGCAAATTTCTGCACATCTATTCTGCAGCTGTCTTTTCTCAATTTGAATTTATGTCTCCCTCAGGTTCATAATCTGAGCAAGCGGAAGAATTCTATAAGAATTCAGTGTGCTCAACCCATTCAAGGCCTTATACACCTCAATCAGATCACCGCGCAGGTGCCTAGTCTCCAGCCACTGCAATTTGCAGAACTTAAGCCTTTCTTGGTAAAAGGACCCCTTCATTCCCCTCACCAATCTTGTTGCCCTTTTCTGTACATGCTCAAGCAACTCTAAATCCTTCCTAAAATGAGCCCTCCAGACCCAGACGTGGTACTCAGGGTGTGGCTTGACTGTTGCCTTATACAAAGGGATAATCACCTCCTTTTCCCTGCTAGCAAAATTCCTGTATATCATTGACAATACCCCATGATCTGCTCTGGCAGCCTGTCTGCATTGCTCAGAAAACTTCATATCTGACTGCACACTCACTCCTAGGTCTTTTTCATTTTTTACCAGCCTAAGTGTAGTACCACACAGTTGGTACTTTCCTCTGGGGTTACTTCTACCCATATACAGTACTTTGCATTTGTCAATGTTAAACTTCAGTTGCCACCTCTCAGCCCATCTGCACAAATTTTCTAGATCCTGTTGCAGTAGCACACTGTCATTACTGTCATTAACAATCCTGCCAACCTTTGTATCATCTGCAAACTTCGACACTAAGCCTGATATACCTTCATCAATATCATTGAAAAATATACAAGACAACAGTGGGCCCAACACCAAACACTGTGGAACCCCACTAATAACATTAGTCCACGAAGAGCAGCATCCATTGATTGCCACTCTGTCTTCTTCCATTCAACTACCTTTTTATCCATTGTAGCAACTTACCCTTAATACCATTCTGCTCCAATTTGTACAGTAGTCTTCCATGCGCAACAGTGTCAAAAGCTTTCCTGAAATCCAAGTATATGATATCAAAATTATTTTTGCATCTAGTTCCTTTGTAACCACATCATAGTATCCAATCAAATTTGTCAGACAAGACTTTCCTTTAACAAACCCCATGCTGTGTCTGAATTATTGCTGCAGTCTAGATGATCCTGCAATGCATCTTTAACCAGAGACTCCATTATTTTACCAGGAACAGAAGTTAAATTAGCTGGTCTTTATTTTTCGTGTCACCCTTAGTTCCTCCTTTGTGAATTGGGGATACATTTGCACATCGCCAGTCCATAGGGACTTCCCCTGAGTCCAAGGGTGCTCTCATAATTATGGCCAAGGGTTTGCTTAGTTCCTTTGCTGTCTCCTTTAATATAACTGGATAGATCCCATCAACCCCAGTCTTCAACAATTTCTCCTCCACTTTGCTCTCAGTTATTACAAAATAACTTAGCTCCCTGTTAGAGTTTGATAAACTTCTGGCATTCCCCTCCTTGAATAACTCCTCGTGTGAATGTAGATGCAAAGTACTCATTCAGATTATCAGCTATCCGAGCAGGATTGTCAATAGTCGAACCATCGATATCAAGTGGATCGATCTGATTCATCCCCTTCCTTCTAGAGTTTATATAAGTAAAGAAGTCCTTGCTGTTTTTCTTAGCATCCTTTGTCAAAGATTTCTCGTAATCTGCCTTCATTTGCCTAATCTCCCTTGTGACTTGATTACAGACTAGCTTACATCTGCCATAGGCTTCTGTGTCTCCTGATAATTTATATGCATCCCATGCATTTTTCTTCTCTGCCACAAGTCTCATTAGTTCATCTGACATACATGTAAGCTTGAACCTTGAACAATATTTCTTAATCAGTATAAAAAGCCTAGCAGCTTCCACAATTAGTTCCTGCCGACCGGGCTAGCCAGGTGGGTAAAGTGCCTGCCTGGCAACCCAAAAGTTGTGGGTTTGAATCCCGCCTCTGGCTTGGATCAGAGTAAAATGCAAAAACTTTGGGAGGAGCATTAAGGCCACAGAAGCCAATGCGCCAACAACAAAAAAAAACAAAAAAAAAAAAAACAATTAGTTGTTTGTTTGTTTGTTATTTGGTTTTTAGGAGCTTTAGCAACTAAGGCCATATTGCTCCGGGATATGCGGTGGTCATTCCCTGACCTTTCCGCATCCTCCGTATTTGGTGGTGACGGGCTCGAACCCCGGTCTAATCAAGAAGCGTGTACTACGCACTGCTGCTCCTTCCCACCTGGCTACGGAGACGCCAAACAATTAGTTCCTTGAATGCTTCCCACTTACAATTTGCTGTTGGTAACATCATCGGTTAGTACCACTGTACAGAATTTAAAAATTGTCTGAGACCACTGTAGTCATCTTTACCAAAGCAAAAGTTCTGGGGAACGAAACCCTTACATAAGTCAGGCAATGGCTGTACTTATTTTATTTTGTAAGGTACAGAGTTGCTTTATTTTTTAAATTAACAATACAAAGTTAGAGCTTCAAAATTTTAAAATGGATAATGCTATTATTTTACCTTACTGAAATGCATAATAATAACAATTCTTTATATGCAAAAATGGATTAGTTATATAAAATATATATAGTATACAAAAACATTATTTGCAGCCCAAAATGGAGAATTAAAACTTTAAGATATTTACCAGAAGCATAGAAAAATGGGATAAACTAGAGTGTGTAAAAAAAAAAAAAAGTGATGCAATTTTTTTTTAATCATATATCAAGTTTGGAGGACTGTCTTCTCCTTTTATGTGTATTTTCAGCCAATAGGATTTAAACTACCTAGTTAATGCAGCTGTTTTAACAGTCACAGCAGAATACACTTTGCCTTCATGAGTTAGTACTAGGTGTCCCTTTTAAATTACCAAATTAACCTTTTGTTGACTGAAGATCAAGGCAACTCATTCTCAAGGTAATGTTAGTTCTGCTAAAACACCTTAAAGACCAAGACAGTCCAACAAATTCATATAACTGAAGGAAAGTTCCTGCATTGATATTGTTCTCAAGCATGGCAATCTGTTGCAGAGGCATATTCAAGGGTGGGAGAGGGGGCATAGCCCCCTTAACCAAAAATTTTAAATTAAAGAAGAACGCAAGAGGCCCTCCTAACGATCATACCTGGATATGCCAATGATCTGCTGTGAGAGATGAAAAAAAAAAAATCATTTTTTTTTTATTATGAAATAAGGTATGTGTTTCCTAAAAATCTGCACTTGAAGTGCAATAGTAAATTTTTTTTTTTTTTTTTTTTAAATTCAAGTATAGTTATATGTTGCAAAACAATTGCAGACTCTTCCACAACAGGAAAAAATAATAATAACAACAACATCAGGGGGCTCACAGCTGGTGAGTATGGGCTTGGCACACCCAGGGTCCTTAGCTGGATATCATCATTCTTCTCTTTCTTGGTGATTCCCTTCTACTTCTGACTCTTGTTCTCTCTCTCTCTCTCTCTTTATATAGCTAATAATAATAACAACAACAACAATAATAATAACATGTTGAACTTACTTCCCTATTTCATATAATGGACCTAGCTCATTTAATCATGCAAAGAGAAGTCTGGGAGGGGGAGACCTACCTTATATGGGTAAGCTATATTTAATGTGATATCTAATATAATGGTTTCAGAAGAAGCATTTTAATACTATTAATATTCGGTAAACAGCCAAATCTGCAAATTTATGGGGATTTTTAAATAAAAGAAAATCCACTGTTAATTATATACTTACTAGAGATTTTCTTTTCCAGACTGGTGAAGCATCAACAGCCAGGGCCTTCCCTTTATTAGCATCATAGAGTGCAGGAGTTTGTGGTGCTGGAGATCCCTCAGAAATAATTGAACCAATGGCATCATCCTGATATCGTCCATCTCTACTTCCTATAGAAGATGTCCGTTTGGGAACTTTTGGGGGAACTCTCCTCTGATCACCTCTAGGGGTTGCTATTCTCCTTCCTAATGCTATATCACTGGCACGTGCTTGATTTCGTTGCAGCATCATTTCTGCAGACTGTTTTGAAGGACTAGCTGGCATGTTAAGAGAATGCCGGGTACTTGTGCTACGATGCAGATCGAAATCATCTAAAATGTCTACTTCCCTCCCAGTCTGTAACAATGAACTCTAATTATAACAGCAAAACTAAAAGTAAGGTGCGCATAAATAATTAAAATAATCTTTTTACATTAAGTTTTTAATCAAAATGATTCAAATTATCACACTATTTACCAGATAGTTTAATTAATCTGAGATGCAAATGGCTTATCTTTAAGCCAGTCAAAACGCCTTAATCCCGTTCTGCTCCTGCTATTCAGTTCGGATATTATTTACGATATTCTTTTAAGATACATTTAATAAGGTAACTTGTTTCCTTGTCCATACCATTTTACAATTACAGCTTCATTAGTCTAGCTACATACTAATGAAACTTTAATTGTGAAAGAATTTGTAATACTTATGAGTTAACAAAGGAAATTGGTGTACTAATAAGAATAATTAAGCAAATTGAGAGTAATGGAGCAGTAAAAGATAGCACAGGAAAGTTACTAGGCTATGAAAAGTACTAAAGCCTAAAATAACAACTACAAGCTGATCTGTAATAGTATCACAGATAATGTTAAGGAGGCCAAGACTGAATATGAGAAACCACTGGTTAAGAGAGCAAAGAATTGGGGGTGGGGGGGAAGGAGTTTTTCATGTATGCAGCAAAGAAGAAAATGAATCAAATCAGATCCTTGCGTACTGGATGTGGAAGTCTTAAATAACCCAGATGTTGCTGATGAATTGAATAGGTACTCTGCATCAGTGTTTCCTCAGAAAGGGTGTGCGAGTGAGGCCAAGCCATATGAAATTAGCTTATGAAATGAGATTTTGAAATTATAGATGACTGTTTATTAGGAAAACTTCAGCCTAAAAGCAAATAAGACTCCAAGAGTTTATAGCATATGCCCAGTAATTTTGAGGAAGAAAGTGTATAGAACCATTCACTGAGGTTAATTATGAGGGCATCATTGGACTCGGGAGAGATTCCTTTGGTAACAGAGAAGTGCTAACGTATCGCCAATACATAGAGGCAGTTCTAAGAATGAAGTCAGTTGTTGTTTGTTGTTGTTTTGGTTTTTAGGAGCATTAGCAACTAAGGCCATATTGCTCCGGGATATGCGGTGGTCATTCCCTGACCTTTCCACATCCTCCGTATTTGGTGGTGACGGGCTCGAACCCCGGTCTAATCAAGAAGCGTGTGCTACGCACTGCTGCTCCTTCCCACCTGGCTACGGAGGCGCCATAAATGAATGAAGTCAGTAGCTACAGACTGGTTATTCTAACTTAAGTGGTAGGGAGCATCATGTGAAGGAGTTCATAATATGAGACGTAATTTGCCACACTGGTCTAGTGCAGGTTGGCAGATTGACCGTATTTAGCAGTCAAGGGCTCGAACCCCAGTCTACTCAAGAGTGTGTGTGTGTGCTATTGCACTTTCACTCCTGAGGAAGCCCTGATGATTCTATTATTATGTAGCAAAATAATTTTGATATCATATATTTGGATTTCAGGAGAGCTTTTGATACTGTTTCACATAAAAGACTGGTATATAAACTAAAGCAGTGTGGCATTAAAAGCAAGTTGCTGCTATGGATAAGGGGATGACTGAGTGGGAGAAGGCAGAGTGGTAATGAATGGACATTGCTCTTCATAGACTAATGTTATTAGTGGAGTCCCTTGAGGTTCAAGTGTTGGACCCCCATGTTCTTTTCTATATTTATCAATGATATTGATGAAGGCATATCAGGCTTAATGTCCAAGTTTGCAGATGATACAAAGGTTGGCAGGGTGGTTAATGACAGCATACTACTGCAACAGGATCTAGAAAGCCCGGGGGCTCACATCTAGTGAGTATGGGCTTGGCATACCCAGGGTCCTGAGCTGGATATCATCATTCTTCTCTTTCTTGGTGATTCCTTTCTACTTCTGATTCTCTCTCTCTCTCTCTCTCTCTCTCTCAGGGTAACTCGGGAATTTTTTTTTGGCTGGTGCAGCATAAGCCTCTGGCTTCCTTGCACCATTATGGCTAATAATAATAATAATAAGTTAGGCAGATGGGCTGCAAAATGACAATTAAAGTTTAAGACTGATAAGTGCAAAGTACTGCAAATGGGTGGCAGTAAGTACCAACTGTGTGGTACACTCAGGCTAGTGGAAAATGAAAATGACCTGGAGGTAATTGTGCAGTCAGATATGACATTCTCTTAGCAATGCAGACAGGGTGCCAAGGGAGCTCATGGGGGTTTTGTCAATAATATACAGGAATTTTGCTAGCAAGATTAAGGAGGTGATTGTCCCATTGTATAAGGCAATGAGTACTGCATGCAGGTCTGGAGGCCTAATTTTAAGAGTGATGTGGAGCATTGTTCCTAAAAATAAATACTGTCATAACGAATAAATTTATACTGTATAATAAATTTTTAAAGCATTTTGAATAGTTATGGGAAACAGTGATATGCAGTTACTTCTATACTAGTCCACTAAAAAGTTAATAACAATACAATGAAGAGTGCAGAAACTTCACTGATGCATTTTTGAACTGCAGATTGTTATTAACACACAGTTTTAATGTTAGGAAAAGTTTTTTTTTTTTTTTTTTTACATAAGATAAAATGTTATTGTAATTCATGTATGTATGGAAATGTTATGTAAAAAAAAATAACATTTCCATTCATGTATGTATGGAAATGTTATTGTAATTCATATAGCATATTAGCATTAGAAGTGCGCGCGCTCTGTGTGTGTGTGTGTGTGTGTGTGTGTGTGTGTGTGTGTGTGTGTGTGTGTGTGTGTGTGTGTGTGTGTGTGTTCACAGGCCAATTTGCATATTGAGTAGGCTGAAAAACATTGAATAAAAACTCACAGGGGACTACTCTTCTTTCACCTGACAGAAACTGAACTAGGGAGGCCTTTAAGAATTCTTCCCATGAACAATCTGAGTTTGAATTCTTTGAAGGAATTCAAATACATGTCATGTATTTGAACAGTATGATTACTGGTCAAAAAATTCAAATTATTATATTAGGGTCACCCATAATTTCTTACATATACCTGTTTATGTAATATGTATGTAAACTGCGTGTGTTCTCTGGTCAATTTGCCTGTTTTGCTGGACGAAAAAAAAAAAAACTTCAGTTTCTGGGGGGAAAAACCTTGCTATCTACGCCTGAGACTGACTAACTCAGCCACGGAGTGAAAAAAGCCCATTAAAGTTTCATTGACGAGATTCAAATCTGGGCCATTTCCACCCAGTGTGGGGAGGACGGTGATGATACCACTGTGCTACCTGTGCAGACATGATTACTGGTCAGTTATTACAACTAAATTTTATTTTATTTTTTGATGATTAGCCTGGCTAGTGCAGCAACATATAAAAAATGGAGTTTACAAATGTGACTGACACCCCAACTGTCTACAAAAGAAGCAGTGAATTCGAGGAACTGGAAAAACATGACAAATTCAATGCAGTCTGTATATGTGTCTATCCACAATTATGCTGCAGCTACACATAGGCTGATGGATTTTTCATGGTTGTCAAATATCGCTTTCCTGTCATTATTACCTTGATTCTTTCCTATTCTTCCCTCATGCAGTTTTGAAGTTCCCATGCCCAACAACAAGCTCATGGGGAATTATGATATTAAGGCTAAACCTGTTATATTTTCAACTCTTTTTCTCAAACTGGAATTTAATTCATTCTATTAAACTAGAATTAAATGCCAGTGTGGGAAAAAGAGTTACATTTAGGGTCATTATAATACATACAGGGGCATGTTAAATAAACAGGTAGGAGGTTAAGTGACGTTTCATAGTGTACCGTCATGTCTTCTGCCAAAGGAAGGTCAAAAACACAACCCAACAACCACTTCTCCCTATCCTCTCTTCATCTCCCCAATCTTTCACCTTGCAACACATGCATAATCCAATTTCTCTTCTGTCTTTTGATTGTTTGTCAAACATCCCAAAACCATCTCATTTCTCACTTTAACAATTCATTGATATCTTTTCCATATCCTCCTCCATACCCACATCTCAAAGCTATCCAAATCTTCCATTCTCAATGTCCATGTCTCTGCTCCATAAATTATCCCACTCCTTACGAGATATCATACCAAGCTTTTCCTTAAATGAATTCCTAGTCTTCAACATAATATTCTTCTCTGCTTCTTGAAAGCTTTTTTACCATTTTTATTCTCTTACTTCTTATTTCTCTGCTTCTCTTTGTTTCTTCCACCACTAGGATGTCCAAATACCTATACTTACTCACTTGTCCTATTTGCTCTGCTCCACTCCTATTTCCATATTTAACTCACACCATTCTTTTCATCCATTAATTAGTCACTATTATTATTATTGACTAATAATTCTCTAAGTGACTCATTACTAGTCACTTATTAGTCATTTTTTTTTTGTTATGGATGAAAAAAAAATTACATTCTATCCCTAAACATTCACACATGAGTTATTCAGGGAGGGGAATACCAGGCAGAGGTGAATTAAACTCTTGCAGTGAGCTAGATGATTTTGTAATAACTGAGAGCAAAATGGAGGAGAAATTGTTGAAGATAAACATAAGAAGGCACCTGGGGTGGATGGCATCTATCCAGTTATATTAAAGGAGGCAGAAAAGTAAGTAAGAAAACCCTCCCATAATTATTAGAGCTTCCTTGGACTCAGGGGAAGTACCCATGGACAGGAGATGTGCAAATGTGACCCAAATTCACAAAGGAGGATCAAAGGGTGACACAAGAAATTACAGACCTGTTACTAGACCTCCATTAATTCCCTGGATGGAAGGAAATTAATGGAGGCACTGATAAAAGAAGCACTGCAGGATCATCTAGACAAGACTTCAGTTATAGCTCGGACACAGCATGGTTTTGTTAAGGGGAAGTCTTGTCTGACCAATTTGATTGGATACTATGATGTGGTCACAAAGGAACTGGATGCAGGGAATAACTTTGATATCATATATTTGGATTTTAGAAAAGCTTTTGATACTTTTGCACATGGAAGACTGCTGAACAAATTGGAGCAGTTTAGCATTGGAGGCAAATTACTGCTATGAATAAAGAGATGGTTGAGTGGGAGAAGACAGAGTGGTAATCAATGGACACTGCTCTTCGTGGACTAATGTTATTAGCGGAGTCCCTCAGGGTTCAGTGTTGGGTCCATTGTTGTTTTCTGTATTTATTAATGATATTGATTATGGTATATCAGGCTTAAATGTCCAATTTTGCAGACCATACGAAGGTTGGTAGGGTTGTTAATGATACTAATGACAGTATGCTACTGCAACATGATCTAGAAAAGTTGAGCCGATGGGGTGAGAGGTGGCAACTGAAGTTTAACATTGACAAATGTAAAGTACTGCATATGGGAAGCAGTAACCCCAGAGTAATGTATCAACTGTGTGCAGGGGCATATTCAGCGGTGGACAGAAGGGGCATATGTTCCCTTAACCAAAAATTTTAAACTAAAGAAAAAGGATGCAGGAGGCCTTCTAAAAAAAAAAACTCAAAACCTTGATCATCATGCCCCCCTACGATGACACCTGGATACGCCACTGACTGTGTGGTATTATACTGACAGTGGTAGAGAATGAAAAGGACCTGGGGGTAATTGTGCAGGCAGATATGAAGTTTTCTAAGCAGTGCAGACAGTCTGCAAGAGCAGCTCATGGTGGCTTGTCAATGACATAAAGGAATTTTTCTAGCAGGGATAAGGAGGTGATTATCCCCTTGTATAAGGCAATGGTCAGGCCACACCTTGAGTACTGTATACAGGTGTGGAGTCCTCATTTTAGGAAGGATGTAGAGCTGCTGGAGTGAGTGCAGAGAAGGGCAACAAGATTAGTGAATGGAACAAAGGGTTGCTCTTACGAAGAAAGGCTTAAGTTTTGCAAATTACATGTCTGGAGACTAGGCACATGTGAGGTGATCTGATTGAGGTGTATAAAGCCTTGAATGGTTTGAGCATGCTCAATGCTTATGGGATTCTTCCTCTTGCTCAAAATAATTGCCTGAGAGGGCATAAATTCAAATCGAGGAAAGACAGTTGTAGGATAGATGTGCAGAAGTTTGCCTTTAGACGGCATGTGGTTGATTGCTGGAACAAACTTCCATCTGTCGTTGTAGAAGTTGATAGCTTAAATAGATTCAAGGCAGAACTAGACAAACATTTGGAGCGAGTGGATGGGTGAAATTAGATTTTTTTTTTGGCTGATGCTATATAAGCTTGCTTTCTTGCATCATGTGCCTTTACTAATGCTAAACAGTACAGATAAAAAAAAAAAAATTTTATTCTTGCCCTAAACAGTGGCAATTACTAAATCACACCCAAGTGATACACCTTATTTCTCTATGATTTAATGTTTTTTTATAGTGTTTATGTGATCAGTTCTGTGTAAAAAATAAACTTTCATGCCTTTTTCCTCCTTCAGTCTGACTCTGAATCCTCATATGGAATTTTGTCAAACATTTTTACTTAATTGGCAATTCGTTTTTTTTTTTTTTGTTTTTTTTTTTGATGAAAATTTAAATTTTTAACCTGATTGGCCAATTTAATCAACTTAATTTTTATCAAATGGAAAAGTATTTTCTTAAAATTATCAGAACAAACTGTATTTATCTTGGTTATAAAATAAGCCTTAATAAATGATTCACTGAACAATAAACCAGCAAACCACATATAATGTAAGCATTTACAGCTCATATAGTAAATACCAATATGTTTGCAATCTGTAATGCTGCTGTGCTTATATATAATCAGTCTAAAGATGTATAACTGAAATGACGAAGGAAGCTCTTGAGCAATAAATGTACAATTGCAAAAAGTTAGAGCCTCATATTTGAATATAATAACCAACTTACACATCCCTGAAAATAACTACAATTTTACCAAACTTTTAAAAATCAAGTTTTGGTATGTACAATATAAAGATATACAGATATATTTTTAAACTTGGTACTTACCATTCCACTATCTTCTGAAGAAAATGATTCTCGTGTAGTATAATGTTCATCTTGATGACAAACTGCAGAACTAGGACTGGAATAAATAGTGGAACTAATAATAGGAGTCCTGTGAGCACTATCAGAGTGCACCGAAGTCCAATTAGGATGCCTTGATATAGAAGGAAACCTACCAGAAGTCTGATAAAGATGATCTAATGTGGCAGTGTCTGTAGTACCATGCTGCAAGTGAGGACTTCCTTGCATTGAACGAAAAGTATCTGAAACATTTACAAACTGGTCTTTTGGATAGCCCATAACATCAGATTGTAGACCATCGAATTCTCCATACCGTGGAGTTCGTCGTTCTCGAAAGCTCTGAGAACGGCCAGGTTTTATAGGACGTCCATTATCTCCTTCTAATGTTTCTGTTAGTTCTCGATAAAGTGCTGCAAACTTTGACTTTAACACAGAATCCATATATGAACTGGAATGCGTACCAGATGATGGAAGCTCAGCAATGAGTTTCTTTTCCAATTCACTAGGTGAGCCACCAAGAGGTACTTGATGGTGCTGATACAAACTATGACCAGCATGTGCGGCACTACCATTATACATCATCCATTCTTTACTTTCTAAATCAAATGCAGGCAAGCGTCGTGAGAGTCGCTTCTCCCGTTTAGAGGCATTGGCAATGTCCTGAAATCTTTTCACAATACAATATTTCCTGAAGGCATGCTGAATTGTGAGAGCAGCTTTGCGAGCACAAACTCCACCATATTTTCTCTCCAGCATTTCAACTTGTTTGTCTAACAAATCCTGTGACAGCTCATACCTGCAAGACACACAGAAGTAAGATATTAAACATAGTCCTTTTACGCTGTAAAAAACTGCCAAAATAAAGTTCATAATCAAATAATAAATTTAAAATAAGTTTTATATTATTTTTATATAGAATATAAAATTATCAAAACTGGATGATTTCAGAGGACCACTGTACAATTTAATTGTACATACATTAAAAGCACAATTTTGTTCCAACAGCATCAGAATTAGATATTTTTGTGCCCAGTGAAAAATATTAAATGTGTGCTCCCCCCCCCCACACACACAACTTGTAAAATGCCATTAGCTATATTTTTATAAGGACTGCTGTGTTATGCTTTGTCCTGGGGCAAGTTGCCTTTGTCTGCTCTACTTCACTTTGTTTCAGCACTGTGTACTCTTTACATAAGCTAACAAAGTTCACAAAATATTAGAACTTACTGACTACTATGAAGACGTGAGCGCTTTAATGCTTCTTCTTCGACACGGCGGACAGAACTTTTCTTTAGACCTACATTTCCACTCACAGATCGTTGACGGGCTCTTCCAATCTGGGGGGTGGTAGAGGTAGGATGGGTATCTACAGAATAAGATCTCAGCTGCTTTAGTGGAGGAGGACCAGGACCACAAGATGATCGGTCTGTGGCTTTCTGAGAGCTGCAAATGAAAGGAAATACTAACTAATGAGATAGAATTATGCATATACTTAATCATAAATTATATCATGTTGAAATACAGCTATTATTACACAACCTATTAATGCTATTAATATAATCATATTAGAAAGTCTCTTAGTCATAAATTTGTGTCAAATAATGTGCTGGTGTTAAAAAATCAAAGGCTGTGGCAAAGTGAACATAATTATATTTTTAGCAATATTTTTACAATTGTATACTATTGGCAAATTGCTAAAAAAGATTTATAAAACTTTTTCCAATTGCATTCCATTCCAATGAAACCATCAATCAAATGAATGATATTAAATTGCATAGCAGCAAAAGTTTAAATTTTTAAAAATCTGAATGAAAATGTTTTTCATTACAAAAACTTTTTTTAAAAAGTATTTTGTAATGGCACCTTATTATTATTATTTATTTAATGTGAGTAAAAAGTTAGGCCAGGTTAAATCACTTTTATTTCCGATCATTCGAAACTATACTATAGTGTTCTGGAAGAACCTAATCGAACTTGACATTATCAATGAATTATGTTAGGTTATAAGCCAAGCCTAAATTAACCTAACCAGGTCTTGATGAGACACGTAATTTAGAGACATCGTTTGCAAAATATAACAAGGCATATTTCCGAAGGAAATGAAGTTTTCTGCGTACCAGCAGTCGGAATGGGCAGGAACGAATTAGAACGCCCTTCCCGTTCGTCATACGCAACAGTAATGTGGTGTTATATTTGATTATTAAAATATTATTAACGAGAGTTCCGTTTCGTAAAATTTTCCATTTGGGGCCCTGCTGCATATCACATGCCTCTAATCAATGAATGAACATTAACGGATAATTGAACAATTCTTACTACTACCAATATTCACCGTGGATCCATTCAAACACAAGCCTTTGTCATTTTTTTTTTTAAATTATATTTATATCTGATTATATTACTTTATCGACATCTCGGTAATGATGTATTTGACTGAACACACAACAACAATAATTATTTGCATATTTATTTCTTTGACCTTACATATCGCATTCTGTTCCTGGCTTCACAAAAGTTCACACTACTGTATAGTTTGAACCGCTTAGCTAGGGCAAACAAAAGTCCAGACTGAGATTTTATTAGTTTTAAAGAAGCAATTTGGATTTTCGGAGCCTATGGTCAAACATCAGAAGTTCATCTTTGCTTTTTATTAAATAATTTAATTAAATTTATCTATTTATTTATTAAACAGATAAAAGCTTTATTTAATTTAACTTAATAAGATAAAATTAATTGTGTTAAATTTAATGGCTTCTACCAGGTGGGTGTGTGGGCGGGAGATTACTGCTTCAACAGAACTGTAATTTTGGTCTGTCTTTGCTTCCAGCAGCTAATTAAAACAGGCACGTAAATTAGCAGGTGAAACGGAGACTTCACAGTAGCCGAATTGTTTATTTATTTATTTAAGAGAGAAAGCAACGAGTCTTCTAGTCTTGCCTCACGTACCGGACTATCAGGACATTCTAAAAGTCCCTCTCTCGTTTGTTTTTCCTTGAAGGCTTCAAGGTCAACTGTGTGCATGCGCTTGACCTCGATCATTTTCAAGGTCGTGTGTGAAGAAGTAAACACGTGAAAGTAGTGTGCCAGTTATAAAGCAGTGATACACATCTATTGGTTCGTTTTTATTATCAATTCAAGCAAAACTATAACTAACCCGATCCGAAAGACTGATAGCAACCTCATTTTTACTATCTTCTCTCCATTTGCTCTCGGAGAGGACAGTGTTTGGTGTCAAGCAACACCGGGGATCTCCCCCAATTCTGCGTTTGTTTCTCTGTGAAGCGTACAGAACTCAGTAAGGCCAAAATGTGTGTAAAGTGAAGTTCAGTGTGGTGTAGGGTTGTGTTGTTCTTTCGGTCATTTAGCCAAGAGGGCCCCTGCTGGTACCCCACGTTTCCCGTCATTATCACTTTCAGGTAGGCTAAATAGTAGAAAAGTCTGGGTACTCTGGCTGGACCCAATACAGAGTCACCTGAGTTTTATGTCGGGATCAAGCAAAAAAAAAAAAAAAAAATTTTTTTTTGAAAGTGAGCGCGGTGAAGATAGTATAAGAGGCGAGTAAAGCTAAGGAAATAGAAGGAGGCCCTCGGAGAGGAACAGAGAAGTATGTTACTACTCTGTGGATCTATGCATGCTAGATGATATGTAGCAAATCTATCATCAAACCGCTTTTGAGTTGTCGATGGCTTTAAGTGTCTGACTCGCCATATTCCTTTCCCGTCTCTGTGGGCGATTTCCAATTTTCGGTTTGTTATAACAAAAGCCTATCTTCTCCCCACAAGGCTGTAGCTTTTAAATACATGAAAGTTTTAATTCCTGTTATATAGCATTTCTTAAGCGTGAACTGCGGGCGATTTTCAGATTGTGAATAGGATGGCAACAATATACTGGGACTAATATCGATATTTTACGAACAACGTATCACAGATTTAAAAATTTCAACCTAATTAGTCGATTTTTACATATCAAATTTAGAACTGCCAATTTAGTGCTCCCACCAATTTTAAACATAGTTTGGCCTAATAAACAATGCCGCTTTCAAATAATAACAACAACAACAATAATAATAATAATAATAATTAAATAAAGATGAGTTATTGGATGCAAAAAATAATTTTGATATCATATATTTGGATTTCAGGAAAGCTTTTGGCACTGTTGCGCATGGAAGACTATTGTAGAAATTGGAGCAGAATGGTATTAAGGGTAAGTTGCTACAATGAATAAAAGGATGGTTAAGTGGGAGAAGACAGAAGGTGGTAATCAATGGGTGCTGCTCTTCGTGGACTAATGTTATTAGTGGAGTCCCACAGGGTTCTGTGTTGGGTCCACTGTTGTTTTGTATATTTATCAATGATGTTAGGCCGCCGTAGCCTAGTGGTCAGGCGCGCGGGTGCATAAGTACACGTGCCTTGAGTGACCGGGGTTCAAGCCCGTGACTACTGAATACGGTGCTGTTTCTTGTAATCTATCTATCTTGTGAACTCCTCTGACCGTTTGGTCGTCCCGGAGTATAAACAGAAAATTTATTTATTTATATTGATGAAGGTATATCAGGCTTAGCGTCGAAGTTTGCAGATGATACAAAGGTTGGCAGGGTTGTTAATGACAGTAATGGCAGTGTGCTACTGCAATAGGAGCTAGATAATTTGGGCAGATGGGCTAAGAAGTGGCAACTGAAGTTTAACCTTGACAAATGCAAAGTACTGCATATGGGTAGAAGTAACCCCAGAGAAACGTACCAACTGTGTGGTACTACACTTAGGGTTGTAGAAAATGAAAAAGACCTGGGAGTAATTGTGCAGTCAGATATGAAGTTTTCTGAGACAGGCTGCCAGGGCAGGTCATGGGGTTTTGTCAATGATATATAGGAATTTTGCTAGCAGGGAGAAGGAGGTGATTGTCCCTCTGTATAAGGCAATGGTCAGCCCACGCCTTGAGTACTGCGTACAGATCTGGAGGCCTCATTTTAGGAAGGATATCGATTTGCTTGAGGGTGTACAGAGAAGGGCAACAAGATTGGTGAGGGGAATGAGGAGATCCTCTTACCAAGAGAGGCTTAAGTTCTGCAAATTGCAGTGGCTGGAGACTAGGCACCTGCGCGGTGATCTGATTGAGGTGTATAAGGCCTTGAATGGGTTGAGCACGCTGAATTCTGATGGGATCCTTCCACTTGTTCAGATTACGAACCTAAGGGGGCATAAATTCAAATTAAGAAAAGACAGATGTAGAACAGATGTGCGGAAATTTGCCTTTAGCCAGCGGGTGGTGAATTGCTGGAACAAACTTCCATCTGTCGTTGTGGAAGTTGATAGGTTGAATAAATTTAAGGAGGAACCGGATAGGCATTTGGAGGGAATGGTGTGTGTTTTTTTTTTTTTTTTTTGTCTGATGCTGGCATAAGCTCATACACTTGCTTTCTTACATCACGTGCCACTACTACTACTGTACTACTATTATTTGTTTTGATCGTACTTAACTCTAACTTGGGACTGCAAAAATTCTATTAAGTGTATTGCCTTGTTACTTTGTTAGATAAGATAACTAAATAAGCCGGTTTAAAGGAAGTTATTAAGCTAAACAAACTCCGGAAAACAGCAAAGAGCAGCCAGGAATTTATCCAGGTGGCACAAATATAAAATCTAGGAGAATAAAAGACTGGATCTCATGACGTTCACCTATGGGCAGCGGATCGCCAATGACTGGAATAGGTAGCGTTCCAACGTAGTAGAGGCAGTGAGTCAGGCTAAGTTCAAACAGAATTGGATGATTACCTTAGGGGAATAATGTAAATATTCTGTTTTATGTCACTGTTTATATATTTTGGCTGGTGCTGAATAAGACCATTTCCTTTCAGCCTTCGTCCTTAAGAATACTAGTCAAAACTTACCTACTGTAGTTAGACTTCCTCATTCGAAGTGACTCTGAAGGATTCTATAATTATCGACTATTATAAGCAATACTGTTTTCAATAACGTTAAGGGACTAAAATGATCTCTGCTTTGGAATAAAACGCTTAACTCCCTTTCCTTCACTTACTCTTTATTTATTTTCTGTGCCACCATGTACCTACGTTAAGCAAGGACTTCTGGTCTGTCCTTTAAAAGTCTTGGGTATACCTGTATCAAATTAAAGCGAAGTACAAAATTGTGGGGTGGAATGAAACTGTCCACTAGTCTCTAGAAAGTAGCTGAGAAGTACACAAATAACTTTGTCTTCAGTACCAGTGAGCGATTATTCTGAAAAGAATAATTAAAAAAAGCTACTACAATCAATGCTTGAAATAGAATCTCGCTCTTGACCACTAGGATACGTATACAACTAATGCACCTATAGATTTTTTCCAAGTATCCGGCCGCGCTCTAATTATATAATATCGAATTAGCGGGTGTAATATAGCGATAATATCAATATGCGATTTTCGATATTACGATTGCAATCGCTAGTCGTTGATACGAAGGGTTTTTTATTTTATTATTACTGCAAGTTACTAATTAAAATTAACATAGTTATTTCAAGGAGTTTTAGTCAGGAATGACAACTGAATTCAGAAAATTTTAATAATTTTTTTATGAATTTAAAAATTCTTTCCCTTCGGGATTTCCTTTATATTGCTTAGTTATGATATGTTGAAAAATAAAAAGTATGCACGAAGAGATTTGATTGTCAATGTTTGCATACGTGGCAACAGCAGAACTGTTTGTCCTAAATCAGGACAAATTTAGAAATACTGTATTAGCGGGCAAAAAATTAGATCTAGATTGCTGCCAAATTCAAGTGCAATAGCGCTACCAGCAACAAGCGAGTCCGGTGTAAGATAAAAATAATGCCCTCCCCATGTATTTACTAGGTGAAGATTCTGTTACTTTAGTGGGGATTTGAGTCGAGTCGTGGCTACACTCTGGTCACGCGTTTCTTAATAGTGCAGTACTTCTATTTAAAAAATAAATCTCACTCATTCTAGTGCAGTTTCGATAACTTTCATTTTTGGCCAAGCAATGGACCACCCTTTGAGATGCGCTGAACTAGAATACCATAGGAAACTGCACGCTATAGCCTGAATAGTCGATAGTACAAATTTGACTACATTTTGTCAAATTCCGATGATGACTTTGATGCACTGTCCTAATAAAGAAGGGGAATTTAAGGTTCGTGAACGAAGGGAAGTTGAAATCAGTGCTGCATCCAGGAAGTGATCAATATTTCCAGTCCCAGTCACCCACCACTATTCCGGAGAATCCAAGCTTTAATCATCAGTAAAATTGCATTTGGCAATAAAAAAAAAAAAAAAAAAAAAACCACATTAATTTAATCATGGGGCTATAGCTCCTACCTGGGACCACCACTGCATACCACAATTATTAAAGAATATTTTACTGTGTTCTGGACCATCGAATTTTACTCGTATATGAAAGCAAATCAGAAGTATCAGCTCTTGGGTAAGATAACGATAGTAAATTCAGTGGTCAAGACATTCCCGCTTAACTTCATGCACAGAATCATAATTAAAACTTCCAAACTTGGGCATAATACAGTTTGTACTACTATATTAACAATATAAGCAAGTGTAAACCAAACTAACAGTTTGCAAACTTACCCGAAAACAAAACCCGAGATGCAAATCAACATTTTGGACCCTATGGTTAAGCAGTAAACTTCAATACGTCAGGCTGAACAGTCAAACATGATCACAATCCATTTTTCTAATCCGGATGGAAAACGCAACACAGTTTCGGCAATAACTGTCACCTCGGTCAGAAATCAAGCTGCTACCACTGCTTACACTGCACTGTCGCTTAGCAACCCACGACAACTCCAGATGTTTTCAAGTGTACGTTTACGACTGCAGTTGACCCGAAGTAGACGCTTATAATAAGGAACCAGTAGGCCAGGCTGTAGGCCAATCAAATGTTAGCGCATGTGCCAGGTGTATTCGTGAACTCCAGCGCGTGCCAGGCAGCAAGAATGCTGCCATTCTCACCATGGGATAATTATTAACAACAATACGTAGTGGCTCAGCTTTTCAGCAACAGTCGGGGGAAGCGGGTGCAGAGAAGCTGGCGCACGTGTGATGCACGAGCAAGAAGGTGGTCCCCGAAAGGGGGGGGGACAAAATAAAAGAAAAAGCGCGTGCCTTAGACCAGGTGCACAATAGCAAAGCGGACACAAAGATCTGCAGGCTATATTTTTTTTTTGTTGTAATAAGAAAAAGGCAATTTGACATAGTGGTAGTCCACCATCTGCGCTTACAACAGCAGGTTTTCGACTAAACTTTTCTTGCAGAACCTTCTACCTTTGTGAAGAAGTTCAGAAATAAGGAAGTTTCATATCCTTTTAAAAACATTTTTCTTTTTTTCAGCATGTGGTCAACTTCAGAAGCAAAATACAGAATAAGGTTACTCAAATTAAAGGTTATAACCGGCTACAGCTCAGAAATTTAAACACTTATACCCAAGGAGAGGCAGCAGAAAAATAGTACGGGACAAATAAGAGAACCGGAGCCGTTCTGACTGTCACGTGATTGCAATCATTATTTTTTCTCCACTTTTTTGTTCTTAACGGTCTGGTCGCCGTTTTCCATTTATTCATTAAACTAAATCTGTAATTGTCTTATTGCAGGTTTTCGCTGTTATTAATCATTCTGAGGTTCTCAGTACAACCTTTAGTTTTGGCTCCCTCTGATGGCGCGCCTTTTTTTGTGCCCATTGGTGAAATTCATTTCTGACATGAGGCAAATCACAACTGAACAAATATGTTGTCTGTTGGGAAAATAAACAAAACGGCACAGAAGTGTGGAGAACACGGTGTAACTAAATTTAAAAAAAGCAAAAGGTAATGTTCTCATGCGATCTGGATATCTGTACGGTTGACATTGCGGGCTTTACTGCAATGGTCCATTTAATTCCAAAAATCTTTTTAGACTCCTTTCCTTCACTAACTCAAGTGAAAGTGCTTGTCGCCCGTATTCCAAATTTAATTCATTCATCTCTTCTTGAAAATAACGTTCTCCGGTCCAAGGTTGAATGAGGTTCCACAACGCCTCTAGTTATTAATTTTTCAACTCTCGTCGGAGAAAGTTAAAGGTCTATCGCATATCGTTGAGTTTACTACATTAGTGGAAAAATCCAGATATTTTATCAGCTTGATGACCATGTTAAATACCAGGGGGATTACGTGGGCCGTCGTTTTTCAGGTCTGAGGTGAATGATCTGGCTGTTTAAGTTTCAGATTAATATTCAACGATGAATAAATTTTATGTTTTGCCTTAATAGCAAAGACTATTTGCCTCGCCCTCAGGTCACTGAATTGCAGTCAAGTAGGGAGTAACGTCTTTGATCCTGTCTTCATCAGAAGCAGACAGTTATTTCGCACTTTTATTCAAAGCAGTTTTAAATACTGCGAATTATTCATAAATACAACAGACTCCCGATTTTCCGGGATAGATGGTAAAAAAAAATATTCCTGGATAATCGATTTCCCGGTTAATCCAAAAATACAGTAAGTCCCCGACATATGTAAGAGATACGTTCCAGGACTTCTTACGCAAGTCGAGATTTGCATAACTCGGGAATTACTAATCAAATGCTACTATATCCCTGATATGCCAAAATTACGAAAACCACATAATATCCTCAGAAGAATGAAGAAAAATAGTTATATATTTTTAATTAGTTCAATTAAAAACTTTATCTGGGGACAGCGGTGAAGTAGCCGGAGTGGCACATAAGAAAAGAAAACAAAAAAAGCAAGAATAAACGGATGTTATTGTACTGTAAAAACTGGTATGTATTTCATAGCTTTGATTATTATTATAGTTGACCTTCATTGGTGTCGACCGCTTCTCGTATTCTGTCTTTCTCCTTTATTGTGTTCACCGTTGCCACTGACAAATCTGAATTCCGCGCGATCCTTGTTAATGTTTGGCCATTTTCATAGATCCTTATTGTTTTAATTTTCGGATCCAAATCGATCGCTTTCCTTTTCTTGATAGACTTACTAGTACCGCTATTCTCTTAGTCGGCACCATGATAATGGTCAAAATGAAATTTTCTGAAAAGAACTTCACAGGAGTAAGGCCAAAACTCATTATTATCATCCCACGCGAGCTCACATTTTACTAAAGCACATTTCTGGAGGTCACTGCCATAAAACAATAAAAACAATTTGCACTTTCCGGGTTACTGGGCTTTTCTGTTAGTGCAATTAATGATAAACGAGTAGTAAACTCGATCTTATTGTATTTGCGATAATACCGATAGCTGGAATTCTGAGTTGTTACATTATGGTAAAATGTGTGTCTCCTTCACTTGAAACCTTCAGTCATATAAAATAAATTATAAACAACGTAATGTAAGTCCGAAGCTACATAAGTCGGGGACTTGCTGTATCAAAAAATTGTTCTGCAACCTACGTAAAAAGTATGGCGATAGATAAAGAACTTACCACGCACTACTAGCGAGTCCAATACGATGCTTCCCTTTATTTTTTACAATGTCGCGTATGGTTTGGTCACCAACATTGTTCTTTATAGATTTAACGGTTGGACCGTTTTCAAACTTTTGAATAATTTCAAGTTTTTATTTAAATAAAAAACCCCCACAACTCTTGCGTTGGCCCATCATTTTCGTGATTTCTGAACAAAAAAAAAAAAAAAAAAAATTCCGACATGCATAACGAAACAAAATTTATCCTTTTGCGGTGCGATGGAACACAACAATCGACGGGACGCACTAAAACAAACTAAAATTTGGTCTCTCTTTTTTTTTTTTTTTTTTTTTTTTGAGCGGCGAATTCAAGATAATAGGCACACTAATCTTCTAATGACTACTTATAACGCCGCTTCTTGTCGCTTATTTACGACTTGCAAAACATCTATTTGTGCCTATTCTAGTTATGACTTGAATTTTTAGTCTATATTTTTTTCCCTTTAATTTGGAATCTTGAAGTGTCCCGGTTAATCCGATCCCGGTAAATCGAGAGTCTGCTGTACATGCCAAATGTGCAAGGAAGTTAAAACCTTAAGTAATTGCATTGATAAGTGTATCAAAGGGGAAAAAAAAAAAAAATTAAATGAATGCAAACGCTAGATGTAAAGTCGAAATTAATCATCATCAGCCATTTTCAATCCACTGAGGGATGAATGCCTCTCCAGCAACTTTCCAGTTCCTTCTGTTTTGTGCAATGGCTATCCATTTGTTACCCATAAACTCGTGAATTTCATCTGTCCATCTCCGTCGTTGTCTTCCAGGTTTTATTCTAGTTCCTCTTGGGGACCATTCAGTTATTTTCTTAGTCCATCTATCATCTTGTCTTCGCGCTTGTGTCCTACCCAAGACCATTTTAGTTCTTTAGTTTTGATAAGAATGTCCTTTACTTGAGTTTGCTGCCTAATCCATAAGGCAATCCTAATCCATGAGTGCCCAAGTTTCACTTCCATAAGTCATGGTGGGGAGTATATATTAGTTCATTATTTTAAGTTTCAGACAAAATGGGACATTGCTCCTCAGTATGTGATTTTATTTCCTGAATGCTATCCATCCAAAATTTATTCTTCTCTTGACTTCCAGCCATTTATCGTTATTACAGCCAATGACTTGTCCCAGATAGGTATATGACTCCACCTTTTCAATTACTGCTCCTTCAATCATTATATCCCTTTCTGTGGCATACTTGTTCATCATTAGTTTTGTTTTAGCCATATTCATCTTTAGTCCAAAATCCTTACTAACTCTGCATAACTGATTAAGATTTTCCTCTAATTCTTTGGGATCGTGGCTTATGACCACAATGCCATCTGCACATCGTAAATGGTTTAGGTACTCTCCATTCACATTGACTCCTTTCTGCGACCAGTCTAATTTTCTGAAAGCTTCCTCAAGGGCAGCAGTAAACAACTTCGGAGATATTGTGTCTCCTTGTCGAACTCCTTTCCCAATTTTAAATTTGCTACTGTCTTTGTCTAGTCTAATAAAGGAGGTAGCGTTCTCGTATATTTTCTTCAAAATCATAATATATGGGGTATCGATGCCTTGTCTTTCCAGTGCCCGAGAGTTTCAGTATCATTGCCTTATGCTGTGTGGAGTCAAATGCCTTTTCATAATCCACAAATTCCAGGCATAATGGTGTTTTATATTCATTTGCTTTCTCCATTAGCTATGACATTACGTGAAGGCGATCCATAATGGAGAATCCTGTCCTAAAGCCAGCTTGCTCTTTCGGTTGATCCTTATCAAGTATTCTTTCTAATCTGTTAGTAATGACCCTTGTGAACAACTTGTAGATGTGGGATAACAAGCTAATTTGTCTATAATTTCCAATTTCTGATTTATATCCTTTCTTATGCAGCAAAACTATGGATTGCATTAATCCACTCCTTAGGCATCACACCTTTTCTAATGCATTTTGTGAAGTCTTGCCAATTTTTGTGTCATGTCTCTTCCTCCCAAGTTTAACAACTCTACAGTAACTTCATCTTCCCCCGGAGCTTTCTGATTCTTCAACGCATGTTCTACCTCATCAGGAAGGATATCGGGTATGTTGCATGCGTTACTAATATGCGATCCATCTTCCCCACTGCTGGCATCATCCCCTCGATCCTTGTATAATTCCCTATAGTATTCTACCGATAGCTGGAATTATGCCTTCTTTGAATTATGCCTTCTCTGCTATTTATAAGTACGCCATCGCTATTCTTCAGTTTCAGTATCATTAGTCTTTCTGTATTACTGCTCATGGCTGCTGATTTAAATCCTTTGTTTTCCCATAATGCTTGTTCTACTTTTCTTGTTAAACCTTCTTATGTCCTCTCTGAGTCTCTTTCTAACGGCTTTGCATAACTTAGTATACTCAATTTTCTCCTTGTCAGTGTTTATCTTGCACTTCATTTGTAGTCTTCGGTTCATAACGACAAGCGTTTCTTGACTATTTTTTTATTCTTTGGATTTATTTTTACCTATAGGTTTCTTGGGCTTTATCACTTTCAGAAAGTTGTAATATTCCTCGTCGATATCTTGGTCCTGAGCAGTCTGCAGAAGCTCAAACTTGTTCTTAAGTTCCAGACATACTGCTTTTTCTCCTCTTTTGTTATCTCAAAGACCTTCGTATTATTTACTCGAGTCAGTTTTTTCCTTTCTTTTCTTACATTTATATCAAGTGTGCATCTTACCATTCTGTGATCACTTCCAACATTTACCTTGTTCAGGACGGTAACATCACGATATATCTTCTGTTAGTGAGGATGAAGTCGATTTCATTAGTTGTTAATCCATTTGGGCTCCATGTCCACTTTCTGTTCACCCTTTTCTTGAAAAAAGTGTTCATTACTGACAATCCTCGCTATTCTGCAAATTCCGCAAGTCTTTCATTTCTTTCACCAATTCCAAAATTTCCTATAGTTCCTCTTTCTGCACTGTTTCGTCTCTTTTCAACCTTAGCATCGAAGTCCCCCATAATGATAGTGTAGTGGGTTTTCTGCTCATCTAGAAGTCTCTCAATTTCGGTGTACATTTCTTCAATCTCTTCATCATCATGGCTCGATGTTGGTGCATAAATCATTATAACCTTTAGCTTGTACCTCTTAGAAATCCTGTGTAGTAGTCTTGACACCCTTGGTGATGTACTTTTGAATTCCAAAATGTTGTTTTTTATATCTTTATGGACCAGAAAGCCAACTCCACCTTCACTTCTTTCACTGTTTCCATTGGTACAGCAGATTTCCACTTGATAAACTTTTAAGTGATTCATTTCTTCTTCTTGTTTCAGCCACACCGATGATATTCCAATTCACATGTTCTAATTCCTTTTCCGGCTCTAATATCCTGCCTTCACCCATGAGCGATCTTACGTTGTAACAGGCCAAGTTCAGTTTCCGTGCATGGCAGCCTGGTCGTACCCAGAGATTCTTAGCACCCTCTGCTTCCACTCTGATCCTCTCTCTGCCGTAAGAGGGGGAGCGAAAGCCGCTGGGGACTGAGGGCCATTTGTTTCGTCGTGCTGTCATGTGCTGGAGGGTTTGGTCTTTTCCTTTTCGTCTTGAAGGGAACCACTCTACACGTTCGTTGCCACCTAGGTGACGCAATGGGGCTTACCATCGAGAAGGTGTGCATGATCGATTTTAGCGAGGCAAGCCAACCGGACTTCTCCTAAATCTTCTGAAATAGAAGATATTGGGTCCATCAGTGTTTTAGACCGAGTGTCTGATAACACACTGAATGCCTGTTCCCCTCCAAGTCGAAATTAATAAAGAAGAGGTAGCAACAGTACAACACTGATTTGTAAATTACAGCGACTGGCATTTCTTGATTCAAATTAATCCTCTTCGAGAGCAATGCAGGTGACAGAAATGACAGTTTGAGATTCAAATTAGAAACTTTTTACATTTCAAAAAGAATGTCATGGTTAAATGGATTAAGTTATCGTTATATCTTCGTGTTAAACAATAAAAATATGTAATGTGGATTGTAAGTTAACTACCTGCCGTATAGTTGTCAATTTTGCCAATCACATTCCATTTAAAATTAATCAGTTTTACTACAATCTCAATTTTATGTTTTTATTTTTATTTATTATTATTATTTTTTTTATGAAAACACCAAACACGAAGAGTATCAAAACCCATAGTACAGTACTTAGTACCATGCATTGGTTGAAGGAGATGGGGAGGAATGCTGGAAACTCTGCTCTGGAGACTAAACGTGGGTTTCACTACTTCAAGCTCCCAATAAGCAGAGTGGTGGTATTGCACCCGTTGATGAAAGTCATCTACCACCTAGTGTTAGTACATGTATACAGATCTGTCTAACAGTAAACGATGAAATTATAGTGTTAACCTTAAAACAAACCATTCATTACCGGTATGTAGTTAGGATAAAAGAAATGCAGACTTTATATATATTTTTTTAAAATAACACGTTTTTTAAACACTACATTTGGACGAAATACGTCAAGATCCATTTCACTAAAGGGACGCATATTCTGTAATAAAAATACAAATAGTTTTTCCTGGCCAGAACAGTTAAGAAACTTCTAGTGTCTTAGCCGGGCAGGGCAATTACAGTTCGTAGAAGATAAAAGGCGCTATCACTGTCCCAGTTAAATCTTTACAAAATATTAAGTCAAAAAGATGCCGCATTTCTGATAGTATGAGAGTCGTGAGAAGTTAAATTGATGACACCAACCAGCGTTAATTATGGGAGTCAATTTAATCCTTTTATATAACATGTTTTTTAAGAATTCTCTCCCTCTCTCTCTCTCTCTCTCATGTTCAATTATTGGAAGAACAGTCATCTGACAGATCTTGTTCAGTGAGTTATCATGGCGACCCAGAATTCACAATTATTATTATTATTTATTTATTTTTCATAGTTTCACTAATGAGAATGTTAAAGCTCGTATGATTATTAATTGTCATCCCGAAATCAGATGTATGCCTAACTCTTTTTATTATTTCAAAATTTAATTGAATGGATAGAGTTGAACAGGAAGAGAGGACATTTATCCCGGAATAATTAACATGTTCAATAAAGCTGCATAATAAAAATAAATAAATAAAACTGCTTATCCTTTACAGTTCGATAACTATTCCCTTCATGGGGCAAAGGAAGATTCAAAATTGCGTTATAAACTACATTATAAATTACGCATCGTGTTGTCGAACGCAGGTGTTCTTGCAACACTCCTAACGTTGGCGTTTGTGCGGTGACCAGCTGTTCCGAAAGAGAAATGCATCAGGAAATAACGCCTCTGGCGGCGACTGAGTGGGAGAACTACTCTTCAATGGATGAAATATTTTTCAAATGAGAATTGCACACAAGCCATCAGAGTTAATCATCTCAAAATTGTGCAGGAATCAAGTTTTAGGGCTGAATGACAGAGATCATCTGTCCCAAATTAAGAAAGTGTCTTTTTTTTTTAACTGCTAACAACGCATTGCTTGCTTGCTCGAATTTGTAGTGTAGTGGACTATTAATAAGTAAACTCTAAAATTCGGCGCCCTCGGGGGTTGAGAGGTACCAGATTTCAGATAGGTATACTTAGTAATTTAGCAGTTTTAGAGAAAATTTCATCTCAATGAATATTAAGCAATAGAATAGAATATAAGAAGCAATGACTATTAAGGTTGAACGCAAGGCGCGATTCTGCTCCTATGTACCAAGTTACCTAATATTCAAAACAAAATAAAACATTTATAAATAAGAAAAAAAGACAGCAACACACCTTTAGAAGTGGAAACGCACGATTCCCCGCCCAAGGAGATAAATACTTGAGTTTGAGTTTGATTTGGGTTTTATTGGCGCATTAGCAACTTAGGCTATAATGCGCCAAGACCAGGTCATGTATAAAAGAATAAACTTTCAGTGACCTAATTAATTAGGTCACTATGTCAAAAAATTTAGCAAATGTATAAAAGGTAAATCAACAAAATTTCACAATAAAATGTAAATTTTATATATAAGCGAAAACGTTTATTGATTTTAAAAAGCTAAAAACAGCAGACACGTGGTCATTGTCGGATAAAATCTGGCTGAGTGTATAAGGCTCAGCCAGATGACTAAAAGCGGTAAAATAAAAATCACGTTCAGGGGTAAAACGTGGACACACGGTTAAAATGTGATAAATAGTTAAAATGGTGCCACAGTTCTCGCACATAGGACAGTCATCTGCCCTCAGCAGAAAAGCATGTGTAAGATGACTGTGTCCTATGCGGAGGCGAGCTAAAACAACTTCCTCTCTGCGGTTCCTGCGCAGACTAGACTGCCAATGTCCGATTACAGGCTTTATCTGATAGAGCTTGTTTGTGACTTGCTCATGCCAAGATTGTTGCCATTGGGAATTAATCTTTTGGTGTATTATTTGCCTGTAGTCTGTATAGGGGACTAACAGGCAATACGTGTTTTGGGGTTCTGGTGATCTGGCCGCAGCATCAGCCAGTTCATTTCCCCTGATCCCAATGTGGCTTGGGATCCAGCAGAAACGGATATCGAGTGAACTCTCAAACAAAGAATGTAAAGTCTGCTGAACCCGGGTCAATATTGGATGAGGATTATATCTAATCCCCGATAAAGCCTGCAGTGTACTTGAAGAGTCAGTGTACACCATACATCTTTGATGCTTCCGGGTTTTAATGTGGTCCAAGGCTAGCTCTATAGCATACAACTCAGCTGTATATATGCTGCATTCGAGGGGAATCTTCCCAGATATAGTACAATCTGGAAAGACAGCAGCAGATCCTACAGACAACTCTGACTTCGAGCCATCAGTGAACACAGGCAAGAAATCAGAGTAATCGGATCGATGGGCAGCATAGAGTTGTTGGTAGACAGAGGACGGAGTTATGGCTTTACCCCAACTTTTTATGGAGAAGTCACATGATGGTAAGCGAGCATGCCAGGGTGGAAGTAGATGCCTTGGTGACTTTGCAACATTGTCTACCGTAATGTTGAGCTCTCTGAGCAGATCTTGGACACGGATGCCAAAGGATCGGTTAGCAGTCTGACGGGTTTTATAAAGCGTTTCCCATCGTGGCTCAAAAACACAAGCCCACGTTGGGTTGTCTGGCAGGGATTTTAGTTTGAAGGTATAGTTTAGCGACAATTGCTTTCGTCGGAGCAATAGTGGTGGTTCACCTGCTTCGACGTATAAACTCTGGACGGGAGATGTTCTGAATGCTCCAGTTGCAGTACGGATGGCTTGGTGGTGCAGTGGGTCTAGCCACCGTAGTACGCTATTTCTAGCCGATGCGTACACTTGGGACCCATAGTCTAATTTTGAACGAACAAGTGTACGATAAAGACGCAGTAAAGTGCATCGGTCTGCCCCCCATTTATTTGAGGAGATGGCACGAAGGAGATTCAATCCCCTCGTGCACCTTGTTCGCAGTTGACGGATATGTGGTAAAAATGTCAACTTCTTATCGAATGTGAGACCCAAGAATTTTGTCTCAGGTACTACTGGAATGATGTGTTGTCCAAGTTTGAGTTCTGGTTCAGGGTGAAGGTTCCGTTTGCGACAAAAATGTACGCAGACGGTCTTCTGTGGTGATAGCCTGAAACCATTAGCCATTGCCCAAGTTTTTACATGGTCAATGGCATGCTGCAATTGTCGTTCAATAACCCTCATGTTGCATGACTGACAGAAGATGGTAAAGTCATCAACAAAGAGGGCGCTGTTTACGGTTCGAGGAAGTTGTTCAGTAATAGAATTAACTTTGATAGCGAAAAGCGTAACACTTAACACTGACCCTTGGGGGACTCCTTCTTCTTGACAAAAAGATTGAGAATAAACAGAGCCGACACGAACTTGGAATGACCGGTTCAATAAGAAATTTTTAATGAAGAAGGCTAGATGGCCCCTCAGACCCAGATCATGGATATCCTTTAAGATTCCAAATCTCCAGGCCGTGTCATACGCTTTTTCGATATCAAAGAAAATTGACACCAGGTGTTCACGTTTAAGGAAAGCATCTCGGATAGATGTTTCCAGTCTTATAAGATGGTCAAGTGTTGACCTGTTCCTTCGGAAACCACATTGAACTTTGGAAAGGAGGTCATTCCCTTCTAAATACCACATGAGACGGGCATTCACCATCCTTTCCAGGATCTTGCACAAGCAGCTTGTCAAAGCAATGGGACGGTAATTACTCGGAGATTTTGGATCTTTTCCTGGTTTTGGAAACGCAAGCACGATTGCCTTATGCCAGGAGTCCGGAAACTCATCTTCAAGATAAACTCTGTTGTACAAACAGAGCAACTGATCCAGAGATTGAGACGAAAGATGTTTTATCATCTCATAATGGATGTCATCCGGCCCTACGGCACTCGCCTGGGATAGTGATAGTGCCGCTTTCATTTCCCATTCAGTGAAGGGTTGATTGTATGCTTCACAGTTCTTTGACGACAATTTCAAAGGTTGCCTTTCAACATTTTGTTTGAGGGCCAGAAACTCAGGGTGGTAAGATGTTTTGGCAGACACTTTAGCAAATACCTCCCCAAGAGTATTTGCAATTGCAGTTTGGTCTGCAATTGCAGATCCATTATACTCCAGAATCGAAAAAGGGTGGGATATATATTTCCCCTTCATTTTTCGGACTTTATCCCACACAAGCTTAGATGATGAAGCCTGATTGATAGAAGATGTGAATTTGATCCAAGATTCCTTCTGACTCTGACGTAACGTGCTTTCGCACGTGCACGTTTGAATGTTATTAAGTTATCTGCGGTGGGGTACCGGCGAAAAATACCCCACGCCTTGTTTTGAGACTTTCTTGCTGCAGTGCAATTGGAATTCCACCAGGGTTTTGGAAATGGTGGAAACCGAGACGAAGTCTTTGGTATTGCAATTGCCGCTGCTAGGACAACAGCGTCTGTAATGTACTTTACCGCGTCATTAATCGGTTCCTTGCTGACTGTGTTGATATCAAATAATGCTAGATTTTTGAAGGCATTCCAGTCAGCGTGACCGATCTTCCACCGTGGCACCCTGGACGGGTGGCATGGTCTCCCTTTACAAAGGGTGGATATCACGGGGAAGTGGTCACTGCCATAAATATTGTCTTCAACCTCCCATGTACACATGGGAAGGAGAGAGGGCGAGCATATAGAGAGATCGATCGCGGTAAATGTACGGGTAGGCATGTGGCAAAAGGTGTTAAGTCCAACATTTAGAAGGGCCAGGTCATTGTTTTCAAGCATGTGCTCTATAGTCCGACCCCTTCCATTAATGTCTACACTACCCCACAGAGTATTGTGTCCATTAAAATCCCCTAGTAACAGAAAAGGTGGCGGCAATTGTCTAATGAGATCATCAAGGTCTGCCTGGGGGATGTCATTCCCAGGTGGCAAATAGATGGAACAAACAGTTAAAAGAAACCCTACAGTAACTTGAACTGCTACAGCCTCTAAGTTGGTGGTAAGTGGTGTAGCTTGAAATGGGATGTGGTTACCCACAAGGATTGCGACGCCTCCGTGGGCAGGTCCATCCGCATCTCTGTCTTTTCGTATAACGAAAACGTTACGCAAGTATGGGTCCTCATTTGCCTTTAAATACGTCTCCTGTAAGCAAAAGCAAGTAGGCTCATGCTTACTCAGGAGCGCCTTGATGTCGTCACTATTTCGACGGAATCCACGACAATTCCATTGTAGAAATTTAAACTTTCCCATTATTTGGATTTGTTGGGTCCATCAGGTGGTTTCCGAAGGGCTGAGGGCTTCATTTTCTCAGTCCTGGCTTTATCTTTCTTTGGAAACACAGGTCTTTGGCCTGTGTCCATATCTTCTTCTGCAAAGATTTCCAGAACTGGGTCATCCGATACCTCCTTATCCTCGACATCCATTGTTTCTCGTATTGCAGGTGATCCTTCCGATGTTTGCACCTTTACTTTACCACTTGGTTTTGGTAGTGGTGGAGCATTAGGAGGTACGGAAATAGGAGTGGCAGCTGACTGTGTTTTTTGGGTGGGCTTTTGTGAATGCAATAAATAGCGTGCAATCGGAGTAAATGACTCTTTTGGTGGTATAGTCATCTCCGTTTGTGTACCGATGGTGCACTTTGCAGAAACCTTCTGGGCGTATGAAGGTTTCCCGCTATTTATTGGTTGAATGCGTTTTCTGGCCTCCTGATAGGATATGTTCAGTTCTGTTTTTATTTTTTGAATTTCTTTCTCGTCCTTCCACTTCTGGCATGCTCTAGAATAGGCAGGGTGCTCTCCTTGGCAATTTATACAAATTGGTTTGGAAGCTGAACACTCCTTGCTCTCGTGGTCTTTCGTACCACATCGAGCGCAGGCAGGATTACCACGACAAGCTGTTTGTGAATGGCCGTATTTCTGACATCTAAAACACCTCAGTGGGTTCGGAATGTAAAGCCGCACTGGGCAGTTTAAGTAGCCTGCCTTAATGGAACTTGGAGGCCGTGGGGTGTTAAATGTTATGATGAGAACTCGGGTAGGGACGAGATTCCCATCCTTCCGCATTGATATTCTCTTGACAGCCGTCACTCCTTGGTCTTTTAATTCAGAGCAGATCTCTTCTTCAGAAACGTGAAGAAGATCCCACTCTGAAATGACACCTCGTGAAGAGTTCAATGTTTTGTGGGGTGTTACGCTAATCGGTATTCCCCCTATGGATGTCGCGTTGAGGATTTTTTCTGCTTGCTTCGTGCTTGAAGCTTCGACTAAAAGATCGCCAGAACGCAGCCGTTTTACGGTTTTTGGTGATCCAGCCAACCCTTCTAATCCTTTCTGGATGAAGAAGGGTGACATCTTCCCAATTGACTGCTCTCCGATAGAATGGACAATGAGGAATAGCGGTGTTATAGATGGTGTTTTATCCTCAGTTCTGGCTCTTTTGGCATTGTTGGTGTCAGTATTATCGTCTCGGTTAGGTAGGGGCCTTGTTGGGGCCCCAGAAGAAGAATTTAAATTACTCATATGAGTAAAGAAAAAATGTCTGATGCCTAAGTACCTCACCCACCACGGAGCCCTACGAGGGGGCGCCCATCCGTGAACTAGCAGGTACTGCGTACACGAATGGGACGCCGAGTTCGCTTAGAACACCATACCCACGTTACCAATAAGTCTTTATCCCGTCCCAGGACCATAGGGAGGGAGACTTATTGGAACGCAGTTGACCCTAGCAGTATAATACCACCCGCCGATTGATCCCAGTCGAGCCGGTCCGGGACCACCCGTCTCGTCGAAGCAGGGGCCAAAGTGGTGTATTGAAGCTGGGCCCCTCAACCACCAGGATCCCCCTTTCCGCTTCCACGGGTCGCGGCGCACGGCTGCACACGCCGGATTCCAACGATGTAACCCTGGAACCAAGGTATGGGCGTTAGGTCCCAGTGATGCTAATCTGGAAACCCAGCAGCATCACTGGGAGGTCCCCTCACCACGTACAGGTGCCCACGTTGAGGGGAAGGAGATAAATACCCACATCCACCAAAGAATAAGCACCACTTTTATAATAAATATATAATTATTAGAATAAGACAACCAAGAACTCAAGCATTACCCCCTTCAAAAGGATATCAGCGTTTGTGAACTCAAAAAAGGATAGTATTTCATTCGTTGGCCAATATTCAGCAATATTGGTTCTATAGTAAATTTATTTTGGGTGCGAACGTATTACGGTCCATTATATTTGTTTTCCTCCTCTCTGATTTACGTTTTCTTCTGTCCTACTCTTCTTTTTGTTTGAATACTCAAAGACCACCAACTGGTTCCGTATGTTTTAATTTGCCCTACTCTAGTCTATTTGGTTTTGCAAATAACAATTTAATTTGTTATTTATAACAAATCTGTTTATTACGATTTAGTTCAATGTTAATTTGCATTTGGTCTGGACCTGTCGATTTGCTTGGTAGACGTTTAAATTTGCATTTTGCCTGTTATACATGCTTATTTAACTTATAGAAGGTGGGGTGGAAGCTGTGACATACTTTATAATTCCGAGTTCTATTCCTTATTTGCTTTCTGGTTTGGATCATATAGGAACATCGATATAAATTTTGCTGGATGGTGGTCAATGTCTGAAATACGATATTTTTTTTGGATTTCACAAGCGATAATGTCCTCTACTTTGAAGAATTCACGATTCCTATTCATCGAATTATTTATTATAAAAGTAGCGCTCATCCTTTGGTGGGTGCGGGCGTATGTGTCCTTGGAAGTGGATTGTGCATACCACTGCCGAAGATCTGCCTTTTCTTTTCCTTTTTATATGATTTCATTTTATTTTTAGATGGTTTGGTACATGGGTACAGAATTGTACCTTGCCAAGTTCAAACTTTAACTGCAACAGCGTTTTTCATATTTTGTTTATTTAAAAGTATTTGACATGGTATTCGATCAGAGAATACGTATGTATGGTAATATGCACCTCATAAAAGCAATTTTTTATGAGGTGCATATTTATAATTTATGATATTTTCTGATTTTTTTCTCTATGAAATTGCACGGAACAGATGTTATCATAATAAAGTTAAAATGAAACAGGTGAAATGGCTTTCGTCAACACCTGGCCCGCATGGCACCAACACCCCATACATGAGATTTAAGTGGATTATAAATTTTTCCCAATAGACAGAAACATTTTGCAGAGGTAACTGTTTTGTCTTTCTTAGGGGACATACGAGACACTAATTCTAATACACGCTCGTACATCGCTAAAAAGACAAGTTTATTCACTTCGTAATGCTAGAAAACAAATACTGTACATCCGGTGCAAAGCTTTCGCGGTTCAGTTGCCGAATTATAACACTAGTATTTAGCATTATTTTAACTTCTGTTAGCATTAGCATTAGTAGAGGCATATGATGCAAGAAAGCAAGCTTATTCAGCATCAGCCAAAAAAAAAAAAAAAAAACCCTCTCCCATTTCACCCCTCCGTTCGTTCGAAATACCTGTCCAGTTGAGCTTTAAATTTGTTTAGGCTATCAACTTCAACAACAAGTGATGGAAGTCGGTTCCACCAACCAACCACCCGCTGGCCAAAGGCAAATTTCCGCACATCTATCCGACATCCGTCCTTCCTCAATTTGAATTTATGCCCTCTGAGGTGATTATTCTGAGAAAGATGAAGAATCCCATTGGCATTGAGCATGCTCAAACCATTCAAAGCCTTATACACCTCTATCAGATCACCTCGCCGGTGCCTAGTCTCCAGACTCTGTAATTTGCAAAACTTAAGCCTTTCTTCGTAAGAGCAACCCTTTGTTCCATTTACTAATCTTGTTGCCCTTCTCTGTACCCGTTCCAGCAGCTATACATCCTTCTTGAAATGAGGCCTCCAGACCTGTATACAGTACTCAAGATGTGGCCTAACCATTGCCTTATACAAGGGAATGATCACCTCCTTATCCCTGCTAGAAAAATTCCTGTATATCATTGACAAGACACCATGAGCTACTCTTGCAGCTCGTCTGCACTGCTCAGAGAACTTCATATCTGCCTGCATAATTACCCCCAGGTTCTTTTCATTCTCCACCACTGTCAGTGTAGTACCGCAGAGTTGATACATTGCTCTGGGGTTACTGTTACCCATATGTAGTACTTTACATTTGTCAATGTTAAACTTCATTTGCCACCTCTCAGCCCATCTGTTCAACCTTTCCAGATCCTGTTGCAGCAGCATAGCGTCAGTAGTGTCCTTAACGACCCTGCCAACCTTTGTATCATCTGCAAACTTGGACATTAAACTTGATATCCCATCATCAATATCATTCATAAACACCGAAAACAACAATGGACCCAACACTGAACCTTGAGGAACTCCACTAATAACATTAGTCCACGTTGAGCAGTGTCCATTGATTACCACTCTCTGTCTTCTGCCACTCAACCATCCCCTTATCCATAGCAGCAATTTGCCTCCAATGCCACACTGCTCCAATTTGTGCAGCAGTCTTCCATGTGCAACAGTATCAAAAGCCTTTCTAAGATCCAAATATATAATATCAAAGTTATTCCCTGCATCCAGTTCTTTTGTGACTACATCATAGTATCCAATCAAATTGGTCAGGCAAGACCTGCCCTTAACAAAACCATGCTGCGTCATTTAGCAACTCACAAAGAAGAGCTTTCGAAAATCACGTGCATTTGTTTGTCAGGATTAAAGTAAGAGTAAGTCCGAAAACACTAGCCTTTAAGCAAAAAGTAATTAGAATAAACTACCTGGTCTTGTGGAAGTGGGAAGCCATGTGCTGCAATGAAATGGATCACAGAATTAAAGGATATAAATGGATTACAAGAACTTGGTAGTTTTATTTTAAAATTTTTAATGGCTGTTCTACACAACATCGGTATCTTGTATCATTTTTAATAATAATAATAATAATATACATCACTATTCTCTGTACAGATGTATATTATCAGTTTTACACTTGGATGTATTGTACTGTATCCTGACTCATATGTAATCATATGTATTTAACCAAATACAGAACACACATTGCTGATTAGTGGTTAAATGACAAGTCAGGATCAAAGGAAGTTTATCTGTCCGTGTTGCTTTGTAGAGCCTCCGTTTTCATCAAAAGGCTGTTTGGATTCAAACTTTTGAGCCTTGGTGTATCTCGACAGTAGATAGTAAGTGGTATAAGTAAGTTAACTGTACCCAATATGACCTAGATAAGCTTTAATTTTTGAAGCCCTTTACCAAATGCTGAATCCAAAACTAACATAAATATATTCTTATATAATGTAACTGGATAATTATTATTATCATATATATATATAATTTCATTTATTTTTTTTTTTTCCAGTTTTATTGCCCTACTACAGGTCTGGTAGTTAGGTTTCCTCCCCTTTCTTTTTTAATTTCTGTCAGGCCATATTAGAGACATCTGTTCTCAATATGGCCTACTGAATTTTTCTTTTTTTTAATGTTGTGAATATTTCAGAAAATAGGAGAACAAGAATCCACGACAGTAGTTTTTAACAAAATTACAATACTTAAATGCTAAATCCTTCTAAGTTTTTAATTTATAATCTCAAAACTTGCGCACAAGAATTAGTGCTTGGTAATAAGTGAAGATACTGATTACTAAGCATTATTCAAATTTCCAAATAGGTAAGTAAATAAAATAAGTGAACAGACTTATTTAAAAAACTTTCAATCGCAAAACGCTTTCAATTCAGAATTACTTAGGTACGTCATTTAAAGGCTTCCAACCTGAGCAAAGGAACAGCCCTTTATCGCCCTTAATTAAATTGAAGAAAGAGCACTTCGAGAACGGTTCAGAGAAGGGCAACCACATTGGTAAGGGATGCTAATCGATGTGCATATGAAAAACGGCTTAGAAACTGAGGACTGCAAAACTCCGCAGTTAGTCTTCTTATGAGGACACCGACGGGTGTAAAAAGTCCTAAAGGGAATCATAAGGGAAGTACATTTTCATTGGTATGAAAAACAAGAACTACGGTTGCAAATAGAAAATTCTGGGGAGTAACAAAGGGCTGGATCTCATGAAGTTTATTTTCGGGCAGCGTGTTATAGATCATTAGAATGAAGTGCTTGCCATAGTAGTCGAGGCGGATAGTTTGGTAATGTTTAAAATTGGACAGAAGCTTTTTGACGAAAAGGAAGGTATGAATGATAGAAAATTTTTCTTTTTTTGGCACATGCAAAAAAAAAAAAAAAGAAAGCCCACTTCCGCATCATTTAACTATAGAATTTATTTATACTAAATCGACGCATTTTTCATGGACCAATTTCAGCAAACCATCACAAATTCAATTGCATATACTCTGCAAACATGGAAGACCCTGGGTTCCGAAAACTCATCCTAGAGGCTTGTGGACCACTGGAATGGTGAAGTTGCATGGTTGGTAATGATCCGCTGACTTTTTTTTAGGACTTCTATACGCTACCATTTCTCCTTCGTTTTAGCTTTTCCCAACTTTTCCGAAGAGAAATTAGGAAACTGTTAAAAATTTTATCAAAGATACTAGGGTTTCCAAAAATGGCCTACATAAGCCATACTGGGTACAGATACCTTAATTTAAAGTTTTCATCAAAAATGTTACAAAACGATAAAAATATTTCAGTTGGTAACAAATAAAAACAAAATTATAATTGTGAAAGATAACAGTTAAATCAACCTGGGCCCGTCCCATAACCAAATGTAACAACACTCCCAATTAACAAACCATTTCACAAAATACAGCTAAAATGTAATCAACTCTAGCAATGCCAGGGTTTGACCTTGGCAGACTGCTTCCTTTTTCCGCTCTAAAAGTAATGAAACAGCATTACACGAAGTATAGAGAAAAGCAAACATTTCTTACCAAAAACTTACACTTGAACGTGGCCGAGTCACAGTTTACAGGCAACTTAAAGTAAATTAATCGAACTTTTTTACATGATGCGACGAAAACCAAGTTTCGCACCAAACATCGTGTTAGCTTGTACAGGTACTATTGCAGCGAACAGATCAAAACAGGTGCAACCAACTAACAAACGTCACACGAAGGCAGCATTCACGTCATAACTTCAAATGGACACTTGTTTCAATGTCACGAACATAGGTAGTTAGGGAAGTTTTGGAACAACTACGTAGAAATACCCACCCGCGACAAAAACTCGACAATAAAATCCCCGTATTCCCCGTAAAATACGGTACATACACTTCATGGAGACATAAGTCAGCAGGAAAGGATGCAACTGGATTAACAAGAAATACTACGGCTTAAGATTGAAAATTCTTCTCTGGTTGAGAGGTTACATACAAAAACAATTTTCAAAATACCACAGCTGGAATAAGCAATAAAATTAGTTTTCGTTGCTTGTTCCATCAAATCCATAAATGCTTCTGGATTATTTTAAGTTTTTAAAGGATTCGTCGCTAAAGGCATAATAAAAACACTATGAAGGGAAAGCAACTTTTCTTCTAGAATTATCATTTATTCCCATTAATAAATTACAACTGTTATTATCTTTATTGCGCTTTTTACCGCATATAGGAGATGGTGCGATGAAAATTTACATATTTCATAGCGTAAGAATTTCTCTTTTATGCAACAAGCTGTCTTTAGAACATAAGCAAATTTATAGACAAATTCCCCGATGTTTCCAGTTTCGTTCATTAATTCAATCTAATGAACATATGCACCCAGATGCAATCACGATCACAAAACAGCAGTAATGGTTTGTTAATGGGCAGTAGTCACGAGAGTAATCAAGGTTAGTTACCTCTTTCCCTATTATATTATTACAGACACGTGTACAGCATACGGATTAAGCGTTTACTTCAACGCTAAATTAACTAAGGAATGTACACCTGGGTAAAACTGAACTCCAGAGAGTTCTGTTCTTTTCTGTTAAAAACATCCGGAGTGTATGTACCCTTTGAACTGTATTTTCTGGTGAAAATGTCTCCTTGAACGGGTCTTTCCCTCAGACACCTTAACTGTCCTGTTAAGGCGTCTCCTCCTTATTCTGGTGGTATTCAGATTGCGAATCAGTCACAATATAATATCACCCCCCCTTCAGAAGACTGGAGTTGAAAGAGGAACTAATAATGTAGAAGTTCAGTCGGAAGTTGAGGACAAACCATGGTGCTACACCGAAACATCTGATGATGACTCAAACACATGTAAATGTGAAAAAGAAAAAATGGATACAGGTGGTTTACAGAGCCATCTACATTGATTCGTGACCATTCTCAACATCGATTGCCTCCGTGGTTGTAGAGATCTAACCAGGGATGTGCGAACTTTACGCTTGGCAAGTATTAAAAATTCTGATAATGAATCGTTTGTTTGCTTCACAAATAGTGAACAGCGGAAAAGGAGTATCGAAACTGAGATAGTCGAATTGCATAATTCATTGCTGCGCTGAGCTCCTTCAGTCAAAGTGATCCAAATTCTATTTGTCAAATTTTGACAGCTCAATTCTAAAACAGCGGAGAGACCATCAATATATCTTTTTAATGAATTCATACTTAATAGAGTCAAATTTAACAGAGTGCCACATTCAACATGCTAGGAAAAATATGTATAATGCTATTTTTCCACCTGGTCCGAAAAATCAACACGTATCCTAGCGTTTTTCTGAAAATGGAATGTGGAAAAACAGAGTTGAATCCTTTATTCTTATTAATGGCAAAATACATTAAAATAATAGTATTTATGGATTTCTAATTTCATTCTTTTAACAATTTGCTGATGATAGTTTTAAGGAGAGTACTTTAATTTCCTACAAAATTCTATTATCGTTATTTTTATTTATTTATAAAATACATTTCTTTAATAATGTCCATGATATTATACACTCACCATTAATATCCGGGCACCCATCCGTTGAGTGTTGGCCATCTCCTAAGGAAGCACCAAAACACCACGTGTCAGACAACTATAAATATGCTCGTAAGCCTTCGAGGAGACCGTAGTACAATTGTTTGTGTTTTTTTTTTTTTTTTTAGGAGCATTAGCAACTAAGGCCATATTGCTCCGGGAATATGCGGTGGTCATTCCCTTGTTCCGCATCCTCCGTATTTGGTGGTGACGGGCTCAAACCCCGGTCTAATCAAGAAGCGTGTGCTATGCACTGCTGCTCCTTCCCACCTGGCTACGGAGGCGCCCAGTACAATTGTGAATGCAATATGCTACGATCGACGGAATAAACAGACTCCCAGCGCCGAATGATAATAGGATACCACATAAGCAATCGGTCTCAACTTCAACGACAATTAAGATCCCTAGGTCAACGATTAGTGATGTGATCTGCAAATGGTAGCAGATAGTGCTGAAATCGTCACGAAACGACCCGGAAAACTTTTAAAGCTGAAGGAACCTAACAGAAGAGCCCTTCTAAGCATCGTCCTTTCGAAACTGAGGTAGACGTTGTCGCAGCACACAAGTTCTCACTGAGATGAGTGGGACACATATCAGCACCAGTACAATGCGCAGGACCTGCATAATATGGGTTACCACGGTCATGCAGCCGTCCACAAGCCACTAATCACCCCGACTAATGTCAGACGCTGGTGTAAGGCCCGCCGTTCTTAGACCATAAGGTAAACTGCAGCCATCATCAACCCACTGCAAGATGGAAGCCTCCTCAACGATTCACGCTGAGGGAAATGGACCATAATCTGCCAAGCTGGTCTAGTGCGGTTATTGTTGTTATTTGGTTTTTTTTTAGGAGCATTAGCAACTAAGGCCATATTGCTCCAGGAATATGCGGTGGTCATTCCCTTGACCTTTCCGCATCCTCTATATTTGGTGGTGACGGGCTCGAACCCCGGGCTAATCAAGAAGCGTGTGCTACGCACTGCTGCTCCTTCCCACCTGGCTACGGAGGCGCCCGTCTAGTGCGGGTTGGTAGATCGACCGTATAGCAGTCAGGGGCTTGAACCCCGGTCTACTCAAAGGGCGTGTGCTACTGCACTCCAGCTCCTGACCACTCGGCTACGGAGGCCGTTCTTGGACCATACAGCAATGAAAACCTGTGTTTTAGAGTATAGAGTTACGGTAAACAGTCTACCGGCCATGCCTGCGTGTGGTGGATGCCCGGAGAAAGTTACTAGCCAGACTGTATCGTCACGACAATGAAGTTATGCGGAGGTAGCGTGATGGTGTGGGTAGTTTTCCATGGTTTTGTCTAAGATCATTAGTTGTTTTGGACAAAAAAAAAAAAAAAAAAACTACAATATGCGTTACCTAAGTTGTGGCAGCACATCGAGGGGATCCCCATACCTTATCAACAGGACAACGCTCCATGTCATACTGCTCCGGTGTGACGGACTGGTTAGAGGACACACGAGTCGAACAGTTGGACTGGCTAGCCCAGAACCGTGACCTCAATCCTATAGAGAGAGCCTCTCTAATGAATTGTATCGTCAGGTGTGTGTGCGAGGAGAGACTGCTCTAAAAAACAGAGCTGTCACCGCTTTGAAGGCCGAATGGAGGAAAATATCGAAGGACATTAACGAAAAACGGGTGGGCAGTGTTCCACGGAGACTAAAGGCTGTCATAAAGGCTAAAGATTATCACGTTATTGTTTTCTCTGTAAATAAAGGTTATTTAGATATACAGGTGTCCAGATATTAATGATAGGGTAGTGTATATTCGCTTTACTCTCTAGCGAAAACGTAATTTATGTTAAATTGCTTCACAATAAATTTAATTTAATAATATTAGATTACAAGTTACGTCTCAAAGAATTGTTACTGATATTGAAAAATCACCTCATCTTGCCATTCTTGAAATGTGGCCTAATGAAGAAACAGTGGACTGTAAATTCCATTTATCATTTATGTAAAAACTTGCCATTATGAAAGTGTTTACACAAATGTAAGTTTAAGTATAAATTTAAGTTTAGTACATTGCAGAAAAATAGTCCCCATCCCCTCCATCAAATTTGGGCTGATATCTGTAATTCGTTGAACAGGGCCATAAATGCTTGTCGGTCTTATCCTAATATGGAACTTTGTTGAAATTTTTAAATTAAATCCGATAGTTATTTCAAAATCAACAGGGCGTTGCAATATGTTAAAAAAACAAAACATAAATTAAATACATAAATAAAGTAAAAATAAAATAAGACCTCACATCCTTAAATAAAAATCTTTAAAATAAAATATCAACATTCGGAATGGACCGCAGTGCACCAGAATGCCGTCCCAATTTGTCACACGCCGGGGTAATGTCATGATTATTAATAATGCATATCGAATTATACAATTTCTCACAAGTTGCTGTTTTCATTTCAACATAACTACACATTTTTAAAAAGGAAATTTAATCTCTAGACAGAGCTGTTTTGGCTCAATTTATCATTTTAAGAATGACAGTTAATCTTCTGGTTGAGCTGTAACCTACACTCCAGCGCAAGAAGAATTGGACTAATGCGTTCTACGCACTTAGGAGAGATCTAGAGTCAGTTCTTTTAAACTTCATCAAAATGATAAAGTAATCGCAAGTATGAAACGCCGTATCTTTTTATTCATCAACATCAGTACTGGCCAGATTTTGTGTAATAAAACCGACGTATATTTTTAGTATTAAAAAAAAAACAAAAAAGCCACGATTTCTCCGCACTCCATTTATTTTCATTTTTTAATTAATCACTACAAAAGTTATTTACACATTACTGGATATTAAAATCACAGTAGAAAACAATTTGAAAATGACAAGGTGACGCATCATTTGCAGTTCCACTGAAAACAAAATAGCAACAACACATGGAGTTGTAGTAATTTAAAGAGTTTATTTTTGATTTTTAGGAAAACAGATCCAAATCAGATTGATTAAAGATCTAGCATATGTTTGCGCACTTTAAAGTGAGCGACTGGAAGTATACCGATCCGAATAAATTAACTATTGAATTCATCGTCAATTGTAAATTCCTCTGACTTAGTGGTGATGCCAAATATAAACAGAAATCTCGTATACACACTCCATTTTACAGTGATAACGCAATTTTACGACGATAATAATAAAACTTAACGTATTTGAATTCTCACCAATCGGGTGGCCCGTAGTTCTGAATCACTGACTTACCGCATTCTTTGAGATTTTAAATGCGACATTCTTCCAATATTGCAGAGAAACAAAAGGACATGACTCAGTACTTCCTTATCTCACTAGATGGTGCCACTGAACATTCACGTTGTTTTCATTCTCTGTGGTAAACAATATAAAAATAAAAAGACAAAACACAACAGACAGAATTATTCAGACCAGATTGAACGGCGAAAACATGCAATGATAATTTGTATAAACCCATTAAAGCTTGGTTCTAGGCGAGTACGAAAGGTATGTCTCGGCGAGTTGGCCGATCCCACACTCGTAATATTAGTACGTGCACTGGCAAATGATGCAAGTTTATATAGCATCAACGAAAAAGAACACTGTTCACATCACCTGTCAATCCTCTCTAATAATCTGTCTAATATTTTTTAAAATTCATTCAAACATCTACTTCTAACTCAGGCAACTCTAGATGGAAGTCTGTTCCAATGATCAACTAATATGGCTAATAATAATAATAACTACCTGCTGGATGAAAGCAAACCATCCTCCAAGTTAACTTTACGACCCTGTGTGTGTGTGTGTGTGTGTGTGTGTGTGTGTGTGTGTGTGTGTGTGTGTGTGTGTGTGTGTGTGTGTGTGTGTGTGTGTTGTCTAAGAAAGAGTAAGAATTCCATCAGTATTTGGTTTACTCAATCCATTCAATTTGCAGAACTGAACTCTTTTTGGCAAGAGTACCTTTTTGTTATGCTTACTAATCTCGTTGCCATTCTCTGGACCCGATCCAAACAGATTCACATCCTTCCTAAAATGAAGCTTGTATGGAATTCTTGTATATCAGTGACAATGTCGGACTGTGCAATTAACTCTGTGTTTTTCGTTCGCCACCACCCAACTAATATATTATTCTGGAATTGCTACCGTATGCAATACATTGGATTTATCAATGTTAAACCTCAGTTGCAGCACATCTCAGCCCATCTACCAGATTTCTCTAGGTTTTTGATACAGTAGTATACTTTAATTTCTGTAATTAACCACGCTGACAGTCTTTCTATCATCTGCAAACTTAGACATTAAGGCATGCCTTCGTCAACAGATACTGAAAACGAAAAGGGACTCCGCACGGAACACAGAGGAATTCCACTAATACCATTAGCCCAAGAAGAGCAGCGCCCATTAATAACCATTTTGTCTTCTGCCACTCAACTATCGCTTTATCACAGTAGTCTTTCAAGTGGAACAGTATCAAAAACTTTACTTAAATCTAAGTATATGATGACAAAAATTATTTTTTGCATAAGGTTTTGTTACTACATCATAGTAGCTAATCAGATTAGTCAGACAAGATTTCCCCTTAACAAATCCCTGCTGTGATTGTCGTATCACTGCATTCCTGTCAAGGCGAATCTGCAGTACTTCTTTAATCACCAACTTCATTATTTTCAGTGGAACAGAAGTCAAGCTTACAGGTTAGTAATCACTCACCTTGCCTAATCTGCAGGGACGTCCCCTGAATACAAGGATGCGCTCATAATTGTGGCCAATGGTTTGCTTGCCTCTTCAGCTGTTTCTTTCAGTATAACTAGGTAGATTCCGTCAGCCTCTGGCACTTCATTCACTTTTAACTTCAATAATTTCTCTTCCACTTTCTTCTGCGTTATCACAAAATCATTTAGCTCCCAGTTATAACTCAGTGTATTCCCATCCCTAAAAAAAACACTTCACGCGTGAATGTAGATGCAAAGTATTTATTCAGTTTGTCAGCAACTTGAATCACGGTTTTCACCTGCTACCGAATACCAATTACCACAAAGTTATTTTACCTTGACCCAGAAAACAGTAGTAAAGCCTTAGAACGGCTCTAAAAATCTGTGCTGAATTTTAATAAGTTTCTACTATTATACCTATATGGAAAAAAAAAAAAAGTATTAGAGACTTCACAATTTTCAAACGCAAAATTAATAAGATTTCTTATAATCTTCAGTTAAGTACTTCTAACAACTGCCTTTATATAGCAAATAAAAATAAAAGAAATAAGACTTCTTTATAAAAAGAACTGATCCCTTAGAGGTGAGTTGTCTTTATAAACAAGTGTTTATTTTATTTATGATTGTTATCTGGATAACTGGAAGTCCCTAACGCTGTAACTTGCTAAGTAGGACAAATTCAACATAAATAAATATTACCAAAGCCCCTGGCAAAACTTTTCTGGAGTACGATTAATAATCTCTAAGCTAAATCAAGGATTTTCGGTTAGGAAAGAGAGTTGCAATAGTTAGTCATTGAGAGCAAACAAATTTTTAGCGGATCTCTTTAAATCTGCTCTGAAACTAGAAACCGGCTACACTACCACCACCAAAACTAAACCCGATTTCCTACACTCACTCATGCTTTAGCCATATCACAATATACACTTCTTCTTGCGTCAATCAAGAATTTATTACCAATATCTTTACCAGTACCGACAACTCTCCTCTAGTCATATGATAAGAATAACGCTCATAATGCGATTGTTTCTCAATATTTGAGGGAGACAGTTTCTTTAATACACCATTAAAGTTCATAGAATGGATAAAATACTGCATAACGAATTTACACAATCATATTAAGGAATACTTCTGACAAGAGCAATAGAATTTTAAGCAAATCGAGTCTTGAAGTCTAATGGAACCGGCCTTGAACAGATCACATCTGGCAAAGATTTGTCTCTAAGTATCCAATTTAGTGAATCGAATCATAGCTTCTTCATCATTTTCGAAATCGTCCGTGGGAAGTTAAAGACCGTCTGCTAAAGACATTTCAATGAAACCATGAAACAAAAAAAAAAAAAAAAAAATCAATTCTTAAGTCCATTCCCATTTCATTAAACAAGTTTTGTAAGTAAAAAATCTTCACTGTATTTGTGTTTGAAGAATACAAAGTCTCTTTGGGGCAGTTTGCAACTGACACGCAGACGAAAAAAACTATTCTGTAAAGTTTGGAAGACTAGCAAGCGTTCTCAATACATCTATCTCTTTTAAGAGTAGACGGGGGGGATTAAACATGTGGTGTCATTAGCTACGAACAAAAGTAGAAACTTACTTCAACTGGGAATTACATTAAGAAAGACGAGTAATATTAAAAGTCTAGGAAAACGGCAACAAACATCATTTGGACTTGACTCTACCTGCCAAATTGCGACCTACGCAGTGCTTCCTTGCACTGTCCCTTTTGTCCCCTTTCTCCTTCCCACTCTTTCGCCTGATGGAGACATCTCCATCTCACCTAAGGATACCTTTGCTATCGTCTTCAAGGCTCATCCTATCTCCTTATTTTCTCCCCCTAAACTATATCCTCATTTTCCTTCTTTCTCTCTCTCTCTCTCTCTCTCTCTCTCTTTTGGTCTCTGTCAGAGACCAGCCAGAGATTTTGGGACTGCCTGGCTACCTCCCAGAGGTTAGTGGTGAGCAATGTGGAATCCCATCAGGGGCCCCGCGGCGAAAAGCCAAATGACAACACAACCTAACACTACACTTCAAAAAACAACACGCTACTCACACTTCTGGCTTTCACAGAGTACTGTTTTACAGCACAGAGTATACGGCGCAGCTGTAGGAAACCACCGGAGGCGCCACCAACACAAACACTATGCATTAACTGATCCTTTTAGAAACGCAAAACACATGAGTGCGTTTTCTGAAAAGGCTTGTTCACAGACCGATTTGCATGTTATGTGGGATGAAAAGCTCGGAATAATTCATGGAGAAACCCTACTCTTCTGCCTGAGATCGACTAACTACAGCTGCGACCCTTAAAGGGGCTCTAAGGCTCACGACTGTAGTAATAATAGCTGAATTAATAACCTCAATGGTTATTAATTCCTACAGTTTCGAACTCAGACCTTTCCAAACAAGTAACAAGTGGAAAAACCGCTATACTGTTACGGAGGACCACAAAGAACTTTGAACTCTCGAGTCTAGACTAAGAACCAGATTTAAGTATGAGCAGTTTCATAAAGATGAGTTTCTTTCCAAACTTGTTAATGACCAGGTATTCATTAAGCTTTATAAGGCAACTGTTACGTCTACTGCTGATTGGCCTCGCAGATAACCTTCTCGTCAATACCTGAAAGAAGAACTAGAAGAAAAAAAAGAGAGAGAGACACAAAAAAAAAAAAAAAAACACCAGGCACTGCATTTCATAATGAAAATTGTGCTGTGTTTACCGACTAATCATTTGTGAAGAAAGAAAGAATACAACGGCTTATACTTCTTATTTAAAGCAGCGTTCTCAGTGATTGAATGCGTCTAGATCTTCTAGAGGCAATTAACTCGGAAGTCCCTCTGCGCCATTTAAGGAACAATAGTCTTCGGGCCTTCAAAGTGAAGAATTGACTACAGTACTGTTCACCTGTCAGTAAATAATGATGCATGGAACTGAATGTCGTGAACTAAACTTTCTTAGTGGGCAATGTTCACAAGAGAAGTGGAAGGCTAGCTGACTGAAGGATTGATTAGGAGTTTCTAAAAACAGGCGTGTCAAACCCAGAAGTGTGCAGGGCCACACAGACAGTTCACGGGGAGCTAGAGGGCCACACAAATGGTTCTCGGGTAGTATTAGTGTGAAAACAGCATATCAGCAACATTATTCAGCAAAATATATTATATACAGTATTTTGTTTTTTGGGAAAAAATACAACCTCATAACCATCAACATTTATGAAGATTTGTATAACGTGAATTTTATTTAACTTTTATATTAGTGTGCCTCCTTTAATTCACCATTTAGGTTACTTATATGCCGTAAAATGTGCTGTGAAAGTTAACAACACAATAAACGCTTGAGGGTGGGATGCGTCCTCTGGACCACCAGTTTCTTTATAAGCGGATGGCAGCCATGTCTACTGAGACGAAGTTCATATATTGCTTGAGAAACTGTTCTGTGAAAATGGTTGTAGCGTATGAAAAAACATGCTAACAGCCTAATCACTGAAGGAACGCGGATGGAAGGAGGAATTGAGATGACGTCATGGAAGAGCAGTGCAATAATGTGGATATTTTGAATTTACATAAAAAAGCTCTAACAAAGAAATACAGTATTCCTCAGGAGAAGCCAAACCACGTCTACCATTTGAACATCACACAGAAGACTGGTGCTTCTAGGATCGGATTTACATCCACTCTGTTATATGCAAAGCGTACATAGTTTGTGCAAATCTTTAAATTGTGCATAAATGTTACAGCAATGTAAAAATTTATTGATTTGTACTGTAGCGTGGAACTTATACTTTCACATAAAAATGAAGCAATAACTTCATTTTCATGTCCTCACACGAGGACATGAAAGTTGTACAGGTGGACCGTGATAATACACTTAGATTATATGACTCGAACAGAAAAAGGGATAACATTTGTACTCGTAATATGTTCCTTATCACTCACAAGAAGGTAGGAACAAATGGCGAAATGTCAGATCGATAATTATGTGCAACATTATGCCGTTAAAACACTGATTATGAGATGATACAAATGAACGGAACATTTCAAAATGAGGATGGAAAACCAATAACCCTTCGAAATATTTTGAATTTGAACAAATTTCGTGCAATACATATTGTTATATAATTTTATAAGAATTTTACCATAAAGTTTCGGGATGAAAATCAATACAAAATACGGAGGGTTCTACTTTAAGTACTTCTGCAGATGGTTTCTGTCTGCAACTTCCGATAATGGACATTGTGTTTATTGCCCGAACGATCTATCATACAGAACATGAACGGGTCTTAATTAATGAGAGGGGATAAAAAATAAATTCCCAGGTTGTTTAAAGAACCTTGGAACACTTAATGCTCAAGACTTTTAATCACCCGTATGAAGAATGCAATCCAAACTAGTTTACAAACTGCTTTCACATCATAAGTAAAACCATAATTCTTATCTCTACTACATAAATGTTAGCAATTACAATACGCGCTCTCCACGTACACATCGTAGGAAGAATTTTAACGGACTATTTCAGACATATTAATCAAATCTATTCCTGCACGAGTCCCTTTTGGTAAGCTGCCAACTGTTCACAAGGAACTGGTCGAAGAACAGTATTAAAAACAGTTAAGCTAAAAACTTACATAAAGATGGATAACTTCGCTGGGCGGTGTCCGCATGGAATTTCAGAACTATAAATGTGCCAACTGCATTAGGATATGGAAATGTTGGATTTATACACGTAGTATCCTTCCTGAATCTATAATCTCGTTTGTCAGCGTCTTTCACACTTTAATTCTCCTTTGCATTAGTGATATTAGTCGTTAGATAACGACTGTGTAGGTTGGTCTCCACTCACCACACCCATAATTCTGCAAGACAGTGCAGCTACTTGCGTGTATAAGTAAAGGAAAGGAATATGCTAACACGTTTCTTTAAAGAACGGGTTGCGGTGATTCCAGTTCAAAACTGCGTGTGCGTACACTGGAATCCCGGAACAAACAAATCCAACAAGAATATAAAATAACTTAATGCAAAACACCGACGTGATTTAGGTGTTGAAAGAAAAACACCCAGAGAAGCATTTTCAGAGCTCTTCCCGGTTCATGTACTGAGAATATATTAGAGGACTGTTTCACTTCTCGTTTATAGACAATCTTGGTGATTATTTAATCTGCTAGGACAAAATTTTCATAATGATTTATGAAAATTTAAAATTTAAAAATTTTCATAATGATTTATGAAAATGATTTAAAAGAGCATTGGAAAAGATTTTGCACTGTGATTCTGTGCTCTTTTGCTCTATCTCGCTTCCTATCATATTTTCGTTAATAGTTCACACTGAAGGAAGCAATGCCCTTTCAGTTCATCACTTACAAAATTGAAGACACGGAGTTTTCCTTTTTAAGAGCCGACTGCCAAATCTTTCTGCTGACAAATTATTTTGATAACGAAAAAGAATCATATACGTGTATCACAATAACATTTTGCAACCTCTAATGACTCAGCATTAGATTTCAATGGATGTTATTACAAAAAATTTCAAATAGTTCGATTCTTTATGACCACTATTATTTAATATAGCCTTACGATTTGGGAGTTAAAACACGCAACACACAGATAAATCAACAAATATTATAAAAACAGTGTAGAAAGGATGAAGAAATAATAACAGATGATACCAGGAGTGGCCACTTGAGAGGAAAACAACAAATTATGTGGAAGGGACAATGTGCACACGGACCTTGAATTGTTGTTTGGGGGGGGGGGGAGAGGTTACAACGTTCTTGCCTGGATAACCAAAGTCATTCAGACTAAGATTTATGGCCTTTACAAGTGATTATGCCCGGCTTAACAGGAGTGTGTCATCCAATAATTCAAGAGGTGCTGCTGTCCAGTAGATCCTACCTAAGATTAGGAGGTCCAAAAGGGAAAGAGAGAAAACTGCATAAAAAAATATGAAAATTGCACCGGAGCCAATGATGACGCTACTGCTGAACTATATACTGCACTCATTATCCATTCTGTGTAGTGATGTTTCAACTTGATCGCGATATTAAAAACAAATCTGAAATAAGCTGCAGATATAGAATAGAAAAAATAAAATATCACTGAAGAGAAAATAGTTTTTTGGGAAACCACTATGTTAAAAGAGAACCAAAAGTTGGCAAATTAAATCTTCACTCCAGCGATATTGTTGAGAAACAGTTTATTTTTAGTAATAAATTACAAAATCTAATTTATCCCAGCGAACGGACGTTTCGCAGACTATTTTTAGCATTTGTATTAGTAGTGCAAAATGATGCAAGAAAACAAGCATCAGCCAAAAAAAATAAATAATCTCATTTCACCTATCCACCACTCCAATTTTTGTCTAGTTCTTCCTTGAATTTATTCAAACTATCCACTAGCGCAGGGGTCCCCAACCTACGGCCCGCGGGCCGGATCCGGCTCGCCAGATGATTTCATCCGGCCCGAAAGACTATTTCATCCGCCTCGTGAAATTTATTCTATAGAAACCTTTTTTGGTTGCTACATATCGTATATAAGGATATTTTTAATCAAAATATAATGTAAATGCGTCCAAATATAATTTTGTAACATTGTTGCAACTCTGTGCGCTTCCACTTGGCAGCAGTGTTTCTTGCGATGTCGGAAATCCCAACAGTGCGAGTGCCCAAGGCTATAATTATGTTTATAGCCTGGAGTATTTCCGGCGAACACGAGTTGTCAAAAAGTGAAATAGTAAAGTTAAAATAAGCGCCTGTTAAAACAATTGCTAAACACTAATCAAGTAAGTATTAGTGAAAGAATTGTATGCAATGCGTTCTTTGCAGTTTGCAATGTAAAGACGAGTACGCGTATTAATCTTTCTCCTGGTCAGCTATTCTCATTCAGACCGTAGTCGTCGGGCCGCTGCACCGATTATCACGCGCAACAATTTATTAGCGCTATTTGTATAAATGCGTATTATTTTTAATTTTATTTAATTTTGAATTTTTAATTTTAGCCAATCAAGATGTTAAGGAAAAGAAAAATTGATTCCGAATGTCGTGTCTTCAATGAACTTTGGTCGATTAATTATTTTTTTTTATAAGGGACAATAACCGATGTACCTGCCTTATATGTAAGGAAGCAGTTTCTGTGTTCAAAGAATATAATTTGAAACGGCATTATACGACAAAACATGCCTCAACTTACGATAAACTTCAAGGAGAGTTGCGAAACAAGAAATTACAAGATTTCAAGAGGCAACAACAACAGATGATATGTTTCACTAATCAGAATTTAAATTTAATTAGAGCTAGATTGCGAGCATCTCAAATCATTGCTGAAGAAGGGAGGGCTTTTACTGATGGCGAGTTTGTGAAAAGAGTGTGCCTATCAATTGCAGAAGAAATGTGCCCTGATCAAGTTAAGCATTTGCTGCCAGAAGTTTATCAGCGTCAACTTTAGCGAGAAGAATCGAAGACTTGTCTGCTAATGTTAAAGATCAGCTGAAACAAAAAGTTACAGATTTTATAAATTTTTCGATTGCAATTGATGAAAGTTAAGATATTACCAACACAGCACAGTTACTCATTTACACACGCTGTTTAAATCAAAATTTTGAAGTCACAGAAGAACTGGCTGCACTTGAAAGCTTGAAGAATAGAACCTCTGGTGAAAACATTTTATAGCGTATTAAAAGTGTTTGAAGACCTGCAGCTTGATTGGGAATTGTTGACAGCAATTACGACCGATGGTGATAAGAATATGGTTGGAAAAAATATTGGTTTCGTCGGCCATGTTAATAAATATTTTGATTCCAAAAACATCGAAAGACCTATGCAATTTCATTGTGTTATTCACCAGCAATCGTTGTGCGGTATATTTTTGTCTTCGAACTCAATCATGTCGACTATAATTAGCATTGGGAATTTTATACGCAAAAATGGCCTGAACCATCGTCAGTTTAAAATTTTCTTGGAGGAAATCGAAAGCGAATATGGTGAGGTGATTTATTGTATCATACGGAGGTGCGATGGTTGAGTCGCGGTAATGTGTTAAAAAGATTTTTTCAACTCAGAACCGAAATAGACATATTCATGAACGAAAAATTAAAACCAGTCCCAGAATTAACAGACTCTAAATGGTTAGGGGAACTTGCATTTTTAACAGATATTTGTGAACATTTGAATACATTGAATAAAAAAACTTCAAAGTCGCGATCTACTTGTAAATGACTTGTTCTACAATATTAAAGCATTACAGACAAAATTAGAATTATTTAAAAATCAAATTGAACAAAATTTTTCCCATTTTTTGTGTTGTGAAAGTTTATATAATAATATGCCCAATTGTGATTTTTCTACAGACAATTTTGTCCGAAATCTTGAATTATTGATAGAAGCATTTATTGATCGATTTGTTGATTTCGAAAACAATAGAAAATTATTTACATTATTTCAGAATCCATCTGATGTAAATGTTTCACAAATAGATAAAGATCTACAATTAGAAATCATAGATCTTCAAAGTAACAATAACCTGAAAACATTATTGAAAAATGAAACATTAATTACTTTTATAAAACTTTGACAGAAAATGAATTTCCAGAATTAAAAAAATTAGCGAGAAGAATAATTTCTATTTTTGGTAGCACTTACCTATGTGAACAAACATATTCAAAAATGAAATACACGTATATAAAATCCAAACATCGATCAAGAATGACAGATGAACATTTGCAAAACTTTTTAAGATTGGGAACTTCTACTATTAAACCTAACATTTCAATTATTGCTAAATCAAAACAACTACAAACATCTCATTGATTTGCTATTTCTGTGATATCAAATATGATTATAATAATAAAAATTGTGATTTTTAATATGACTGTCTTTATTTACAATAAATATCCCTTGTTTATAATTTTTTATAGTTTTTCTATCATCTTGTACACCCCGTTTGACCTGGTGAAGTCGCTAAAATTGCGTTTTTTGGTTTAGTGTTTTTACTCGTCAAAATTAATTATGAATTTTCTGTGTGGCCCTCCAGCACTAGCGCAACAACGAATGGAAGCTTGTTCCAGCAATCAATCACCCATTTGGTAAAGGTAAACTTTCACCCATCTGTTCCGCAACCATCCTTCCTCAATTTGAATGTGCCTCCCTCATTACGCGTAGTCTGAGCAAGAAGAATCCCATCGGCAAGCCATTTGTTCGAGCCATTGAAAGCTTTAAACGCATCAATCAAATTAACTCGCTGGTGCCTAGTCACTAGATGCTGCAATTTGCAGAACTGAAGCCTTTCTAGGTAACAGCACCTTTGTTTCCTTCAGAAATCTCGGTGCCCTTCTCTGTACAGCTCTACATCCTTCCTAAAATTAGGCCTCCAGACCTGTAAGCAGTACTCAAGGTGGGGCCTGACTATTGCCTTATACCAGCAGTTCTCAAAGTGTAGTCCGCGTACCCCTGGGGGCTCCGAGAGTTCAAAACTATTTTCATAATAATACTAAGACGTTATACTAAGACTAAGACTTTCCTGAGACCAAAAAGTTTTAGAACCGCTGCCTTATACAATGGGATAATCATCTCCTTATCCCCGCTAGCAAAATTCCAAAATTCAATGGCAAAACCCCATGAGTTGTCCTGGAAGCCTGTTTGCACAGTTCCCAGAACTTCATATATGACTGCACAATTACCTCAGGTCCTTTTCATTTTCCACTACCCTAAGTGTAGTACTACACAGTTGATACTTTACTCTGGGATTACTGCTAACCATATGCAGTACCATGCATTTGTCAATGTTAAACTTCAACTGCCATTTCGCAGCTCATCTGCCTAATTTTTCTAGATCTTGTTGCAGCAGCAGCATACTTTCATTACTGTCATTAACCACCCTGCTAACCTTTGTATCAACTGAAAACTTGGACATTAAGCCTGATATACCCTCATCAATACCATTAATAAATACAGAAAGCAACAATGGGGCCCCAGCACAGAACCCTGTGGGACTCCACTAATAACATTAGTCCGTGAAGAGCAGTGTCAACTGATAATCACTGTATTTCCACTAAACCATTCCTTTTTCTATAGCGGTAACTTTCCCTTAATGCCACGCTTCTCCAATTTGTACAACGGTCTTTTATGTGTAACATTATCAAAAGTTTTTCCTGAAAACCAAGTATATGATATCAAAATTATTTTTTGCATCCAGTTCCTTTTTCACTGCATCATAATATCCAATGTAATTGGTCAGATAAGATCTCCCTTTAAACAAGCCCATGCTGTGAATGAAGTATAACTGTACTCCTGTCTAGTTACTGATTATAGAAGTTATGTCCTGCATTACTTCTTTAACCAGTGACTCCATTATTTATCCTGGAACAGAAGTTAAGCTGACAGATCTGTAATTACTCGTGCTACCTTTTGATCCCTTTTGTGAATTCGGGATACATTTGTACATCTCCAGTCCACAGCTACATACCCTTTTCAGTTCTTCTTCAGTGTAGCTGGTGCCGTCTTCTGTGTGAACGAGCTAACAAACCAAAACCAACTCGTTTATTAAGTCACTTTGGGCGTTAGTAATTTCCATTATGTGTCTCCACAGAAGGCAGCGTTACTTTCCACCATCAAAAGATTTACTGCTTAATAGACTATTCAAGAATTTCATCTGAAGCAGTAGTTCTATTCGCAGGGGGGAGGGAGGTGAATAAGTTTGAGAGTATTTCAGTTTTCGTTATGTATATAAATTTTCAATCTTCAAGTATCCAAAAGGGAAAATTAGTGCCTTCACAAGCGACAAAGTCAAACTTTTTGTGACATTCAAATCTGGCGGATAAGGCGAGCTATTTACTAAGGCTTTCTCACCAGGTTCAGGAAAGACCATAAAGTAAATAAACCGAGGGGGTCATGGCGATGGTTCAAAGTACACGTGTCTTGAGTGACCAGGGTTCAAGTTCGCGACTGCTAAATATGGTGCTGTTTCTTGTATTCTTTCTATCTTATGAATTCCTCTGACCATGTTGTCGTCCTGGAGTATAAACAGAAAATTTATTTTATTTATAATTACAAAAAGCTTTCAGTGAATTTTCTCGTACCAACTTTTGATACGTATTAAATGATATACTGTTAATTTTCAAACCTGCAAAAGTATTAATACCAAGAAACAGAGAATATACGTTAATTAACCGAAATTTGTGCCTCACGATAAAGGTCGACCTAGGAAGACGAGATTCGTCCAACAAAATATTTATTTAAACGTTCCAATGCAGCCCAGATTGACAGTTCATTATTTTCACACTAATCTCATTTTTAGACTCTTGCCAAATAGAAATTTAGCTAACATGCAGTTAATCTTTCTAATTCTTTTAAATTCTTAGCAGTCAGTCAGTTTCGGCTATTGAAATCCATCTCCCTCTCCGCTTTTATCTGTTTTTGGCAGCCTAAGAAAACGACTTGCGTCCAACTTCTAATAAGAAAAATCTGTCAGTAAAATCAGGTTTTGTTGTCGAGTTTTTCATATTTGGCATCTGAACAAGGATGCCATTAGCTGAGTGATCAAGCGGAAGTGTTTGGAAGTACGCGCATTTGAGTAACTATGGTTCAAATGCACGTGACTTCTAAATATAGTGACGTTCTTATTCTCTTTATCTTCTGAATCCCTGATATTTATGTGGCTGTCCCGGAGTATATATAAAACCAGTATTTTTTATTATTCTAACAAAATGGGTTTTATAAAGGCGATGAAAAGAGAAAAAACAGAACGAAGGATTCTCCTTTAGGAGAATTCAAATTGAGAAGCAATTTTTCAATGAAGATGAAAATTCTTCCTGGAGATGAAAATACTTCCATTTACAAAACAGAAGAGGAACTCGCGCAGTTGCAACACTGTGTTAACAGTGCTTCCAGACAAAATATATACGATGTGTACGAAAACGTGGACAATAATTTTAACGCTTATATGGCGGATTCATATATCTAAAAGGGATTAAAAAATAAATAAATAACAACCAAGCCGTCTTGGAGGAAACGTACGTTTTATGTAATGATAAAATGTTCTTTGAAACTCAGTCATTTGGAACTATGTCAGCCAGCAGCTGCAAGAAATCAGTGGACAGCGAAAAGGCAACATGGTTGAAATTTTGGTAGATGTTACCAAATAAGGACCCTTCGATACAAGGGGAGAAAACCCAACGAGTCATATTTATGATCAGCTGCTTCCATTTTATAAATCGTTTGCCATGATAGTTAAACTAAACAACCCTTTGTTTAAAATCAATGATTGCATCGCTGTGTTGTCGTGGTGCATGTTGTAAAGGTCGGTTCATCTTTACATCACAATGACAAAGCGGAAGTGAACGAAGAGACCACGCTATGACGGGCTAAGTGATCTAAGAAATGCGACATCCTAAGCTTATTTCAGATTTGTTGGTTCAACAAAGTACCAATCACTATCTTCATTAATACAAATCTGAAATAAGCTTAGGATTTGGAGTGAAATAACTGCAGTGAAATGTTGAAGATTTCACTGCAGTTATTTCACCACTCCATTTTTGTCTCAAAGCATTCTTCAGGTAATTTCGAGCCAAAAGTAAAGTTAAATTATACTATTTTTTTTTAAAATTTACTTACAGGATTGTGAAATCACGGTGTGTTTTAAGTTCCACATCGGTAAGAAGAAGTCTTAATATTCGCGGTAATAACGGATGAAACATTCACTCTGAAGGAGTTTCCAATGATGGTGTATTTAGAGATGTCTCTTGCCTGACATTTCGCCCAATATACGCCGTGTCGAGTTCCCAAGTACGAAGAAAAGACCATAATTGAAAAGGTGACAAATCCAGAAAATGTACAGAATTCCGGCATAGCTAGAAAACTTTGGGGGATTCATTCGTGAAACATTTATTGGCATCAAATTAAAATAAGCATAATTAGAATGCTATTAAAAAAAAAACCCATCCAATTGCTTTTAGTCAAATTATATAACCATTAAAATCAACAAAATTCTTATTTTTATAAGCAAATATCCAGGTCCGAACTAGCGATCTTAAAGTAGATGACGTAAGAATCTCCTACATCCAGGAATCGACCAGGATTTAAAGATGGTCAGGAAGGAAAGCACGCAAATGGATGCTATCTTATTCCTGAGAGCATATGCTTGCATAAATTAAATCAACGTGTACCCCAAGAAAATTAAAGGTCATCTTCTATTGAAAAATAAACTAGGCAGTTGCCTACGCTTTCAAAATGGGCCTTGTGGACAAAGTAGTAAGGAATCATTTGAATAGAGTTTATAAATCAAGGGCGGATCCACCATTCGTGTTTTATTATTATTTTTTTTGTGGGTGGTAGGTAAAACAGCATGGGAAACGGTTCAGTTTCCAGATAACGCAGAAGCAGAACATGCAATAACATGCTTTTAGAATAATCTTGGGGTATGGGGGACAATTTTTCTGAATAATCCCACACAGACCCACCCTTGCTAAAAATCCGACTTCTCCAACTAAAGTTTTGGTTTCACTAAGCAACGGAGTACTGTATAATCTGGCCCCAGACACGTTCAGGATTTTTTTTTTTTAATCGACTTCTCCGCGATAAAAGACACTTACTTAAGCCAGGACAGGATTTTCACTCGAGCAAACCACTCCCCTTATCTTTTCTTTCTTTCACGTCGCTGACTATCTTCTGGCGCATGATATACGACACTTAGACAAGGCCCTAATGTCAAAGAAGAAGATTTCCGCCCCACTCGTAATACACCTACACGTGACCCTAATTTTCTTGTAGCGTGCACATTTAACAGAGCGCGTGACACTGGGTATCGAAACTTTAAGTTCGATTTTTTTTCTCTTCTCAATTTCGATTGTATAATTAAGCGACTTGCTGGCCCGTCATATTTAACGAGGTCACATTTCTTAAGAGTCAAATAAAATTAGTCCTTTTTTTTTTTTTTTTTTTAATATATATATGGGACAACGAAAGACTCGTAAGTGTACTTGCTGACATTACGTGCCAAGTAAAATTTTAGGGGGAAAAATAAATAATAAAAAAAAATATAATAAAAAATAAATGATGTTCGCAGCTGCTTCATTGGCATGGGAGGGGACCATATGGTAGTTTAAAAAACGGGGTGGGAGGGGGTAAAACTGATGATGGCACGTTAAAAGAAAATTTGGAAGAATATGAGGCCATATGGAGCTGATGGTGACGTTTCTTTGGTGTTAGATAACAGACAAAAAAAAAAAAAAACGAAAATAGAAAGAAAAAAAAAAAAGATCATCTTTCAATTTCAAAGGTGATCAATCACAATTCTGAACTTATGACACGAATAAAATGTAATACCTGTAATTAGCTACTGTTTACCATTGTTCGGATATCCTTTTTCCATCAAGGTCTGTCCGGGCGTACCACGCATTAAAATTAGCATATGAAAGGCGAAAGACTTAATTTTAGTAACAAAGCAAGTATTCCAAATGTGATTGCTTTGTAAAATACAAAGAGAAAAATAAAAACCATTGAAAATAATTTGTTTTTCAAGTAGTCTGGTATATTGGCTTAGGTTCGCATACGTAGTTTTTAACAACCGTTAAGTTTGCAGGTTTGATACGTGACATTTACTGACAGTTTGGCACGTATTAATGCATATCGGTCACACACACTTATTTTCTGCATGCGGATCGACAAATGCCTTGTGACAGAATTTAGCGCTTTCCCCTATCAGTCTGAATTCATCTTGCTGAAAGAGAGAAAATCTTGTACATATTTGAAAACAAAAGAAACGAAACAAAAGAAATTGCTTAAAAAAAAAACGAAAGTAGGAAGGAAAGCAATAGCGTGGTCAGATGCAGGAGATTCGAATATTTTATTGCTATCCTCGCTTAAATGCCCGTATTGCTCCATTCACAGTGTAATGAGCTTGAAGTTCACGAGAGGGCAAACATGAACTACTGATGCCCATCTCCCCAACACACTTCTTTGAATTCGCCCTTATCTCAGAACCGGGCGATTTGGTGGAATACGTTTCCTTTTAATCTATGAAAATTTATTGCGCTTTTATATTATTATTATAAACAGTCTCGATTAACCGGGTTCGGCTAATCGATGGAAGTTCGGATAAAGTAATACTCGGTTAATACAGAATGCCACTTTTGCTCTTTCTTTTTAACACGTTAAAGATAGTACCGTTTTTACAGTACTTAATCGTAAATAAGTTACCTGCTATTTGAATCTCAGGTTGTGACCAGCCACGAACTTCCACAGGTAGAGTACAAGGGAGACATCTGCTCTCCCCCTGGGAATCTGGGGAAAAATAAAACACACTGACATAGTACAACACGCTAAATTTCTATAACACGTTTCTGTAGATTGAGTAATATTGCGCAGATAATTTATTTTTTTTTTATATTGGATAGATGTTTGTTTTCCATAACCTGAGTGTACATTTATTTACAATTAAGTACTGTACTGTAAAAAAAAAAAAAAAACGGCACTATCTTTTTAAACTAGTCACCCTTTGACCTATAAATAATCTACTCGGTAAAGAATTTCTTTTTATCGCTGCAAACATATTGCGGGTTGCAACAGTTCGCTTAAAAATCGGCAAAATTCCCAGACCACATCCTGATCCGCAACATTCCTCTCCTTCTACCCGAGATACACGATTGCATCAGGATCAATCACAGCATGAAGTCCCCCCCCCGACTACTCGCCTTTCATTTCTCTAGATGCTCGCAATTCCTAGAAGCGCTGACGGGAAGGTCATGCTTTGCCACTTCCAAGGCTGTGACCTACCAAATGCTACAGCCGAGAGGCTAAACTTGTGGTTTGCACGTGATGAACTAAGCACGAGCCTAAATGCAGTATTCTAGGAACAAAGAAAACGCACCAAAAACGCATCGACACTTACATTGCTCATTTGTCACTTTCTGTATTTTCTTAGCCAGAACATGTAATAACATTCAAGGTGTAATGGTAATAATCTATTCAAGGAAGCAACATATTAATAATACAAAACGTAACGATTTCCATGACCATATTTTTTCCACCTCTTATTATGACAGAAAAAGAAACGAAAAATAACCAAGCCACAACACCAAATATATAAAAGAAAAACATTAGAGCACAGTGACGAATACAGGACGAAACAATTCCCACCCCCTCCCAGAGCTACAGTAAATTGGAACAAATGCAGTAACAGAGTTTAATTTGCTGTATGATAACCATTTGTGTTGTATCCATATTATATATATGAACTGGTTAGAATTTCGAGCTTAATTTTCAGTTACATAAATTATCATCGCTACATCAGTAAGAATTCAAGACTAGGAGCCATAAATTCCAATTACATGGACTGAGGTTTAGATTAGATTGCAGGAAATTTTCTTTTAGCCAGCGAGTCGTTGATTGCTGGAACAAGTTGCCCTCGCAGGTAGTTGAGGCTGACAGTTTGAAGAAATTCAAAAGTCAAGTGGATAGTTACCTGTGTGAGGAGAGAAGCATATAATTTGCATTTTTCTTTTCTTCTTTCTTTTTTTTTTTTTTTTTTTTTTTTGTCAGGGCAGCAAAAGCCTGTGGCTTCCTTGCATTATATGGCGAATACTATTATTAATAGTAGAAATATATCACCATTCTTATATCGTCGTCGTCCTCCTCCTCCTTCCCTAAAAGCGCCGTGATCCTCCACTCTCAATAAGTCATTTTGCATTGAGATGCTCATTTCCATATTCGATGTAGTTTAAACAGAAAGAGGTTCGATTTAATCACTTACGAAGAAAAGATTTTTTCGAAATCCATGTGTTTATGAAAAGCAGTTCTTGAAGCGAAATCGGGATGGATTATATCCATAGATATAACGAGAGGGTGTGTTCGAAAAACGCACAACTGGGATAACAGCACACATGACATCGGTCAAGAACGCTCATACACTACAAAAAAATTCTTCCCCAACCAAGCACCAACTGACGTCTTCCGCATGGCAGGATTAAACTCTCGGGAGGCCACCCGTTGAAGAATAAGTAACAAAAATCTGACGGCAAGTGAGAAGATTGAGGTGTGAAGATTTCAGCCGTGGTTGAAAACAATTAATGTCATGAAAACTTTAACGAAAGTGCCCACACATGCTACAGCTTACTTGGGAATGTGTCAGTTTTCGCAATATTGTGTGAGCATGTATGGCCAACTTAAAAGATGAATTACACTATAACTGATTAAACGGAATCATTTCGCACCTTCTACTGCGAAAAATATCAAAAAGCTACTTATTTATAGTCAGAAACATGTAATTGATACGGAAAGAATAGCAAACGTTTCTCCCTTACAATATTAAACTAATGTACACAGAAATCGGTTATCTAACAGGAATTACTTTTAGTAATTTGTAACTCTGACACTGCTAGAAATGCATTTCACCAAAAATATACTTTAAAATCTTGTACTGCATTAAGCTCAATGTACAAAAAATGATATTAGATGTGTTAAGTAGAGTACATAAAAGATAAAATATTTCATTCTAGTCCAGTGCTGAAAGTAACCCGGTAAGGTCCAGCAGTACCGACAAAAATATTTCAGAATATGATCAGATCAAGCTTACAATAAGCCTGATACGCAACTTTCTAGTTTTTAAAATGTATTTTCTATTGTTATCAAACCCAGAATTGTTTTGTTTTATTTATATTATAGGTGGTAGATGACTTTCATCAACCTGTGAAATACCACCACTTTGCTTATTGGAGGCTTGAAGTGGTGAAACCCATGTTTAGTCTCTAGAGCAAAGTTTCCGGCATCCCCCTCCCCTCACTTCTCCTTCAACCCATGCACGGTACTAAGTACTATAGGTTTTGATACCTTTCGTGTTTGGGGTTCTCATAAAAAAAAAAAAAAAAAAAAAATACCCACCTAAAAATTAATAATGTAACTGTGACAAAATTGTTATGAGGCTCCATAGAATCAAGTTAAAGTACGCAGTATGTTACATTACCTCCTTTATTAGACCAGACAAAGACAGCAGCAAATTTAAAATCGAGAAAGGAGTTCGACAAGGAGACACAATATCTCCGAAGTTGTTTACTGCTGCCCTTGAGGAAGCTTTCAGAAGATTAGACTGGTGGCAGAAAGGAGTCAATGTGAATGGAGAGTGGAGAATACCTAAACCATTTACGATGTGCAGATGGCATTCTGATCATAAGCCACGATCCCAAAGAATTAGAGGAAATTCTTAATGTTATGCAGAGTTAGTAAGGATTTCGGACTAAAGATGAATATGGCTAAAATAAAAGTAATGATGAATAAGTACGCCACAGAAAGGATATAATGATTGAAGGAGCAGTAATTGACAAGGTGGAGTCATATACTTATCTTGGACAAGTCATTAGCTGTAATAATGATAAATGGATGGAATAGTCACATACTGAAGAGCAATATCCCAATTTGTCTGAAACGTAAAATAATGAACCAATGGATACTCCCCATCATGACTTATGGAAGTGAAACTTGGGCACTCACCAAAAGAGTGGAAGAGAAGCTGAGTACTACACAGCGAAGGATGGAACGTATTATAATAGGAATCAGACTGTTGGATAAGAAGAGAAGCACAGGATTAGGCAAAAACTCAAGTAAAGGACAATCTTGTCAAAACTAAACAATTGAAATGGACTTGGGAAGGCTCGACGACATGATGACAGATGGACCTAGAAAATAACAAAATGGTACCCAAGAGGAGCTAAAAGAAAACCTGGAAGACAACAACGGAGATGGACAAATGAAATTCAAGAGTTCGTGGTTAGTAAATGGATGGCCATTTTACAAAACAGAAGGAACTGGAAAGTTGCTGGAGTAGCCTTCATCCTGCAGTAGATTTAAAATGTTGTTGTTGTTGTTATTTGGTTTTTAGGAGCATTAGCAACTAAGGCCATATTGCTCCGGGGATATGCGGTGGTCATTCCCTGACCTTTCCGCATCCTCTGTATTTGGTGGTGACGGGCTCGAACCCCGGTTTAATCAAGAAGCGTGTGCTACGCACTGCTGCTCCTTCCCACCCGGCTACGGAGGCGCCGCAGATTTAAAATGGTTGATGATGACGTTACATTTCAGAAGAGTTCAATTTTTCCCTCAATTAATTCAATTTTTATTTATTTATTGTGATTAACAAAAGTGAAAAGCATATACTGTATAGTTATCTCCTTATCAATTAATTACTTAGAATATAAAACATTACAGACCACCTAATAAAACTATAATTTAGGTTTTCGAAACTTAGCCGTTTACTTCAATGCAAACTTTATAATATTTATTACTCTCCTCCCATGTACTTTTTTAAAGTATTTTTTCTCCCTATACTGTATATATCTCTTCAAGAGATGCCACGTTCACAAGTTTTGCGAAGCGTGTACAGACTCTAAAGCTAACAATACCGTATTAAAACTGCATTTAATCTACGATCCCATCCCCTATACAAATTGTACAGAAAAATGAGATTATAATTTCCGGATTTCTATTTGTCTGATTTTAATTTGGATTGGCTCGACAAACATTTTTGAAAGGCCCAAATATACAATTCTATGAAAATCAGTCCACTGGGAGTAGCGTTACATGCGGACGGACGGTCATGGTGAAGATAACGGGCGCGTATGCATAATATATGCGAATGCGCTTAAAATTATAGCGTACAGGAAGGAATAAAAATCTGAGTATGTAAATTGAATATTCGGTGTCAAAAATTTTTGTTCGTAAATCAGATATTTATAAACCACTGTACCCATTATTCAACACGCGCCCAAATATTTGTGTGGGATTAACTTCTTAAGTATTTGCATATCACACGTCTGTTTACATCAGCTTTCCTTATCTTTACGATGAAATGTGTATCCATGTTCCTCGTGAAATCAATGAGGCCAGTCGTAACGAAAAAGTGCAGATCCCCCTCCCACCCAGATTACTAACTAATCCACTCAGGCCTGAAGACAATGAGAGGATACATACCTTGACAGCCACGTAAGCATCAACTCCTTGATTTCAAAGGTTTTTTGTCGCTCAGCCTGGTTCTTCAGTCGGGTCAAACTTCTTTGCACTGTCATAATGTAAAAGCGGGTGTACACGGGGCATCATGCATCACTTGCTTATGTTGAAGAAACGTCTAATTTTCAGGATGTGTCGTGGCATTGAAGGTCATGCGTGTTAGTTTACTGCATCTGGTAACCACGCGCTGTAAAGACGATCATTTGGAAAATGGCTTTATCACAGACTCCATGCATCCCTTGGTAACACACGTCACTGCAAGTACTTAGTGTTTTTAAACACTTCGACAAGTTCACAAATGCGGAACTTATTATTATTCAGGTAGTTAAGATTTTCCTTAATCGAATCACGCGCAGAAATTGCCGCGATCTTGAAGAGATTTCCTATTTAACCTCAAGCTGGAAGGAGTGACTAGTAATAAAATTAGAATATCGTGAAAATCCAAGGATGACAACATCTTGTCATAAAAAAGAAAGCCTTCCTAGCAACACAAAGCAAATTCTAGCCTGGGTAAAAAAAAAAAAAAGGAGAGAACATTCTTCGAACAATATCTGTCAAAATCTGTCAACCATGCTAGCCTTCTCATTCTCTAATCAGATCAGGTCTGGACAACGGATACCCAGTTTACGACTGTCAGGAGTATACTGGCATAGCTTGAACCTATCCGGCAAGCTTTCAGAAGATTACTTCGGGAGAACTGAGACCTTCTTCAAATCAAAGCTTACATGTAGAAGCCCATAAGCCACCATTACATCTAAAAAGGAATATTACTAAAATAATATACCCGACAAGCCTAAACATAAGACAACTTCACGTTGCCCAAGCCCTAGTTATGCTATATACACTGATGGTCCAAAGTTAGATAAAACAGTGGGTGCTCCTGTGATGATTTAACGTGCTTTCACTGTGTCTGCCTCTGCCAAGAGAATTTAGCAATTCTTCTTCAGAACGTTTTACCTCTATTTAGCTCTTAAGCTTTTCAAACCAGCAACGCAGCACATCATCTATTCTTACTTGCTAAAACAAATCAGATCCAAATTGATCCAGCTACAACACAAAAACATACTGTGATATTTTGCTGGATCCCAACCCATTCTGGCATACTTGGAAATGACAATGAGATAAGCTAGCAAAACAAAGTGGACTAATACTAGACCGTTTTGTAGTCGTCTTGAATAGAAATCTTCTTAGCAAATTTGATTAATATAAAAATCTCTGTCACGAATACAAAACCATCACACGAAAAGCCTATTACTTCCAGTGGAAATATATATGGCAAGAACATACCAACGACAAACTTATGGAAATTAAGACGCAACCATCCTTCTGGACTTCCAGAAGTGGTTCCTGCTAGAACACGTCATCTGTGTCCTTATATAATTCATCATTACTCTCTCAGAAGCAAAAATCTTATGCAGTAAACTCGCTGCAATCCTATTATTTTAGCAAAGCATTTTACTTGACTGCCCCTGTTATAGTTGTAAAGATGAGAAACACTTTTATCTCTCAGAAGTTTACAAGAACAAGTCAAGGAGGACTTACATCATGACAAATGTAAACAGTACAAGCAAAGAATTAACAAAAATCAGACTTTAATACATATTAATTTGTATCACATTTGTATTTAAATGGAACTGAACTTTCAGGTTAAATGCATCTTGCGCTTTGAATGCGAACATTACTGTCCAAGAAGAAACTGGGGTGTCATAGCTCATTTTCAGATTTTAATGGAGTTGCAGATAGGGGCAGATAAACAGCAAATGCTTTGATATTGTTTTGGAAAACAATGAGATACAAGAAAGGGTTCAAACGAGCTAGAATTTGCAAAAAAAGAAGACAAAGGCGTAGGGGATAAAGTTACGATGTTTCGTAGCATTGGACGTACAGTGTGAAAGAAAGGCCGAGAATGAAGAGAAACAAAAATGCCGATAAAAGTACCACCTTGCAGAGTGATGGATGAAACAGTCACCTTCCTTTCGAAAACCACTGAAATCAGCTACAATATTCCAGTTGTTCGAGGGTTGAGAAAACTGGCTAGAAAATTGAAAATGTTCTCCGATATTTGAGAAGAAAGTTTAAGAAGACTTACTACAAAGGCAAAGTTACCATTTGTAAATAATGCTAATCAGAGATCTGTCATTTTTAGAGAGTAGAAGTTACTGAAATGTGTCGATAACTGTATGAGCAGTATAAATACAAACAACATCTTATACATATCCAGATAATAATAAAAATACTCATCCTAAAAATTAAGAAGGTTGTAATTTCGATTACAAATCTTCAGTAGCGTCTGATAGCATTTTTGCTTTCTCAGCAAGATCTGATTTTTTCTGCCCCTCACAAAACACAGCAGAAAACAGTTTAAAATAATAAATTTCTGGAGTCCTGCCCTAAGATACAGTCGTCTATGCATTTGTAAATATTGTCTGCAACATTGGACCGGTCCTGAAAATCTTTATACCTGAAAGCACTCCGCTAGAGTTTAAATATATATATTGTTGTTGTTTTAAAACTGATTTTTAGCTAATTTCTTGTATAAATTAGCTTATATTTTCAAATAACTTAATTGTTTTTTTTTTATTTTAACTAATTCTCTAATGAAAATGATAATTAATTTAATATGCCACGAACAACATCGATGTAACGTATCATAATTTTTTACAAGCTTTAGCTGGAAGAGTATTTGTATGAAATTATCAGAGAATTCCTGTTGTATATTTCTCCACATGATCACACCTGGTTTACAGAGGTGTATGCCACTCAAGTACGGATATACAACTGCATTTATATGACTCATCATACCAAAGTATTCGTCAGCCGGAGGATGTGGGGGGAGATAGATTTAGGAGTAACCTGGACACGTAAACATTCATACTTTAAAAGAAATGAAATTGGATTTGAAAGCATATACCGTTCTAACGCACGATGCACTCCTGATTATCGAGTACGTGGCTCTTCACGTTGCTGCAGATGTAAATTTTGCCACGATTATCTTTTTGTTACATCATGGACATGATGCTTAATCCGGCAGATAACGTAATATCAGCTTTACACACTGGAAAGAATTTAACTACCAGGGGACCAATTAAAAATGAGAAACAGCTGAGAACACTTACCTTTTTTCTATCTAAAGCAGATTGCACACGATAATACTAAAAAAAACAAAGATTGCCACATTCACATACACCATATTCAAGACTGGCAACTGGCTCTTCTACGAGGCAAAAATCACTACATCGAAACAGCGCGGTACCTACAATGTGCAGCGTTATTACGACCACAAATCCTGCAAGCTACCGCAGAAAATGACTCACGAGGTAAAACTCAAAGTACACGCAAACTTAATCACCGCGTGATCTACACTTCTCTCCTCTGCCGGACGCTAACGGCATATACACATGCACACACACACTGATGGTACAGGAACAGCGCCAGCTGATTCAGGTGAAAGCGGGGTGACGTGGAAACTAATAACGTGCCGTATCTATGCGCAGCGAACCATCGGTGCTAAGTTCAGTGAAGTCAACGCTACGTTCTGATGCCACTCCGTGCAGTTTTTCTTACGTGGTAATCCGAATACAAAAAAAGTTCGAAACATTCAATAAATGCTGTACTATGGATGGGTTAATGATTGGAAGGTCGGAACTGAGCATTGGCAAGGCAGGGAATTCGTCAAGAGAAAGATGATTAATTAACCTGACTGTTCCCGCATGGATAGACAATTGGAGGGGAATTTTTTTTGAGGGGTTTTCGACCCACTCCGGACGCATTCCAAGGTATAGGGGTTTGAGATTTGTACAGAGTTTATAGCTGCTCAGAAGGAAACTTATTTGTAAACGACACACTTACTGGCCAAAAAATTAGAAACATTTATTCGATGTCTAATAGGACCACCTTTTTCCAGGATTATAGCCCATACATGTCGTCGATTCCACTAGATGTATGAGGAAGTCTAGCTTCAGATTTAACCATCTTCCATCAGATTTGTCTTATGCTGCATTGCAGTCAGTATATGTGTAAAGCCTTTTTCCAACATATCCCAGACGTTCTCAACCAGATTCAGATCTGAAGAATTAGATGGCCACGATGGACGTTGAAAATATTGAGAATGTTCCTCGAACCATTCAGATACAATTTTTGCACGGTGGATAGGTGCATTGTAGTCGTGAAAGGATCCATCACAATTCGGGATAAAGATGCAGCTTGCAGGGTGAAGTTGGTCCGATAAGACAAAGTTATTCACTGGAGGTAGCAAGACCTTCCAACATAACATACTCCATACCATAATACTAAAAAAAAATTGACACATTCACCATATTCAAGTCTCTGGCAACTAGCTCTTCCATGAGGCAAAAATCACTACTCCGAAACAGCGCGGTACCTCCAGCCGCTTGAGTTGGGGAGCCCGAGACAGTCTGGATGGCATGGCTTCACGAGGTCCACACACAGTACTTTTACCCTATCACTGGTGCACAAAATGTAAACAGAGTCTCGTCAGACTACAGGATCTTTTTCCACTACTCCACAGTCCAGTTTCGGTGGCACCACTCTATTTTGTCGAATCTTTCGATTTTTTACAGAAAGAAGTGGTTTTCGTATAGTCACATGACTACCAAATCCTCAACTCCCGTTACATAGTTCAGTTGGCAATGGGTCTTTCTTTTTCTAAACTGAATTTTTCAGTCATTTGCTGCACACTGGTTCTTTTAATTCTGACGCGCAATTCGCTTTAAATTCCTGTGGTATTGTTCTTGAAGTATGGACTTTCTGCTGCAATTCTTCCGTTTTGAGTGGCATTCTCCTTTCTTCAGCTCATTGTATACTTTGAAGTGGTTGCTTTTGACACACTAGTGATTCCTGTTGTTTTCTCCATTGTGGCTCCTGCTAAACGTGCTTCTGAAGATCGTAAAGATTATCAGCCTTTCTTCTCCACAACTGGATGGAATAAGATGATCCACATGGTTCATGTCTGAGTGAACGGGGAGGATAATCCATGGTGGTAAAATCTTCAGAATGCTCTTCAAACTGTTCTAGTCACCACCGCTCTGTGGGGAGGCACATTGTCCAGTGGATGCATGATGACCATGAAGGGATGCAGATGATCTACATGGATGGACACATCCTGGATTGTTCAGAGATGCGTCTAGACGTACCAGAGGGCCCAACGTGTGCCAGTTGAACACGCCCCAGATCATTACCGACCGTTCACCTGCTGGAACAGTTCCTTGTTGACATTACGGGTGCATAGCTTCTTGCAGTTTCCGTCAGATACGCACCCTCCCGTCCGCTCGAAATAATTGGAAACGGGACTCATCGCACAGGAGACCCATCTCCAATCATCTAAGGTCCAGTGCCAATGTTCTTTTACCCAGTTCAGGCGTAGTCCTGTGTCACGGTGTTAGCAATAGGACCATAACCTATTGCGGCTAATGATTGCCTGATGGTCTTGGTGGAGACCTTTCTTGCACCTCCCTCATTGAAGTCGGCGGTGATTTGTGCCGCTGTCGGTCTCCAGTTGGCTGAAACAATGCGAGAGAGACATCGACGGCCACGTTCATTCGCCACCTTTTTCCACCCACAGCGCTGTCCACGTTGAGATGTTATTCCGAAAATGGCGTATTCCCGATACACTCTCTATACTGTCGAACGGGATAATGCAATTTCTCTACCACCTCCGCGATAGAGTGACCCATGCGTCGGGCACCCACTATCATCCCTCTTTCAAAGTCGGTTAACTCACGACGTTTATCCATACTGACATCGAATTACCGTCTACGTGAATGCAGTGTACCTATATACCTGCCAAGCGGTAGGTTTGTCCACTAGCCAGAGGGGTGACAGCATCGAGTTGCCCAGGAACCAGGTATTCCACGAATTCTGTCCATTCAGTGTATAGTATTTATGATACCAAGCAGTGCAGAATGGAAGCTTGTATAGAACTTTGACAAATTTTATCAAACAACCGTGGAAATGTCGAGAAAACTGTCTATGGTTTTCTTTTTATTATTATTATTTTTTTATTAATATTTTTTATTTATTTATTGGTGATCTTTTGTGTAACAAAAGTTGGTGATTTATTGGTGATCTTTTGTTACACAAAAGATCACCAATAAATAAAAAAATCCTTGTGATCACCAATCCTTGTGAAGGAAATAAACTATCGCTTATTCAAACTGCACATAATGGTGAATTGTTCGGTCAACTAGCAATATCAGTTTTATTTGTATCATGGCACCTGTTTCGCTTGCCATTTAATATCTGACCAACAGAAATCCGGCAATTATTATTTTTTTGGCGTCCGCATGTAATAACTCTAATCTCAGCGGTTGGATTTTCATGAAATTTTATATTTGGCTCTTATAGAACGATTTGTCGAGCTACCAAATTTCACTCAAAACTCGGTCAAGGAAAAAAAAAAAAAAAAATCTGGCAATTATTACATATTTTTTCATACATATCACATAGGCTATCCATATACCATATATCTCTTGGGGAATCACCCACAAAGAGAACCTTGCAAGAGTGAATTCCATTCTTAACAGATTTGTACGTTCAATTTTAGGCCTTCCTAGAATGCGTCAGTAAGCATCAAATACAAGTGTGACTCCTCAACGTCTACCAACTGCTGCACAAAACTGAGGCTATCATTGTCTACGATACTTTGAAAATACCAGACTTTCTTCCTCTTTTCATAACAGAAAAAAAAAGTGCTTCCTGCTAAGAGGCGCTCCCCCCTCCCCCAACTCCGCGTAATATCGTAGGCACCGTAATAATAATGCCTTATCACTACGTCATCAGTGGGCTAATCCGTTGTTCTAAGTGGGCAGGAATATATTCAAAGAATATATTCCTGTCCGCAGATGTTACAGGTGTCTCCGCTTTGGCCATACCTCACATACTTGCAATCAGCGTGAATCCACATGTGGCCACTGTGCCCAAAAGGGACACGACTATAAGGATTGTCCTGTCAGAGATCAGCCGCCAAGCTGCGCAAATTGCAAGGCTGCAAAGGCTCCACACCAACATTCCATCCGAGATACCAACTGCCCTGTCTATCTAAAAGTAAAGAGTCTTTACCAAATGCGAATAAATTATGGATAGAATTCCTTCTCCCAATTACCAACTAGAGATAAGAATTGTACAATTAAACGCACAGAGAGCAAGAGTTGTTGCAGACCGGCTGAAGATAAAGGCTGAGGAAAAACAAATAGATCTAATCCTGCTCCAGGAGCCCTATGTTCGCTCTGGGGTGGTTATGGGCTACCCCTCATCATATAAAATTATCCACTGTACAAATGACCAACCATGGGCTGCGATTGTCATCAGAAACCCTGATATCACAGCAACCAAGATCACTCCACTATGCACTTCCATCAGTGCCTGTGCCCAAATCATGACATCTCTTGGATCACTGTTCATCCTCTCTCTCTACAGCCATCCAGGTGAAGACATCACTGCTGCGATCTCTCTGATTGAAATGGCACTCCAGCTCCTCCCGGGTGGGCATCTACTGATAGGCATGGACTCAAACTGTCGCTCGCCACTCTGGCACAGTCAGGCACCAGATAGGAATGCCCTAGGAAATGGCTCAAGACTGGAGGACCTTATCCTCACATCAGGCTTACAAATCTTAAACCGCCCAGGACATCTACCCACTTACAGTGGCCCACTCTGGGAGAGCGAAACTGATATCACAATGGCTACGCCTGACGTAGCCAACAAACTTTCCGGCTGGACGGTCCAGGAGTCCTGGACCACTTCAGACCACAGAGCAATCACATTCTCCCTTGTTCGCTCGGTGGAACGCGTCGCATCGATTCCAAAGGACATTGTGCGTTATAATACCAAAAAAGCGGATTGGCAACGCTTCCTTGTGGAACTGTCCAGAAGGCTACCGGATGATGTTCCTCTACCGGCTTCACTCTCGCCAGATCACTGTGTACGCAATATTACTACCATCATCAAAAGTGCCTGTGATCTGTCCATTCCGCGTAGGAGGCCATACCGCTATGCTGTCCCCTGGTGGAATACAGACCTTCGGGACTTAAGAAAGAGGGCACAACAAGCCAGGAAAACTTACCAACGTGCACGTGCTCATCTTCCCCCACATGAGGTTGAAGCTGCCCGGGAGGCATATCGGGTAGTTAGAAACATGTACACCAAGGAAATTCGTAAGTGTAAGAAGGAATCATGGCACACCCTGGTCTCTACTATTGGCAATGAAGACTCATGGGGCATCGTGTTCCGCATCGTCACCAATAGGCTGCCTAGAGGTGAGGTTCTTAGTACAACTCTCAAACCGGATGGCTCTTCAACCTTTACCTGGTCTGACTCAATAAACAATATTCTTGATTCCATTGACCCTACTGAATTTACAGCGATGTCACTGGAGCAGCAGCAGTTCATCGACAGTAATCAAGCTTATCAGCCAGAGGCTACGGAACCGCCCTTCACTATGTTAGAGATGAATATGGCTCTGGCTAAAATGAAAGATGGCAAAACGCCAGGTGCTGACTTACTCGAAGTCGACGTAGTCAAGAAATTCGCTGAAGTCTATCCCACCACACTCTTGAGCCTCCTCAACAGGTGCCTTGCTGAAGGAACTTTCCCTGTACCCTGGAAGACTGCTACTCTCAAGCTGATCCTGAAAAATCCAGATAAACCGCCCCAACTTCCTGCTTCCTACCGACCAATTGCTCTGCTCTCCGTTTTGGCCAAGCTTCTAGAACGACTTCTGCTGTATCGCCTTTCCATCTACTATACCGATAAGCAACTCACCTCACCATGTCAGTTTGGATTCAAGACAGGCTCCAGCACTGAAGACGCTATACACAACTTGATTACCCAGGCCACACATACAACTTCAAAGTATACTCTAGCCATCATGGTGGACTTTGCTGGTGCCTTCGATCGACTGTGGTGGCCCAGTGTCCTTCGGAGGCTTCGGCAGGCAAACACGTCCAAAAACCTATACAATAGTCTAAAATCCTATCTCAGCAATAGAAAATTACAAGTTGTAAACAAATACCAGACTATGACAAGATGCGTTCACCGGGGTTGCCCCCAGGGCTCTGTCCTTGGGCCATTTCTCTGGTCCATTGTTCTGGACGAGTTCCTGGGGTTTGACCTGGGTGGAGCCAGACCCTTAGCCTTCGCTGATGATCTTGTTCTGGTGGTGCAAGGTGACACAAGAGCGGCACTGGAAGCAAAAGCAAATACAGCTCTGGAAAAGCTCCAAAACTGGGCAGCACTCCACAACCTCTCAATTTCTGGTGAGAAAACAAAATCGATTCTCCTCAAAGGAAAGCTACAAATACGCAGGCCTCCAACAATGAAGTTAAATAACATCCCTATACGTCTCTACACAGAAGTCAAATACCTGGGAATCTACATTGACACCGGTCTTACCTTTCACTCTCATCTGAAGTACTTATCCACAAAAATCCGAAAGTATACGGCTATGATAAGAAGAGTCAGCAGAGCGGACTGGGGTTTGAAGCATAAAGCTTTGTCACTCATCTATAAAGCGGCGTTTCTCCCAATTGTGTGTTATGGAGCCTCAGTTTGGTGTACAAAGGCTATCCTGGAAAAGAACAAGCGTAAACTTACTCAATACAAAGATTCATGATGTTATCTATCTGCAGGGCATGTCGCACTGTCAGCACCCCTGCCCTACAGGCTATTACTGGATGCTTGCCACTCTATCTTGAGGTGATTAAAAGGGGACTTTACCATCGATTAAAGAAGGGAATTCCGACACAGTTGTTAAATCTTCAACTGCAACTTACCAAAGACCTGAAACAAGAAAGAAAACGTATCTTCACACACCTTCAAGGAATTTGGCAGCATTCATGGGAAACCACGCCCAAAGGAGAAATTACCAGAAGATTCCTCCCATCCATTGACATGACTTTCCCGAAGTCTCCTTCCTGGTTTTCACCTGGTCTGCAAGTTACATTCCTGATCACAGGACATGGGCCCTTTCAACAAAAATTGACAGCAATGGGAATTGAAAGCAATCCATTCTGCCACTGTGGCGAAGAGGAGTCATGGGGGCATCTCATGTATGAGTGCCCTGCTTACGATGATTGTAGGCTCAAATTTTTAAATGAAATCCAGGAGAACCCTCGTAATCATGAAACATACCTGCTTCAGAATGAAACGACATACAAAGCCTTAACGAGTTACGCACAAGCTGTCTTTACCATCAGACGGGCAAAGTTTGCTGAACTTAGAGCTGCTCAGAACAACGACCTTCAAGTGCAAACACAAACTGGGGTCGGATAGCATTTTCCCAAACTGATAAAAGAGTAAGACTGAAGATTAAAATACTATGCTGGCATCATCATGGTTGGCACTCCTTGAAAAGCTGACTCCCAGAGAGTGCTTGGCCTTTGGCACTCGCACAGTGGCGCCTGCCCCTGTGACTTTTGATCCCTCTACCCATCCCCTATTTCTCCTTACTCGGGTGGACTGCCTTCTCTATCTGTCCACTTTAGCTTGTTCCTCACATTCAGATCCCTCTTCCTCTTGTTCCCCAGACCTTCTCTTCTCTTCTCTTCTTCTCTTTTCTTTTTTTTTTTTTTTTAACTTGGTCTTCGTCCAGGACGCTCAGGCGACCCTGGCGGAGACTAGCCAGAGAATAATGGGCAGCCTGGCTACCTCCTAGCGGTGTGTGCGGGCAACGTGAGGTCCCACCAGGGGCCCTGCGGCCAAATGCCAGGACACCCAACAGAACCTAACGCAATATGTCATATACAACAGACAACACTTTTCTGGCATTTACAGTAGTTCTGTATTTCTTCACAGCGTACATATGGCGCAGATGTGAGAAATCACAGGTGGCGCCTGACCCTAACACTATGCACACTATGTTCTAAGTGGGCTTAGGAGTAAACGTCAAGAACTACAGTAATTCTAGTAGACAGAGCTTAAGCCCCTTCGTTGCCTTTGTTCATTGATGTTTCAGTGCGGATGTGTCTTGTGTTATTTCATCTCATAAAAGTGCTTTGAAGGTTTTAATATTGCCTGGAAAATGTTGTGTTCCTGGATGCCGTGGAAATTACAAAGGTGGTCCGAAAGTACATGTCTTTGGCTTTCCGTTGAAGGATACTGTTTTAACTAACAAATGGTTGAAAGCTCTACCAAGGAAAGACTTTGTGCCATCTGAATATTCAAAAGGAATGTTTGCTAAAATAAGTTTGTGATACGTTAAGAGTAGTTATCTTAACTCTTAAATAGGAGTATTTGAACAATAATATATAAGGATATGAAACAGATATATTCCTCTCAGAATACAGAAGTAAATTTCGTCAGAATTTCGGCTTTTGTGGTTTCATGTATTGGATAAACTGAAGAAAAGTGCGTGCATGCTTGTTTAAGAAATCAAAAAATCTCGATATTTGTACGATACGTAATATTACTTTTATTTATTGAAACTTTTAGTGTAGATAAATACACGAAATGTAATTATATGCAACCTTTGATAAACTATACGCCTGTGTACGCGGACTGAGGTATCCTTAGTTGTAAAAGCTAATAACAATCGTGTGTGAGATGCTAATAAGTAAAGTGAAATTCGGAAGAGAGCATAACATTTTATTTATATAATTTCATATTGTTACAGGTGTGCGAGATCCATTTCGAGCCATCCCAGATAGTTAGATGGAAAAAATAAGAGAATCACCGTAGATTTCAAGCATCCAAAATTAATTCACGGAGCTGTTCCATCACATTTTCCGAACTGTCCAAGCTATTTGTCATCACAGGCATTTACAAGAAACAGTCCCGAAAAGAAGAAGCGAAGATTAGAAGGAAAAAAACTTTGATAAGGCCCTGGAAAATAGTATTAAACAGTAAATATGATTATGAAAAAGCTCGAGAACTTCCTACGGTCCCACAACTAGCAGAGTGCCTGAATAAGACATACAGCACCTGAAAGCTGGCAAGTTATTTCAAAAAATAACTCTGTATCGTGCTTTTATATTTAATATTTCAGCCAGCACCTTTCATTGCCTATTCAGTCGTGATTAGCGAAGATTTGGTGTTGTCGCTATTTGTACAGAGCGCTGAAATTCATAATTTAGGAAAGTCACTACAGGAAACTTACTATGAAGGTGAATAGTTTCAATCATATTACTGACATCTTAGAACAGATACCAGTAATTGCCAAAAGCAGTGATTTCTTTTGTTTTAAATGCTGCTTGTAAAATAAATAAATAAATTTTCTGTTTATACTCCGGGACGACCAAACGGTCGGAGGAGTTAGTAATTTACTGAATTCAATTGCAAGAGACATTAATAGCGAGGGAGCAACAGTGTTTGAATTCATAAGCGAGCAATTACATTTGTTAGAATATGAGAAGAATGCATACAGATATATTCTACCGAAGTGTTAATATTTTCGTCTTTGGTGTTTTAGATATCTCCACATGACTACAAATTTCTACAGCATTCTGCATTCGTACTTCTTCCTCATCCAAGTACTATTCGTAGGCTCTGCTCTTCTCTTCTCTAAACCAAAAAATTCCAATGACCACCAAGAGAATCATTTTCTGATGTATGCTAAACAGAAATTGGCTTTTTCAAATTCTTCAGGACGCAAAATTAGTTTAATGATCGATTAAATTCATCTGAAACCTTATATTGATTACAAAGGTGAAAATGTACTGGGAAATTCTTTTGATAGTACTGATGCAGTTACAAATCATCATAGACTTGGTCCGGCTTAGGTCTTTTAAGACCTGTTCCGTTGTAGCTCTTGGAGGTGGTCTTGATCTCGCCATCGTTGTCTTGGTCGACCAACATCTCTCTTGCCTGTAGGTTTGTAGTTAAAGGCTAATTTTGGGATCCCGTCTGGGTTCATTCTTTCTATGTGGCTGATACCGTTTTATGTCATTTACTATGTTATCTACTTTTAATTTCTCGCGGCTACCTAAATTTCTTTTGTGGTCTAGTCTTGTAAAGCCTAATAATGGTCTTAAAAATCTCATTCGTGCTGCTTCTAGTTTGTGTGCATCTTTCTTATTTATGACCCAAGTCTCACAGCTGTAGAAGAGGGCTGGTTTTGAAGTGATGTTGTGCAGTCGAAATTTTGTTTCAGTTGTCATTGGTTTTCCGGTGGCGTTTAATCGTTCCATTCATTTTATTATATTTTTGTAGTTTAGTGTGGATGTCTTTCCCTTCATTTGATATTAAATTTCCCAAATAGGTGAAGTCAGATATTTGTTCTATTATTTTATCATCAATAACAATTTTGACTCTTTTTATGTTTTTTCCATATAATCCCATTGATTTTGTTTTTGAGGTGGAGATTTTCATCTCGTACTTTTTACAGCTACAAATGCATATGTATTTATGATTCTAAACTTGTCAAATTACAAAGATGTCATTTATGTTTTATCCATGATAAAAATTAATGCAGAAAAATTACGTTGTTTTGAAAACATGATTCTGTGCTTGAAGAATGGTTATAATGTTGTAGCAATTGTAAGTGATAATAGGCTTGACGTAGCCGAGTGGTCAGGAGCGAGAGTGCATAGCACGCGTTCCTTGAATGGACCGGGGTTCGAGCACGTGACTACTAAATACGATAAATAGTTGTATTAACGATTTATTGTAAACTCTACTAACTTGGTTGTCGTGCCGGAGTAGTATAAACAGAAAATTTAATATTTCAATTAACAGAAAAAGTATTTCCGAAAAGAAAAGTTTTTCTAATTAATATCATTATCAATGTTTTGCTCAACAATTATTGAAAAAAGAAAAATGATGTATTAAAAGCAGCTAAATTAAAATGAGCTAAATTTAAAAGTAAAATAATTTCTGTTCAATTATAGTAACCAAATTATTAGATTTAAAGAATAAATGTATACATTAGTTGGATTAAAAATTACGTGTAAAATGTAATAAAATAGTTAACTATAAATGTGTTGTCTTCAATTTTCAGAATGTTATGATTAACAAAAAATTATCACACTTAAGTATCAAAATTGATATTTATTTATTCATCTCATTTATTTTTTCATATTGTCCCTTGCAACATATATTATCTTTCCATTATGCACAGAAAATAAAGTAGATTTACATTCAACTTGTGCAGCTATGTAGCTTTATGTACTTGTGGCCCACTTATGATGACGTCAAAAACGCAGTGATCAGGAATTATTATTAAGATGGCGATGGTAATATACGCTGTGTCGCAATACAAACTCTGTAAAGGACAGAGATAGTGAGTTTTAGTGTAGTCTGCGTGGTTTAGTGGTGAGGTGTGTTGGTATGTTGTTCCTCCGTCTATTTAGCCGCGGGGCCCCTAGTGGAACCCCCTGTCAGTATATCACAAGAGGAGATAGGCCAGGTGTAGGTAAAGTCTCTGGCTGGGGCAAACTCTGGGCATCGCCTGAACTTGATTGGGAAGGGCATCCTCCCAAAAAAAAAGCCTAACAACTTAATAAAGTAAGCAGAACTTAAGATTCCACTTTTGAAAAGCAATCGGACAGAAAAAAAGTAAAATTCAGAGCCGCTAAAACCTGGAAAAACTTTCCTATAAATATCAAAAAAGGACAATTCACCAAACAAGAAATTTCTAATTGAACACGCGACTGAATGGATGACCGAATTAAATTACCTTTCAACCATCTCCTGAATGTTTAATAATGTAAAGATATATTACGAATACAAATAATATCTTCAAAAATATTAACATTTGTAAATGCAAATTTGTAGACACTTCTTTATGTTAACTGTAGAATGCTCATGATTTAATTAATCTTGTAAACCGCGTTATGCACGTGGATAGCTTTCACTGTCCTCACTCCTCCAACTGTGCAGAAGGAGGCGTCAATTTTTCCTATATGTACGTAATTTTCTGACTTATTCGAGGTATATCTGCTGTTGAAATGCCTGTAATTTCAATAAGTATTACATTATTATTTGTATCCCTTTTCTAAGGGAACACCCCCTTAAAAAGCCTTTGGCTTATTAATCTCCCTCCCTTTTTACTATTATCTTTCAATAAATGTAACAAAAAAAGGAACAAGCATTAATTATTACAATATTATTGTGGCTGAAGCACTCATTATGTTTACTGCCACGCGCTGATTGGAGGAAAGAAGAGACAATATGGCGACCACACAGAAACGAAATTTTCCCGGTTCACGCACAAAAGTCGTTGCTTTTTGCTCTTTTTATTACAAACTACGAAAAATTATTTATTAAAAAAGACGTTATAGTTGAAATTTGCTAAAAAAAATAATTTTTTCCAAGTTCTTTTTATCACAAATTTCCCGCATCGTCCGAACACGTCATCCAAAAAGTTAGAAAGGTGGGTAAGAATGGACAAAATATGGATGTTCTTAGCCACACTCAATTTCAATTAATGCCGATCACGAGCTTTTGCTGATGCCACGCACTGGGAATGGACTTATCAAAGTGATTCTCCGCTTATTCAAACAAATCTTCCCCTTGGGTATGGAGATAGGCGAACATCAGGTGAGAAAGAATGCTGGAATGCGGTATTACCGCATTCTCTGGTTCGTTGACGATAGCGGATAAGGTAAACTGCGACTATGATATGAAACAGGCAGACGGGGGGAGGGAAGAGATGTGCATTCACCTTATCACGAAGGATCTGAAGAAATTAATGCCATAAAAGTTGCCTTAACCCAGTTACAGGTGCTTTTACGAATTTCGATGCTAGACAACTTCAGCCCCGTTTTCATCACACATCAGCATATTTTAACGAGATAAAAAAAAAAAAGGTCTCAACTTCTTTATCTAATCAACATCATTAGATTATAAACGATGGCAATAATTCCCCAAGTGCATCATCGTGATCAGGACAACGACAGCATATCAGATAATTCGTTATCGGGAATTTCTTTTAAGCAACTACGACTGTTAGAACTGTGTCACATGCGAAGATAATTTACCTACATTACCTCCTAAGTGTAATGTATAAGCAATGCAGGAAAGTTTCACGCTCTGCCCTCCTTCTCTGCAACAGAATTATTTTACTGTTTGGAGTATTAAAGACAGACGCGATTTGTGTGTGCGTGTGTGTTTTATAACAAGGATAAAAGGAAGTTTGGATATTTATGTGACAACTTTTTAAAATCTTACATTTTATTATTCGCAATCAACTTAAATCATAATTTTCTTTAAATAAAAATTATCGTTTTAATTTTTAAAAACTTGATTATTGTTATTATTTTTTTTATTATGAATCAAAACATTCTTTAAATAAAAATAAACTAAAAAATAATAGTCGTAGTATTCTCATCTTCAGAAGGTAACCAACCAATTTCGCTTTGCACTTTTAACCAGACACATCGCATCTGCTACTTTCGTTTAAAAAAAAAAAAAAAGTAGTCTGAACTTTATTTTATTCCAACTGTTCAACAACCCGCTACTCAAAGGTGAACCGCATGAAATTCAATCTTCTGTTATTCCCTGAGATCTTATATTTGTGCCCCCTGGTTCTTGTCTCACCCACGAGAGAGAATTGCTCTCCCTCATTCATTTTACTCGACTCCTTCGCGCGTTATCAGATCTCTCTCCCTTAGATATTTAGTTGTCAAACTTTACAGTCCACACCTTCTAAGTCGTTCCTTATAATGTGCAACGCTTTGCGCTCGTCACCAATCTGGTCACCCTTCTCTGAGCAATCTCCAGATTTTTTTTCCCTTTTAGGTACGTTCTCCAGACCGGAATACAATATTCTAAATGCGATCTAACCATCGTTTTTGTATAGAGAGATAATGTCATCCTTCTCCCTACTAGAGCAAATGCCCCCAAAAAAAAAAAAAAAAACATACTGGGCACCATGTGCCTCCCCAGACGCCTTTGTCTGGGAAGGCACACGGTGCCCTGTACAAAAAAAATGACCATATATTCAAACTGAAAAGCAAAAATGGAAGGTCCCCAGTGAAAATGACAATGTAGAGGTTAGGTGGTTATTGCCACAGTGCAACTACCCTTCAATTACGGCACCAGCATGCATGCATTTAAGAGCAATCACGTGCTCTGCAGGCATACCCGTACCATATCCGCTTCCATGTCACACACACACACACGACGGAAAACAGTTTATATTCCGTAATACTGTATTCGTAAGAACTAATACTACGTACGTAATTTCATCTCATGAAGTATGGACAGGCCACTGTTTATATTTCTTACACCCCAATTGTGCGAATGAATAAATCGAGTTAGTCCTGTTAGGTTCAATGACATTTTTATTACTGTTAATGAAGATTTAGTCAGGGCCGAAAGAACTGAAAGGATTCGAAGCCCACGTGGTTGGTCCGTGGCTTATGAAAATGAAAGATTGCCCGGTCATTTTATGCAATGAGTCATCTCAGCACACGAAGGCCAGAGAATTAGAACTTAATTTCGTGGGCAAAAAGATGTCCTTCCAAAACTCGAATGCTACAATACTACACGAAATATTTTTGGCAATTGCCCAATTTAGTGTTTAACAAACTTGTCTTTTTGCGATCCCAAAATAAAGCTGGGGAAAAGTAAAGTAATTAAACTATGTTTAACACGCAGTAATGTTCGCAGTTCATGATCGTCCTCCATGTGGAATTCTGTAGCCTCAGGAATTGCCTCTGAGGTTGCTGCCACTTAACCATTTCGATCCCCCAGAAATATTTCTGAGGATCTGAATGGAATATTATAGTCCATCTAACTATAATAATAGTTGTTTCTGTGTAATCAATCTGTCTACAGCGGCTCCTGCAATTAACCCGGTAGGAGCCAGATTCACTTCATGCTATGCGTGGAATCCAAACAATTTCTATTTACGCAAAAGTGGAGAATATTACTTTCCAGAATTGCTTTTATTAGAGAGAAAAGTAACAAAATGCAAGCGCGAAGTGCAACACCGGAAAGCTCATTCACACTCCAATATTACTCGTTTTTTTTTTTTTTTTTTTTTTGATTTGGTAGTTGTTGGCGCATCGGCTTCTGTGGCCATATTGCACCTCCCAAGGTTTTTGCAGTACTTTGATCCAAGCCCGAGGCGGGAATCGAACCCGCGACCTTTGGGTTGCCGGGCAGGTACTTTACCCACTCGGCTAGCCCGGTCGGCAATATTACTCGTATTTTTAAATGCTTAAAATTCATATCTGTTTATTATCAAGCCTAAAAAAATGTACGCTGCAAAGCTTCGTATCCAACATTGTGTTTTATTTATTTCATTAACATATTATCTAATATATATTTTTTAAATTTTACATGCGCTTTTCTAATTTTATAGAATTGGAGCTTATTTCGGTGGTTACTCTTTGGTTAAAAACCTCTTCTTATATACGCTACCCTACCAAAAGTATTCAAACACCACATTTGGAAAAACGCAAGTTTTAATGAATAAATTAATATAGTGCAATGAATCATCTCAGCACTTGAAAGCCGGCGAATTAGACCTCGTTTGGTGGGTAAAAAGATGTGCCCTTCCAAAACTCGAACGCTACAATACTACACACGTCATTTGGCCTCAATCACAGCATCGATTCGTCCTGGACCCAGGTCTTTGCAGCAGACAGCATGAACTTGTGATCATTCCTTCAATGCAGTCGATAGTTTAGCTACAGAATTGGCTAAGCCCGGTCTGACGTTTCACTTTATCCCAAAGGTACTCAAAATCAGATTCTGATCTGGACTCTGGGACAGCCAAGCGAGTTGCTGGACTTGTTCCTCCCATTTAACCGCGTTTCTCGTTGTATGGGAGTAGCGAAAAATTAGGTTGAAGTCCACCCAGTCATTTTCCATAAGAGGTTAACTTTCGGTAGCAATAATTATCCTAAACCCAAGATTACTTTTCTGGTGGTGTGGGGTTAAAATAAAGAAACACACGAAGTAAAAATCCTCTCCTAGATTTTATTAATTCAACTTAAATACAGCTTAGACACGTGTAGTACCGTAATCGATAATTTAATAAAATTACAAAAAAAAATGGATGAACGGGGTTTGTCTGCACGGAATGATATACTGATCGTATTAAAATAATAAAAACTTCCTGCTTATACTGCGGAACGTTAATAACGTTAAGTGAAAATCTTACAGATATAATAAATTGCCAATAACTTTATTTTAAGTACGCAAATAATCAAGATAATTCTCAGAATAATAACGAACAAAACCGGCTGATGGCATAATAAATTTCAAAAATATTCTGTTATCGATTTTGCAAAGCAATTTTCTTTGTGACACTATCGAATTGAGTCTGGGAATTCGAACTCTGTTATTGGCAACGTTAAAGATTGATAATAGGAACGTAATTTGGTGCCACTTAAAGAGTATCTTTGAATTGATTTTTATTTGACATGCCTTATAAGAGACAGCAATTTACGTCGGATAAAGCTCGTGTTAGATGTACATACGATACCCAAATTTTGAATTTGTTGAACAATCGCTATAGTTGGTGCATAAATTTTGATATTAAATATTTTATGGTTTAAATTTTTTTCAAATGGTTGATTAAAAATGTTCCCCCCCCCCCATAACGAGAAGTCCGCTATAGCAAGCTGCAACAATAATACTTCTTTGTACTTAATACACGTTTCTACTTAGCACATTTTATGTTTTCGTTCTATAAGTTATGTAATTCTAGACACGTTTGTTGCACACAGAATTTGAACAAATTAGTTAATGAACGTTACATTTCAGGCGCGTTCGATTTCTTTTTCTGTGTGTTAATATATATATATATATATATATATTGTTAGTTGTGGGTGCATCGGCTTCTGTCGCCACAATGCACCTCCCAAAGTTTTTGCATTTTTTACTGTGATCGAAGCCCGAGGCGGGATTCGAACCCGCGCAGGCACTTTACCCACCTGGCTAGCCCGGTCGGCTCTGTGTTAATAGAAGTGAAAAGTAAATATAGTACAGTTATCTCCTTATCAATTAATCACTAACTCGACAGTTTATTACTAATCTCTCGTATACTTTTTTTTTTTTTTTTTAAGTCTCACACCTACCTTACATAAGAATTACGTCATAGATTAAATTATGAATTTTTTTTTTCCATACAAATTGTATGGAAAAAGAAATAATAATTTCCGAATTTCTATTTGTCCCATTTTAATGAAATTTGCTCGACAAATATTTTTTTAAAAGGCTCAAATATAAAATTTCATATATATATATATAAAAAGGACCACTGGGAATCAAATTGTTAAGGACGGACAAGGTGGAGACAATAGGCGCATATGCAGATATTATTATTTTTTTTTATTATTATCTGTTTATTTCCATTTATATAGGTAAGCAGAAAGTGAAGGAGAGGGAGGAAACGAGCTAACAAAACCAGAAATTGAAACTACGGAAAAATCGGAAAGTACCTGAAAAATAAAAATATGTACTTAATAATAATAATAATAATAAACTATTATTATTATTATTAGTTTATTCCACAAAAGGACGGCAAAGTGCCAGGTCTTTCAACGTCTTTCTCAAGGGTCAACAGTCGAAACCACAGGAAAGACGGCAAGAAGTAAGGCCTCTGTTTCTGACATGAAATATACGTAGCACGAGGTTAAAACAGTGAAGCCATATTAAAAAGTAACGGTAGGCAAGGGTAACGCTAACGTATAAATATACGTTAAAATATAAATATACGAACCCGCGACCTTTGGGTTGCCAGGCAGGCACTTTACCCACGTGGCTAGCCCGGTGGGTAAAGTTACACACATGGCAGACCCGACAGAGGCGGAGAAAAGAGACACAGAAAGAGAAAAGGAGAGAAGATAAAGAAAAGAGAATTACCGGAATACCAATATACTGTGTGTGCGTGTATATATATATATATATATATATATATATATATATATACATATACATAAGATAAAATATAAAAAATAAAATAAAAATAGATGGAGAAGTTATTAAACACAAAATGCCGAACCTAGTTGAAGAAAAAAAAAGAGAAAAAGAATGTTAAGATCCTATAAAAAAAAAAAAAAAAAAAAAATAATAAAAATAAATAAATAAATAAAAAAAATAATAAAAATAAATAAATAAATAAAATAAAATAAAATAAAAAATAATAATAATTATTAAGTAGAATTAAATCCGAATTAATGCCGAATTAACAGGCCAATTATATGTACAAAAGCTGAAAGAAAAAGAGGGAGGGTGATAGAGATAAAAATTATAAAATAAAAATTAAAAATTAAAAATTGGTACATAGATCAGGTATTTCATCAGGGGGCTACACCTGATCATGTACCAAACACTGTGTTTCTATGCAAACTCATGCTGATGGAGAAGCTGAAGAAATGAAAAGGAAATAAAAAAAAAAAAAAATTAAGAATAAGAAATTTTTTATACATCTCCATAAACATGAGTGAGGTAGCCCCAACGCAGTGTATTTAGATTAATAAATTAAGTAACGTAGTGTAACCGCAAATGCAGTGTATTTAGATTAATAAATTAAGTAACGTAGTGTAACCGCAGTGTATTTAGATTAAAAATTAAGAAAATTGAGTAACAAACGCAGTGTATTTAGATTAAAAAATTAAAAAAATTAAAAAATTACGCAACGCAGTGTATATGGAAATAAATTGAGTCGATAGTATGTAATAAATAAATAAATAACAAGGTAGCGGTATAGAAAAAGGAAGCAATGCAAGGTAGGGGAGGGAAAAGAAGTTAAAAATACAGAGGCGAAGATAGTGAGAATGAGGAAAGTGAGAATGTCCGAATCACCCTCGTATTACACTAATAGTTCAACGGACGGAAAGACGAAGAGTAGAAAGTAGAAAGAAGTAAAGCGAAGGAAAAGAGTTTAAAGGATACTAGGCAAGCTGGGGATGTAAGTACCCAACCTCATAGAGAGGGCCTTGGCTGTGAGAGTGTTAGTAGAAGTGGAAATTAATACCGCTAGCTTGTATTGTATATTTTACGAAATAAAATAAAATAAAAAATATGAAAAGGAAGAAAATTAAATACCTATGATAGTTGGCAGAAACAAGTTGAGTGAAATATAATTAAGAAATGACAATAAAATATGCGATCATGATTAATAAGGTACAATTACGCGAATATGATTAATAAGAATGGAATGCAAACAGAGGGAAAACTATGACAACGATGGTGGAGTTGCTCAGAAGAGAAGAACTATGGGAGCCCTCTGTGGTCAAAATAAAATAGAGAAAATAAGATTGGACATAAGTAATTATTGATATTAAATTACGAAAATGAAAAGAAAACTTAGGAAGTGAAAGAACACGAACATCGTTCTAATAGAAGTTATAATAGAAGTCATTATGTGTGATCACTTTCCAAGTGGTGGAAATACCACCATTCAAATGTACAACTATACAACTATACAAGTATCGAATTAACCCTAATCAAGGTGGAACATGGTGAAACCGAATTTTTCTTTAATGAAATCAGAGAGATTTTTTATAATAAAATTTAAGAAATTAATAGGAATGTCATTATTGCGAAGTTTGGTATAGAGATCATTCAAAGCACCAGCGAAAAGTGATTGATTGCTACTAATATTAGCTAAACGGATAATTTGTGTGTAGATTATATTTTTATGAACCTTAATCGAAATATTCGAGTTCCAATTTGTTAAATAGATAATATTAAAATTAAATTCGCTTCTTTTGTCAAATAGTTCCAAATTATGACGAAGAGGAGGACTATTTAAAGTAATACTTAAATCCAAAAAATTTGCATGCTGGTTGCCAAAGTTTTCTTTATTGAGAGTGAGTTCAGTTGGATATATGGATTTAGCAATATTTTCAAAATGAATGTTGAGAATAAGAATGTCATCAACATAGCGGAATGCATAAAAATTAAGGTTCGGGTTGTTATCAATAAATAGATGTTCGTAATAATGGAGAAATAGATTAGATACTATGCTAGAAATTTGTGAACCCATGGGAACTCCAATGGATTGTTTATAAGCATATTTACCATCGTGGATGTAATTATTTAGGATACAGAGGTTGATGTAGTTATTCCAAGTAACCTCATCTGTTGATATAACGTTTTTGTATTTGAGGAACAATTGATGAAGTACATTAACAATTAGGTGATGCGGTAAGGAGGTAAATAAGTTGGTGAAGTCATATGTTTCAATACTAAATATGCTGGAATATGCATTGGAATTAAAAATTTTAATAATACTGTGGTTGTTGTTAATGATCCAAGTGGTAGGGATATTAATAAGGATAGTAGTTAACAATTTGAAAAATTGTTTACCTGGATGATAACAGCCACTTTTTTTGGCACTAGTGATGAATCTGAAGCCAACTGGATGTTTATGGAATTTGGCTATCATATACAAGAAAGGCAAAGTAGAATTGCGAATTTTGGTATGCAATTTTTTATGCAAAGCTATAATTTTTTTGATGATGGTATTAATGCCGAGATTACAGCGTGAAAAGGTGGAACTACTTTCTACTTCCTTTTTGAGGGTGGTGTAATAAAATTGCTTGCAGAAGATAGCAAAGTTATTAGAAGCCTTATCTACCGGAGTGATGATAAATTTTTGTTGTAAATCTGAGATGGCTTTTTTCAGGTTAAAATACTTGGTATGCGAATTATTATAAAGGTAGTAAGTTTTAGAAATAATTTTTTTAATGTCTTGAAATGTGACATTTATCCAATTATAGAAAGCTTCGTGTGGTATTGTATATTTATATGCTAACTTGTTGCAAAAATTCAAGATATTCAGATAAATATCTTTATATATATTATTGAGGTTGGCCTTATGGACTGGTCTGAATTTAAAACCTTTTTCCATAGCGGACTTTAGTGGAATGTTGTTAATAATGTCCAGGTTACCAGTAATAATATGTTTATGATATTGATCAACGTAAGGAGCATATATGGGATCATCACAGTGACATGGAAGATCTAAAGCTTGTAAGTTGCCTAAATTAGTAGCTAGAGTTTTATAATTACAAATTTTAAGTCCAATAGGAGATTCATAGTTGAAGCAGTGATGGATCTTGAACTTGAAATTATTATAAAATGGGAGAAAATTATTATGATTATTAAGTAAATAATGCCAAGGAATTTTATCGAACCAACTATGAGTAAATTTAATAGTACAGTATTCATTACTGTATGTAGTAATGCGACCTAGTCTAAAGAGAGAGATGTCTAAAATAATATGCTTAAGTTGAATATTTTTACATTTAAAATTGCTAATAAATAAAGTTAAGGCTTTTAGTATAGAGTTTTTAATATTAAAGAGAAAAAGAGAAATGTTGTGTACGTCAAGAATGGTATTGTCCCAGGAGCTAATAATATTACGAAAATTGTGCCGAATATGCCTATGATGACGATTTGATTTATTTCCACGTTTGTATCTACGCTTATTGTTATTGAAGAAATGACTAAGATGGAATAAATTGTAAATGCAGTGGCTGGAGTTTAAACAACCATTGCTTAAAAGAGTTTTGTTAAAAAATCTATTGTTTAGGCCGTAGGGATATAAAGATTTATAAGTGCACATAAATAGATTCTCATAATAATCACGAAGAACGTTGTCATTGATAATGGCAAGTATTTTAATTTTAACGTTGTTGAAGCCATGGTGGTGAAAATGGAAAAGTTCTATTTCAGTATCTAAAATGTTATCAAGTAAAAGATTTTTACTTTTGGATCTGTGCCCATTGATTCTAATATTAAGAGAATTTGTGGTTTGGCCTACGTATTTAACATTGCAAATATTGCATGTGAGCAAATATATGACATTTTTAGTTTTACAAAAAGGAGGATAAATAGAGTTAGATTTGGATTCGGAGTTATCCATCATGGGACAAGTGAGACATCGTTTATCTAAACATTTTTGAAAAAATAAATTTTGGTTTAAAATATGTGTAATGTACTCAGGTTGGTTAGGGTTAGGGGAACGATTCTCCTGTTTAATATTTAACACTACATCCTCAGGAGTGGGATGTAGCGCAACACGTTTTCTAGCTGAACTAGGGGCAACACAGTGCTGACTCGCCGTATTGTTTAAAGAGACGTAGTGCATGACAAGTGGGGTAAAAATTAAATAGGGCAAATTGTGTTAGCAACGAATCCATCTAAAGGGAAGGAGTGGGGGTTGCATTTAAAAGTAAGGAATGGGGGTTGCATTTAAAAGTAGCCACGCGCAAAGCTGCAGATAGCTAAAATTAAATGAAATACGTGGAATATGAAAACAAGGATGTGGAAAAACAGGAAAAATAAGGAAAAACAAGGAAAAAACAGTACGTGCACCTGAATACATTACACATATTTTAAACCAAAATTTATTTTTTCAAAAATGTTTAGATAAACGATGTCTCACTTGTCCCATGATGGATAACTCCGAATCCAAATCTAACTCTATTTATCCTCCTTTTTGTAAAACTAAAAATGTCATATATTTGCTCACATGCAATATTTGCAATGTTAAATACGTAGGCCAAACCACAAATTCTCTTAATATTAGAATCAATGGGCACAGATCCAAAAGTAAAAATCTTTTACTTGATAACATTTTAGATACTGAAATAGAACTTTTCCATTTTCACCACCATGGCTTCAACAACGTTAAAATTAAAATACTTGCCATTATCAATGACAACGTTCTTCGTGATTATTATGAGAATCTATTTATGTGCACTTATAAATCTTTATATCCCTACGGCCTAAACAATAGATTTTTTAACAAAACTCTTTTAAGCAATGGTTGTTTAAACTCCAGCCACTGCATTTACAATTTATTCCATCTTAGTCATTTCTTCAATAACAATAAGCGTAGATACAAACGTGGAAATAAATCAAATCGTCATCATAGGCATATTCGGCACAATTTTCGTAATATTATTAGCTCCTGGGACAATACCATTCTTGACGTACACAACATTTCTCTTTTTCTCTTTAATATTAAAAACTCTATACTAAAAGCCTTAACTTTATTTATTAGCAATTTTAAATGTAAAAATATTCAACTTAAGCATATTATTTTAGACATCTCTCTCTTTAGACTAGGTCGCATTACTACATACAGTAATGAATACTGTACTATTAAATTTACTCATAGTTGGTTCGATAAAATTCCTTGGCATTATTTACTTAATAATCATAATAATTTTCTCCCATTTTATAATAATTTCAAGTTCAAGATCCATCACTGCTTCAACTATGAATCTCCTATTGGACTTAAAATTTGTAATTATAAAACTCTAGCTACTAATTTAGGCAACTTACAAGCTTTAGATCTTCCATGTCACTGTGATGATCCCATATATGCTCCTTACGTTGATCAATATCATAAACATATTATTACTGGTAACCTGGACATTATTAACAACATTCCACTAAAGTCCGCTATGGAAAAAGGTTTTAAATTCAGACCAGTCCATAAGGCCAACCTCAATAATATATATAAAGATATTTATCTGAATATCTTGAATTTTTGCAACAAGTTAGCATATAAATATACAATACCACACGAAGCTTTCTATAATTGGATAAATGTCACATTTCAAGACATTAAAAAAATTATTTCTAAAACTTACTACCTTTATAATAATTCGCATACCAAGTATTTTAACCTGAAAAAAGCCATCTCAGATTTACAACAAAAATTTATCATCACTCCGGTAGATAAGGCTTCTAATAACTTTGCTATCTTCTGCAAGCAATTTTATTACACCACCCTCAAAAAGGAAGTAGAAAGTAGTTCCACCTTTTCACGCTGTAATCTCGGCATTAATACCATCATCAAAAAAATTATAGCTTTGCATAAAAAATTGCATACCAAAATTCGCAATTCTACTTTGCCTTTCTTGTATATGATAGCCAAATTCCATAAACATCCAGTTGGCTTCAGATTCATCACTAGTGCCAAAAAAAGTGGCTGTTATCATCCAGGTAAACAATTTTTCAAATTGTTAACTACTATCCTTATTAATATCCCTACCACTTGGATCATTAACAACAACCACAGTATTATTAAAATTTTTAATTCCAATGCATATTCCAGCATATTTAGTATTGAAACATATGACTTCACCAACTTATTTACCTCCTTACCGCATCACCTAATTGTTAATGTACTTCATCAATTGTTCCTCAAATACAAAAACGTTATATCAACAGATGAGGTTACTTGGAATAACTACATCAACCTCTGTATCCTAAATAATTACATCCACGATGGTAAATATGCTTATAAACAATCCATTGGAGTTCCCATGGGTTCACAAATTTCTAGCATAGTATCTAATCTATTTCTCCATTATTACGAACATCTATTTATTGATAACAACCCGAACCTTAATTTTTATGCATTCCGCTATGTTGATGACATTCTTATTCTCAACATTCATTTTGAAAATATTGCTAAATCCATATATCCAACTGAACTCACTCTCAATAAAGAAAACTTTGGCAACCAGCATGCAAATTTTTTGGATTTAAGTATTACTTTAAATAGTCCTCCTCTTCGTCATAATTTGGAACTATTTGACAAAAGAAGCGAATTTAATTTTAATATTATCTATTTAACAAATTGGAACTCGAATATTTCGATTAAGGTTCATAAAAATATAATCTACACACAAATTATCCGTTTAGCTAATATTAGTAGCAATCAATCACTTTTCGCTGGTGCTTTGAATGATCTCTATACCAAACTTCGCAATAATGACATTCCTATTAATTTCTTAAATTTTATTATAAAAAATCTCTCTGATTTCATTAAAGAAAAATTCGGTTTCACCATGTTCCACCTTGATTAGGGTTAATTCGATACTTGTATAGTTGTATAGTTGTACATTTGAATGGTGGTATTTCCACCACTTGGAAAGTGATCACACATAATGACTTCTATTATAACTTCTATTAGAACGATGTTCGTGTTCTTTCACTTCCTAAGTTTTCTTTTCATTTTCGTAATTTAATATCAATAATTACTTATGTCCAATCTTATTTTCTCTATTTTATTTTGACCACAGAGGGCTCCCATAGTTCTTCTCTTCTGAGCAACTCCACCATCGTTGTCATAGTTTTCCCTCTGTTTGCATTCCATTCTTATTAATCATATTCGCGTAATTGTACCTTATTAATCATGATCGCATATTTTATTGTCATTTCTTAATTATATTTCACTCAACTTGTTTCTGCCAACTATCATAGGTATTTAATTTTCTTCCTTTTCATATTTTTTATTTTATTTTATTTCGTAAAATATACAATACAAGCTAGCGGTATTAATTTCCACTTCTACTAACACTCTCACAGCCAAGGCCCTCTCTATGAGGTTGGGTACTTACATCCCCAGCTTGCCTAGTATCCTTTAAACTCTTTTCCTTCGCTTTACTTCTTTCTACTTTCTACTCTTCGTCTTTCCGTCCGTTGAACTATTAGTGTAATACGAGGGTGATTCGGACATTCTCACTTTCCTCATTCTCACTATCTTCGCCTCTGTATTTTTAACTTCTTTTCCCTCCCCTACCTTGCATTGCTTCCTTTTTCTATACCGCTACCTTGTTATTTATTTATTTATTACATACTATCGACTCAATTTATTTCCATATACACTGCGTTGCGTAATTTTTTAATTTTTTTAATTTTTTAATCTAAATACACTGCGTTTGTTACTCAATTTTCTTAATTTTTAATCTAAATACACTGCGGTTACACTACGTTAACACTGCGGTTACACTACGTTACTTAATTTATTAATCTAAATACACTGCATTTGCGGTTACACTACGTTACTTAATTTATTAATCTAAATACACTGCGTTGGGGCTACCTCACTCATGTTTATGGAGATGTATAAAAAATTTCTTATTCTTAATTTTTTTTTTTTTTATTTCCTTTTCATTTCTTCAGCTTCTCCATCAGCATGAGTTTGCATAGAAACACAGTGTTTGGTACATGATCAGGTGTAGCCCCCTGATGAAATACCTGATCTATGTACCAATTTTTAATTTTTAATTTTTATTTTATAATTTTTATCTCTATCACCCTCCCTCTTTTTCTTTCAGCTTTTGTACATATAATTGGCCTGTTAATTCGGCATTAATTCGGATTTAATTCTACTTAATAATTATTATTATTTTTTATTTTATTTTATTTTATTTATTTATTTATTTTTATTATTTTTTTTTTTTTTTTTTTTTTTATAGGATCTTAACATTCTTTTTCTCTTTTTTTTTCTTCAACTAGGTTCGGCATTTTGTGTTTTTTTTCTTCAACTAGGTTCGGCATTTTGTGTTTAATAACTTCTCCATCTATTTTTATTTTATTTTTTATATTTTATCTTATTTATATACATGTATCCTGTTTTGCTGCTTTGCGCATTCAGGTGCACGTACTGTTTTTTCCTTGTTTTTCCTTATTTTTCCTGTTTTTCCACATCCTTGTTTTCATATTCCACGTATACATATACATACATACACACACACACACGCACAGTATATGCGAACGCGCCCAAAATGGGAAACAGTAGTATTAGTCATTTTCCAATAAGCTTTATCTTTCTTATCTTTCCATAAGACTTGTAAGGATAACGCTTGGGATGGAAAATAAGATTTGGAAATGATAAACGAGCGCGAGAATAGGGCGCGTCAACGCGCGCTATTCTTGCGTAAATTTGCTTTTCCTGCCCTTGTTTTTATTGCGCGTATAAACGAGCTGTTAATATGACCATGGAAAACACAGCATTTCTTCCTGCAATCAATTTTTCGCTGTTTGGAGAAGTCAGCAGAAATAAAACAAAACACAATTCGCAAACACGCAGAGCCTCAGCCTCACGAAGTCGTGTTACTGTTAATCACGAGACAAACATTTTTACAGGCGATATCGTTAAGAGGACCGAGCGTGTCCCTCCCCAACTTTAAATTACTAGCCTTGAGAAAGTTCACATGATTAAAAAAGGCTGCTAAGCACTACCAGTATCCCCAAGGTCACGCAGGTATCCTTGTGGCCGGCAGGAGCAAGAAGGGAAGTGTGATGCAATCTTGGCTACCAACCTACGCTAAAGTGCATGCACCTCTTCGCACTTTCAGGAAGTTAGTCAACCGTGTTCATTTTTCACACTTAGCAAGTCCAGGAAAATCCGATGAGCAATGCCTTTGCTAATTTTACAGTGGTCCACAGGATCCCAATTCGCTCGTGCGTTAATTTCACGCATTTATGACATTTTGGCAGCGACTTCCGATAGTTCCAACGCAGAGAGGATAGAATGGTAGGATTTTTTTTTAAGGACGCAGGGATGTCCTTAAAAGCAGGTGGTCCTCAAATTTACTATGTGGAGCGCGTTGGTGCATCTTACAAGGTCTTTGAATTTGACATCCTTACATAAAGCCTTAGCGAGAAGAGAATGAACAGAATAAAGAATTTTCTTTTTTTTTCCCCCAAAGCCCACTCCATTTATACTTATTTCGTCGTGGCCTACTTTTTAATTGCCAAAATAATACCGGTTCGCTTTCAGCAGTTACACCCACGTATAAATTACACGTTATCACATAGAAAAAAAGAAAAAAGGAAAAAAAAAAAAAAGCAATCATCGTGGGTTGTTAGAAGGCCAGTCTAGCTAGTAATACAATTTGTCCTCACAAACAACCTCAGATATACTTCTTTTGATAGATTATTAAGACATTTTCAGCGTTTCATAAATATAACTTATAGTGCCATCTACCGGGAGAAAATTCAGTTTGATGAAAATAAATTATCATTTAATCAAGCAATTATGTTTTAAATGAAAGCATTAAATAATTAGGGCAAAATTTCCTCCAACCTCCACTGAATAAGCTTTACACCACGCTTATCACAGAAATCCTGTCGAATAAGCTTGTAAGCCTACAGAAAACACGAAATGAAAATTTCAAATATGAAATGCTTTAGTTATCTGGGGGATTATTAATATGACTTATTGGAGGACGACACAAAAGACTGCTTTTATTTCTCCAACAATAAAGCCCAAACTATTTCGCCGTAGGATATCCGGTTCCTCCTTATAACAAGAATTCAGTCTTTTGATAGTTTCCTCGTAGTTCTTAAGTCTTCGTGAAATTTGTTTCTACGTGAGTGGGCATTGTTAATACATTTGATGTCCTGGGAAGTAGCGCACCGCTTACCGAAGATCCAGCTATATTTCCTCAATCTTTACGTCAGTGGAGATGCTGTAAATGATGAAGACGTCGACTGCAACAATACAGCTTTGTGGGAGTCCCATACTGGAAAGATCTTTATTTAAAGTTGCGCTCAGTGCACACTGTGCATGGTGAAATAAACAAAGCTATTCTGGCTTTTGCTGAAGGTTTGTACACTCGTAAATATACAGCAATCTTTTATATACAGAGTGATCCAAAAGCAAGGAAACCCAAATTTTCATAACTGCATGACCATTTTGCGAAAAGTCGACAATATACAGAGATGGCGATTAATGTCTCAGCAGCATTGTTTTCTCACTGAAAGTTGCTTTTCGAGCAGATCACGCACACAAAAGCCATAATGGTATACAGAAAAAAAAAAAAGTCCAAAGCAAATGTGCCCATAAAATCGAGTCAAAATTACGGACTCTGCTCACTGAGGATCAGCGTGCCGATTCGTCAGCATAAATCAGCTTCGACTTCAGCAACTTCGTTATATAGTAATCTATATAATTTAAAGTAAGTAATTTTATTTGTCTATTATGTAAGTTGTCGCGATGTAGTCAAGGGCCTATTGACTACACTGCGACATTTCTCTGTGCCTATTCTTAGAGCAACTGCATGATTCAGTGGTTCATATTTCAGAATCATGCATTTACTTCGTATACTGTCTATTGCCACGGTCGAGACTTCCCGGTGTTGTCGCAATCTTTCAAAATAAACGAGGTGGTGTTATTCAGTTCAACACTTGCTCCAATTTCGACTGCTTCTCATTGATCTTTGATCACAACAGCGGGAGATAACTTATTTTATTATTATAATTGGCTTCCACCTTGCTCTCTTCAGAGCAAGGTGGAAGCCACTACAATTGTTCTTTGTGGAGTCTTTGAGCCCTCAGAATTCGATCTGAGCCTCATTCCAAATATATTAGCACAAATTCATAAACATACGGGCTAGTAATTCGCTACAGTCGAGTGCCCTCTTCTTATGATCACTTCTCACACCAGAGGTCGAGCGAGCCACTTCCAATATAAGAATTCTATCGAAAGTGAAGTCATTCATTAAAAATTATGAAATGGATAATTTCTGTAGAATGCTAAAGGAAGTCGAGCAAAACCTACAGAACACCAACATTACTTGATGACAACGAACCTCCAGTTAAGATTCCATCTGGAACTCTTTGCGAGTCTCTTTTACAACTTTATTCTACGGTTTCCTCTGTTCACTGACCTACCCATTTCTAGTCAATCTAGGGATAACATTTGAATCCATACAATATTGCTATGGTCGAGGTTTCCAATTATAACCAGTCTAATTCAGTGATACCAGTATCTTGACAATGGATGCTTTTAATTTACGCCTCCGGATTTGCATACACATTTTTCATTAGCATTTAAAACGCTCGTGTAAAAAAACACATCAAGGTGGTATAGAAACTTTTCTTCTTTTTATCATCGGATACTTCATCATGTTTAAACCTCTTTTGCCCTGACAGCAGAATTTAGCTGGTTTCTTCCAGGCAGGCACACTTTGAACTTAGCATAATGGATTATTTGATGACAGCTGCCTGCCTGAAAGGCATGGCAAAGTTGGCCGATACAATACCCTCAGGTGATGCATCTTAGTAAGTTCTAAGGTGCGATCGAAGGAGCGGACTAAGATGTAAATTGAACTTTACTATGGAAAGAACGATGACAAAGAAGTATCGATAAAATAAAATAGGTTAAAATAATAAAAATGTTTTTGTAGCTTCGGAGTTTAAGTTTTGCTAATGGCAGTTCACTGTGGAGGGTCTCATTTGAAAATAAATGTATTAGTAAATAAAAACTATTAATATTTATGAAAAAAAAGTTTCTTTAGGCATGGAAGTAAAGTAGCATGCAATGGAAAGGATTAACACTTTTGAAAACTTACTAAGATAAGAATAAAGTGAAAATTGTTTGCCTGAAAAAGACAATTCAATTTGCATATTTCAATACGCAAAGGAAATCTGTTTTGTAAGGCGAGCACCTACTTTTGTCTTTTTTTTTAACTTGAAGTTAACCTTCCTTTTTTAAGGTATTTGTCATATATATCAATGCGGTATGTCAAAATAAAATTACGTCCCAATTTTCAGGATAAATAACATTTTGAAAACCAAATATTAACGTGTTTGAGAGTCTGCGCATAAAGGTAATTTGGAGAACAAGTGGTTGATGGAAATGGGTTTTAAATACGACATCAAAATAAAAGTTTCCTCATCCTTCCTATGGGCCATATACAATGTAAAGAAAAATTACGGGCATGACTATTTGTGAAACACCTGCTGACGTCCAGTCAGCAGGTGTTTCAGAAGCTAGAAACGAGATCAGGTGGCAAATTGCGAAATGTTTTGCTTTTCTTAAAAGAGAAACAGATATGAAGGCTGTGAAAAAAAAGTAGTGGTAACTTGACGCTTATGTTAAACGTCAAGGCAGGCAAGGCCAAGAGGCATCAGCACATTGCATTTGTAACTACGTGTATTTTTCGGTCAGTCTGCCTGTTTTGCGCATGAAAACCAGAGTTTTCGAGAGATAAAACCATGAAGTTCGCCCGAAACACACTACCGCGGTGTGCTAATTTTCCATAAATATTCCGTACGTCTCGACGGGATTCGAACCCAAGCCTTTTTCATGCGGCGTGGAAGGACGGCAATTGTAACCATTGACGGCAAACCTACTTATCTGCATATTTTTGATGACTGCATTTCTTCAATATGATTTCTGGTCATTTGCATAACAGATCCCTCCTTCCTTCCTTCCTTCTTTCATTTGTTCGCCGAAAAGCGTTACAGTCTGTGTCCTGGAATTCGGTATTGAAGATACGAGGAATAAATTAGTTAACCGATTTCGCAAGAATGAATTCACATCGAGTGGTACAATGAGGGACGATGGTAGCAAAGTTCCGAGGGGCCACTTAACCACATAGGTGTTCATACCGTCAACTACTGACTGCTTCTTGGAGAGGTCAAGTCAACGGACATTTAACAGACAGCTTCCGGAGGAAACTGTCTATGTCGCATTGAAAAGCGCAGAAAGCAAGGACTCCTATTGTACAAAAGGACTTTCCTTTGTAATAAGAGAGTCATGCGTAGACTCATGGCCAGTGGGCAGGGCAGAACACAGTGACAAGCGAACAGTTGGCACATGGCCACAGCTCGGTTCTGTCATGTAGTTGTCTGGTTGGTGGGTTCACCGAATCGATCAATTTTAAGATGAAACGCCTCGCACACTGATCAAAATCAAAGAGAAGGTAGTAAACAAACAACTGATCGTCTATTTGCTAACGGAATAGAGCAAGCAATTTCTTGTTTCGTTAACAAGAAATCATCATCAAAATGTGTGGGCAAAGCAGATGTAGTTGCACAGTTAAGGATGTTTTTTTTTTTTTTTTTTTAAGTTGGTTAGTTCCGTCTTCGTGCAGACTTTTTTCAATATCATTTTGCTTTGATGATTGGTTCGCATCCTGCAGTTTTTCTTTCGAGGATTGTTTTTTTTTTTTCATATATTTCTCGTCGAAAAGATAAATAAATTTTGCAATAAAAAGTCTTCGTAACAAAACTATCATTACAAATTGTAAAATAAAAGTAAGGATGGAAATCCTACCCTTCCAGCATGTACTTAATTACACAGGGCACTTTTTTTACCATATTATTTGCAAATTATAAATGAAATTCTTATTAAAATAAGCTGCGCGCGCGCACACACACACTATTCTGCCCTTTCCCTTAAGTGATGTGGCGTGACCAATGTTTCCCAGAAATTGAACAAATGTAGGGAACTTCTTCAGGTATTTACAACTTTGTTTCCTAAATTATTATTATTACTAAGAAGGGTGGGCGCGAAGAGGGATTGAGAATTACGGTTTTTCGTAAGTGTTGTCACGAAAACCCACGTTATAGTGATTATCGTCTGGAGGAGATGAGAGAACGAGGGGAAAAAAAAAAGTCAGGCGTACACGACTTAAATTACGAATATGCTAATGGCCGAAGTCACTTAAAGCCTGTCATTCGTTTAAACTGCGCACATTAGATTCTCTACTCAGAGATCCATCCAAGACGATCCATCACCGTCTCCAGCTGCTGTTTTCTTCCCGCTGTTCCGTCCTGTTGATTTGCTGTCGCCATCGTACACACAGTGACAGCTACGCGTTTCCTTCCCTCCATATTTCATCAGGAAATGACGCAAAAGGCAATTAGGCTGTAGAGTTTCCGTTGTGTGAGTGAGTGAGGCTTTGCGAAAGTGTTGTTTTCTTTTCCTTGTGGTTTCCGTTGTGAGTGTTTCCACAAAAAAACGACATTGGGCAATTTCTGTTGACGACGCAACGCTTCATCGTCAAATATTGAAGCGATAACTCAATTACTTTTCTTAAGATGACGAAAAGAGGAGGAAGAAGAAGAAAACACCTCTTTATTATACCACTTCCGAATAACCTGTAGACAAAATCCACTCACAAATGAAACGCGAAATAATTACTTCGGGGTTTAAATGCCAGCCAAAACCGTGTCGTAACACAATTCAGCGCCACCTGCATCGATTTACTTTCAACTCCGGAATGGTTGGAGGAAGAGGAATCCCTCCGAACACCCTAAACTTGTGAAGCAACGTGAATCGTAACATTTAGGGGGATGCGCTTGGTTGGCAAACCGTGAGAACATGCACGTGCACGATGAACAGCCAGATCAAATAAAAACGTGGGTGGGACAGAGTTGAAGAGGTTCGGAAGGTTCGAACTCTTCCCCCCCTCCTTCCGGGAAGGAGGAGAACAACTCCACACGACACGCACTTTTTCTCCCCTTCTCGCAGGAGTAATATTACCCATCATTCCAATACAGAACTTATTTTGCACAGCTTACAGAGTAAGCGGACACTAAAGGGGTTATGATTGCTTTCACACAGCTGCAGTACTAAACGGGAGATCGATGTAATAGCACTGCCAATCAGTGAAAGATCAAGAGATATCCTTTCTAAGCATGGAATTCCACCCGCACTTATCTCACTGACGATTGCATTTCGCAGGCAATCAACAAAAGGAAGTGGGATGTATTGTCAGCTGACGTTCGATTTTTTCTTTAACCTTCACTAGTGCTCAGTCTCCATCCGGTTTCCTTCCTTTAGAGCTCTTAATTACAATTCGGCGAAAAGAATTAGCCAACACGCACACACGTGTATGCGCATGTCCTTTCACAAAAAATTTAGGAAGTGGTTAGAACTTGGGGGAAAAAAAAATAATAATAATCTGAGCGAATTAAAAACAATTTTTGTTTTCCCCATCATTCCCTCCCTCCCCACGAAAAGACGAGCCCATAAGTATATGCAACGATATTCAACTTTGTTTTGAGCCAAAAATATATAGACGGGAGTAACAGATAAAAGGCATGCAGAACTGGGCATATAATTAAACAAAATCATCTGAAAACCGACTGCGTCAGTTATTCGTTTTCAGAGAGGAAAAAACGTGTCTAATGTACTACTCAATAATTATATTTTGATCAATCAATTGCATAAATATATGAAGGAAATCAGAACGAAAACAATGTTGCTGTGATGCCATATTTTGGCATCACAGCATAAAAGCGTAGGGCTTTCATGCAACGTATTGCTAATTAATAACATTAACAACTGAATTATAAATGCAATGAAATAATGAAAATATACAAGAGATATCTCGCCAATACTGGGCTGGATTTGGAGTGGATTTAATATAATCCATCAACGGAATGCATCTCGAAAGTTTCAATGACTTTAAGACTTTCTTTAGGTGTACACCTGATACCTCTTTTCAGTTTCAATTTTCTTCTTTTTCACTTAGGGACTTCTGAAGTCCAGTTTTACATATCAAACTAGAACAGACGACCAACTGTGTTATCCACTGACAAATTTCACTACGAAACTGGTTTAATTGTTCCAGTTATTGAGTATTCAAGGTATCCGTCAATCATCCACTGCCCTCACTTTTTCCAAACTTTCTAAGTCTGGATTTTTCCCATCCATCTATCCCTTTTTATTAATTCTAACTATTATCCTCTTTGGAAAAGGCTCGATGGAGGTATATTATTTCCAAAATAACCACTGGGAAGAGTTTTACAACTGTCCCCAATTATACGTCTTCCCCTTCAGTTGGCATATAAGCAATTTTCAAGATTAATAAGGAGTTGTTAAGGTAACGTTTATTTCTGTTCAGCAAAGTTATTCATCAAGGCCTTTAAGCACAAAATTTGAAGTTCAATATTAATTCGCTCTGCTAATTAGCATAAACAGAAACTTCGATACAATTGCGCTTAAGTCGTGTCTTATAAGCAAACACAAAATTGTCCTCAATGTACAACGTAGTCTACGTTCATTTAATGTAAACCAAAGCAAATCCCTATAAAAATGCCAGGATGCTTATTTTGAGTCCGAGCGAGTTACTTCATATGGATCTGCCCCCTTCAATTAATTACTGTCATTAAAGGAAATTCTGACTAGACAAAGGAAAATGTAGTTTATTGATTTTTCGACAGTCAGTACTTGCGATTTTTGAGTGATATGGGAATCTGCAACATCTAATTATGCTCCAGAGATGTTCGGGGTCTACCACTTGACAGTGACTGATTATGGGACCTAATTAAGAGCACGAATAACTGAACAGATGTTCGAAGCTATTAGTTTCCCTAGCGCTGATCGGCACTGCAAGTTGATCTCTGCTATCGGTGATCGACTTGTAGTGCGCTGGATGAAAGAAGACAGAGAGATACGAAAAGCGTTGTGGTCTGCCTCCATCTTCACTGGGTGCAACTCCCGAGTGATAATTAGCTTAAGGATAATCAGAGGCACTTCGGAATAGAAAAACTAATGAATGTCATTAGAAAACAATATTTAGCCGTACTGCATCCAAGAGTCCAATTATCAACTCCTGCTGTTCCTGTCATTAAAAATAGGGCGAAAGTCACTGGCTCCATTTCGCATGAACTACACTATTTAACGCTCCACAGTTTTAAGACTTTGTGGTCAAAGAAGCGTGCTTAATTATAAAATTGATACTGTAAACTTTATCTCTTTGGTGGGTCACTCCCATTGGGTGATCCTAAATTCGTCATATAAAGTAATTGAACTTTATTTTAGTATAAAGTTCGATTCCTTAAACAGCAGGTGAAAAAAATGTGCAGGGATAACCGTGTCGCATAAAAAAGTATTCCTTTCCCCTCCTTTCACTAGTGCTTAATACAAATAATCATGAATCTCTCTTCACAACGTAGTGAAGATTTTTAGTGACCACTGAGAAGGTATAACAACGCGAACGTGGTTGCTAGAAATAAGCGGTTCGCAAATGTAATATTTTTGAATTATTTTACAGTACCTTCCCATTTTTTTTTCTCTAGCTGTGTCTGGAATGATAACAAATTTAACTATTTTCCAAACTGATCAATAGAATGGTATACAAAATCGAAAACACGAGCTGATGAGTAAAATTTTGTAGCAAAGGAAAAACAGAAGTGACAGGAAAATAAATAGTTTTCTATGTACGACTTTCCTTTAGGTTTTATATTACTGCAACCGGGAATTCTCATTTCTTTTACGAAAGTAATCCTGTATGGCATAGAAAAGCCAATTTTAAAGAGCATCCTTTCAACAAAATAAATTGTACGAATGGGAAATTTACTTTATCGTTAGATTCGCCAAAAGTAGTAAAAGCTAAGTCCTTGACCACAGCTAAGTCTACTTAAAAAAAAAAAAAAAAACTCATTTGATTACTTAGGTGGGAAGCACTCAAGGGTTGTTTTTAGAGTCTGCATATTAGCAAGCAGCAGTTCGAAAAGCCCTACAATATACAGACACCGGACAAAAAATTAGTCACTTGTGGTATTAAGGACATAATAGTTTGAAAAAATTTACAACATTGAAATTGAAGCAAGAACTTCTGCAAACAATTAATCAAGGATATCATCAGCCAATTTGTGACAGAACACTGTGGCACCCACTGGTCCCTGAAGAGGATGCGGTATTTTGTCCATTTTGGCAGACAGTGATTGTAGTACTGAGGTCCACCACGTTTCACGCTTAGTTGGGGCCTACCTTCTCATGGTGTAGGCCGCCCTCCATAGCCGAGTGGGCAGGAGCGGGAGTGCAGTAGCACACGCTACTTTGAGTAGACCGGGGTTCAAGCCCCTGACTGCTGAATACGGCCGATCTGCCAACCCGCACTGGACCAGCGTGGCAGATTATGGTCCATTTCTCTTAGCATGAATTGTTGAGGAGGCTTCCATCCTGCAGTGGGTTGATAATGGCTGCACTTTACTTTTACTTTTTACTTTCTCATGGTGTAGCCGGACACTGGATAGGCTTTCCAGGTGATCGCATTCCTGGTGACTAAATGGACAGAAACAACTAAATAACACACTGCACAAACATAACATTACACACACTTCTGGCCTTTTACAGAGTTCTGTATTCATGACAGTGTACCAATGCGGAACTGAACTGACATTCTGAAGCCTCTGAACATAAGATATTATACATACAAGATAGAACACTGTGAAGATAATTGCCTAACATAGATATTTGGAGTAGGGTCTCTGTTAACCGTCCTATTTTTATGCCTTTTAGCCCAGATTAACCTGGAAAAACGCAGGCTAATCTGTGCTAAAATGCATAAAAATTGGAAAGCTGTGATGTGCTGAAGAATCCAAAATTTGTCTATGCTCTAATGATACCAGGCATCGAGCTCACAGGAGAACAAATGAGGCATTTCATCAAGACTGTGTGTAAATGTGGACATGTGTATATGTATAGGGTGGCACCTAGAACTGTTCAACTCCGCCTCGTATCTCTGTAAAGAACAGTGTCACTACAAATGGGCCAGATGTGTGTGACATAGGTTTGTGTGTGTTCTGTTGTTGTGTCTGGCCGCTTGGCTACCCAGAAGCATCAGTCACCTGGACAGATGATTCTGGGTACTCGTCCACACAACGGGAAGGTGGGCCAGTTCCAGTAGAGCACGTAATGTTTCAAAAGAGACTGACCCACCTAGTGATGCCAAAAGGTGGGCCAGGATCCTCTGGGGCCCATTCCAGAGGAAAAGAAAGGAGCAAGAGAGGGAAGGGAAAAAAAAAAAAAAAAAAACACCCAACCCGTGGTGCTGGTTGAAAAAAAAATTATATAATATAATAGATAAAATAAAACATTAGTGCAAAAAAAAAGAAAAAAAAAAGACATTGGTGTTAGTTGGAATAAAAAAAAAAAATAATAATAAAAAAGTAAATAATAAACAAATAAAAAAGCTGGTGATGGTAAAAAATAATAATAAAAAGGGACTGGTGCTGGTAAAAAAAAAAAAAAAAAAAACCCGGAGTGGTTGACAAAAAAAAAAAAAAAAAAAAAAAAGAGAGAGAGAGAGAGAAACGTAGTCTTCAATAAGACTCTTGTATCCAGGATAATTCAGATGTGGAACTGGTGACCTTTAGGATCAATGCAGTGACAATTCTTGCGTACATGAGCCATAGAAGAAAATATATCGAATTGTGATGCAATTGTGCTTAATTCACGAGTAGCCCATCACTGCACAGAAATTTCTGAGTGCTCCCTGAAATGCATGTTTTTTCATCCAGGATAGCAGAGAAGCAAACTACAGGGGTGTTAAAATTAAAGTATCCCTATGTAGAGGGCTCCGGAGCGAGTTGTAAGGCTCGTACTGAAGAGAAATTTGGACAACAGGTACAATAAAGAATGCGCTCGCCATTTATTGGTAAAAAAAAAAATAGCTACAAAATTGGTGACTATATGGCGCGTAACTACCTTAGTTACGATTATGCAAATAACTTACGTTATTTGGGGCGCCTCCCTAGCCAGGTGGGAAGGAGCAGCAGTGCGTAGCACACGCTTCTTGATTAGACCGGGGTTCGAGCCCGTCACCACCAAATATGGAGGATGTGGAAAGGTCAGGGAATGACCACCGCATATCCCTGGAGCAATATGGCCTTAGTTGCTAATGCTCCTAAGAAACAAAAAAAAAAAAAAAAAAAAAAAACCAACTTACGTTATTTGCATAATCGTAAGTTATTGCCACAGCACCACTACTGAGCTCTACTGTATGTATAAAAGCAAAACAGTCTCTTCAAAATCATACAGTAGATGTTTGCCTGCACTACAGCAGCAATGCCAACAACTTTGCAGGAAAAGGCGCTATTAGTGAAGCTGTACTATCAGAACAGTGCAGCTGCGGCTATCAGATAATTCCGGCGTCAGAAGCGCATAAGGCCCACGTGGACTATGACTGTTTGTGTGTGTCCGCAAAATGATTGCGAAATTTGAAGCGACAGGGCATCTTGGTGTTCAACCAGGTAGAGGTCGAAAACGAGTGGACTCCTCTCGTGTTGAAGATGTGGCTACGGCCGTCGTGGATTTATCAAGTCAATCTCCATGTCGTAGCGCAGGCGTTTCTCGTGAAGTGGACATGCCGTATTCCACTGTAAGGCTAGTAATGCGTCAGGTGTTGCGGTACTGTCCTTACAAGATGCACATGCTACAGCAGCTAAAACATGTGATGCAGATATTCGTTTCACATATGCACTTCAGTTTCTGTCGCGAATGATAGTGGATATCACTTGGCCATGGAACATCCTTTGGAGTGATGAAGCCCACTTCTGCTTAAATGGACAAGTGAATACGCACAACATTTGGGCAAGAGAAAATCCTCGAGTTATCCAAGAGGTCCCGTTGAATTCTCCAAAAGTGAGAGTGTGGTGTGGATTTACAGCCACAATCATGATTGGGCCATATTTTTTTGACAGGTAACACCGACTGGACCCCGCACCTGTTCCGTCACTGGACAGCGATATTATGATGTTGGCAAATTTCGCAATACCAGAGCTGCAATAACGTGGGTACCTTCAGGATACCATATTCATGCAAGATGGTGCGCCACCCCACATCCACCGTTGTGTCCAAAGATTGCTAAGGCAACACTTTACAGACGAAAGGGTCAGTAAAGTGAAGATTGCTAAGGCAACACTTTACAGACGAACGGGTCATCAGCCGTTGTTTCCAGACATCTTGGCCACCCCGATCACCGGACCTCAACCCCATGCGACTTCTGGTTGTGGGTTTTTTTTTTTTTTTTTTTTTTTTTGAAGAACCAGGTGTATCGGGAAGGATGTCAAACTCTGGCAGATCTGAAGGACAGCATTAAACATCACGTGCTGGCTATTCCAGTTGACATGTTACGTTCTACTGTAGAAAACGCTGTTCTTCGAATGGAAACTGTTGTTGACCAAAATGGAGGATACATTGAATGATTGTAGCGCTGTTGAAGTTTGTATTGCTACAGCGACATATAGTGACAAATTTTGTAACTAATATTTTTTTTTCCAATAAATGGCGAGCGCATTCTTTATTGTACCTGTTGTCCAAATTTCTCTTCAGTACGAGCCTTACAACTCGCTCAAGAGCCCTCTACATAGGGATACTTTAATCTTAAGAACCCTGTATTTTCCCGCTTACACAGGTGTATTTGGTGGATGTACGAGAGAGAGAGAGAGAGGTGATGCTTTAGGAATGTTTTGACTGTTATGAAGTGCTAATAATACCCTACTTGAAATACCGCCTTGTGCTGAACATTAAGGACACATGATTTCGATGCTCCTGTATATTCAAGGGTGATAACTATCCTGGTTCACAGGGCCTCTGCTATTTTAAGATGGCGCAAAGAACACGCGGGAACAGTACAGAATTTAAAATTCGCCAGCCAAACAGTCACCAAATTAAATTTTATAGAGAACTTCACTTCAATGGAAAGTGAAGACAGAACAACATTCACGAATTTGAATAAATTATGGGCTCAATTGTTTTCAAAATGGCTTAATATCAATAAACTATTTAAGGGGTCTAGTTTAATCCCCACCAATGAAAATTCACATTAAGCGAAAAATTATTCAGATGACTATTCTGTCACCCATATAATTTTTCCGTCCAAATCTACAAACAGGCAAATGAAATTACGAGTGTGGATTTGAGAAGAATATTCTAAAAAGGGCAGAGGGAAATAACAGTCTTAAAACTATTCATTGCAATAATTGGATAACTCGCGCAAACCAGGGAGGGGAAAGGAGAATGAGTAGCAATATGCGAACCGGAAAATCAAATATTTGATTTGTTTCCTACAGCAACACTAGCAAACATACTTATGTGCTTCCATACACACGACTGCACATGCCTACTGAAACTCCTAACTCAGGGAGGTGATTGTTGCCTCCCCTTTACCAATTATTCTTCCCTGAAACATTCGGGTTAATCGATCAACTACCACATGCCATTTATTAACTCAAACGGTCGGAAAGTGTGTGTGTGTGTGTGTGTGTGTGTGTGTGTGTGTGTGTGTGAGAGAGAGAGAGAGAGAGAGAGACTCAGCTGCAGATGGCTGTTTTCTGTGGCCCGGGAGACCCATATGGAACACATCCTGTTGTACACGTTGTTAGTACTCCTCCACGGGGACCGATTGTTCGTAGCGTGAGTGCGGAACTATTTATCTGCTTTTTTCTTTTTTTATAAGGGGGTTCCCGTGTGAAAGTACAATAAACTGAAACGGGAGAGGGGGATCTCAGTTGGATCCCAATACGTTAGAAAACAAAAAAAAAAGAAAAAAAAGCCGCATCATTTGAATAAATGAAATGGAACTAATTTCTTCAAATCCCCCACAGAGCTACAACGTCATTACACTTTTGCTGAAAGTGTAAGAAAGTTAATTCAAACCGCTGGGGACGAAAAAAATAAAATAAAATAAAATGAAAATAAATGACAGTCATTACACAATATTAAACGCTCTCTTTACTATTGCTGAATACTTTCGCATCTCATCAATCGGTATACCGCAATACCATCAGAAACGCCCTCTATAATAACTTTTTCGGCATGGTGTTTCGGCCATTTTTATTTTTCATAAACAGCTTGGTATTACAGGTCTGCCCCAAAAGTGTGTTATTGTAAGAGATACGCTAAGGATTCCTTTCTAAATACAAAAACAAAGCCACAGTACGAATAACATCATCTTTACCTGTAAACCGAAGCTGCAGCCTCCAGTTCAAGATAACAAAAGTTTCGCATTACTTAAATGGATACTGTGCAGGATTCTTCTTCGAACTGTAACTGAATTCCCTCTGTAGGGTTAAAGAGAAGGCTTCGGATTTCTTTGTACCATCCTCACACAATATTATTCTTTGTCAGAAATAAACGAACGATTAATGTTCCAAATGCGGCCATATCTAATATCCTTGAGATGATTATTATTATTATTATTATTATTATCCACTGATTATAAAATTATCACGTTCATTGACACGTGGTTAAAATACCTGGTTTGCGGATGGAACATACTCAAATAGATTTTTATCAAGCTTTACCTGAAGATGTACCACTCATTTCCTCACTACAGAAATCAGAGGTGAATTTAATTTGCCATAGACAGACCGTTCCACATCACAGTTAGATAACATTTATAAACAGTCTACTTTTAATTCAATTGACTAAAAGAGTTCATCGACAAGCGAAAAACATATCCGAGCATAAGCGCTGATATTTGAACAAAAGTGTTATAGGTGATCAAGAAATAAAATAAAAAACTTGAAAGCGTATTGCAAGGTCTGATGGCAATATAAATTATTCAAAGTACAGTTTTTAGACATCTCTGAAACAATTCCGCATTTATCGAACACCGGTACAATCGCTTGCACGAAAAAGAGAGAAAGAAACATCTTCCCTTTATCACATCACGTTGTAACTTCGATTCTCATTGGCCAGTATGCAGAGATGAGCAGCAGTTTCCACCTGCTCTATCGCTGGACGTTTTTTTTTTTTTTTTGTATAGCGTCAGTGAACCGTTATACCTGCTAACAGATAATTTCATTTGCCCTACCTCGTCATTCCAAAAAGGCGCATGCGCAGTATTATCGATTCTACACCAACTTTTGCTCGTAATATTTTGTGGCGTATAATTAAAATTGTCAGCCGGGTTTTTACTACCAAATAAACTCGCTCGAAAGGGCTTTGACTGCGTGGAAAGTTATCATATACATGGGATAGTTCGAATATTGTTAGTAAAATACACAGTTATGGTGTCTGCTGGGAGCTGTACTTTAACGTTGTATGATTATAAAAAAAAAAAAAAAAAAAGAGGAAAGCGAAGCCATTGTTCGCATTTGGCTATCTAGTTTATTCAAATACATAAACATTTTTTATAAGAAATTACACGGGAATAAAGTTAGTGGTTGCTGTGTACGGGAGACGGTTATAGTGAAGCAAGCCATTTAAATTTCATAACGTATATTCACTTGGCTTTTTTTCATATTCATGGCTGTATCGTAATCATTCATAAAGCACTCTACGATTAATGTAACTGGAGAGCAGTTATTTTCTCCACATTTCATAAAACAGGTTTGCATCAGCGTTTATAACGTTCAATAAACTTAAAATTGTTCTTGAAATGTGCTTGAGCGACAGTAGTTTTATAAATAATGTAATTGGAATATCATTATTTTTATTTTATTTATTTATTATATATATATTTTTTGTTCTTTTTGGTTACTCTAAAGATGTTTTTGCAGGCCACAGTTACTTTAATGTCAACTTACAACTTTCCCCTGGTCTCTTAACTTTTCCCGCTATTATCCGGTTTCTATTTGAAGAACAGGAGTGTAGACAAACACGTTTACCGCGTAGTGGGTGCATTGCAACTAGCAGCTATTGCTAAGAGATAGTGGCAAGCAAAATTACCTCCGCGGAAACTTGATATTCCGAGCAGTTTAGCCCAAAGTCAATAAAGAAAGAAACCTTACAACCCTAAGATCGAAGTTCACAGTGCGAGTTTAGGAACAGCCTACTTCCGTTGAATTTGTCTCTATTGTTAAGCCAAGTATGACGCCAATGTCGCGAAACCCCTCCCTTTTTTTTTGAGAGTTTATCTCGAAAACAACAGATAAATACAAAAATTTAAATTTCTATTTTTGTTAAGCTAGAGGTTTGTAAATGTTAGAGGTTAAAATAGGTAAATTGTATGAGTTTGAAATGAAAACGTCAGTCACCTTAAATTACAACGAATGCAAAAAAAAAATAATAATAAAATAAAATTAAAAATAATAAATAAAATAAGAAATAGAATAAAACTGGCAGTTATTTCTTATGTTGGAAACGCTGAGCGCATGCGCTGCTCCGACCACTGAGGTTCAGTCCGTAGAAATAAATTTCTAATTATTAAATAGAGGTTCGCACACAGCTCTTAACAATAATGATACTATTAGAAGATTTCAGGTGTCACCACGATCAGAAGAGATCATCAAACACCAAATTGTGGCAAATCCGTATATTGTAATATCCGCGAAATAGACCTGCAATAAGAAAGCATCCCATAGTTTATTCCACGGTAAGAATCAGGTGGAGTTATTAGTAATTTCAGGGGACAGAGCGTAACCAAACTGCACTGGGTTTTTTTTTTTTTTTTATTAGAAGAAACGGAAATTCGAAACGATTTTAGATTCTGCCATGTTTTGTATCCAATCACCAGAGGGGGCGTTGGCACTTAATTCATCGGTTGGGTGTCAGATCGCAGTATAAGCGACTTTGTCAGCTCAAGTTTCACTTCCTAGCTTAGAGCGTTCAATGATTGTTTCTAGCGTTCAGCAAAGTTTTATAACCACAACTTTCGTTGTGGCTATAAAAAAAAACATTTTCTGATTCTTGCATTTTTAATTGCCTACGTTTTCATAAGCCAGAAATAGCCGAGTGGTTAATGCGGAGAACTGTAGTACGAGAGTTCGAGTTGACCGTGGTTCGCTACTGCTAAATACGGTAAAGTTCTTGCGCTCTCTGTCTTTCCTGATACTATGTCGCCACCTTGGAGTATAAATAGAAAACTTATTTTATTTATTCGTACAACGTTGGTAATTTTAATTCAGTTAGCCATCAATTCAAATGCAGTTCCGGTTTTGTTAACATAACGCCCTTATGGTGAAATAAGTGAAGATGAAATAAGAACTAGATCAAACGAAAACGGAAATTTTTCAATTATTAGAACTATAGCTTTAGCTGATTGCGAGACTTCGGGGCACTAATTTCTTACATCTAAAGTCTCTCAATTGGTTCTTAAAATATTAATCACGCTTCCTCTAAAAAGGGCTGCGTCCACAGTTTAAGAGATAAACGAGTTCAAATTCGTAATAACTTGCACCCCTCTCTGAAGTTTAGCGCCCAACACTGTTTACTGACTCCAGGTGTCAATGTACCCAACTTCCTCAAGATATTCATGCCCACCTGTCTAGAAATTTTTGTAGACAAGTGCGCAGTGGCAAAAGAAATTCTTCTGGAAGGTCAAGCAACGTGCCACGTTACCTCCACTTTGCCAAATAAAAATAATAAAACGGCACAAATATGGGATTGACGTAAAACTACGGCGCTCATGGATTCGTTAATAGTGGAAAAATTATTTTTGGTAAAAGTAATATCAGTTGGTACGCCTGTGTCTGCATTCAACTGCTATCCGGGAGGAGAAAAAGTGAGGCTCTACATTGCATCCTCTCTACAGTCACATAGCTAACAAACAGAATAATTCACCGACGAATACTTAGTAATGCATAAATTAAACTTCCAATAATTTAAAAGCTAAATAAGGCTGATTATATCTTATCAATTATGCACCAACCAATAAATCAATACTCTAAATTTTCCACACGTATGTGTGTATATTTTTTGTAAATGTACATAAATAGTATTAATCTCAGGGCAAAGGAGAGTTTCCGCAGGATCGTTCCCAGGGGTTATATACACCTTAAATTTAAAATGCGCCCTTTTATTGACAAAAGTTTATTTTGCTATTCTTGTGACTCGCCACCTGCATATTGATTACACAATTCCCACTCATCTGAACGGTCCTAAGTTGTCGATTAATGAAAACGGAATCGAGTATTGGGTGCAAAATGCGTAATATTTATTTTAATAACAGTTGTTATCGAAAACAGTGCCGATCAACAGTTATGGCTAGTGAGCGACTCGAGTCATCTGATGACTCGAATCACTAATCAGGGCTGTAACGACCTAGCTGTTACTGCAACGATACTGACAACAGATATACCAATGCTCCAGTTATAGCAAAATTACCACACCAACTAAAGCCCATCTCCTCTAACTTCGCACTTTCCGAAAGTCTCTATCAGGCTACCGTATCATCGCATCCTTCTATCCATCCAACCCATTCAGAAACTGTATAGCTGTCACAAAAATTTTGCATTACCTTTCTGCCAATTTAAAAATGCGTGTAGCTTAATTTAATAACAATCAATTTCAGCGGTACGTTGTCTGCAAATTAAAATGCGAGTAGTTTTTAAACGTTCGCTGTTTGAGGAAGTGGGGGGCTTATCTCAATCATCCAAGTTTTCTTCGAAATAACTTCTGTATTTCATATATACGGAATTCACACTTTGGTGCTGCCTTTTTCATGTCAGTTGCCCATAATTTCCATCGTAATGCGGAACTACTTTCTATGGAAGTGTCAAAAGTCAAGTGAGATGGATAATACTTCAAAATTATACGTACCAACAAATCCAACTAGCGTTGCCAACAGTCCAAGTTTTCAACCGAAATTATTTCTGCAAGAAGGTATCTCTAGCCGGACTACCACTACTTAATTCGGATAAAAAATCGAGTCAAAACCAGACAAAGGTGTCGTCTGAGGCTATAGTTACGCTGACCTTTGATTTGTACGTGCGAGCCTTACAGTTACAATGCTCTAAATTTGCTGGCTGCAGGCTACGCCGCAGGGTTGTCACTGTTCCATTACTAACATTTTCACACTCTGATAAAACACTTAATATTGAAAATAAACACGATGCATTTTAAAATAAACGAGTTGCATCAGCGTAACCAACCCACTCCACTTTAAAATGTGACCACTGTCAGTTGAAACCGATGCTGCTTTAAACTGGAAACATCTACTTGGAAGTAATTGACGGGAATACAAGAAACCGGAAGTTGTGGATAAACCAAAACGACAGCTGTCTGCTCCTTGTGAGGTTACCTGGCAATGCTAAATCCAACTCGATTTGCCAGAAATTCGATTCCTCTGTGGCATATCTTAAAACACAAAATTGAAGAGCATCCGACATTGTTATAGTAGAACTGTGTTTAAATATCATTCCTTTTTTGCCAAGACACGAAAAAATCCACAAAATTTCGGAAAAGAAAACAAAGTGAATGATCCTCAGGCTTTTCGAATTAGATTAAAGCAAATTTTGTACAGTTATAACTTGTAGTTCCATTCAGAGAATTTTATGGAAGGCGATACAGACAATTACTGAGAAGTGTTGCAGGATGACAACTGACAGTGTAAAAATGTTTCTTAATTCAAATCGAAACAAACATTGTTTAAATCTTTATTTAAATAAAATGGAATCGCCCATTGGTTTTTCTATGGTCACAGCAAACTGTATGCCCGCTCTCGGCTCCAAAAACAGTCCGCAACTGAGATAGAGAGGTGTAGGGAGAAGGTCAGTGGTAGTGATGGGAGAAATCACTGGAATGGATTATCGAATGACTATTCTGTTGTAGAAAAAGGGAACACCATTTAAGTGGAAACATACCTGACAAATTGAATGCTACAATTATGAGTATACCTGGCAAGGTGTGATTCTGCTACCTGAGTGCCAACACACCCTAATACCATAAAAGAGACGCGCCGTCACAGCCACCCAAAGCATGAGTGCTACTTTCTTAATAAACAGAATTAAATAAGACAGGAAACTAATAAGTACTACGTCTTCAAGAGGACATCGGCGCTTGTGAACTCCGAACTGGATCTTATTCAATTTATTTATTATGAAAGTAGCTCTCTTAATTTAGTGGGTGTGAGGGTGCGTCTCTTGGGCGAGGGATCGTGCGTTTGCGCTGCTGAAGATTGGTGTTTCTTTGTCTTATGATTTCGCTTTATTAAATATTAGGATGTGTCATGGCACTCGGATAACAGAATCACACCTTGCCAAGTATAACCATAATTGTATAATTAATTTGTCACATTTGTTTCGTGGTAATTAATGTTACCTTTTTCTAAAGAAAAAAAAGGTCTGAAACATAATCAAAACACGTTCATCTCCCGTTACATATTGATTGTGTAGGATAACATCTTGTTGTTATCCACATAATCGACCAATTAGGCAGTTTTAAAACTGCTTCCAATATTCAGAATGAACAGAACGCACTAAGAAATGCTGCTAAAATTACAAATTCATTCGACTGTTTCAGAAACAACTAAATAGTTCAATAATTAATTTCCATTTTGTTACGCTCAGTTGGTATGCAATTACAGGTAGGCGTATACGTTTTATTTACCTAACACCTAGACCAACACACCACGATCCGTCTTTCTTTCCCCTCCCTCCAGTAATTTCACATTTTCACTAGAGAGGATGATTCTTCTACATAAAGTTACTTGTTCCTTAGGGCAGTTTGGGCATTAATTCTCCTAGGCATCCAACGACGACTCGGATTAATGATTCGAGAAATTTAACTCGAATTCGAGTTAAATTTCTCACTTACTGGCCACTATTACTACGATGTATGATGACTTTTTTCGAAGTGACTAGTCACTTTTCTGTGATGACATTCAGTCATCGAGATTTGTTCTGCCCATTCACTACGGATTTGGAACAACGTTTGACTGAAGTCTACAGTTCTTTCCCCTCCTCATTCACTACGGTGGACAAAAGTATTCCTATATATTCAATTAGCTTGTTTTGGTAGTTATCTGCATAAAAAAAAAAAAAAAAAACTTGAGAAACTTTAGAGCATAAGCCCCAGATCCATTCCAAACTCAGCTTAACGTTTTTAAAAATAAAGTACGGAAACCGAAATTTGCTTTTCGAAAGGCAAGTGTTTTACGAAGCATTAATTTCTGACACTAGTTGACGATACCCTCGTGTGTTGTCTCATTGATGGCAAACAAATAAACAGCACTTCGCCTAAGAGAAGTATAATGCTGGTTATTTGCAATGAGGCGATCTAAATCAGAATGAGTGGAAGACTTAAAAAAATAATAATTAAAAAAAAAAAAAAAAATTTAACACAAATATTTTTAAACTGCATACAAGAAAGAAAAACAGATTTAAGGAACAAATGAGAAAAAAAAAATTAAGTTTTACGGCTCAAATACAAACAGAATAATTATGAGCAATATTGCCTTTAACTTTTATAAAAACTGCTTTTCTCATTGAAATACATTTTTGCACTTCATCGAGCAATATAAAGCTGAAAAATTAACAAAAAAAATGAATTTATTGGCAGTTATTTGATCAGAAAAGTAAGCAGCCTTTAAATGGACAATTTAAAACAATATGCTTCGCAACAATTTTATAATCTCGTCTTTTCAAAGATATATCAATCAGATAGAGCAGTGACGGCCATGTTTTTTGTTCATGTGACAAAACTATTTTGAAGACCATCATGCTCATGGTGTATTTTAAACTAAAACATTCTAAACATTCATTTTCACTTATTACATGAGCGTCTATTATTATAAGAATAATTATTTGAAAATTTTCAAGTATTTGTATAAAAATATAAGAAGCATATGATGGCAACGAAGTTAAAAACTATTTCTGTTTTCCCTAGAATCACGAGTACAACATGAATGCGACTATGAGAACACGCACAATTTTAAACTTGTTAATAATTAATAAGTTGAATAGCATTCGTGTTATTTAATATTTATACAGGTTTAAATACAATTATAACAAGGTATAAACGTCTCAACTTTCCTACAGTGTTAGAAACCAATCGTATTCCCGTATATAAATAATACAACTACAACAGCTATTACATAAATAGATACCAATTTTCTATTCTGAACTCTTAAAATTATGTTCTTACGACAATTCCTGCTATTTTAATGATGATTTTTTATGCATATATTACGTAACGGTACATTCACAGGCCAGGTTGCCTAACTGGGTCGTATTTTGCACCGGTGTAAGATATCATGAAGCCTAGTCATATCTGTTGTTTCATTTATCAATGCATACCAGCAAATTACGTTATTATCAAACACACAAACAACAACAAAAATTGAAATGCTGATGCAAACCAAGGAATTTTAAAAATTGATCAAAACAAGACAGATTAAAACAATAAACCAGTTTTAAAGTACACTTCGACTTAAATATTCACCTGACAAGTAATTATCTCTTCTCTGTCTGCTTGTATCACAGTGATAATTAACAATATGTGAGCTCGATAGACATTTAAGTGTTTAAATTAAAAACCGAAACTCAGTCCTAGTCGAAATATGCGTGATCAAAGTTATGAATTAACACTAGCTTTTTGTAATGCCCAGGTGATTTTACACCCTTGATGCGCAGTCTTCTATCCTAGTTGTAAGAATGACCCAAGTTATAGATAAACGGTACACAAGGCGGACACCTTCCTGGATGTCAGCTGTAGCGAAATAAAACTTTAACCTACTCAAACGAATGGCCTTGAACAGGAAGTCGGACGAAAAGCGCACCAGAAAACTTGTCCGTGACAGGTTAGAGATGCTACCCTATATCAACGGAGGATGGAGGGATGCTAAAGGAGGGGGGTATCCTTGTTAACCTCCTGGATTAGCCATAAATTCTTACATCATATAAAAAGGAATTTCGGACGCAAACAAAGAAATACAGAAAATAGCAAACCTCCTTTTGTTTTAATTTCCCAATATAAACCCATATGGAGATAAAGTTACGAATATAATCCAAAATAAGTAAAATCCATACCTGTAGGGGGCACTAGTATTATATGTCGATGGGCTATTTTCGTGCACAGTAACAAGCTGCAGGTGCAAGTGCAAGCACTCGTCAGATGTACCGGTTAATAGGACATACATTATGTCGGCATTACGAGTACGTTAGCGTAGCTTCGATATTCTTTGCCGCTGAATTTATCGGTAACATGACATCCGGGTAGCCTTTTGCTTGTGACGTCAACTACCAGCTAGTAACCATCGCAAGATTTAAAGACGCAGAACCTCAGACTGATTGAAAACAGCTGTTTTGGAGTGACTACAAGAGTTCCCTACGAAATAAGACTGTACAAGAAACAGCGACTCTGACGAGCGCACACAAACAACTTGTGGATTCTTCGAGCAGACGTTCGGTAAGGTCATTAAATGGTACAAAACAAATCCGAAACGGCCTTTAGTAATACTGTAAGTAGAAGTTCGCTAAATCCAGTGCATGCAAGACTTCGAATGACGATTAGCACACTATCAGTTTAAACGATATTCTGATACAAGCACTAAGTGGTTATAATTTATAGTACTTGAACCTTTTCAAAAGTCCGCATAGCGCACTGTATAGCAGAAACTTTAAACTCAGTTAAAAACTACTCTTTGTACGTGTATGGTATTAACGTGACTAAGTGATGCAAGGAAGTGGGCTTTTCTTAATCTGCCCAAGTTAAAAAAAAAAAAAAAAAAAAATTAACTAGCCAGTTCCGCATTGAACTTTTCTAAACCCTCTACCTCGACCACTTGCCATGTAATTATATCAGTGTACCACAACACACTGCCCAACAGTAAATTTCACGAGATCCAATCATCTGTTACTGCCTAAGATTTTATATTTCTGGCCAGTGGTTCTTGTCTGTTCTACCAGTGAGAACATACTCTCTCGTTCCTTTTACTATATTTTCAATCAGGTACCCTCTTCCTAAGGTGTCTACGTTCTCAAGCTTTGCAGACCTCACCTTCATATGGACATCGATTCGAACCTTGGCCAATGTGGTCTCTTCTCTGAACCTGCTCTAGAAGATTTTTTTTTTTTTTTTTTTGTAGCCTCCAGACGAACAATATGTCTCACTATCATCTTATAGAGAGATCCGACTACGATAATCAGTCTTTTTCATCCTGACCCACTTTAAACTCTTCTCCCCATAGTTTTAGTTTTGGATTTCGATTTCTGTTCCCCAAGTGAAAAAAACCCACATATTTAGAAGGATTAAAAATTTATTTGCCATTTTTCGGATCATATCGAGAGAGAATCTTTTATTGCACCACCTTCAATTGTGACAGTTACATGATTGGATCGTGTTGCAACGTCCCTTCACGGCCAAAAGGCCATGGAGTTAATACTTATAGAGATGATAACAAGCAGATATATTACATAACTAAATAAATTGCCATTAAGTGATATAGGACATAAAACAAATTAAATGAAATAACATCAAGTGACATAGGTCATTAATAAGACGATACAATGACTTCCATAATGGCCTCAGTAGCTGATGCGCCAATAAAACCCAAACCCAAACCATAATGGCATTAGGTTAGACGAAAATATTAAGATGACATAAAAATTACATTAAATGAAATTACATTAAATAAATATTGGTGTAACGCAACATTTAGATTAAATTAACAAAAAGACACTTAAAAGTCCCGATTTTTCGTGTTCGCAGCTCGTGGGAGAGAACAGAATGAACAGAGGCAGTTGATGCACACACCGCTGGCTCCATTCCCGGTATGTTCAGTAATTAATCGGAGCATTAAAGTGGCGAGTGCAGGGCATGTTGGCTTGGATGCGATGAAGAGAAGGCTTTTCATTTTGCAGATTGCCCGGACAGTCGTCGACTATTCCTTACTGGAGGGAACCTGGGGTGAATTTGCATGTCACTAGATTGCTTCGAGGGCGCCCTCTGTCTATGCTGAGTGATTGGTGGGCATGGGATGTGTGGGATCCAGAATCCTCTTCCTATAGTGTCGGTTAACAGCAAATTTCTCTAAATCGGCATCGATGCCCCGAATTCTTCCGAGCATCGGGTAGGGTAGGAAGCTATCTGTTAAGTGGAGGCGTGAGTGCAGAGGGCAAATTGTTGGGGTGGCTCGGTGCTGGGCAGGTGATCTCTGTGGTCTCCAGCCACAGAGATCCCAGAATGAAGGAGATGTGATGAGGCCGGTCAGAATTTTTATCGTGATTACCAGTCTCCTTTGTTCAATGAGAGAGGGCAGCCTGGGAATTCCCAGGGCCAGGGCCATTTCAGTCGTATGGGCTTGGGGTGGTATCCTGTGTTTGTAGGTTACCCACTTGACGAGCCAGTACTCTGTTGCCTAGACGGATTTTGTGTTCGTGGGTGCTGCCGACGCCCAGATTTCTGCTGCATGAAGTAGCGGGGGGGGGGGTATATGATGGTCCTGACATTTTGTTGCGGTAACCTTGTCTGAGACGTAATGAAGGTGCTGCTTCGCTCTCCATTTCAGGTGCGCCGCTCGCCGTATGAGTTTTTCGATGTGATGGTTAAATGTCAGCTTTGTGTCAAAAATCACCCCCAAATCTAAATGACATGAAACAGAAAGTATGGATACTACAACCGATCCAAGTTATTCTGAAGCAACAAAGCCTGTTCTGATCGTTAAGTACCCTTCCTACCTGGCGCATTATAGCCTTAGTAGCTAATGCGCCAATAAAACCAAAAAAAACCAAACCAAACCCTTCCTACCAATAAAACCAGGAATTCTCAAATTTTGCGATAGGGCAATCCCCTCGTTCCCTTCAAATGAATAAAGCGAATGATTTCAGTTGGGTCAGAGTTGGACACTTACTTTTAATAATTAAATTTTAATCTATACATAAAATTCACCATAAACAAGTTAACGTAAGCACTGCGTTACATTTTAGGTGCATTAACAAATACTAATTAGCAGTAAGAATTCATAATCTATAACAAAAAAAAAAAAAGCAAAACGCAAAGATTTTATGCGCGAACCGAGAAAATTTCGTTTCTGCGCATGCGTAACATGCCCACTGATTCCTCCAATCAGAGCATGGCAATAAACCATACCAGTGCTACAGCTACAATATACGTTATATGGATAGACTACGTGGCACATATGAACAAAATAAATGATTGTCGAATTTCTATTGGTCCGATTTTAATGAAATTTGGGATGACATGACAAATCTTTCTATTGGGCTCAAATATAAAATTTCATGAAAATCTGTCCACTAAAAGAGTCGAGTTGTTGGATGCGGCAGGGAGGACATGGTGAAGACAAAAGGCTTATGCATATACGCTTATGCCTAAAAATGAAGAGGATCCTTGAAATATATGCACAAGATCAGTTAATGACACGCAGATAAAAGTATTACGATTAGCAGACGGGCAGTCTGCTAATCGTAATCCCACCACCCCAAAGTCAAGGTACTCTTTTTGTAGTCAATCTTGTAAACTCCTCTGACGCTAACTTTTCAGGAGTAACAGCATATTATTGTAATAACATTGGCAACAAACCATCTTTCTTCATTTGATTTTTTAACTTTTCTTTCGAAATTTGAGTCTTCTGACACGCGAGACTCTCGCAACGAAGGACAGGAGGGTCTGCTCTGGGAAAAAAAAAGTACGGCTTAAATACGGAAACACATTAAGCTAGGAAAGTTTCAGGATCACTAGAGAGTTTAACAACTGATAATAACAGTCATTTAATATTAACGTTTTTGCTCGTCAAATAGCTGCTAGTTTCAGTTACATTTTTGGTGATTAAAATCGTACAAGTGATTTACCATTACACGAAAATGGTAATTACTCCAGATAAAGCGACTAAAACTGGCCACTGACCCGATATCTGCTAATTGCACTAAACGTACTATCAATTTTGGACACCACTTGGTCGCTGTTTCGGCACAATATTTCACTACAAATTACTCAGTTACCTGCATTCCTTCTTGGTACGTTCGCGGAGCAATCTCGACATGGGAAAATATCCACGGAATTTAGGATATCTGCGTATGAAGTTCACTTGGACACAACCTTAGTAGCAGAAAAACGTCCGCAGTTCTCCCTGCACTGAAATATTACGCGCAGCCATTAACAACAGTGGTAAGAAGCTTCGAATATTGATGTATATCTAGGCTATCGCAAACCGGTCGGCGTTCTTTTACTAGACACAGAAATAAATAGGTCGAAGGGAAGATAACCACAGAAAACTTTCCGTAGGTACTTCGCTCACGTGCTTCAAAACAAAGGTGTTTGCGGAAGGGAGAGAACAAAAGGATTTTCCTTTACTGCAGTTTTGGAAGGAAAACTGCGGAAAATTTGCAAGTCCCAAAGTGTTTATTGTCTCGTATTTAAAGTGGTCACCAAATACAAAAAAAAAAAAAAAAAACGAACAGATAATTTGACTTGCTAAAATAACTCTTCTATTTTCACCTGTCAACCCATCAGCTTACAAAAGATTCTATTACAGAGGTTTCCGGATATATCTTCTTTTCTTTGTTATGACCTAAAATATCTCTTGAGCGATAGTACGTGTGCAAAGGGAACAACAGTAGAAACGGAAGTCGATGATATAAAGTCGACCTCGGCTGTACTTCCTACACGAAGGCCCTTTATGTGGGCAGTTTTTGCTAAGTGCCAGTTTTGACCAATAGTGTTCAAAAATGCAGCAATCAATCCGCCTTGAGCTTTTGCAAATGACAGGCTCTTGTATCGTGATGAAAGATGTTAAAAAGGTAGCATGTTATACTGAGCGGCCAGTTTATTAAATACGCCGCTGTCATCCAAGGAATCGAATACTCCTTCAGAAGCAGCATCGCATCTGTACATATAAAACAGTCAGATACCGAGGAATCAGTGTGCACGAACTACGTGACTTTGATCGCGATATGACAGTCGGCGTCAGAAGAATCCATGGTACTTGACGAGTCCCGGTTCCAGTTGTTCCATGCTACGGATTGTTCAGAAATAGCTCCAGGAGCATGAGGGTGAATTTACCATATGGCTGGAAAGCCTGGGCTGCCCAGCCATGGGATATCAATCCATTTGAAAATCTGTTAGACGAGATGGAACGAGCTGTTCACGCAGGGATCCGTCGCCTTGCAATCTTTTGCAACTGCAGGATGCGACCGGGTTTGCATGGGCCAGCATTCCTTATGCCCACGTGCCACAACTTAGGCTATTTTGAAAGATACAGGCGGTGCTTATTAGCACAAACTGATCATTCAGCAATTATATCCCACATTATGTATCACAATAAAAACAGCGTACCACAGTATCATATTATGTAAAGGCAGTAAAGGTGGACTGGTGATAACGTTCATTCTGAAATCCAGCAGGAGTCTGGCCCCGAGGCTCCGAATGGAAGCCAGAATGCTCTTCTGCCATACGCATCGGTAAGATCATCTACACACGTTAACTACTTTCTGCATGACAGTAAACTTCGAGGGTGCACGAATCATTTTCCGTACCGAAATTCCTTTTGAAAATTATTTAAAAAGAACTTATTTGTTTAGATGAAGGCGATGCAATTTTCCGAAATATAGAGGTAGCACTTTAAATATCGGCTTCAAAATCAATAATAAAAACGAGCAGCACAAAAGTAAAAATTTGTTCAGCTTTTTTATTCGAAAACTAATATGAAAATTCCCCTTTAGTGTAATCGAATACTGTATGTACGGATTCAGATTGCACTAAGTAAAATTATATTAATTCCAAAAGGCTTTTTATTTGAACTTTTCTTCAGGTTGAGGTTTTTTTTTAATCCATTACTCTAGGGAAAAAAAAAATACCCCACATCCTAACATCCTGAAGTATACATAATATCTTAAAAGAACAGCACATCCAATATTTGCTCTTTTACCTCTGTGGATAATGGAATTCGTAAAACTTCGAATAAAAATTATCACCCTCCCCTCCTATATTCTTTCTCCGTATCTGGTATACACACTATAGGCAGCAACATGGATCGTTTCTACCATATGCTCCCTTCCTTTGCATTTCTGGAACGGGACATTCTATCCAAGAGTCACGCTTCATTTATCGCACGTGACGTAGAAAAAGTTTTTTTTAAATATATTCAGTTTTTATGTGTTCCTGTAATCGGTAATAAATCAGTGCAGGAATATGCGCATGACAGACAGCCTCGTTATTCCACACAGTATACATTAAGGAAGGGAAAAGTTCAAACATTTGGAACTTCCTGTCTTGTTTCGGATCCATCACATCGAAATAACTAAAGCTGAAATTACAATTTTTCCTCCTTTCCATTGCTTCTTTTGATACGTGAGACTAACCAATATATAGTCCCATTTTGAAGTTTGATTTTGATGTATGCGAGATGGTTGTGTTGTCCTAACAAGTATTAAAAATATAAAATACTGGGCATTAGAATTAAGTTCGTATAAACAGTTAAATTTTATTATATATATTATTATTTTTTAAAGAGGCGCATGCACCTCAACATACAGGAACTGAAACCCTGACAGAATGAAACACATGATACAAAATAAAGAATGCCAACTTCTGTGTTTAAATGGCTGTTGACTCTTCCCATTACCTTTAATGATGTGGAAAAGATGTGGGTTAAATGCCTCCAGCCTTGGGTTATGACAAGGCTGCACTATTACATAGTGGGACGTTACGTTCCCAATTTCCAACAGACAGACAGACAGCCATCTTCGAAACAAGGATAAGAGAAACAGAGGCCAAAATAAGAACAAGGCAAGTTTTATCCTCGTTGAAAGGAAGACAATCTTTCCACACCAGTTTTCTATATCCTCGCGAGTTCGACTGAAACATCTGTCAAATAAACGCAGCATTTCAGAACCAGAGTTAGCAAGAATCTGCTTTAGTTACCAACAGAGTTCGCGTATTTGTGAAGGTGAGGGGTACTCATTGCCTTTCACGACGACTATTTATTTGCACACGTCGCACACTTACTCTCTTACATGGGTCGGGGCAATTTCCTTAGCAACCGAGCAAAAATTTCTCGAGTTTTCTTTTGCTGGTAAGCTGTCAACTGCAGAAATGCCTCATCATTCTTCCTTTGTTGTCTCTTGTCATGTTTTGCATGCACGTTCTCTCATAAATAACGCTACGATGACCGCCGAAACAGAAACTTATTTTTCATTTTCACTCGCTGGTTATGGATTGCCTAAAAGCAACAAAAGAGGTGGTAGTTTTTGTTTTTTTTTTACCCCTTAATTTTTTAGAGTAAATAATTCTGAAAATTAAGTTTATTACGGTTTGGTAGGTCTGTGGAAAAAGGTAAACATTTATTCCAAAAAAGTATAACTTCTCTCGTGATATGACACTGGCGGTGTAGACAGGGATATGCTGCCAATAAATTAACAGTATGGTCGCTATTAGGCTTAGGACCTTAACGAGACCAAGAGGGTGAAAACAGAAACTAGTTCTGAATAACTGCGTTCTTCTGATGCCATTTGGCTTGTGTGTCAAGTGTTGTCGTCGCCTATTACAACTTCCTTCGCGTAAAGCCACGATAATTACAAGATGGCAAACATATTTCTACACGTAATGAAATCGTGGACAGAGTGATAACAATCAGAAACACAACAAGAAGTTTGAGTACTGGTTGGGTCTAACCACCTGTGGTTTTAGTTCAGACGTTCAATTGATTGTATCGGATCAGATTTCTAATTCGAGACACAGACAATGTGGATCGACAAACAGGTCGCTATGGCAACTAAGAAATCGGTTTGGAGATGAGTATTTTACGGGTCAGTTTAGCGGCTGGGAGGTTGAACTTTCAGTTCACGGTTTTGTTGTAGTCTGTACCTTGTAAAAATTGGTACGACTTGCGGCAAAGGTACAGTACGATGTATTCTTAGTATGAACGCTAACTTCTAAAGAATCATTTTACGGAACTAAATTGACAAAGCTTTCATTAGGTACCGCGAAAATTAGTTATCTGGAGAGCATTTCGTAATTAGTTTCTTATTCAACATAGATATTGCAGCAAACTTCGTCCCTTTTCTTTTTTATTTTAATTTATTTTTAACTGATCGGGATAAAAATAAATATTCGAAGAAATACTCTGAGAACTGTTGCTAGGCTATCAATCAAATACTCCTAACTGCTCAATAATAAAATATGCAACAGAACCAGTCTATTGATTTTTCCCTTCATATTTGAATACAGTATTTAAAAAATAGTAAGTTCAGTATTAGAAACAGCTGCTGATATGTTATACTTTCATCACATTCTATGAAGAAGACTGATTTATGCCTGGAATATTTTCAACTACACTCACGCCTAAAAGTTTAAAATCGCGTTTCGTTTTTCTTAATTTTATTTATTTATTTTTATTAAAACAGGACCAATTTGTTTACGAATTTATTAAAATATTTTAACTTAATATTTAAGAAATTTCTAGAATATTCCAGAAAGCTGTAGAAGAATTCTGAATGTGGTAGAACCTTGTTGATGATTCTAGAATACAGGCAACTCTCGATTTACGAACGTTGACTACAACTAACGTCACATTTCATTCAAAATTTCTTAGTCGTCAGTAGATAGAGTTCCTTATAAAACGAAATGCCAAACGTATAATGAACATAATTGTAAGGTTAAGCGGTTAAAGAGGCGGTTAAGTAAACAACCCGTTTTAATGAAGTAGAATAGAAAAAAAAATAGAAGTTTTTTGTTGCACGAGATGGAAAAAAAAAACTCTTAATTTTGTGGATTGAGAGGCAAACACACGACCATGTGACTCTCAGCTCATTAATAATTCAGGAGAAGGCTAGGAGTTTATCTGAAGAAAAGAACTGGACCTGAATATGCAAATGACCTTTTTTTCAGCTAGCTCTGAGTGGTTTTCACTTTTTAAAATGAGAGCTAAGTTGCACAATTTAAGACTGCAGAGTGAATTGGCGAGTGCAAATACTCAAGCTGCAAGTGAATTCCCGGAGGCAATAGAAAAAAATAATGGTAGAAGGTGGTTACAGTGCTCATCAAGTGTTCAATGTTGACTAAAAGGGACTTTTCTGGGAAAAAAACAAAAAATGCCTTCCAGAACGTACATTTCTGGAGAGGAAAAATGTGCATCTGGACATAAAGTTGCAAAAGAAAGACTAACTCTCTTTTACTTGATGGTAACGCAACCTGTGATTATAAACTTAAACCTCTGCTTGTGTATTTATCAGAAAACCCAAGGGCTTTAAAAGGAATGGTGAAGTCATTCCTTCCTGTTATCTGGAAATTAACAGGAAGGTTTAGATGACAACGGACTGTTTGAAGACTGGTTTAAAAACTTTTTTGTGGGGGAAATGAAAAGGTATTGTGCGTCTAAAAATTACCCTTCAAACTTTTATTACTGCTTGATAATGCTCCTGGCCATTCATCTTACATAGCTGATTTCCATGATAAAATTAAGATTGTTTTTTGCCTCCTAATACAACCTCTATTATTCAGCCGATGGAACAAGGTATTAATAGCCCCTTTAAGGCATATTACCTAAGGCGGACCTTTTCTCAAGCCATTGCTTTTACAGAGGAGAAGAACTTCAGAGATTTCTGGAAGGCATAAAACATTTATAATGTATTGCAAAACACTACTGGTGCCTGGGGGATGTGAAGGAAACAAACTTAAGTGGTGTGTGTAAAAACTTGTGTCCACAGTTTGTGATTAATTTAAGTGATTTTGAGGAGCCAGTAGAACGAACCGGTGACTGAAGAAATTGTTGAACTGGGCAATAAAAATAGACCTCGACCTTGATGTGAGAGACGTTTTCGACTCGCATTTTGAGGCATTAGCAACCGATGAAATAACTGAAATAGAGACGCATCTAAATTCTGAAGTAACAGAAGAACCTGATATTCCACAGCCTCCCAGAACATTTACAAGGGAGAAAATGGCTGCAGCTTTTAAATCAATTTCTGAGGGATTGGCAATCTTTGAAGAAGAAGTCGCAAATATGGAAAGAATTGCAAATATGAAAAGAGGCGTTTAAGACTGTTTAGCATGCTACAGTGAGATTTTTGAAGGAAAAAAAAAAAAAGAATCTAACTGTGCAATCTTCTATAAAAACATATTTTAAAAAAGTGGAAAACCCAGCTCTTTCTTCATTATCAGACGCCCTTCCATCTACACCTCGTGTCACTTATGTGGAAAATATTGAATTCTGATGAAGATATTGGCGAATAACAGTTGAATACATATGTATGTACAGTACATATATTATGTTAGTATTTATTTTCTTTATTTCTATTTTGTAACTCTTTATGTTTTTAATTAAAAAGTACGATATCTTGGTTTCTTTATTCTTTTTTATTTTATTTTACGTTACGTATCGTATACGATAACCCATACATGCATTATAATAAAACGTATTGTATAGACCATTCGATGTTTAGTACGCTTTAAAATGGCAGCTAATTTATACGATACGTATCGTAAAAGCTCAGGAATGCGAGGTGCACATAACGAACAAAACGTATAATGAACACGAACAACGTCTTGGAACGGAACTCGTTAGTAAACCGACAGTTTTCGTTATTCTAGAAAGTGGGAGAATTGTTTCAATATTATATAAGATTGTAGATGATTCCAGAGCGTTTTTTAATAACATAAATTGAGAAATAAGAGTTGAAACATATAAAAGCGAACACCTGTCATTCAGAAAGAGTGTTTGGTGTAAGTATTGAGCTCCGTGATAAACACTTGGCAAGAAATAAGGAACTGAGTGTGGAAAATAAAGTACTATGATAACTCTGTACTGTATAAAGAACGTTATATCATGGAAAGTATTGGCAAAAAGGTTGGTGTTTCATTTAAAGGAGTACAAACTACCATTCGACAACTCAAGGAGACTCAGTTTAAAGGACAAACCACGATCAGGACGACTGCGCGTAATAACGGAAGCACAAGGATAAGACCATAACACTGATTTCTAAAAGCAGTCGACGACTTACTGCACCAAATATGGGCAGAGTTCAATAGGAACAGAGAAACTCCCCGCTGTAAAACTTCGTCTTAAACAAGCAGGAATTCATGGTCGTGTAGCGGTCCGAAACCTTTATTAAAACCGGAAAATCGAAAGATACCGTTGGCTTGGGCTAAGATCCACAGCGCTCCACAATTGAAGAGTGGAAAAACGTAGTGTGGACGGATGAATCCAAATGTTAAATTTTGGATCCAAGCGTACAGTTTATGTGGGACGAACAACTGAAGAAAAAGTAGTGCCACACTGTTTTGTGCATACAGTCAAACCCGGTGGTGGTTCCATCATGATCTCGGGTTGCTTCTGTTCTGGAGTGGGGGACATCGTTAGAATTGAAACAACTTAAAAAAAAAAAAAAAAAAAAAAAAAAAGAGAGGACAATAAAAATATTCTTGAAAGTAATGCAATATTCTCTGGACTTCGACTTTGTGGAAGAAATTTTATATTCCAACAAAACATTGACCCGAAGCACATCTCTAAGCTGTGCAGGGACTCTCTAGCAACTAAACAACAGGAGGGGGTATTGAAAATTATGGTGTGGCCACACCAGTCGCCTGACTTAAACGCAATAGTTTTTATGGGATCATCCAGACCGTCAAGTCTGTCCATCTTCCAATATTTATGGGGAACCTTGCAGATCGCTTGGAATAATTTTAGTAAAGATTATTGTAGACACTATTATAAAATTAATCGCCAGAATGGCACGTGTGTGTAAGGCAGTAATGGTGTACGTCAACCGTTTATTTCACTCCATTTCTTGAGTCAATGTGCAATATAACATTGGAAAGCAAACAATCGATTTGAAAAACAACCATGAAACCTCTTAATTCAAAGCAGCACATGGAATTTGTAATTATTAGTGGCACAGAACCTTGTGTTTATACAACATTATCGCCCTGTTCAAAGGGATCATGTTCCCAAAGATGTCTGGGAACTACAAATCTACGAAAGGCGAAGTTAAGAACGTATGGGAAAAGGGGGATTAGGTTCTTTTGTCAAGATATATATTTTTTTTTAAATCCGAGGATCACAATATAAACATATGGTTTTAAGAAAATAAGAATATACTTATTAAAAAGAAAAGAAACTTGTTAAAACTTAGGAAAAGAAAAACCCATTAATCAGTTTATCAAGTCTGAAGTGAATATAATCTGATGGAAATCCTGTCACATTCCACCTTGGGCGATTACTGGGAACTTTTTCTTTCGCATTCTTTCTCTGCGCACGTAACCGTGATTGGCGAACAACTCCCCACATGACTCCTTGAACCAAAGAGGATTTAACACGCATAAGGAGATAGTCTCTCTTCTCTATACTGGAATATCAAACCGGATGGTTTGCAATACGAGTTTCTCTCTTCTTCCCCCCCTCCCCTTCCAATAAAGAAAGGAGGTCACGTCTAATGAACAATGAGTTAATATCTGTTTCAGCAGGTAACGAATATAAACAAATAGATGACCTCGACCAAACACTGAAAGAAGTTAGCCTTCTGATATAGGTAACCCGTTTCCGATAAGAGACCGCTGATCAGTTTTTACAGGCTCCAGGAACTCTATTTTTGAACACGAAGATGAGAGATAAACTTACAAATCAGTCTCGCCGATCTAGTTCAATTGCTGAGGCATTTTTTTTTTTATCTTCGTAACTATTGGGTGTCATCTACTAACGGACTGTAACGCAGAATACGATGAACAGATCCTGATGCATCGTCACAGCCACGTACATACGACACTTCGTTACTTCTGCTTTAGGCAAGTTTCCACCGAAGAGAATACGGAATACCCAATTTTAAGTCGACTTCTCTCTGTCTGTTAGATTGGTAGTTATTTATTCCACGCTCGCTCGTTCACGTGTTCGGCAACACCATAGACTGGACCAGCTGTTTTATAATGCAATGTCATTCTCTCTTTCATAAACGGCTACATCTTGTATACACAGGGTGTATCATAACATGTGGGACTCAATTCAGAGTTGGATTTCGGACCTACAAACAAAAAAAAAAGTTCATGTTGTGTGTTTTCGCCTGAGTTACAGCCATTCTTTCCACAAAATGAGTTAGCTTAGCTCCATTCAACATACATACAATTCTCGATATCTCATAGAAGGACTTGCTGTAGTTGCGCTAAGAAAATCTCGTAGTGTTCTTTGAGCGATTTCAGTCAGTTCTCCTGACAAGGGCACTACATTTGGATTTTGTTGTTAACATTTTGATACTGTGCATTTGCCGTGATAATGGAGGCTTATTCAAATCGAGAGTTAGCGGACATGCATCTCATGTACGGGTTTTCTAGATGCAATGCAACCGAGGCAATACGCCTGTACTGCCTCAGCTGCATTGCATCTAGAAAACTGGTTCATTTAGAAAACGAGTTTCAGATGGTGGTAGATACATCAGCACGATAGCACCCGAAGAACAGCAAGGAACGTGGAACACATGGCGGTGTTCCACTAAGAATTTTATGGGACCAACAGCTTTATCCATATCTTCTTCAGAGAGCACAAAGACTTAATGATGCTGATTTTCAGCAGCGAAAAACGTTTTGTACTTGGTTTCTGCAGATGTGTGCTCGTGATCAACATTTCCTATTCGCTGTACTGTTTGCTGATGAAGGTGGATTTACTAGGGATGGTATAGTTAATTTTCACAACGCTTAACCGATGGGCTGAAGAAAATCCCTATATGACTGTTCAATAAAGACCAGCAATAATTCTGCATGAATTTAAGAGCAGGTAGAAACTTCTTGGGTTAGCGATTCCCTAATAAATGGATGGGTCAAGCAGGACCCACTGCCTAGCCTGCACGCTTCTCGGACCTGAATCCATTCGATTTTTACTTGTGGGGGGGGGACGTCTGAAAGCCATTGTTTATCCCACATTAATGATAACGTTGAAATGATTTGCCAACGTGTGGAACAAGGCTGCCAGCAAATTCGAAAGACATCTGGAACTTAAAAGCGGGTGAGTCTATTCCTGAAGTGGGTCCCACATTACCGGCGGACACGCATCTCTTGGATAACGTACAGTATCCATTAATATTTTAAATTGCTAAAGAAAAACTAATCGAAATGTAGCCGAAGTGTTGATTTATAAAATAAATGTTACAGTATTTTATTTTTTATTACTAATAATATTAATTCTATGATTAACAGTATACTGTTATGAATAAAATATTCTCAAATATCTTTTGGATGCAGTCGACCTTCGAAAAACGTTTATTACCAAATAAAACCCTTTTTTGCACTCATTCATTCACGAATCAGATGACATCACAGGGCGTACAATACAAGAACCATTGACAGGTCACGGAGTCATTAACTGAAAGATGAAGAAAGACGCTGCAGTAGTTAAAAGCACGGTTTTAATTGGACAGAATAAAGAGGGAGGGCAATACATTAGAATTATGGAATAACTTTAAAGCAATAATGACAGAAGCCATGAGCGCAAACATACCATTAAGAAAACATAGCACGAGGAGGATGGTGAAATGGATGAATACGGAGCTGGCCAGTCTAATAGAGGAGAAAAAGATAGCATGGGAAAGTTACAGAGAGAGGAAAAGTACCGACGCCTACAACAGCTACACGTTGATCTGTAATATCACCGCAGTTTAGGTGGGGGGGGGGCAAGGCTGAGTATGAGAAAGCACTTGTTAAGAGAGCAAAGAATGGGGACAAGAAGTTTTTCATGTACGTGAATACAAAAAAGAAAATGAATCAGATCGGACCCTTGTGTACTGCGAGTGAAAAGTCTTAGGTAACTCGGCTGATGTTGCTAATGAACTGAATAGGTATTTCACGTCAGTCTTTTCTGACCAAGACCATTTATGCAGAGAAAGGCTGTGCGAGAGAAACTAACCCATATGATATTAGTGATTTCGAAACTACTGACGACTTTATTAGAAAAACGTTCGAGCCTAAAGACAAGTAAGGCCCGTGCAGTTGATGGCACTTGATTTTGAGGGAGGCGCCCAGAGAGTGTGTTGAACCATTGAGATTAATTATGAGGCATCGTTGAACTTAGGAGAGATTCCTTTGGATTTGAGAAACGCAAACGTATCGACAATAAATAAGTGCAGTCTAAGAGTGAAGTCGGTAACTACGGACTGGATAATGGGCGTTTAGATATAAATGGCATTGTGAAGGATACACAACATAATTTTGTTAAGGGGAAATCACGTTTAATTAAGCTTTTTTGACACAGTTACTCAAGAGCTGGATGTGGGGGAACAATTCCGACATAATTTATTTGAATTTTAGCGAGGCATTTGACCCAGTCCCTCATGAGAGGTTACTGTATAAGCAGGAACATGGGATTATGGGAAAGATTCTAAGATGGATTGCAGGGTGACAGAGGGTTGTGATTAATGGATATTCTTCAGATAACGTCAGAAGTGGGGTCCCCCGGAGATCGGTCCTTGAACTACTGTTGTTTCTCATTTTCATAAACGAGATCGACGAAGGAAGAGAAGGCATGATGTCAAAATTTGCCGATAAAGTAAAGATTGGGAAGAGTCGTTAAAGATTACTGCCCAGCAGCGCTCCTTTAGGATAACTCGAACAGCTTTCAAAGAATGGTCAGAAAAGTAGCGGAAGCGATGCTTTAATGCAACAAATTGTAAGTCTTACACTTGGGGGAATTAGCAACCCCAAGATAAAGTATACTCTTAGTGGGGTTGAATTTAAAACTATAGGGGAAGAAAGGGATCTGGGAGTTACGATAGGGGCAGGTATTAAGTTTTCTGAGAAGTGTAAACAAGCGGTCAGGAAAGCCCAAGGTGTTCTATCGATGATTTATCGAACAATATCCTGTAGAGATAGAGAGGTCATAGCCCCACTAGCCATTGCACAAAACAGAAGGAACTGGAAAGTTGCTGGAGAGGCCTTCATCCTGTAGTGGATCGATAACGGGATGATGATAATGAGTCCCACTATACAAGGCAATTTTAAGACTGCATTTAGAATAATGTGTCCAAGTACTGAGACCTCATATGAAAAAGACATTGCACCAGGACTTTATTTCAACTTCTTGAAAGGGTCCAAAGACGGGCAACTCTCATGGTGCGATCAACAAAAGGGCAACCGTATGGGGAAAAGATTTCGATTATGTGGGCTACAGAGTTTGGCAACCAGGAACTTTAGAGGGGAGGTCTTGATTTAGGTTTATATGAATTCCAGATTTAGGATTATATGAATTCACTGTTATAAAGAATTTCAGAACTAGAGAGGCCATAAATTCAAATTACAGGGGAAGTGGTTCAGACTAGATTATAGGAATTTTTTTTTTTAGCCAGTGAGTTGTTGAAAACTGGAACAGGTTGCTTCCGGAGGTAGTTGAAGCTGACAGTTTGAAGAAATACAAAAGTAAACTGGACCTATGTGAGGAGGGAAGAGCATAATTTGTATTTTCTTATCTACTTTTTACTTTTATTTATTTTTATATTTTTTGGCCGATGCGGCAAAAGCTTGTGGCTTCCTTGCGTTATATTATTATCACTCCTGTACTGGATGTACAGAATACAAGCTAGAGGGGTTAAAAAAAAAAAATAAAGCTACTAATAGTTACAATAATATATACAATTACAATATTGATTTATAATAATATTGACAATTATTTGATATATACATAAAGTGTAATGAAGTTAAAATATAGACAGAACTGGATTGTGAATCTAGAAAGGAGTTTTCTAGAAATCGGGAAGCCGAAGATGGGTGTTGTACTGTACACTTATACAAAGTGAGCATCACAGCTTTCTGGGATTAATTGAGACTTTACAGTTGGTTCTTGATTGCTAGGTATCCTCTCAAGGGTTTAGGCATGACTAAAGCAAGGCTGCGATACAGATTCTCTTGGATGGCTTTTTTTTTATTTGTTTTTTTTTTGTATGCCTTATTTTCAGTTTGTATGGGTCAATTGAAATATTTTATGGTGTTCACTGGAAACATACTATCGGGCAGGTAAGGTTATTAACTTTCATCCTTAAGGAAAGGAGAGGATTTTGTGAGCTGTGACAATATCATTTACATTAGTTGTTGAAAGCTGGAAGAAGTTGCCTCTTTTGGTTAACAATTTCGACAGAGTGGCGTTATTTTTTACAATAACGATGAGCTTCCAAGGTGGCGTCTCGATGTTAGCGTGTAATAGCGTTCGGGATATAGTGAATTGCAACTTTTATAGTCTCTTTAGCTCTCTTAATACCCAACATTCGATGCCAAATATCTTTTCTTGGTGGCATGCCGGTGCGGAGGACCAGATCTCTGAAGCACAGAAGGGGATGGGTGTGAGACATCTTGTTATACAGGGTGTTTCAGTTAAACGTTTCAGAACTTCTAAGAGGGGTAGGGTACATCCTGACAACTCGAAATCATATAGCAATGTGGGGTCGGAAATGCTTTCCTGAAGCGGTGTTGTACACAGAAGCACCATAAAGAAAAGAGACCGTAAGTGAGAAATCGTTTTAATAATACATGAAAAGAAGCAAAAGGTACATGGATTAAAGTAAGTGTTCGAAGTTTCTTCCACGGGCTACAATGCACGCCTCACATCTCTGACGCATGGACATCCGAACATTCTGGAACACTCCAGGCGAATTTCGAATTTCTTGAACAAGAACGCCAAGTTAGTAGGATGGATGATTACACGAACGCAGAGTTAGCCGATATGCATTTGGCGTACGGGGCTGCAAATTGTAGTGGGCCAGCCGCACAGCATTTGTACGCGGAACGATATCCGACGAGGCGTATTCCCAGTCATAATTTCTTTGCAAGACTGCACCAGAGGTTAGCTGAGAGAGGTTCATTTGAAAGAGCTGACAGGGAGAGAAGAACAGCACGGACTCCAGCCATCGAACAGAATGTGCTGCAGCATGTACAGGGGAATCCAAGAACGAGTACATGAAGTCTAGCAAACGCAGTCGGGGTTTCCCATTGCAGCGTCTGGAGGATTCTCCGAGAACAAGACATGCATCCGTTTCACGTGCAGCGTGTCCAGACACAGCAACCGGAGGATTATGCACCTCGTATTGCTTTCGCACAGTAGTACCTTGGAAAATGTGCTACAAATCCCCTTTTTCCTGCTGAAGTGTTGTTTTCCGATGAGGCATCCTTCACAAGGGAAGGAATTTTCAACACGCATAACGACCATATCTGGGCGGTCGAGAACCCGCATACAATACGACGTCGTGCAGCACAGATTCGATTTTCGGTCAATGTATGGGACGGTATTATGGGAGATCACCTCATCGGACCTTACCTGTTACCGTGTCGTCTAACCGGACCTATCTACTTGATCTTTCTGCAGCAAGTATTGCCACAACTTTTGAGAGATGAACAGATTTCTGCATCGACGCAACAGACAATGTGGTTCCAACACGATGGAGCCCCTGCCCATTATAGCGGAGATGTTCGTAACTACCTGGATGTCACATTTGGTCAACAGTGGATCGGACGTGGTGGTCCCGTGCGTTGGCCTGCTCGGTCACCCGACCTATCATGTCTTGATTTTTATTTCTGGGGTCATATGAAATCGCTAGTTTATGACACCCCTGTTGACAATGCTGAGGAGCTGGTTGCAAGAATCGCAGTAGCTGCCGAAGAAATTCGAAAGCCGAAGAAATTCCTCACATCTCCGACGCATGGACATCCGAACATTCCAGAATGTTCGGATGTCCATGCGTCGGAGATGTGAGGCGTGCATTGTAGCCCATGGAAGAAACTTCGAACACTTACTTTAATCCATGTACCTTTTGCTTCTTTTCATGTATTATTAAAATGATTTCTCACTTACGGTCTCTTTTCTTTATGGTGCTTCTGTGTACAACACCGCTTCAGGAAAGCATTTCCGACCCCACATTGCTATATGATTTCGAGTTGTCAGGATGTACCCTACCCCTCTTAGAAGTTCTGAAACGTTTAACTGAAACACCCTGTATATTGGTATATTAGGGCCACTTATGGCAAGCTGTTAACCCCTACCGGGTTGCCCAAAATGCCGCATATGTCTTCTTTCTAGTTTGTCAGCAATGCTCCTAAAAAGTGAGGTTCTCATCCGAGGTCTGTGTGGGACGAGACTTTTTGTACTGTATTGCCACTGATATTGGATATTGTTTTTATAGTTCCTTTGCGAAAGTCATGCGTGCAGTTTTTTCATGGTTCAGGTCTCTCTAAATAATCCAAAATACTGCTTGTGCAGCAGTATTTTGGTTTATTTCTTCAATGGTTTTGGAATCAGAGGTGACAACTTCAAGTTGTCGGCGTAAGAGCTGAAGTTGGTGGGCAAGAAAAAATGGATCTAGTATGACTGCAAGGAGGGTAGTGGATATCACCCCGCCTTGTGGCATTCCTCTTTTTTACAGTAGTCAGTCTGGTAGTTGTCATGCGATATGAGTATCCTTTCCTTAAGGAGGTTCTGGAGAATAGACATTAATGGGTTGGTTGCCTTGAAATAATATTTTAATATATGAAGCAGTGCTTGAATTGATACTTTGTCGAAAGCTGATTTTGTCAAAGATGTCTACTTGAGACCTCTTGCTGAGGGCATGCTGAATACAAAATAACGTATCAAGGAGGTTTCGTTATGGTAGATCTTTGCTGCAGTGATGTGTGCAGATGAGATGGTCTACTGCAGAAGCAGTGGTCGAAAACTGTAGGGAGTATTAGGTTTTCAAAGATTTTCAGCAGAGAGCAACCAATGGATATAGAATGGAAATCAGGCTGGTAACTTTGGATATTTGTTTTTTTTTTTTTGGAACCGCTTTGACATAGTAAGTCCTCCAAATAGAAGATACAGTAAGTTTATAGTATACGCTGGAAAGTGTGTAAGAGAATGTCGACAATATAAACTGAACATATTTTGACGGCAAATAACGGGAAGCATCTGGCTAATTAGGCCAACAGTGGCCTAATTAGGTAAGCTGGTTTGTTGTTGTTTGTTATTTGGTTTTTAGGAGCATTAGCAACTAAGGCCATATTGCTCCGGGATATGCGGTGGTCATTCCCTGACCTTTCCGCCTTCTCCGTATTTGGTGGTGACGGGCTCGAACCCCGGGTAAGCTGGTAATGACTTTAATTAGCTGCTCCATTGTAATAGGGATTTCATTCATGGCCTGTGAGAGACTGTGGTTTCCTTCAGTAGGAATCTGGCGGTTACTGGTTTCTATTGATCTCAAAGTCTGGCCAAATTTCTAAAGAGCTCTTCCTCCATATTAAACATCCCGTCTCGTCGCACAAATATTCTTCTTGACTGTTTTATCAGGGAAATGATGAGATGGTGGTGCAAAGCTTTCTTTAATTTGAGGAAGCCAGCACGGTCCCCTTTGTAGGCTAATGTTCTTGACTTCATCCACCTTCTGCATGATTTTTGCTTTCCAGTGAAGGTCATCTTGATGTCTTGGTTGAACCAGCTTCGGGTATAATCAGATATTCTTACTTGCAATAAATGTAAGCTTATAAGAGAGGTCCATGGCTGCTTCATCAATATTCATATATTTTTTAGGCTAGTCCAATTATTGGTAGTAAAGCGAGACATTACAACTTGTGGCTTAAGAAATTTAAAGAAGTAGGTTAGTTTACGTTGTAGAGAGAGGCTGTTCGGATGTAACTTGAGCTATTTGTCATAGAGAGGACGCATGTGAGTGACAGAAGTGAAAGAACACAGAGTCAGGTTTTTATATCTAAAAGTCTATATCCTTTTTCAATTTTCGAATGAAGCTTTATACTGTATAAGTTCATACACTTTAGTCTAAAGATGCCCTCTGTAGAAATCGTATTCACCGGAAGCTAATCTAAGACCGATCTGAATAAATTTAGAAGTGAACTTGGAAGAGTAATGACGCATATCACTCTAGTTCACATTTAGGTCACCAGATGACGGTAAGTGTAAATCCATGTGGCTCTTCAGGGATATAGTGAAGACAAACAAGCAAGCGCAGCTATCAGATGACAGCTATATTCGCTAAACACACGTCTCCTTTTATATTATTACACGAGTCCGTTACACAAGAGGCACATACACGCATATAACACTCATTAACGATTCACTACATATCCATTCACTCGTAAAAATCACAAAATAGCGCAGGAAGTGTAACGCACTCGGTCGAGTGCGTTACACCGAGTTTAGCATTAAACGAAAACTTTTATTTGAAGTTTCCCAATTGTTTTAGGGTTACCTTCGTAAAGAATCCTTATCAAGACATCTATCGTCACCGCTTGGGGAAGGATCGAAAGATTACCTCAAAACCCAGCAGAAGACTCGTTCAAGAAATATCATAAACTCTTAATGCCCGACATACACTTCACGTAATTTGTGAACGTCGTCCCAACTGCAATTAATCGTTGAGAACTGTTGGGAAATGTGCTAAGGATAGACTTTTTTTTGTTTGTTTGTTTCAGTTTCTCTTATTTATTTTCAGCGTACCCCTCTTACACGCGAGAAACAAGGACCCCGTGTATTCGCGACTACCTAAGTGCGTTTTAATGCTTCTTCAACCGTATCGCAAAGAGCACAAGAGTGCAGTTTATATCCGCCCTTTTACGACTTCTCTAGAATCGATCTGGACATTCCCCGTTAATCAGGGAAGAGGGGGAGGAAAACGAGGGTTGGGAGAAAGAAGAAGAGCGGTGGATAATGTCGGCTTTCATTATCCACACGAGGACAGGTGAAGCGCCGATTTAATGGCTACACAGAAATCGAAGGTAGATATATTAAGGTCGCCTGGTCGTCCTTTCTCTAGATCGTAAAATGCCTCTCCTGGGCCTGATCTCTGCAGCCATTAAATGTAGGCGTAAGAAATCAATGCTACCCCAACATTTCTGGCCAACAGACCAGGAACATTTTACAGTACCTAATTCTGTACTCAATTCGTGAGGAAAACCAAACGATAATATAAACAATTGTGGCTTATTTTGCCACGATGACGTCACAATGAATTGTCATTTAATTAATAATTAAATGTGATCAAAGTTCTTGTGGGTTACATCAAGTTTCATTTATTAATAATGGTTAAGTTTCTTTCGCGTTTTTATTATTCCAAATATACGTGATCAAATCCGGACGTTGGCGTTTTGCTTGCCCCTAACTATTCTTTGATTCTTTTGACAGAAAAAAAAAAAATGAACAAAGTGATATAAATGAGAAATCTCTACCTAAAATCTCCACTTCAGTGGTAGGACTTTACCCAATTAAAGATATCAGTAAATAGGAATAGTTAATTTACAAAAATATTATCAAGTAGACTCAGAACTCCATCAAGAAACGTCTACCAACAATATATATGAAGAGGTTTATGAAATAATGCATTTATCGAAAGAAGTTGCTAATAACAAAAATAACTAAACTAAAATGACTAAAAACATCTACAAATTCTTATTTTTAAACAAATGTATTTTCCTTTATTGATTAAGTAATAATTATTCATATCTTTAATTTGTTAATTAAATATTTGGAAATTTAACTTTGCTGAAAGATATTTGTGAATGTGTGCTGATAAATGTTAGGAGTTGGAACTATAGTTTATAGGTTAACATTCTATTTAAAAAATCCATATGCAAGGATGTACTTAAATCATGATCGGCAGTACGTTGGGGTTAGGGCAACTTGTAGAATACAAAATTTAACAGATTCGTATTTTATTATTTTATTCAATTTCTACAAATGAATTTTTTCGTTTCAGATTCGGAAAAATTGGTCATAAAATGACCTAGCGATGTAACAGTGTTGAATGAGCACCATTCTGATTGGTGCTGAATGAGTTGTGGTCATTTGGAGAATATTTTTACAAGATGGAGCCAAAGTCACATAACTACCACGTTGAAAGACGTCCAACTATTTTATGCCCATCGGCATTTGAAGTTCCGGGAACAAAATCCGACAACGACCATGTTATTGCACGCGCTGTCCGCAATCCTTTAGGTTGTTAAAATGGAAACTCAAGGACAGTATACAAAATGGTTCCATTTTCATTATTTTATCGCTAAAAATAAAAAGGCATAGAAATGGAATTTTATTTAGAATCTCTCTCTGATTTGCATTGGTAAAAATAGCAGTAAAAGTACAGCACTGAAATGACGGATACAGAATGAATCGGACCTATGTTATGGCATTATAAGTATCGAAGATGGGCGTGCTCCCCCCCCCCCTCACGAAACCCAAGGTTGGAATATAAAGTAATAGTTACACAGCAATGTCAGACTAACCTAAATAATTATTTCCTACAAAACTATGCAGACTCATGAAAACAGGTCCTGGTAGGTGTGCGTGTCTCTCTCTCCTTGTTATTGTTTTCTACTGGGGTTCACCTCAGTGCACTTCATTCTTTTCTGTACCATTACAAAATGCATTCTTTGTAAAGGATGACAGAGCAACTATATGACGTGTATTTCACAAGAACAACACCAACAAATAGACAGTCGTCCATATTTTATGTTAAGCCTACTTTGTGGGACTATCAGAAAAACAGCATTTTCGTTATTTCCCAAATACTGACGCAAGCAACATCCATTACCAAAGTAAATGTCTTAGTAACGACCATTAATCTTTAATCTCGTGACTTTTCTGAACACTTCTAAGGAGACTTAAGTTTACTGTAAGAATATCTCTGTCAGTAAGTTACGATTTCAAAAATATTATTCGGTGATAATGAGGCATACATCCGGCACACTTTTGCTATACATCATCTCTCCACAGAAAAAAGTAGGGCGTCCCTATTTTTTTGTTTCCTTTTCTGCTTCTGTGACACAGGCTCTTTTTATAATGACTTTAGCATTAAATAAAACACGGAATAGATGTTAGAGTTGCTGCGCATTACTTTATAATGTGCATACATTAATATATATTTGAATTAATAAATAAAATACAAATGAAAAGGACGAAGGTCATTTTCAGTTAGTTACATGCAAATAAGACTAACAGACTGATTATCATCCAAGATCTGTGCATTATTTAAATCATGGCTTTTCAAACTTTTGCATATCTAAATCTCTCAGGGAACCCTTCATATCTGTGAATACGGTAATAATTAACAATAAATTTAAAATAATAATGCGTTCAAATAAAAAAAAAAAAAAAAAAAAAACTCAGTGATAAAAATTAAACGGAATATCTGGAGAGCTACATTTCGTGGCAATCACTTTGAAAACCATGCTTCTGGCAGTTATAAATCTTGGATATATTTCTTAATCAGTATTAAAAATATTATATTTTAAACCCTCAAATCCGTGGCATCTTCTTTCCTACGTTATCTGTCTCTTAAAAAGATCATAAAAGCATCTATAGTTTTCATTAAAAATCTAAAAATAAAAGAATTACGAATCCACTTTGAAAGCCTATTATTTAGATAACAGAAATATAATTTAATAAAATTAAAACTAAATAAAATTCGATTATTTTAACAATGACAGCTAGAATATTAGGTAGACTAGTTAAGACATTCCGTTCTCACTATTAAGAGATCCACATTAGTGACAATTACAGTAATACTCTTCGATAATAATATTTCAAAAAAAAAAATAAAATACTATACGCGGCAACCTGTGCCTGGATTAATCGTACCGCTTGCAATGACTGTCCTAAAACATCAAAACAAAACGTAAAGCGTTCCGAGTTTAATTAATACTTATTAAGGGAGCAGGGCGTGCGCCCGCCCGCCCACACACACACACAGTATATTTTAAGTGTCCTCATCTTGAAATTAGATGTCGTCAACAGAATGAATGCCCTTCTTCCCCCTTCAAATAAACAAAACAAAAGAAAAATAAAGATAGAAAACAAAAGATAAGCCTACTATGGCCGGATCACCCTCCACAACCACGACCAGCACATATAGGTTAATCCAAGCACCAATCGCAACAGCAGATCCCACAGAGACATCTGTTTCAGATCGGCCCAAGAACTGTGAAAAATGAATACCTGATTAGCGAGCTATTGTAGGAAGTACTCACGTTACAAAAGGGGGATGGAATTACACACCGAGGTGAGTCGCACACCTTGTTCCGTTCCACTCCACGTGCGCTCGTTGCCGCCAACGTCACGAGCCGCCGAACAGGTGCTACGGGCGATTCGGTTGCCTCACGGTTAACTGCGAAAATGGCATGCAACGGTTGCGGCGCAAGCCACTCGGGTCGGCCCATTTCGGAGGAGCGGCGGGAGAAAGGATGGGGAGGTTGGAAGAGAACGAATGAGGAGGCTTCGACAGCTGACCCCGTGCTATGACAGCTCGCTATTAGCACCGATGCTCCGCTTTCGATGTGCCGATAAAAAAGAGATCGATACACCACTCACCGGGATGAAACACAACAAAAACTCTTGTAGGAAGGTTGTTAATTGCATTTTGCCCGGATTAGAATTAATTAATTCATTTGAAGAGTTTGGAACAGCATCGAGGCCAACATGTTGGCATTCGGCACAGCAGATGCATTTATCAACCGTTATGACCTTTATTTAAGAGATATTTTAGATAAATCTGCCATATCTCTTTCGAATACCTTTTTGGAACCTGTTATTATTGATAGTCTGATCGTTACAATTTTGAATATGTCACTACTACGCATGATTCCGACTTTCCTCCCACCCTTTCATTAATAACCCCGTAAAATTTTCATTAATCTTTATTTTCCAATATGACTTAAAAGATTCCAGGGGTAGAGTATGATAAATTAGCCTTACGTTGTCATTTGTGATGGAGAAATTCAAAAAGCCAATGTTTTCCACATTAATTAATCAATCATATAAAGTTCCATGATTTTATAGATTAAGTTTTTTTTTTTATTTTGTGTAATTATGTGATTTTAGATTTTATTTTTGATTTATTTATTTAATTAATTAATTTGTGATGGGGAAATTCACGTACAGTAATATTAATGATCAATTATATACGCCTTTATCGAAGTGTCCACTATTTTATATATCACGTGTTTTGTTTTATTTTTTAGGGTTCAGCATGCACACTTATCTAACATGCAGTGAAGCAAATTTTCTCATTAAGCTAAGTGATAAACTGCACTGGAACGCCAATGAAACTAAACCTGAAATTAAAGCGCACTTCCGATGAATTCAAGAAATAATAGAATCGAGCGAGTACGATTCAAAATTAAAACTAAAACAGATAGCAGGCACTTGGAAGACATCCAAAACAGATGAGGAAAGTGATGCGAGTCTTAGAAAGGAGAACATCAAAATAAAACAGCTAGACGCCACCTTGTACTAAAATAACACGGGATATTGATCTATGTTCCAAATCAGCAGTTCTGGAACTTCTCTCAGCAAATATATGACTTACGAAATGGCTTATCGTATAAACTGATTTGTTAGCACATTCTTCGACGATCCAAATTCGATAATATTTGGCGAAGATCATCTACAATAAGAGCGAAATACTTTTATGAAATCAGAACGCATTCCCATTTTAAAGTACTGTAGTATGAGGTATGAGGTATATTGAGGGTCTAGCGGCTCCTGGGATTTCTCCCATCTCCGCGAATGTTCTATGTATCGGTGACAGTACCCTGTCAAAGCCAGAGATTTAGACGTGTGTGGGTCATGAGTGGTGTTATATGTTGTGCCCATTGTTTATCCGGCTTATTGGCCGCCAGGCCCCTAATGGGACCAGACGTTGTCCATACCTCGCCACGTGGAGGCTAGCCGGGTGTTACCATTGAGTCAATTGTACTCTGGCTGGTCCTGCCACTTACTTTCCTGGGATTTTAGTGGCTAGGACCTAAAATAAAATTGGAACGACCGCGGTTGATTTTAAATCACTTACATTAAAGCACTAATATGGGGTTGACGCTGAAAGCCTGTTTCTGAAGTGCCTAAAAGGTTGGGCGAAATTTTTTGGTGTATTTAAATTTGGACGTGTAGGGCTATACGCTGTGCAAGAAAAAGTGCTGGGAGGGGAGAATGAAGGCTGGTGGGTGAAATAGGAAGAAGAGGGTCGATAGGGTAGGTGACCCCCAATTTTTCAGTGAGGCATGCCCATGCCCCACCAGAGGGAAGAAATGGTGTGGCAGGGAAGAGAGGCGACAGCAAGCCGTCACCTCCCACCCCTGCCGGGTGTGGGAGTAAAAGAATTGCACTGCACAAGAGAGTGCAGAGCATAGAGCCAATATGGCTCCGTTGAGGCAGCAACTTGGAGTTCTCTATCTTCGTTGGTCTTCTCTGTCATTGGTAGCCATATTTTTCCTCAGCTATGAACACTGGTCAGGTCCATTGTTGGTCTGTTAGCTATGGCTGTGGTTCTCTTCATCATGGGAAGATCCGCAGCTCCATGGGGTTATTCTTGCGATCGCTGGTTTTAGATGATTAGTAGTAAGCAGGTTCCTGGGCAAGGTTCTCCTTGAGTCCTCTCCACGCATGTTCTGTGTTTTTTTTTTTTTTTTTACCTTCTGTAGATGGCTATCAATGTTTTACGCCTACCAAATAGTTTTTGGGCATATTCCTTTAGCTCCCTGTATTCCTCAAGTGAGTCCAATAGATGTGATTCCAAGTTCTTGGGGAGGTAGTGTATTGCAGTGATCAGTCTGCACCTGAGGTCCTCATAATGGGTGCAATCACACATAATGTGCTCCCAGCACTCAAGCTCCCCACAGGCACATCTCGGATCCACCTCAATCCCCAGCGCTGCCAGCTTGGCTGTAAAGGCCCCGTGACCAGTCAATAAATAGGTACTGTAGTATCAAAGATTTGTATTTGAGCAACAAACTGTGGTGAAGATGTGCCCCTGAAGGATGTTTTATATGAAGAATAGAGGAACTGTTCGCCATATAAAAGCTTGCATTAATGAATTTTAGTAAACCGAGGTAAAATCTAAAAGTAAGCTCCAATCACTTGGTACAAATCATCGCATAATTGAAAACCTGAGTGACAAAGCTGAGTTCCCGATGGGCGCATGAAAATGGCTGAAAAAAAGATCGGATTATAATCTCTTCGGTAAGCGATTGTAAGGCTTCGCATAAGACAGATTCAGTGGGAGTTGAGCCATATCTTCACTATCTAGATTTCTCTCTACAAACAGCAATCCTTTGAACAATAAAAGCAAGGGTTCACCATTCAAATTTCGAGGGGAGGAGGGCGATTAGTGAGCAGAAAAAGTTGTGTAAAATTTTATTTAGGATCAAGAATGAATTATCCTACCATCCAGTTGAAAAGGTCGCATATAATCAGAATTGTACTCATGAACTTTCACTGTCAACGTATTCCCTCTTGCGAATACGAAACAAGGGCCAAATGTGACAAGAATTTTAGTGTTGCAGCAGGACTCAAAACGTGAATTGAAGCTTTCACCCACCGTATTCTCAATGTCTAGTTGTTTCCAAACAAGAATGGTTAGCCTCGACGAACTCACCATGCATCAGTACGTTATATCTGTAAATTTGCGTATATTTTATGGTCAGTTTCTAAAAAAAACCTAACGCAACTCTCGCTCAAAATAAAAAAAAAAAAAAAAAAAAAGAAAGAAAGAAAGAAAAACAGACAGATACAATCTTCCTGTCTTGCACGAATTTGAATCCAGAATATGACATACGGGAATATTAGACAGAAACTCGCAATTAGACGAATAAAATCGAATAAACCAGAATAGTCAAGAAATGCGAGGAAAGGCAGACGAATAGTTTAAAGTAATAAAGAAAAATCTGGCGATATAATTCTGAATCACACAAGGAAAATGAAAAAGCGATGCCTCACACTATTGCTCAACATCTGTTGTAACAAACACTCGCAAAGTCCCCCGATTCCTTCCAATGTTCGATGGTGCGTAGTACTAGGACGTCCGCAAGTGCGCATGCCCATTCACACAGTGACAAATCAGAGAACGTTCCCAGCCACAAAACAATTACGAAGCCTCCAAAGATTTCAACTCTAGAATTTGCACGGGTTTAAAGCGAAACAGCAATTAGAACGTATCATGTAATCAAAAACGTCCCAGGCGACGAAGTCGCGTAAATTAAGCGTTTCCTTCTAACACATTAAGATGAAAGTCTTAATTCTTTTCTTCAGTTTTCTTGTAGGGGTTAAAATCTATAATAATAGAGTCCTCAAGAAGTTGAAGTTGCAGCGCTCTCTAGTGGAACGGTGTATTTAAAATAGTTATTACTGTAACGTACGAACAGAAAACATCTGGGTCACGTACACCCCAAAGGTCAGATTTACAGAAATACGAATAAAGAAATTCCATACAGTATCTGGGATCCTTTATTAATACAACGAAACCGTTTCGCGAATAGAAAATCTATTAAAGCGAATGTAAGAAACCTGAAGCACAAACTGCTTGCACTGGAGTCTCCTGAGGATCCTCACTAGGGAAAAAAATCGGTCGGTTAAAAACTTGACATAAGCTGATATGAATGTATTATGAAATTAATGATTGTGGGACTTTACAGAGAATTTTAAACTGGATAAGGTTGGACAGAAATCTATATTAAATACCAGATAAGTTATTACTTTATTATAATAATATAAGGATTGTTTACTGTATATGTCAAGGCAACTAAGACCACGAGGAGTTTATATTATTGCTTATGAATCAGATGTAAGAAAGACAGTAGAAGTATGCAAATGCTGAAAGAAATATGCAAAGTAATTGTCCAATGAATTATTGAAACACTGCAAAATGTGGAATAAATAAATAAAATGCAGTCCCATCCCCCAAACCCTAATTTCACTGTTCGTAATCAACTTAAAGAATCCATCCCTTTTAAAAATAAAAATCAATACACAAGGAAAACGATGAACAAACGTCAGAGTTAAGCTCACCTTTCTTTTCCTTGATGAGACGACAGAACTCTTTTTTTGTCTATAGAAATCCACGAAGGATACACACAATCAAGTACAATAAATATTTTTCAATATCCAGACTAAACATCGCATAAGACAATAATAACTTTCATTTGATTATAAAATAAATGGGACCTCATTATTACATATAAAAACGGATGATCTGAGATACCATTTTTCACGAAATTACAGTTTCACTACATATTAATGTCTTTCAATTTTCAGTAGTTAGAATATTGGATTTCCTGAAAAGTTCTTTTTAAGAATTCAAGGATGACACATTTTTAAACAAGTTAAATAAATCATTAGTCTTGTCTTGGATGTATCCGACCATCTTGGTCTTCTTATAATTCAAACATTAATCAAATAAAATTCAAAAGAACTCTTAAGGTATTTATGTAAGAAAAACAGGATGATCACCACGATGCTTAGTGTCAATCCCTGTGTCATAAATTCCACTTAAGAATTATTAGAAGGGCTGGGTATCATCGGGGTTTTTGCACAAACATATCCATAGAAAGAAACTGTAAAGAGACTTAAACTGTAATCGAGAAATTATATTTAACTTTCCACAAAAATATATTCAAAATAAGAATGGCTTCAGAGTAGTTTTCTTTGAGAAGAATCGTGGACATCTTTTGGATTACAGTATGTGCTTAGAATATACGCCAAAGTAACAACAAAAGGCCATGAAGCGTCAGTATATTATGTTTGCAAATTGAATGCATTCTATGATTTGTGTGTGGAATTAGACACATGCAGCTCTCGCCAAAGACTGATTAACTCAGAAAGAGGCTAATAAAGTTCTTTTCATTCCAGACGGGATTCGAACCAAGTCTTCACGGTATGTGATCAGCGACGCTATCCGCTAAGCTTTATTCCTGAGCATGCCGACAGTAAAGACGACCAGTAATAACAACGATGTTAAGAGAGCGATAGGAGGAGGCGGATGGCTAACTGGCCACAGAGAAAGGGCCTTTTAGACGACAGATGCTCATCAGGAGGGAAGGCATTGGAGATGCCTTTCAACACCCTAATCGTTGAATCATAGAAGGGCGAAATATTTGCACAGCCGACCTATCCTTGATTAACTGGGGTCGCCAATCGTTAACTGTATATTGAAAATTTAAACACGGGGGTAACCCATTCATAGCGCGAAGATTGGCCAACATGTGTACTGAGGTAACTATGGCAACTACGTTCTTCATCATAGGATATGGAAATGAGATATTCAGCAGTATTTAAAGAACGGAATTTATTACGCCGTGCCTAAAACGGTTTTCCTCTCTAGAAAGTGTACTTATCTGGATATTAACACTGCATTCAAACCAGTTCTGCAATGCCGAGATAAGTTCAGTCATAAATATCCAAACAGGCCTGTATCAAATAAGCATCTATTCGCCGCTGCATAGTATTTTCGCTACATTCTTCGTACAGTTAAATTAATCTCATTAGAAAGAGTGAATGCATGTCTATAGCAGCAAGATGGATCCATCCAGCATAAAAGAATGTCGTTTTAATTAAATTTTGTTGTATTGTAACTCAGGTTACATTTTAATCGGATACTTTTGTATTATAAAGGCAGAATAACGTGAAAACTCGATTATCCCGACATTTTGTGATAAATATAAATTTATAATCTCATTTTTCATTACGGAAAAATCACATTTTCTGTAGCCAAAATGCTTTAATAACTGTAACTGTATTAGGTTTACACTGTAATCAGTATTCGAAATAATAAATATTAGCAACCGAAGGGCTAATATTTGGGGGGGGGGAAATATATATATATACTGTATAAATTAATAATAATATTCAATATTGCATATATACACTGCCCTACCATTAATATGCGAACACCCTTCTGTTGATAGGTGGTCACGTTCTACTCAAGCACCCCGTATCAGACAACTAAAATATGCTCGTAGGAGACAGCAGTACGGCCGTGAATGCAACATTCCGCGATTGACAGAGTTAACAGACTTCCAGCACGGAATGATAATAGGGTGCCACATAAGCAATCGATCTGTACGTGACATTTCAACAGCACTGAAGACAGAGAGATAATCTTTATTACCCTTCACGGCCATAAAGCCAGGGGCTTACAGTTTCCAAATAAACTTCAAATACATAGGAACGCGAATTTCTACTAGTTAAAGAGCCGTTTCTAATCACAGACAGGTCAAGAGTTGTCACAATGCGCTTGCGCTTATTTGTCCAAGGCTGCGAAGCCCATTAAAGCTCGTCCTTATGCTTGTTTGTTTGTTATTTGGTTTTAGGAGCATTAGCAACTAAGGCCATATTGCTCCGAGATATGCGGTGATCATTCCCTGACCTTTCCGCATCTGGTGGTGACGGGCTCGAACCCCGGTCTAATCAAGAAGCGTGTGCTACGCACTGCTGCTCCTTCCCACCTGGCTACGGAGGCGCCTAATACTGTGGTCAGCTGTTCCAGGGTGAAAGGATCCATTGTGCTTTCCTGATAGAGGATACCTTCATCTTTCGTCTGTTTAAACTAAGGCCGCTATACCTCCTCCTGTTGTACAATAAATGCCTCCAGGAAGGTTTCTTTCCCAAGGTCTCGAAAACTGCTCTTCTGCGCCCGATAAAGAAACCACATAAGCCACTTTCAGATCCTCGCTCCTTCCATCCCATTGCACTCTTGGCAAATATCGGGAAAATTCTCGAGCGTCTTATGGTCCTAAGAGTCTCGGCGCTTTTCCAGGCGAAAAATCTAATCTCTCCACATCAATATGGCTTCACACCAGGACGCTCCTGTGAAGAGGCCCTTTTTGACCTGGTGTTACATATAGAAAACTCCAGGGCCAAGTTTGAATTGGCAATCTTTGTCAATTTTGAGGGAGCGTTCGACACTGTCTGGTGGGACAGCGCTTTGGAGCGCCTCCGATCTGCCTCCTGTTCCCATCAACTATATCAACTTTTCCTTAGCTACTTCTCTGAAAGAACTGTTATCTTAAAATCCAAGTATCAACATGTCTACAGGCCTTTCTCTCGGGGATGCCCCCAGGGTTCGGTTTTGGGGCCTGTGGTTTGGATATGGTTCTATAAGATTGGCTCTCTCTCGCTCCTTTAAGAACACCAAAGTTGTAGCCTTTGCCGATGACCTTACGATCGTTGTGTCTGGAAAATCTAGGAGTGCCATTCAACATAACGCCAATCTGGTCCTGTCTGATCTCTCCTCCTGGGCAGCTTTGAACAAACTCCGCATTAACCCAAGTAAAACCAAAATGATGCTCTTTAAGCACAACTAGACCCCAGGCGTCCACCACAGGTTAAAAATCTCTAGAATCCGGCTACCCATAGTTACTGAAGCTACCATTCTCGGAGTGGTAACTGACCACAAACTGAGCTTCCTGGCACACCTTACCCATCCCAGATCAAAAGTCAAGAAGCTCTCTGGTTCCATTATTCGTATCTCCAGAAATAACTGGGGCCTTTCGAAGAGCTTCGTCTTTACTATAAAGCAGTCGTACTGCCGATCGTCACAATGCAGCCGGTGCCTGGTTTCACAGAGTTGGCTTGGTCAAGATGAGAGACAGATTGAGTTCCATCCAACGTACAATGCTACTGGCTACCCTTAGAGTTTGCAGAACAGTATCTACAGCAGCCATCCAGGTCATAGCTGGAACTCTTCCTCTGAATCTGTATGCCGCTGTTTGTTTGTTTGTTATTTGGTTTTTAGGAGCATTAGCAACTAAGGCCATATTGCTCCGGGATATGCGGTGGTCATTCCCTGACCTTTCCGCATCCTCCGTATTTGGTGGTCACGGGCTCGAACCCCGGTCTAATCAAGAAGCGTGTGCTACGCACTGCTGCTCCTGCCCACCTGGCTACGGAGGCGTCTCTGTATGCCGCGTACAGAGGACTAGTATTTAGAATTAAAAACAACATCCCCACTAAGTTCCTTGACATCGAGCTTGATCTTGACACCGACCCAAAAGCTGAGAAAACTAGATGCTACAACGGTTAACGAACATCTGGCAGACCAGCTGGGATACATCCCAGGTTAGGATGGTTACTAGACGATTCCTTCCTGATGTCACCTTTACATCCTCTAATTCTGTCCAATCCTGGCTTTCCCTCACCATGGAGACTTCCTTCCTGGTTACTGGACATGGCTCTCTTAATGAAAAACTGCACCAACTAGGCCTCTGCACGACTGACCTGTGCTACTGCGAAGCCAAGGAAAACTGGAGGCACCTCCTTTTTGACTGCATTCTGTACGAAGATTTGAGGCAAGGTTTAGTGAACACCATCCCAATATCTGAAAATCAATTAACCAGTTACTCCTAAACCCCGAACGTTGATCTGCTCTTCGCAACTTTGCTAAGGAAGTCTATGCTAGAAGGAGGAGATCATAGAGTGGTCAACACCCCTGGAATTGGGCCTGAAGTGGATTAGATAGTTTTTTTTCCTCTCTCTCTCTCTCTCTCTCTCTCTGCATCTTCCTTTATTTTTTATTATTTCCCTGAAGTGTAGCTATGTGAGTTTATTTTATATATTTTTTTTCTTTATTTTTCTTCTTTTATTTTTCCGTTTTTTTTTCACTCTAGTGTACATATGCCAATATTCTCTCTCTCTCTCTCTCTCTCTCTCTCTCTCTCTCTCTCTCTCTCTCTCTCTCTCTCTCTCTCTCTCTCTCGTAAAATTTATTAATTTTATATATATATATATTTTTTTTTCTCCCCTTGCGTTTTTTTTTGGAGTCAGCCACGCCAGACTTTTTTATTTAATTTTTTTATTTTTATTTATTATTATTATTTATTTCTTTTATTTTCATCAATATTATTATTATTTATTTATTTTTTATTTTATTTTCCATAAGCTGCAACCACGGGTGGTTTCTTAAAATTAATTAATTTACCCATTGGTAGTGATACTGTTCTTCACAGAGACACGAGGCGGAGTTGAATAGACGTTCTAGGTGCCGCCCTTTACAAAAACACATGTCCACGTGTGATCTGCAAATGGAAGTGGACTGGTAGTGAAACCGCGACGAAACGATCCGGAAAACCTCCGAAAGCTGACGGAATGAGACAGGTGAACCCTGCAAAGAATCGTCCACACGGAATGTAGGTCGACGTTGTCGCAGCACACCGACCCGCAGTGAGACGATTGGGACACATGTCAAAACCAGTACAGTGCGCAGGACACTGCACGGTTACTACAGTCGTGCAGCTGTCCATAAGCCACTAATCATTCTGAATAATATCAGACGCAGTCTAGCTTGGTATAAGACCCACCGTTCTTAGACCATAGACTAATGGAGAGCTGCCTATAGGGAACCTCTGCGATGACTTCGATTGTTGGGTGTGGGTGAAGAGAGAGACTGCACAAAAAATAGCTGTACTGATCACAGCTTTGAATGCCGAATAGTGAAAAATATCGGAGGACATTTATAAAAAAAAAAAATAAAAAAAATGGTGGAGAGTGTTCCACGAAACAGAGGCTGTAATAAAGGCTAAAGGTTTCAGCACCCGTTCATTTGTTTTTCTGTAAATGAATGGTTATTCTAAGATGCAGGTTACCAGATAATAATGGTAGGGCAGCATTTTGTCAATCCATGAAAACATTATAAGACTGTATAATTTCACTCGTTTACATCGGGAATAAATTAAAAAAAGAAAAACAACAGCATGATTGTATAATAACTACCAGTGGCGTAACTATGTTATGACGAATGGGTCCTCGGCCACGGGTGCCCGTTTCATAGGAGTTCCCAAATAAAGTAGCCGAACTTAATTTATTTTAAAAATAACAGTTATTGTCTAAATCAGTTATTATTATAAAAGCCTGTAATTTTTATATGAATGTACTATCTTATCGATAAGAATTTAATTATAATTCACAAATATTAATTATTACAATACAATACAGTACATTTAAGAAATAAACGCGCATCTGACAGCAACAGTACACGTTATTTATAGTGTACATCAGTTGTTCGAAGGAAACCCCCCAAATTTCTCTAGCTGAAGACAAAAATGTCTGCCACTACAATCAGCATCAACCGCGCAGTGGTACCCAGAAGCCTGTTATAAGGGCGATTTTTTGTAGGGAGAGGGAGAAGCTACTGCCTTTTGTTAATCATTCACAAGCGTGTTTTTTCGGGGAAGGTCTCTTTCTGTTTTGAGAATGCAGGTACTTTGCATCATGCTCCTTTCACGGCCTTAACTGTTGTTGAAATACGAACAGTTACTACTCTATTGCTTTTCAGTGGTTACTGCCATCACACAGAGGGTAGCCAGTAATGACGATAGATTTGCGCTATTTATAGTGCAAAGTGTGTTTAGATAACCAAACATTAAATTACCAGCACAAAGTACCACGTTTATCTCTCGCCAACGGTTGAACTCATCAACTACTATAATTACACTTTTGTTTTATCAGAAAATTCAAGTAATCGCTCAAAGTTGATGAATTATGAGTTATAAATTATGCACGTTTGGGAGTATTTATTATTCCCTTCCCCGGTGACGTATTATCTCGGTAGACAATGGATTAAAGAAACACGGTATTGTACAGTGACTATATTCGTCTAAAACACATAATCCATTTAACTTAGTTAACTGCATCAGTTGCCACTAGATGGCAGCACCAGACACACAAGAATGCTAGTTGGCAACGTGTAGGTGCATTGTGTTTTACCGAAATAAATTTATTTTTATACGCGGTATTGCCACCCAGCAGCCAGTGGAAGTAAATTTGGATCACAAAGGATCAGTTCTGTAACCCCTCGGATGTATAATGGAGCCAAATCTTGTCTTAGAACTCGCCGAATGGCCCAGTACTGAAATAGTACATAAAATATACACAAGCACTTACACATTTGTAGGAACTCTCCTGAGCTACACAGGATCATCATGCAATCAATTAATTAGGCAGTTCCGTTTTAGCGTACAGGAAATTAACGCCACGAGTGGTCATATAGTGTTAAAATGGGAGTCATATCATTCTGAGCACCACGTTCTTAACGTTGGCCCCAGATAACCGAGACAATCGTGCCTGTTTTCTTCTGGAATTGATAAGCCAAGGTCAGGAGGTATCAGTATATTGCAAGTGTAAACGTGATACTAACAGATGGTTCGGGCATATCCGGTTTATACTGCCATAATAGATTGTTCGGACCGATTTCTTCCATAATCTTTTGAGGAATTAGCCGTTAATTTTACACTTGCCACTAGAGGGAGCCACACAGTATTTATTGTTATAATTATTATTTATTTATATTTTAGAGGACACTAACTCGGGTCTGCATACTTTGTAAACAAACGCCTAATCCACTGGGTTACTGTGACAATAAAGAAAATAATACATTACAACGTAAGCAAAATAAATGAGTACTTTTTAAATTTAATTTCTTAATGCGGAGATTAAGTCTGAATTAGGAAGGGATGACTTCATTTATTTTTTAATAAATACTGAATTTTTTTTAAACGTCGAAATTTTAATAAAATTTGAAAATGAAGGCCTCCCCCTCCAAGCTGTATGTACAGTATTATGTTTCATCCTGAGAACATTTTCCAGAAACGTTAAAGATAATTTCTTTTTAATTTCGTGGTAAGTCTTATTTTACTTCAGTCTGAAGTAGCTAAATAATAGTAATATAAAAAAAAAATAATAAATAAATAAAAATTAAAGGAGAGAGAGAAGCAGCACCGGGTGGATGTCATAACATGACCTCTATTCCTGATATTTGCAACAAACGTGGGAATGAACTTATTTTGACTTTTTTCATTCGGTGAGACGGCAATTATAGTTCCTTCCTTTGTCCACTGATTCGCGGTGGAGTTTATGTTGTTCCAGATTGGGAAGGTGAGGTCAAGGCAAGTTTAAATGCATGCGTGTGTAGACTGCTGTCTCTGCAGACAATGCGATGCCCGTTAACCAGTTTTGTTAGAAGGCAAAAAAATCCAATGCTGGTCTTTGGGGAAACTAAGTGTACGTGTAATGGCATTGTCGGTCAGATAGGGTCAAGTTAAATATGAATTTTAGTCCAACGTCTTCGTTGGGCTAAAATTCATCTGTTCTTTCAACTCGAAGGCATATTCTGTAGTTCTTACGAGACCTTGCCTACAATTTATTATCAGCATATTTATTAAAGAAAATGAGATGGGGGGGGGGCGGTAAGAATGTTTATGAAATTTGAAAAGGACGAATATTTTTTTCAGCCAGTGTGGTTTTCTTTCGGGTATTCCGCGAACAGAACAAACCAACCATTTGAACGGAGGTTGCAGAGGAGAGTACCAATATTTGGCCAACTGATTTGGAGTGCTTTTATAACGGCGAAGGGGAATCCGCTATTACAACAGGTCTAGCTGAAATGCACAAGGAGGATTAAGAGAACCGGTGGAAAGTCTAGCTGAAATGCACGAGGAGATTAAAAGAACTGGTGGAAGGCAAGCGCAAACAGCGTGTTTGAAGTTCGCTTTCGCTAACTGCAAAGCAACGGTAACGTAACTGTGACCAACGGAAGGATATAAAGTTCTCCGCCAGATAGTGGGTGTATCTTAATTTTAGAACGCCACCTGTGAGCGTGAATCATAGGAAGGGTGGCGGAGATGTTAGTCATGCGACAGAAGGCGTTTCAATATCGTCGATGGAACTCTGCCAACGTGTACAAAAACCTTTAATTTCAATGCCGCTTCCGCTCCTGAACAGTAAGGTCAAATGTACAATCGGGACCCTTTTCACAAACGTCAGCTCGGGCTACCTGTAAAAGCTTTGGAGAAAAAATAAATCCGCCATTTGTCTTCTGAGGAACATTAAACAAAGGTAAAAATGTCTACTAGAAGAGCTCAGAGTGGTAGGGATAGGGAAGGAGGTGAGAGTAGCAGCGAGAGAGAGGGTCGTCAGGGGAGTCGTCAGGGGCAAACTCTCTTTAAGGAGAATTCTGCTAGCATTCAGTTTATTTTTATTTGCTACCATTCAAATGTCGTTTGCTGGTTTCTGAAACTGTATTCGGATTGGTTGGTTGCTGCGTCGGAAAATTTATTTTTTTCTTTTCAATTTTGAGTATCGACTACTGAGCCAGTCGTACGATTTATCGTGCATGTCTATACAAGTGTTCACGGGTTAAAAAACCTGGGATGATTCGTGGGCGAATCCTCTCTCACCCGTCCGACGACTGCTAACTACAGCCCAACTCAAGATGACTATTCGTAAATAAATGCTGACATCGTGATGTCAGCATGTTTATCTCTCTGTACAAGGCGGATTTGTAAGAATATGAAATCTAAGTATACGGCGAGCAGGTCCTTAAATTTAACTGAATTTATATCATATTATTCAACGTGTGCTTTAATTTACGTATTACTTTCCTCCATGACATTATAGTGGGTGGGTTAGCCATTTGTAACTAGTTTTGGTTTGTTGGTTGATTTTTTTTTTTTTTTTTTTTATCAAGGCAGTTAAGCCGATGAGGCATCAAAGTACTGTGTCTATAAAAATAATGTCATTCTTAGGTCAGTTTGCTTGTAGCCAATTTGCTGATGAAAAACCAGTTTCCGGAAGAAGAATACTTCTAATCCAAGCTTAACGCCGACTAACTCAGTCACGTGTGAAAAAGCCCATAAAGTCCCTACCGTCACTGCGCTACCTCGAGGGCTGAAAAGTTTTTGGAGAGTCTTTTGTTGATTGGAGGAACTCAAGACTTTATCCTGGGGTTGCAGTTACCCATTCCCAGGCAGAGGAAGTGGCATTTTTTCACATCAGTTAGTCCAGGTTTTTCACTTCGTACAAGGTGCAAATCAGCCTGCGATCGCATGCGCTTTAATGGATCGTTGATTTTTTTTTTTTCTTCTGAATTATTTAAGATGGCGGAGACATTATTATTCAGTTTATTAAGCTTGATTTCACCACCTGTACAGCTGGTTGGCTAGAAGGATAAAATAAAGATACTTTTCCACTTGGAAGTATTTTAGATTATTGGTATGCAAAGGACAATTAGAATCCAAACAGTTCCAATAACTAAATAAAGTTAGATACGTTTCGAATTTCAGTATCAAAATCCCTCTTCGGGCCTGGATTTTTGGACTTTGAATTTATATAACTTGACAGTGTGAGACCAAACTGTACTACTGGAGTTCCAAACTGTACGACAGTAAGGAACTCTATCACTCTAAAGTAAAAAAAAAAAAAAAACTCGCACAGTGTGTCCTTTGACTATCAATAAATGAATTAAAATACACTGTCCAGTCAAAACATTACGACCACCTCCCTAACACTGTGCATAGTGTTAGGGGAAAGGAGCCTCCATTGGTTTCCCACATCTGCTCCATATGAACTCTGTGGAGACAATATCATTGTGAAAGCCAGAAAAAAGTGTTGCGTTGGGTTCTGTTGGTGTTCTGGCTTTTGATCGTAGGGCCCTAGTGGGACCCCACGTTGCCCGCACACACCGCTAGGAAGTAACCAGGCTGCCCATAATTCTCTGGCTGATCTTTGCCAGGGTCGCCTGGGCTTTGGCTTCGGGAAGACAGTCACCACGCAGAGCTGTACCTGATCAGTCACAATGAATAGGTAGTTTTAGCATTAAGAGTGGGGTCGAGAGGATATGAGGGCTCCAAGAGATTCCCAGGAAAACATCCCCCTTACCAAAACACTGCCGCCACCTGCATGCTTACGTTGGAACAGAACATCGGAGTAATTCCTCTCTGCAGTTTGTCGCCGTACCCTCCACCTGTCATCCACACGGTACAGCAGGAAACGTGATTCATCGAAAAGACAACTTTTTTTCCAATCGTCAACGATGCAATGACGCAGTTCAGATGCAAAGTTTAGGCGTTGTTTACGATGGTTGGCCGTAAGTATGGGTACCGTGACTGGGCCTACTCCAGTGGCCCATATGGAGGAGGGTTTGTTGAATCGTAGTCTGGAAAACACCGCTGGTCATTTCGAATGGTTAAAGGCCACAGTCAGCCGCGTTCCATCGTTTTCCATCCATCGGCTGGTACAAACGGGATAACCGATGTTCACAATGACCATCAATGAAGCGTGGGTGCCCACCATTAGTCCGGCGACGGATGCTCTGTCCACTACCCGTCCACTCTTGGAACACAACTACACCACTCTGAATAGCCCACAAGATTCTCAATTTCCGTAATATTGCCACCCCAAGCAGCATTTATAGCACCGAACACCTTTGCCTCACGTGCTTTTAAAAGAAGAGAGGAGCTTAGACTTGCTAATTTTGGATAATTTCATCAGGAGATGATGATGATTGGATACTCATTGTAACCAAATATACCCTGCTGGACATTGAACGTGTTCCTGTATATAGTGTAAATTCTTGGTGTTCTTCTGAAGACGTGGAACCTATTTATAGTGATTGGGGTAAAAAAAAAAATAATAATAAATAAATAAACAAACTTATTTCTCCGAGGAAGTGCCTGGAGCAATGTATACAAGAGATTACACATAATTATATCTCAAGAAACCTTGCTGATCCTAGCTTCTAGGATGGGATCCTCCATGGGATTATTTCCCATAGCATGAGAAGTCAGTCCACTTCTTCACATCTCTTTCCTTTAGTCTTGCTTTATTTCTTCTACCTTCTAACTATTGGAGAGTTCCTCTGTTTGATCCTCCTCTCTTCTATTCTTTCCTACCTCTCCAGCTCCCAAACTTCTCCCCTTCCATCCTAATTTGGGCTCTCTCGGGTATTTTGCCCTGGTTAGTCCAGCAAGTGATGGTAGATCCTGTTCGCCTCCACGTGGCGGGGATGGGGGTGGAACGTGGTGACCAGGTGCTGCTACTTTCCATCTGCTAAGAGCCAGGTACCGGCCGAAAACATAACAACACACCACATCACTACACTTACACATCCAACACACTACATAAAAATCACATGAATATCCCCAGAATACTGCCACATTAATCATACATTTTTTGAATTCGGTCAGATCACGTCCCTTGCCCATATCAATCAAGTACATAGAACCACACGCAATGTACCTGCAGTATCACATTTAGTAGTTCTCACCGCGATAGGTCTCCACCAGGCAGGGAGGAACAGCTTATTGCTAAAATATCGGGGTGTTCATAATGTTTTGACTGGACAGTATACTTCACGTGGAAAAGTGTCATTTATACTACCGTTTAGTAGTATTCCCCGTAATTTCCTTCGGAAGTTTAAGGATTACGATAAAGGAAAACAAGCATGGGATATACACAAAAACCATCGAAAGTGATCAAGACAGCATAAGAAATATTGCAAACCAAAAAATGTTTTTAAAAACAAAAAAGAAAAAAATTTTAAAATCTTCAATAGAACAGTATTTGAGTTTTTTTTTTTTTTTTTTATGATCCTGAAAGTGTCGTTATGAAGAGTTTTTGTGGTTTCTTTTTTTTTTTTTTTTTGTACATTTAGTCTTATAACTATACAAAAATTTACGATCTCACAAGAAAAATCCTTTTGGAAATAAAATGGGATGTCCCAAAAACACTTAAAAGTTTGCACGTAACTTGCAGGTCCAGTATTATAAGGCCAATTTTGGTCTTTCAAGATTGCCTTTATCAAAGAAGCTGTAAACGTATACCAATATCTGTCACCAACAGAGATTCTCAGAAACCGTGGAGCGTTTATAACTTAAAACACGAAACTGGCCGTTTACTTTTTATTGTCCTTCAAATTTACTCTCTGACCTTGAACTCTATTACCAAACACAACATAAATGTGGGTAATTCCGAAAGGGGAAGTACCCCTTTCGTCTGTGTTTGAATTTATGCAGAGGTGGTTAATAAGGCCACGAGACATCAACACATCGCGTTTGCATGCACGATACAGTCGGCATGACTATTTAGCGAGATAAAGAAACCGACTCTCAGAGAGGAGGGGGAAATAATTAATAAATAAATCATGTAACTCTTTCTGCCTAGGACTGACTAACTCGGTCACGCTGGTAAAAGTCTATGAAAGTTCGTCCCAATGTTCCTCTTCCAATTCTACTAACTAGTTAATTTTACATTTCCACGACAGATGGCGCTATATCGGATAACACATGAACAAAAAATAAAAACAGTATTCACTAAAAATGTTAAGTTAGCAGAGAGAACAGACCTCAGTCAAAGATTGTTGATACCCTTGGACTGCTCGTGACGCAGATAGATGGGACTGGCTAAGTGCTAGTATAAGAATATAGCTGAGTAACAACACAGCTGCATGTAACCTTGAAATGCATAACTAGATTGTAACTTCTGTCTTAATATTTCACTTAAATGTGTTGTTTTCGTATCTCAAGGTTTCAACTGTCGAGACTCAAAGCTTATGTATATATATAAACACGCAAAACATTTAACGCCTCATTTTAAACATACGTTTCAGTAATTACAACATTAGTGGACGACAGAGGATAGAAACTGCTCGAAAACGAATGAAAGTCATTGGGAAATACTCATAAAAGACCATTTGAAAAGGTGCCAAATTCTCTAACACTTTCTCTCTCTTACAAAACACTTAAAAATGAAAAGCTCGTAAATCCAAAGCCGTGACGGGATATTGCAATGCACGACAGTTACTAAGAAGTGCGCCAGTTCTGCGTAAATCAAAATTAACATCGACAAATTCCATAAAAATTATTCCATTAAAGAAAAATTAACATTTTAAACGGTAAGGTTTTCCAAGAAGGAGGTGGGGTGGGAAAACGCTCAAAACGAACCCTCTGAACGTTTCATTTATTTTTCTCTCTCGTACGCATGCGTCCTGAGAAAGTGAGAAACACGATGGAATGAGTCGTCATCCCATTAAATGTTATTCTGAATTCAAGGCAGACGGCAGTAATTTAGTTGGATAATTTGTAGCGATCTGATCGAGCGAGGTTTGCATTTCGAAAGATTCGTACAAAATTTAATTAGCGAAACCCCTGATGCGATAGGCAAGATAAAAAAAAAAAAAAAGAAAAAAGAAATCTAATACAGCGTAATGAGAGTTCTCTGACTTCCGTAACAGATATCTTATCGCTACTACAGCTAAAGCTAAGCTAATAAATATATCCGGCTTAGCTAGTCCCTAGAGGGCAGCACTGGACACGCTAATGAAATCTTCTGTTGACTTTTCATTAGGCCTAGCGAGTAAGGTGACTTGTAAACAGGGCTCGCCGGTGGTCCATTTGAATTTCTCTTGGGTTTCGTAAAGAAAGCGATAATTAGGAGTAGAACAGAGATGCGATGGAAGGTAGGAATGAAATGCAGCTTACCGGTACGCTGAAGTAGGGATGCGAGTGGAATAAGAATAATTTGCTGTTTCACTAACGTCTTATTTTATCGACGAATATTTTTCACTGATTATAAAGCAAAGAATTGTCACAAACAAGCGTTTACGTGGATGTGTCGTCAAAAAATAACAGTATACGTAAACAAAAACCTCATAAACAAACCGTTACTAAGGCTACTACGACTTTTATCATTTTCTGTCTCTTCAAAAATGATTTCATTGACGCTCTATTTTGTGTAATAATAATAAGTTAATTCTGGTCACGCAAAAATTATTAAATTGCATAACAGAATGCAAGAGGACGCCGCGATAGATCGAGTGGAGGACAAACAGTTCAATTGGTATGCTTGCTAGGTTTTGAATGAATACCAACGTGTTCAATTCTCAAAATAAGGGGGGAGAACCGGATAAAATATTTCGATGCAATATGGGTGCACTTTCTCGAATGGAAAATAAATGCTATTATTCTAATTGTAGTTAGAACCGTCTTTCGTTTTGTAATAATAATAATGTTATTGTTAATCCCGATCAGTCCTCGAAAAAACAGCTGAAATAAGTTTAATTAGTATCCCCCCTCTTTATTTCCTCTAGCACTGTAATAATCGTCTTATTAAGAATTAGAATTTTAGGTTGATATCAACTAATCACATACCAGTGATTATCTATACCAGTCCATAAAATGCGAATCTTAAACTGCTACCATCCCGTAACTATAGCGAAGCTACTATTTAAAACATACATCTAAAATTAGACAGTCGAAACTATCTAAAGATTTTCGTCCCAATTTCCACTGGCTGTTCCCTCATGAAATTCTTTGTAAAGTGGATATACCCAGCAGCAACTGAGGGCTGCTTTTCCCACCACCTTGTCACTTCCATGCAGGTCTACAGCAGAGATCCAACTTCAAATCTCCTCGATACTCCTTGGTTCAGCAGGTCCTAACTGACTGCCAAATCCTAATTGAAAATTATTTTCTTTGATATCAAAATCAGTATTTAGTAATGTATCAATTCCAGCTCTTATTTTAATTTATTTTTGAAAAGAATACGGCAAAATACCTGATTTCCCAGTACATATACTCGAAAAGCTACTTTAACTGAGACAGATAATAATCTACCGTGGATCCATGTCTGGAAAGGTGCACCTTAAGGTGGGGTATTATCATGTACTGTGATTTTGGAAATCTTGAAAAAAAAAAAGAAAAAAAAGTATCCTAATTTCAGCTAATGCGCTGATTACTTTAAGCTCTTTGGGACTTCGAAGAACTGTGACGCACAGCGATAATAAACCAAAGAGTAGCAACAGAAATCAGACAACCTAGAGATGACAGGGCTACAACTTAACCACATAGTCTGCCCTGCAGGAGGCGGGTGAGAGAAAGCTCATATTTTACGAGGAATGATATCCAAAGCATCATGAACGGAACATCTGCCAAGGGCGAACAGGTTGCCAGAACTAGAAGCCAGCGTATGGAGCGATGTGTTACACCCATACCACTATATTCCTCTGAGATACAGTTCTCAGCACCTACATGCTACCAGAACAAATTCCTAGCGATGGACGAACTGCAGAGCCAGTAATTCATTAACCATCTTGAGATCCATCTTGTAGACAAACAAACATGACGTCCTGGAGATATCTGATATTTACCAAGAATACTTCCAATCTTAAAAAACTTGTCTGGTAGAATAGATTCTTCCTCTGTTAAAGGCATTATCTAGAGGGGAGGGAAACAGAGGGAAAGACCCATCAAAGTGGCACCTCCTCCAAATAATGATATTTATAAACCACTTAGGTTTAAGGAACATGTTTCTAGGGAATACCTTGAAAATACTTATTGGCAAGCCAGCCTATAGGATCAGAAAATAAATTGCGCTCTTTCCCTCGTGCTTCAAGAATAACATATAGTTTGAACTGTCGGTTCCATAGAAGAATAACTAATGTTATAAACCTAGATTTGTATGTTCTTGTCTCTGTAAATGGATAGGAAAAGATTAATTTTGAGCGTTAACAGCTGCGTATAAAATTTGTATATAAAATGCGTAAATGTTAACCGAATAAAACTGTACACAAACTTACTTTTAACTCTAATAATAGTTCCTGTCGCTCTGCCTATATATGTTTAATTTATGAATTAATCTGTACATGCCACGCAATAACAGATATTGATTTCATGGGATATTTTGTTATTCTTTTATAATACTCTTCTTTCTTTTCGGTGGCGAAACACCAAAATGGTTAATAAAAATTAGTTTAATAATAAAAATAAATCTTGGCGATGAAATAGACGAATACTGTTTTCTAGAAGGCCGTGGATATTTTGCCACAAAAAAAAAAAAAAAAAAAAAAAAAAAAAACGGTACTTTTTATTCCTCTGAAGTAATGATGATCACGTCACGGTGCGAATAGAACCGTCGTGTGGGAGCACGAATTGAAACATCACATGATCTGCTTTGTGGATATCCTGCAACGACGTAAAACGTCCTTATTGGAGAAGAAAAGTGAGGCAACTGTCTTCCGACCCACCTCTTAATTCGTGGTTGAATAGAGAGAGAACGTGTGATTCCATTATGGCAGAAAAGACAGCTTCAAGAAGAGGAAAGAAGGACGTTGATGAGATCATCCTATTTTATGATAATTATTAAATGGTGGCTTGATCGGAAGTCGTTGTTGAGAATAAGGCGATAAGGAAAGTAAAACTAACTGTAATTCCTAGTGGCAATATCTCGCAGCGCCCTCTTGCAATAAGACGGCAGGGACAGGTCACTATCGGAGGATGGAGACCCCGAGAGAAGAAAATCACGCATTAATTAATTTTCCAACAAGTGTGGGAAGAAACCAGTTAATCCATAAAGTGTGAACATCTACATATATAGAAATAGAGAGGGCCAGGTTTGTGGGTCTGGCCCAAGGTAAACGAGGTGGCTGCTGGATGCAAGTCTGCATCTGGCCACGTAACCTAATTTGATTTGCGTTGGTCTGTCAGACAAGTGGCAGCGCTGAACTTGTTTTAAGAGGAGAAAACAATAATATGATTGCCAGACTTCCTCCTAAAACGAGGGCAGACAGATCTGCAGGCACCCGTGTGCGGATTAATCCATCGATAACTTATATAACTCCCAGATTGAAGCGACGTTCGCACTCGTTTGAACAGCGACATCTATCGGGGAAACGAGTTGTCTTAGAATTTCTAATTTTATATGCGATTCCGTTGAACCAAAACACTTAGGATGCTCCAAATTTATACTGCTCGTTCTACGACAGCATCTTGACAGAATTTAACGACCCCTTTCATTATCACGCGCTTCCAACGTGAAAGGGTCTGCACTATATTTACATTAAGCAAAGTATAAAAGTAGAGTGCTTAAATCGTAAACATCTGCTTTCTAGGGAGGATGGCTGGGGGAGGAGAGAGGAAACGCCCTCATATTTTATCCACTACTATCGCCTGCACGCGCAAACTGAAATATACGAAGCGAAGTGATGAAACTCTCTTCAAGAAACTAATCCCTTCGAAACAGCTTTGTACATAATATAACATTCGGGAGACAGAGTCATAAATCCTTAAGTTATTACTTGATCCGAGTTGGGGGACGTGAGGGAAGGAGCGACAAAAAGCTGAGCAAGACAGGATAGGGTTGTGCGCGTTTCCCTCCATCCCTTCCCCCCGTTCCCATAGTGCATCACGTGGTATGCGACAATCCTTTTCGTACTCACCGTAGCGGAAAGTAACAGGGCTAGCAGGAACTGATGGCAGGGCGATGTTATTATCCGCGAATGTAAGTAGGAAGAGAACGTAGGAGAAGGCAAAATGGCTTTCTTCGAAATGCTTTCTAAATATTGCGCAGATAGCAACAGAGTTTTCACTGGAGCGCAGGATCAGCAAAAAGAGGTGGAATCAGTTTTCATCCCTGCGTTTTCGCTATCATATAGTTTGTTTGATTTTTTTGTGGGAGGGGAAAGAGTCACTGAGCCCTCTCTGATGCTCCTTAGAATTTCGAATCTGAGAACACATTAAGCAACACATTTAAGCTCATTTTCTACCAATAACGAACCATACAAAGCAATTTAATTTAACTGAGAAACAAAATAAGCATTACCTAATTTCACTACGCATCTCAGAAGAGCCGGATATGTCGGACATCAGCCGTCCCGAATGTGAAAGGCGTGACGGAACGTCGAAATCCATATCAGAGGTCGCACATGGTGCAGAGCCACGTCTATCCAGCGAAGATGTTCGCCATTGATAGTTCTTATCGCTCGATAGTTTTGACCTCGGGCTTAACAGTTTCTGCAACCTTTCCATTGACCGCGAAAGCCTTTCTGATAATCCGCCCGTACATTTTCGGCCGTCATGTGGTAAATAACTGGCATCCGTCTGATTTCCAAATCCTTCGTAGTTCATCTTGGGAGTGTTCAACCATTCTTTCCGGTAACAAATGTCTGGTGTTGATCGATCGGAATGGTCCATCAACAAATCTCTCCAGGACGATCTAGAGTGCGCGTCGCTTTCGCAACTCGCAACGGATGAAGCGTCCTCGACAGCATCGTCATTGGAGAAAGTCACTTTCTTTACAGGTCCAGATCTGTTATCCAAAGGAACTAATTCCGGTTTACGATAAGCCGCAAAAGGATCAGAAAAATAATCGCTGGAATTCAGTATCCCACCAGGAATATCGATTACAATCTCGTTCACATCGTAATCAGGACTGGGACTCAGAGGCCGACAGCGACTGACCTCTGTCTGAACTCCAACATTGCGGAAGATTAAGTCATAATGGTCATCTGTCAATTCTTCGTCTTCGAATTCTTGATCAGAGTCGAAATTCAAGGTGGAAGTAATTTCTTCGTAATCAGGACCAGGGGTAGTGGAGGGAAGTACGATCACCAGGCTATATTTGTCACTCGGGGGATCCATATTCACGACGGGCGCACTTCCGGTACCGTCATCCGATAGAAAGTCATCTGCTCCAGATGAACACGTGTAGCCATTAGCGACTTCTTCGGTGTTCCGATAGGGTGCGCTGCTTCTACGTTTTTCCTTCCATATTGAGTCAGTGTGATGCGTGAAGGGAGCTGCATCCATGCTCCTTAAAAAATATCGTCTAACGCGCACAACTGAAGAGAAAGTACGATGCACATCTCACGTTTACCTTCTTGTCTTACTGTCATCGCTACTAAAGGCACCGCAACACTTAATCGAAGCCCAAGGTAACAGTTAAACCAGTAGGAGATGAAATATGAGGTGCACAACAGTATCTAACGAGAGAGACGCGCACATTGACAATTAAAAAAGGAAATCGCAGCTTCTCTAACCTTAATAAGATTCGCAGTAATCGTGAGCGAGCCTCGAAAACGACCACGACAGCAGCGGGTAGATGCTAATTAAATAAACAAATATTACACACGAGTTCTGCAGGAGAGAGGAGGTCATGCGGCTCGTTCCACGGGGAAAAAACAGTTGCTGATCTCACCAGGTGTCTTGAAGCAAAAGATCCTGCTTTCTCGCAGTAGTCCGGCACTGAGATAAGGGTAGACTTATTCGACAGCTACACTTAAGGTCACGCCTTGTTGGGAAACTCCACCTGTATGGCGGCTACGTCATCGTTTCGTCAGTAGACATATATCGTATTATTTGCTGATATCATTGTTTGTGTTGAGAGAGAGAGAGAGAGAGAGAGAGAGAGAGAGAGAGAGAGATATACAACACTGTTCCGGGCACGAAAGTGTTCTACTTCGAGGAACATGGCCAGATGCCAAATTGGCTAAAATGCACGCAGTCTGTGTTTTGGATTCCTCGTACTAAGCTGGTGCTAATTAAACTGCACTTTTCGTACTCCACCATTTTAGATTTCATTTCGATCGGAAATGAGGTTCGTTGAAAGGGAAGTGACGTCATTATGGACAATAGTCAGGTACACATGGTCAATCTTAGCCATGAAGTCTCTCTCTCTCTCTCTCTCTCTCTCTCTCTCCACTTGGTTGTTGCGTCCACAGAACCACTGAGATATTGATTAGTTTGAATATTCAATGCAGACTCGATGAAACCCAATAACAAGCGACGCTTTGGCCATTAACATTTTTAATAAACATCCATTATGTTATGATAGATATTCATTAACTTCTGTTTACTTCTTAAGGAGAACAGCTATTAGAATGGACGTTACAGCCTCATCTCTTGTGCGCATGTTCAATGAGATAATCTAACGGTATCGAGAGCAAGCTTGTTCGCCTGATAGGAATTTGCGCTGAAAAAAAGAAAAAAAAAAAAAAAAAGATTCGTGTACAGGTACAGTTTTTTAAATTTATTTTCTCCCCTCTTTTTCCGGTTTTCTTTTAAGTGGGTATAAAAAAAAGAAAATGGCTGCTCGGATCGATCTTATAAACAATTAATCTTAAAGTAAAAATCGGGCTCTACTTGTAAATCTAATTTATAATTATTATGGCAAGCAAATGCTATGTTTAACTTATCCTGCCTAAAAAACGAAACGCAAAAATAAAAAAGAAGTCAAGTAAAGTTTATTGTTTATTGGGGGGAGAGGGAATAAAAAAAATAAAAGAATGAAAGACAGAAGTTGCTCATGTTGTCAAGGGAGGAACTAGATTTTTAAACTCGGCAAATTAACTGCGTGTTAAATTAACGCTGCCTGAGAGTTAATTAAAAACTTATTTTTATATATTAAATATAAAAACTGGGAGCCTATTGCTTTAGGAGCGTAAGAAACAAGAAAACTTAATTAGACAAGCCTCGAAGGTGCTTAAAAATCAACTGAAGTCAAGGTTTCAAATCAAGATCGAGTCTTTGTGAAATTCTCTTAAAAACATTTAACGGTATCGCCAGAGATAAAGCTCGCCTAAATATAGATCCCTCAGACTCTCCGGAGGATTTTACTAGCTAATTCTTCAAAAATTTATGATAATGAGCAATCCCGTACAAATTCAGGACGAATAATCTTCAATCTACGAAAGTCATACAGAAATTACGCCCAAGTAATTTACTTCTTTGTGGGAAACGGCTTTTTATTTGTAGTGCAAGCGCGAGGCATCTCCTGATTTGTTTCGCAATACTCGTGTGACACGTTTGATGTTTTTGTTATCCAGATATACTTTTCCAGAGCTAACGTACGCGGACACTTACACGCATTTCTAGGTCGAGTACGCTACCACAAAAGATGCACGATCCGTTGTTAATATCTGATGGATAAGCAATGGGGAAATCTCAAATACATTTTCACCCAACGTGGACCACCAAGGTTTCTCTCTGGACCTTGTTTCAGGGTATTTATTATGACCAAATCATGTCAGAGGAGTTTACAATCATTTTGACAATGAAATGCAATCATTAACGGTATTTAGCAGTCACGTGAACTAGAACCAGGGTCGATTCAAAATCTTTAATTACACCATGATGTACCAAGTATCGTGGTCAAGTACGTGACAATTTTTTAATTTGAATATAAATGGTACCAAAAGAGATGGCTAAGGGGTATTAACTGCCTATTTAGTATGGCAAAAGTCCATTAACAATATTGAAATTAACGAGGGATTTGGAAGCTTCGTAACTCCAGTGTCTTCATCATATTAAGGAGATGGTAAGAAGAAAGAAAAAAAGGAAAATAAAATTTCCTGGCAGCTTGGTTTTCTTAAAAGAGGGAATGAAGGATTCTTAACGTACGTGAGGTCTGAATATCTGTTTAGACAGACTTTTACCATAACTTGTATTGTGGCATTTTAAATTTAGTTTAAACCACGTAAGTTAGTGCAAATGCATCGTGTGTATACCCAAAGACTATTGTTACTAATTCTCAGTGAATATCCTACCCAGACGGCCGTTTCGGGGCTATCTTCATCGGTGGGTGGGTCTTGTATATATCAGCTCCCAATACCTTGATGGTATTAGGAGCTGATATATAATTCACTACTTTATTACTAAAACTGAATAGTTAAGTATTCAGCTTAAACCTTAATAATGAAACTTTACTATTTTCATAAATTTAAAGTAGTTAAAGAAGTTTAAAGTAATAAACTTTAAACTTCGTATTTTTAAAAAAAGATTATGTTTAATAGAATTTCATGTACACACACGCGTTAAAACTATTTTATTTTATATTCGTGGGGTTCATTTGTACTTTATGCCACGATGCCTGGTGTGGAGTAATGATTTCTTTCGCAATAAAAACTAGTAGAGCGAGCCTTCTTTACAACGAACCACAGCACGTACTGGTACAGGTAGCGCCGCGAAGTCTTTTTCCTGGTGCAAAGAAAGTCGCTTTCAGGATGTAACGCTGCCTTGACACCAGTAAAGGTGAAACCAGCTGATTTCGCGATTTTGAAACCTGCTGTGATAAGAAGTATCACTCTAACGAAGACAAGACAGATACCTTAATCTTCACTTACTATAATTAGATCGCCGAAAGATTACGACAATAATGAAGTAATTTTTTTAAATCGAAATTTATTTTAATGCACCATATAAGGATTACGCACAGACAAAAACCATTCCCGGCTACTGCTCTTCATTTTCATGATGCTACAGCAACCCGTCCGTATCTGCAATGGCCATGGTAGCCCCGATGTGTTTTGTTTAAAGCTCGTGGCAGCGAAATTGTTCGCATCATCATCCCTAGCCCGGGGAAAGAGACTGCCTAGGGAGCAAAGAGACGTGACCCGGACAGGCGCGTGCTGTTTCTCAGAATCAGCTCGATAATATCCTACGGCAAAGGGGGAAAGAAACAATGGGTGACCTGGTCAAATTTGCCTCCCAAAGACCCGTTCATTGAATCAGTACAGACAACTCAAAGAACTGCTTGCGCAGGGGCACGGCAACATACTGAAATCCTTTCTTCAAGTGGCCTCATAATTCAATTGTTAAAGCACTTAGATCGCTCGGAGAAAAAAGTTTTAGGCTAGCTGTTGAGTGACGTCTAACCAAGTCACGAAAGTGCGACTTGTTTTGTTCAGTAATTATTACGAAGTTGATTCGCAATCAGTATAGGTGGAGAGGGCATCAATTTCAGAAGCACTTCGATGTGTGTTCTTGCTGCATGAGGAAGGAGGGTCATTTCTGGGTTTGATCCTTTGCTAATTCTTCAGTGATCCGCCACGCCCACCAGATTTCTGGAATGACTTTTGACAGACCTGTAGTCTACAACACCGCGTTCATCATCGTTTGAATTGGCCGTGGTTCGAGTCAAGTGACTGCTAAAAAAGGTGATGTTCTTGTGTTCTGTCTTGTAAATTCCTCTGACCGTATGTAGCTATCCTCTGGTAGAAACAGAAAATTTTATGATTTTACCCCGGGATTTTCTATTATCTTAGATCCCAAAGAAGGTAATGAAATGGATCTCAACCAAATGAACCCAAGAACTGTATCATTTCCAATCCGGTTTATTAAGCCTAATGATAGCGAACAAAATCAATATTCCCAATCTTAAATCAAATGGTCTTGTTCACTAATATTCAGCAACAATCAAACATTTCCAATTGGTACAATTTGATGAATTTATTTTGTCCCAATTATTTGGGTTTTTCGGATTTTAATGAAAAATATATTGATACAAATTTGCTTATAATTAGTGTTTTTCACTAATCTATGTATTACTCATAATCGCAAATTACTGGGGTATTTCTAACATTAAGCTCGTTTAAGTGATTAGAATTTGTAATAATAATAATAATAAAAAAAAAAAAAACATGACTGTTTCCACCGGTTTTCCTGTGAAGGTTTTGGAAGAAGGAAAAGGAGACTGGAAAGTGAAAAAAAAGAAGGAAAGATAAGTTGAAGAATTAGTCCTCGGCCATCTGAGGACCCGATCAAATGTAAAGAACGCGATGAACGGTGACACGAAGCCTGTTAAAACTATGAAGTGGCTGCGCAGTTTATTTGTGATTAATCTTTATTAATCACAATAAAGAAATATTTACACCAGCTCTTTAATTAAAAGGGCTAGTGTAAATAAATAAATAGACAATTTAGATGCTGCTAGTTAATTTACACGTTTTGGTGAAAAAAGTTAATTTCATGTCAAATTACATTTTGCAATAAAATATAAATTAAACATTTTATCAAATGTATTTTCATATTTCATTTAGAGACAGGTCCGTCTCTAAATGTACAGATGTACTGCATATCTACATATATTCGATATAACCACTGAATACGGGAAAAGCTGAAACAATCTTCAGTTTACAGATAACACATTACAAGATATAAAACAGCACAGACAGGTTGTAAAAATTGGCTTTACACTAAAGTATTAAATTGTTCAACATTTGTCACCAGTCTCTTTGCCTACATCACCAGGTCTTTGATAGTGTATACATCACGAAGAGGGGTATTAGTAAGCATTCATCACCAGAATTTGGAATGCTGAAAATTCTAAATCCTTCCCAAGGCAGGGAAAACACAAGGATAGAAAGTTTCTTCAATTCCAAAAATAATTGAAACTCTACTTCCAAAACTCTTGGTGAATGTACCAATAAGACCTTCATCAATCTAGCTGATTATGCACTTCGTATAAAATCCCGATTAAAAAGAAAAAGTGTTATATTTGCATATTAAGTCGAATATTGCCAAAGCATCACAAAAATCTCATAGTCTCAACCACAGAATCGTCTTTACAGCCAACTTAATAGAAATCGCTGTTACTGCTATAACCTTGGGAACTTCCCAAGGAGTATCAACACCACCTTCTTAATAGTGCATCATTTTTGAGAATGATTCAGGTTCCAATCCGAGCCCTGATCCACAGGGCGAATGTACTAAGTTTCAAACTCAAGTCCCTGCACCTTTGGATTAAGCAAGCGAATTGAATGTCTGATATCAACAACTTAGGATGAGTACGACATACAGGTCTAGGAATCCTCATTTTAGGAAGAATATGGACCTGTTGGAACGGGTACAGAGAAGGGCATCTACACTGGTGAGGGGGAACAAAGGTTCTGCAAATTGAAGAAGAACTCTTTATTGCATACAAAACGCACATGCCGTACACAGTACCCTTCACGGCTACAATCCAGGGGTTATTGCAACGTCTGGAGGCTGGACACCTGCAAGGTGATGTGACTGATGTGTTTAAGACTTTGAATGGATTACGCGACTCGTTTTCAACTCTGATTCCGGTCTACGGTGCATTATTGGTCAAGCTTAAATTTCCTATAACACAAAGAAAATAGTATCTTCTCAAAAGTCTCACGATGCTGGTATTGGTTCTGCCTTTGGTTCAATCTTCTCATGATGTCGGTATTGTTCCGCCCCGATATAGAGCATCAGTTGATCCCAAACGTGTTCTCAGCAAATCAGATTATGACTGTTGGATGGCCATGCCAATGTCAATTTTCGTTCTAGAACTCACTATACGAAGTATTATTGAAGGTTTCCAGCGCCGACAGTGTCAGAGAGAAAAATTGAGAGGTAGATTAAGGAACTGCTTAAAAAAAAGAAATAAATAATAATAAAAAAAAAGTATATGCGTTTTGTATTCAGTACGATTACATGAATTTAATGCTTTATTTTGTCTGATATTTATGAAACTATTTGGTCTCTCTCCTAGATATGAGGTTCCAAAAAAAAAAAAAAAAAAAAAAGAGAAAAAAAATGCATCGTCCACACAGTCCATCTGGGACTTTCGACTGCAGAATTCGGGGGATGATCTTCGGAAATGATCTAACCACATTCATCAGGGATCGACTATCCCTATCTTGGTCTATCTGGTTCATGCAATCGGAGGATGTGCACATATTTTCGAGAAGACAGGGTAGATTTAAAACGATCAGCTGAGAGATGGAACGTAGCCGACCCGACAGCCCAGAAAATGTTTCTTGTACACCAACCATTTCATTAATTAATAAAACACAATACAGTATTAAAATGTCCAGATGCACTGACATTGTAACCAGCGTTGTGTAGAACGACCCAGAACAGTTATTGCAATAATTCTGATCTGCATTTAATACAAGGTTAAGGGTTGTCCCCGCGCATGTGATTCACAAGTAACACACCTCAGACCTCAATAACGCTCGCTGTTTGTAAATTTCACCTACTTTGACAATTAAACCCGCCATGCACCGGAATAGTTAAGCAACTGATACGGGCAACCCAGATTTTCTTTTTTGCTTTTTGTAGGATTTAAAGTTTGTGACTAAGCTGAGAAAGTTCGCTCGTGTTTTCACGTGAACGTAATTAGGTCGTATTATAGCAATGGTTAGGGAAAACTATCACACAATGCTGGTAATTAAGCAACATGCAAATGCGTTAAGAAACGTACCCACAAAACATTATGAACTTCAAAAGATTTAAATGAAAATGCATGGGAATTGTCTTCCTTCTTAAGCTAAAGGCATTCATAGAATGCCTTTAGCTTAAGATGTGCGTGTGTGTTTTTTGCCTATTTAGAAAGACGCTTAATCTACGGGATGAACAATCCTACATAGTTCTCTTGAGTTCCGCTAACTCAGTACTAGGTGAAACCGTAAAGTTCCTGCACTAATCAAAGGGACATTAAGCCACTAATGTCTTAGGGAAGTGTGGAAAATTAACAGGAACAGATCCGGATTATATTTAAAAGGAACAGTTGATTTCTAAACACTTCGATAGTTACCTCTTTATTCCAACATGACAGAGCTCTGTTCCATACCGCTAATGTTCTCGGACAGTTTCTCTGCATTATCAACATGTTCTTTCTGGCTTTAGGGATCTTTCCTGTGGGTTTGAGCGTTTGTAAATAAACACATAGTTGGAAATCACTAAAGTTAAGAGGTCTGAAAAGTAAACCGGCTGTAAAAAGGAGATTCGACGTTAATTGCAAATAATGACTTCTTCAGCGAGTTCAATGTTCTGGAAGAATCTTCCAAGTGGAGACTATTGAAGCAGAACAAACTGAAATGAATATTTTTCAGTCTGTGTGGGCAATTAAAGTAATTCGCGAGCGCATAAAGTTTGAGAAAGCCGTGTTTGCTCATAAAGAAAGAAAAACCTGAATGAAATAATCGCGGCTGTCTTTTAATTAAGTTCTCTCGTGAGAGAAGATGGTAAAATTCTTGATAGGTTCTTGTAATTGGTTGTTGAAAGCATAAAAAGGTGGTTTTTACACTCTTTCATTTACTAAACAGAACTTTGTTTGTTTGCCCTCATTTGTAGACTTTGTTTGACTATGAAAAGAGTGTGAATTATCTTAAAAAGTCAGTGTCAGAATTAAAATAAATTTTACATTTATTTGCCAATTACGCAAAAGAAGCACAAACATTCCGATAGATAATGGCAGTTAATTGCATATTAAAAAAAAGAAGAAAAGTTATGGTTCGAATATACTGTGTTGACAATGACAAAATTTATTTAAAAGAGAAGAGAAAAAAAAAAAAAAAATTTACACGTTCAACCAATCATAACTAATAGCAAAAATGGTTTTCCCCATCTCTTGAATGTTGCATGTGGAAAAACTTATTTATACGCAGGCTCAATAAAATAACAATGAAGTGTGCTAAACAATTGTTGCTGACGTCATCAGTATGCGTACGCAATTTAACAACTGAGTAAGTCAGTAATTTTTGGTTAACAATGTGGTGATTTACCCTCGACAACAATGGAAAGACAGACAGATGTTACTCGGTGCATAATTAATTGCATTCCAATATCGATGGGCGTGGTTTAATCACGAGTAGAATGAAAATACCCAGTGAACGCTTAGGAGATGAAAATTTAAAGTTCCCGGTTGCATAACGAAGCATAATTTCGCGCATCGGGATAGTAGTATACTATCCCGATAGATAACCGGTAACTACTTTTAACCAATTCAATAATCCACTACTAAGACGTAATAATGAAAATGCATTTCGCCAGACTGCAGCTAAGATTCAACTTCCATTCAAAAAGGTATTTAGTGGGACTACCCACCCACAGCCTTAAGGAAAAGTAACCTCGTTTTAAAATGCAAAAGCTATTCAATTCTTTAGGTTATTATTTACACATAGTCAGAAAAGGCTTCTGGGACTTTTCCCTCTTGTTTCTTAGCAGCATCTATTCATGGTTGGCTACCGACAACGCCCATGAAAGGGATCTGTTCCGCAAGACACATCAGCTGGACGTTATTATAAAAGGAACCCGCTGAGGCTTACTGCGATGATCTGCCCGTCTATTCCGCTTTTATGGGATGACGGAGCAGTAGAAAAGACGCCAAATGAGACAACTTTCCTCTGGCGGCGCGAGGCCATGCAGTAAAAGGGCCACCATTTGGAAAGCTTCTTGAATAAACGCAGTCTGTAAATGTGTTTTGGATGTCCGGTCACATATCTAAGTACGCAGCGAGGTTGGTGGGTTAAGTATTTGCAGCTCCTATTAAAAGACAGAAAAATAATGTGAGATTAACTTTCATTTTCTTCTTTGTTGGCAAAATAAGATCGGATCAGCGCTTTTTGTTCGCCAACAGCGCATTTTAGAAATGGACAGAACTGTAGTATAGATCAAGCGTGTATGACCCGAATTAGGGAAGTGTGAGTGGACCAAAAGTAGAATGCAGCAGGTAAAAGACACATTTAGGAATGTCTGCCAGTTTAATCTAAGTGTGTCATGATGAGCTGCTAATCCTTACACCACTTATGTGGGTTTATTCTAAGCAACATCAAACAGCATCAAAGATGAAACCGTTAGATTTGAAAAATTTTCCAAAATGATAAGAAACTTCCTTGTTGCGTCGCGTAGGACGCCTTCTACTAACAAACCTGTTTAAGAATGTTCCTCCTCCCCTGGAACGAATCTTAAAGGGGGGGGGGGGGAAGAGACCTATTTAGGTCCCCCAATCCATTTAATCATCACAATCTAATTTCAACTACTTATTTTAAATTATTATATAATCTAATTATAACTAATTACACGATGTTATAAACTCTCCCAACTCGCATAATTGCAGGTATCTCCGGTTACACTTGCGGGAACAACATTATTTGCTTGACGTGTGGATAGAATGGTTAACGACAGATGGCAACACACGTCGTGCGCATGCAAAAGCATTCAATAAAAACAATTGCATTGCATATTGTAAACGGTTCCGGCAATATAAGGCAGCGAAAATTAAAATCTTAGAGCGCACGCACGTTCTTCATAGAAGAAGCGTACTTCCACCAAAATGTATGTCTGAACAGTCACAATATACGACAATCCATTGAACTCTATGAAAGACTGCATATGGTGCGCTGTATTGCGTCGATGGACCATTGGTCCTGTTTTCTTTACCGAAACATCGGCACCAGGCGATATCCGGAAGTTTGGAGCCTACATAAATGACGTAGAATATTGGGAAGGATATTTAAATAACACAGTGCAATCTGCCTGAAGACCATGTCATCTTTAAGATACTCGGGCTACCAATAATCACAACCTTATTTCTGGGTTCTTTCCCAGTGAGCGGGGGGGGGGGGGGGTCTTAAGTAGCGAGCATTTGTGAACAATCCACATTCAATTAGTATCAGCAATGTAAAAATAATGGAAGAAAACCATCTTATACAACATCAATAAAAACAAACAAACAAAACATTACTCTCCTCTTCTGCACATTCCTTTAATAATTAGTCTAATCCTACCTTAAATTTATTCAAACTGTCCATTTCCAGATAGAAGTTGCCCCAACAATCAATTACTACGCTGGCAACCAATTTTTCGCACATTTATCCTGCAACCATCGTTCCTCAATCTAAACTTATGTTCCCATATATGTGTTGTCCGAGATGGAGTAAGGATGCCATCAGCGTTACACTTACTCATTCAATTTAATGCCATAAACATTTCGAAAGATCTAGTTTCTAGATACTGAAATTTTCAGAATTAAGTCTTTTGAAAAAGAGTACCCTTTTCTATCTCTAACTGATGTTGTTATTATTCAGTGCACCTGTTCCAACAGATCTATCTGCATCCTCTCCAAAATGAGCATCCGGACTTGTACGTAAGCTGAAGATGCTGCCTAACCATTGCATATTACAACGGAATAATTACCCGTTGTATAAGGAATGGTTAGTCTCCAATTGATAGCAAAATTCCTGTATATCATTGACAAAACCCCATGAGTTGTCCTAGCAGCCTGCCTATACCCTTTTCCATTCTTCGCTCTTCCACTTTCTTCTCAGTTATCACAACATCTCGGTGTGCACTTCTGCTGTTTCCATTGCTATTCACTTGTGAATAGTAAACGTAAAATATTTGTTTGTCGGCAACGTGAACAGATCATCAACAGTTATACCATTGATGTCTAGTGCAGTGTTTCTCAATCTTTTTACTCTCGCGGCACATTTTCCAAAGAAGAAAAATTTCGCGGCACACCTACGTAGTCATAGAAGAAGAAATTTCTAAATTTCGCGGCACACTTGGAAAATTTTGCGGCACACTAATGTGACGCGGCACACCCTTTGAGAAACACTGGTCTAGTGGACCAATGTGATTCTTCCCTTTCCTGCTAGCGTTAATACAGCAAAGAATTCTTTGCATTCTTAACAAAGGACTTTTCATGTGCCTTAGCTTGCCTTACCTCCTTGGTGACTGATTGCAGATTATTTTATAGTTACCGTAGGTTTCTTTGTCCCCTCATAATTCATAATCATCCCGTGCATTTTTCTCCTATGCAACTAGTCTCATCGTTTCATCTGATACTTACTGAGGTCTAAACCTTGAACAACCTCTTGGTCGGTATACAAAAACTTAGCAGCTTTTGCAGTAGCAAGCTTACTTCCCTAAAAACTCCAGCACTTGACATTTGTTAACATCAGTTGATCTCACTGAAAATTTAGATTTAGTGTCTAACAGCACTGTAATGATTTTTGCAAAAGGAAAATCACCCCTCTTTACTCGCAACAGTAGTTACATCCTTAAATTTCACATCAATAGTTATGCTTTATCATTAGTATACGACTCGCATAGTCACTGCCACCTAGTGGTTCTTTTATCTGCAGAATCTTAATGCACGAATAATTACTGTTAATAATCGGATAAAGAGTATTACTCCCTCTGGTGGCCTCTAACATGCTGCTGTAGAAAACAGTCATCTAATACGTCCACAAAAGTTTTGATAAGAGTGTGAGCGACCAACCTACAATTTCCAGTTATTATCTAGGAAGTTAAAATCTCCCCTTATAAAACATTCTGCTTTACTGGCCCACTTTCTCTATACAGTAGTTCGTTGTACTTATCACATTCATTAGGCTAATAACACAATCCATTATGTCTGAGCGACTCCATGTCTCCGATATCCCTACAATGTCTACATACCCCAGTAGGCCTTGTAATCCTCCAACTCTTGCTTTCCAGATTGCGGAATTCCCCAAAAGAAGCATTGCAAGAATCTATATTTTTCCTCTGTTTGCAACTGTCATTGAACTGTTAATGTGTATATTCCCAATAAAACTAGATTGTGTTCTGATCCACCTAACACCGCCTCGGCAGCATCTGCAAATATTCTTGCATTCGTTCTATTTAAGTGTGTCCCATCTCTGCATAAAGAGTTCCCCTATTAACAAGTAGGGGCCACGCTGAAAATATTCTATCTCATTAGCTTTACAAAATCTATCCAGGGCTCTATTGAGGGCTCTTGCCGTGTACGCTCTTCTTTCATATCTGGACAACATTACAGAGATTTTAAAATTTAATTCTAATTCGTGGTCTTTTCCTAAAATTTCCGTGAGCCAGCTAAGTAAACGTTCATCATTAGTACGAAAGTGTATAACAATATCATCATCTTTTGTGCCTTTGAAGATAAATGTTCCATATAATTAACTTTTCCCCTGGAAGCTACACCTGGTCTTATTACAGCTCTCCTTTTTGCACAACATAATTCCATTTTCCTGCCAATAATCACCAACAGTAATGACTTCGTGTGGGACTAGTGCCATCTTTGGTGATTACACTGTCATGCCTGATGTGCGAGCACAGGTCCTGGCATAGTATTTAGGATTAAGCGCCATCGGTGGTTTCCCGCAGGTTCTGCCAATGAATTGGACTGTTGAGTGCCTGATGAACCTTCTATTTTAATTCCTTCGAGAGCATCAACCCGTTTCTTGAAGCATTCAAACTCGCTCATGAAACCCTGAAATTTCGGTTAATATCTTCACACTCTTTTGCATCTAAAGAACACACAAGCATCTTCTGGCTATGTCCCAGCTAAACTGAGCTCGACAATGAAATCACAAACAGTACAAACGATAAGACCGTTTTTGTGTGAAAACCTCCCCACTGCAGTTATATCGGCAAGTGAACACAGCTGCAGGAAAATTCTCTTATTTCGACTATTCTTCAAACGTAAGATCTTCACTCACTAAGAAAAATTAACGTAATCAGATAAATGCAAATAATAACTGCACTGTCAATTTGAAACAAGGTATTAAAATCCAATCAGTTTTATTAAGTAATAAAAGTCTACGTGGCACAGTTCAAAAATCGTTCTCACACAGCAGCTGGCGCATGCACAACAAGAAGGAAGTAAAGAACACCGCGTTAATTTCAGACATTCCCTAGGACTTGCTTCACCGCGTCGCCGAAATGATGGGCACTTCCAACATCTCACAACACATTGTGACCTTATACAACAGTCTACTTGCCAACCAAAGTCATGTTGTTCCCCCAAGTGTAACTGAAGGTCTGTATGGGCTTGGCGGACTTTGAAAACACTATACAGTAATTTTAAATTAATTTCTTAGTAAGGTAAATAGTAGCAGGGGGATAGGGAAGGGTCCGAGTCCCTTTATACACCTTTCCCCTTAACTATACAAATTCTGAAAAGCGAACTGAGAGGCTAAGATTAGCTAAGAAGTGATGAGCCTTGCATCTGTTAATTCTAGAGGTAGGTTTATTTGTTTCAGATTAAAAATCAGAGATTCCAGTGTAGTTTAATTAATTCGATTAATTACTTTACTAGCAAAACCAATCAGTGTATTAGCAGGCTAAGAAAAATAAAACATTTTTCCGCATGAGTACGTGTTCGGAAAGAAATTTGCAAGAGTGTGTAGCTCCAGATTAAAGCCTATTTCTTATAGAAAATGATCAAACCTTTTCCATTAACTTAATCAGTTTCGCCCTGACGGAAAAAAAAAGCAAAAGCAGACACAATGAAGAGCTAAAATAAATCGATCTATTTAAAGGACAAATTGGTCTTTTGCTTCGCAGAGGAGAAAGTTCTTGGTTATCTATCCAGCACGAGTCGATATCCAAGTGGAAGTTCATGCCTCGCGATTTCTTCTTTTCAATTTGTGCTCATGGCAGAAATAATACGACGGAGTGGGGAAGGTTGGTAGGGGGAGATGCGTGCTGGTGCTTCGCTGAATGGGATATCCGCTTATCGGAAACAATATCTGTAACCGGAAGTGGCAATTTTGTGTTTCATGAATTCTCTCTTCTCATTTTGCGCCAAATAATACGTCACGAGTCGCTCCCGACTATTTGAACGGGGATATCTATTACCACGCCGTACAACGTTTAAGTGCACTCTTCCAAGTAAAAATCCTTTCCCTCCCAGGACAGATTTCACATTACGACTGCAGATAACTCGTTCGCGTGGAAATGCGATTTTACCACAGAAAACATTTTTATTGCATGTCAGAGGGGCGAGAAAAAACGCCCAAGGTCCCTAGAGGTGCATGCCTTATTTAAGATTTTAGTCCTCTTTTTTACTTTTTGCCACTTTTAGCGCTGGTACCTGCTGAGGTTGACGCGCAGTTGTGTTTGTAGGCGTTTTAAATCGGTAAAATGAATGCCGTTTTGGCTGTGGTGTCATTGAGCTCAAGGTCTCTCCCCGGGGGCACACCCACCCAGCGCGTGTCCACATACAGCGAAATCTGACATAATTAGTCGAGCGCTTTAATAACAAACCGTGGGATTGACTCGGTTGCCCATTCAACAGAAGCAACGAAGGCCTTTTTCGTAATTAGGCTTAACAAAACACATCGCACTACGCCATTCAAAAAATGTTTTGTCTTTAAGGATATTTGCAATAAACGTTATAGGGCAGTTATAGGGTAGGAGGAAGCCAAAGTGATCGTGGGAAGGACAGGGATCAGTGAAACCGGAGAACAAAAACAACAATTTGTGAAAACTAGCTCGCGAAAAAACACGTGGGCTTTGCCAGTTTCGAACAAGGAAGTTCTTTAGGGAAATTTGTAAAACAGTCACACGGGTGCCCACGAGTGAAGTAAGCTATGTAACGGTTATATCTTTAGTAGACTGTGCTCGCTTTATTTGGCACAATAACAGAAACGTTTAAGTTTTTTTGCCTCTTCTCCTCTGCTCCGTTTTAGCAACCGAAGACACATTTTTCTACGCAGAATATAAAACAGAGCATCACAATGACACATTAGCATTAAGGACAACGTACTGTTTAGAATACCCTCAGAAATATTGCTCCATGTTTAAAAACGCAATGCATGTACGAAAGTGCCCGGGTTCTAAGATATTTTAATTCAGTTTCTTTACATAACCGACAAAGGTACTCTGAACTAAATGCATAGAAAAATACAACGCATGAGCAGAATATACATATTCCAGAACGAATCAGTGGGGAAGGGAAGAGAAGCACAAACAACACTATTTGTCATGTAGTCCACGTAAACATTTCTTTTTGAAACTCGCACGCTTGGACTTCCACACCACCACTCCATCTATACTGAAGAAGAAGCAGCAAAAGCAGATGAAGAAGAAGCAGCAGCAGCAGCAAAAGCAGATGAAGAAGAAGCAGTAGAAGCAGAAGCGGAAGCAGCAAAAGCAGAAGCGGAGCTCAATATTAAAAACAACGTAACTGAAAACGACGTCAGTCGGAAAAGAAGATTCTAAATGTCACTGAGTGATAAAAGAGAAAATTCAAATTTTTTTTTTCTCGGTCAGCACGAAGCAAAGAACAATCGATTATAGGCACAACCCTGAAAAGCGTCCTCGAATATTACATAACCTCGCCTGAGTAATGTGTGGGGTGTTGGAAGGTCATTACGAAGGATTCGGAATGCAATTTACATAGGAAAATCTGCAGATTTATTAATACGTTGGTAAAACTATGGTATTATATTTTTCTGTGACCTACTGTATATAATATACAAGGCTGACGTAGCCGAGTGGTCAGGAGCGAGGGTGCATAGCACACGTTCCTTGAGCGGACCGGGGTACGAGCCCGTGACTACTAAATACGATAAATATTTGTATTGACGATTTATTGTAAACTCTACTGACTTGGTTGTCGTGCCGGAGCATAAACAGAAAATTTATAATACTCGTACAGAAACAGTTCGCCCTGATAATAGTTTTTGTGTGCCACTGGAAACCTTGGATGCTGCACCGAGCTCTTATTACACCCGGACTACTTCAAGGCTCGTCTCATTTGGTAGTTCGCTACGAACGATTTGAAGGGCTGTATTACGCCACGCGAATGCAGTACGTGCCTCGAACACGACACCTTCTGCTGCGGAGTGGAAAGCCGATTAGCTTCACACAGAACCGATCAACCACTGCAGAGAAGAAATTGGCTCGCGCTAGTTGCTGCTGCTGCTTAGACGCAATACAATCTGCTTTTCGCTCACTACGCCAAAGCAAAACGAACACAGAGGGCATCAGAATCACTCGAAACCAGATGGAGGTCAGAGGTCACCGCCACCAGAGATAAATGCAGAAGCGAGTCGAGATATGCGCGTTATGTGTGTATGTGTTTTTTTTTTTTTTGTGTGTGTGTGTGTGTGTGTGTGTCCTCGCTGCCCTAAGGTCTTGCTTGCCCCGATATTTGAGGACCGTGGCGTTTGGTCCGAAACAACTGCGCGTGCGCCTTAAATTGAAAACTAAAAGTTGCGTGAAAACAAGTGGCAGACCTTGCAGAACATACCATCGTGTCTGTCTGTTGTATGGCAAACGTGTTTGCTGGTACAAAACAACACACCTTAGTACATTTAGCGAGAAAATACTTTTATGGGATTTTGACCTCTTTTTATTGGCAATCAACCCCATAACCGGACAGGACAGAGAGAAACCAGTCCCGTCCGTTTGGTGACCTGCATTGCAGACTGTTAATTATGCATATACATTGTGAAAACACGTTAATAACTATCATAAAGATGTTATGGCCACCAGCGCAATGCGTTGTTTTCTTGAAGTCTTGAATGCGATCACTTTCCCCCATCCCTACCGTTCCCATTATTATTATTATTATTACTATTATTATTAAACTGAAAGTTATTGGTTCAAATGACGTTTGAATGCAGGTTATAAATTGTAGTATTTGATGATCTCCGGCTTCTTTGATGACCACAGCTAACATCGTTTTTTTTTTTTTTTTTTTTTTTTTAACCAAAATTATTCCGCGTAAGAAAATCAAAGTTTGAACCGGTGAAATTCAACGTAATTATAATAAAATCAGCACTGATTTACCGTAAAGGAACTCAGAATATCAATCTCGAGAAATGAATTCCTCTGAGGTGGAACTTCACGCCTGCCATCTGGTGGATATATTATAAAAATGTATACATTAACCGTAATTATCTACTTTTTTTGTGCATACTGAATTCAGATAATTCGTGTTTTTAGTGATCAAGAAATACGTTTCGTAAAATATGTGCGAAGGGAAGCGATACCACTTCCCTTTTCAGCTGTGATTCTAGACACCAGTTCAAGAGTATTTTAAGACCTCGTAATATACTTCGTGTCAACCATAGACGCTAGATGGCGACACTTACAACATCTCATAAATACTGCACGATTTCATTAGACATACCTTGAGCCCTTAATTTTTTTAAAATCAGTTTCACACCCCTTCCACGCATTCCAGAATAATTGAAAATAAACAGCATTTGACATATAATTCAGCTATGAATATACATACTTTTATAAATTAATATACTGTATACTTCAAATATTTAAACTCAGAGAAACAAAATACGAATAATAGAAATTAAAAAAGAAACTTCATATCTGGATTAATAGGTTGGTTAAAAAAAAAAAAAAAAAACTGTGCCCCACTGGAGACTCCCCATACTTTGTGAACATATGCATTAGATTAATGCCAGTTAAAGTACATTAAGTACTGTATAAAGAATAAACGGAATTCGTTATAGGTTCCGAGGATGTACAGAATGCGCAATATCTGTAGCGATGTTTTTAATAGAACTGTTCCATTTCGTTCTCTATGGAAGCGTAAATGAAAAGTCTTAAGGGTAGATTGAAATTAAGATTTTTGGAGGGCGTTATTCGGCAGAAGGAGAAATTTACTAAAACGAGAAATGCTTTTATGTTCCTTTGTCCCCAGTTGAGAAACAAGTGAACTTTATTTTTCAGTAAAGTTTCCGACACATTTATTATGCACGGATTATTGCCACGAAAAACACTAACTTTAATTATGAGGCCAGTGGATATGGGAGGATAAAAGAGAAGGTGAGGGAGAAAAAATATAAAAGAATGAGAAAGAGCGAAAACGAGTGAAAAGAAAAAGAAGGGAGAGAGAGAGAGAGAGAAGAAGAAAAGGAGAGAGAGAGAGAGAGAGAGAGAGAGAGAGAGAGAGAGAGAGAGAGAGAGAAAGAAGAGAAAAGGAGAGAGAGAGAGAGAGAGAGAGAGAGAGAGAAAGAAGAAAAGGAGAGAGAGAGAGAGAGAGAAAGAAGAAAAGGAGAGAGAGAGAGAGAGAGAAAGAAGAAAAGGAGAGAGAGAGAGAGAGAAAGAAGAAAAGGAGAGAGAGAGAGAGAGAGAGAGAGAAAGAAGAAAAGGAGAGAGAGAGAGAGAGAGAAAGAAGAAAAGGAGAGAGAGAGAGAGAGAGAGAGAGAGAGAGAAAGAAGAAAAGGAGAGAGAGAGAGAGAGAGAGAGAGAGAAGAAAAGGAGAGAGAGAAGAAAAGGAGAGAGAGAGAGAGAGAGAGAGAGAGAGAGAGAGAGAGAGAAAATACGGGAGGGAGAAAAATTGACGGGAAAAAGGGGAAAGCGAGAAAAACAAGAATACCGAAAGGGGGAAAGAGGATAAAGGAAAGCTGAGTGACAGAAAGAGGAAGACGGGGATAAAACTAATCTTTAGCCAACAGCATCTGCGCGTGCCATGACTAACAGGAAACCCATCAAAACCAAATGAAAGAACAGTACGGTTCTCGTGGAGTGTTTCTTCCGATCAACACCCACCATCTTCATTACGTGACCTTTGTTTCTGCCAGTGGTTCCACGACACCGAACAGCGGCGTACTATTAAGCGCCAAGACCTCACCTTTCGACGCCTTCACTGCATCTCTACACCCTCCCTTGCCAACGCATCAGAGGATGACTGTCCGTGAAGGCCTTGTATAGGCGACTGTTATTTACAAAGATAATAGAAAGGCGTGTGTTCTTTGGATGAAAAGTGCTGTCCGCACTGCCACCTACAATGACGACCACGAAATTTACCTTCTGCAGTCAATGACTCCTTGTAGGGAGTTTCCGCGAAACCAGGTGGGCTCCCTTGTTTGGACATTGTGGTGACAGCTGTAAGGGCCCACCTTCTGATGGGTGGTTAAGGCGCATGAGCAGAAAACAAGCGAAGTCATTTCCTAGCGCCGCTTCCCCGCTAGTAGTGACAAGTACGCTGATGGACTACGAAAATTGCCTCGGTGGACTAATTAAAAGAATGAACACGATTAAATGGACGTGTAGGGGAGTCACACTGGCACATCTGAATTATCAGCACGTGTGGTGTCTGCTAAAGGAGGAAATCCAGGTGTAAATCACACAGTTATGAACCTCAAACTCCACACAACATGAAGCTCACAAATCTCCACCACACACACACGGTGGTGGAGTTGCGTTCTTCGTGATTTGGGGCAGAAAATGTGCATCAGCTAAGACTGCATTTTCTCGCTTTTTGCCGTTTGAATTTCCTCTTCCGGAAGACTCCTTTCTTTATATCACTGCGTGCATCACACACACACCCCACTTCTCCTCAGTTCTGATAAAACAAAGTTCCGTATATGAGAGAAAGTGAATCATCGTAAACTGTCAGATGTTGGAAAGCGAAAATGTTCGCGCGTGATGGAGTGTGAATGGAATTCTTCCAGGGTGCGGACTGACCAGTTGACAGGTTCGGGTGAACTTTTCTTTTATCTGCACAATTAAGTGGAACTGACATGGCGTAGATGTGACTTCTTCACACCTGACTACGTATGTGCGATTCTCTCGCGGTGATAGCTGCTAAAACCAATAACAGCGCAGTCCCTGCCATCTCAATGTCTTGTAAGATGGCAGAGTTTTCTGCCTTTTTTATTTCTCTCACGCGGCACCAAACAGAAGGTATTTCTACAAAACTAAGTAGCCCCAGTAAAGAAATGGCTCCTCCGTAGCCAGGTGGGAAGGAGCAGCAGTGCGTAGCACACGCTTCTTTATTAGACCGGGGTTCGATCCCGTCATCATCTTACCGCACGCTCTAACTACCCGCACTGGTATAATAGTGAACTAATACGTAAAATTAAATCCAAAGAATTCTACAGAAACAAATATAAGCAAACAGGTGACAGTCAATACTATGAAATATTCAGCCAACTCCGCAAAGAAGTGAAAACTCTCATATTAAACTCCTACAACATGTATACAGAGTCAGTTCAGGATAGTCTGCTTACTCACAGAGATATCAAACCATTCTGGAATTTCATGAAGCATAAGAACATAACCAGTAGAAAGTTACAACTCCGAAACGCAGATGGAATTCTCTTATCTGACGAATTCAGTATTGCTCAAGAGTTTGCCAAACACTTTTCTAGAATTCAAACAAATGATACATTGAGACCTGCCTCATTTCCTGACTTCACACCTGTTAAAGATGATATCCTCATTAATCTCTTTATCACTGATGAAGATTTAAATTCGGCATTAAAAAGCATGAAAAATGACTATACTAGAGGCCCAGATGACATTCCAGGCTTATTTTGGAAAAGGACTGTTACTACATTGAAACCCCTCATACTGCGGACCTTCAACCTGTCTCTCAGGCTGGGGAAGTATCCTAAGCACTTTAAGCAGGTCAATATAGTTCCTATTTTCAAAAAAGGTGATAAAAATGACGTATGCGATTACAGACCCATAACCTTGCAAAACAGCCTGGCTAAACTCTTCGACACAGCAGTGCACAAACATCTCTTCGAATTCTTCAAGCCTTTTATCGATCAGAATCAACATGGTTTCTGCAGTGGCAAGTCAGTAGTCACAAATTTACTTCCTTTCTGGCAATACACCTCTGAAGCTCTTGATAACCACCTACAAGTTGATGCAGTCTACACAGACATATCTAAGGCATTTGATAAAGTCCCGCACGAACAACTTCTGGAAAAACTTAAGCTATATGGCATCCGTGACCCTTTGCTCTCATGGCTACGCAGCTATATTACGCATCGTTCCTTGAGCGTTATCATCGATCAAGTGAACTCAGACTGTTTTATACCACTAAGCGGAGTACCACAAGGCTCTCCCTTAGGTCCTCTTCTCTTCATTGTTTTCGTAAATGATCTTCCTTCTTTCATCTACACCTCCAATGTTCAAGTTGCTCTCTATGCAGATGATCTTAAGATCTACTCAGCAGTGAAGGAGACTACCGATTCTCAACAACTTCAATGTGCTCTCAATAAATTCTCTCTGTGGCTATCTCTGAATGGCTTGTCTGCTAACCCCTCGAAGTGCAAAGTTATCTCTTTCTCATCTTGCAGATCTCCACAACTAATGAATACGGAGTATAGTATTAACTCTGTGATCATCGAAAGGTGTGACCAAGTTAACGACTTAGGGATTCTCTTTTCCACCAGTGCTAAATTCGATGCCCATGTCCTTAAAATCACCAGCAAAGCATTCAAAACACTGGGATTTATCAAACGGAACACATACAAGTTCAAAAACTACAGATATGCGGTTATCCTTTATAAAACTATTGTTCTGCCAATCCTTGAATTCAGTTCACCCATCTGGAATCCTCACACAAAGACTTTAACTAACAAAATTGAAGCAGTCCAAAAAAACTTTGTCCGTTACCTTACGTACCGCAATCCTCTATTCTATCACTCAGTGTATTATGAATCGCTGTGTGATTACTTTCATCTAAGGCCTCTGTGCACTAGAAGAGTTACTGCTGACATCGCCCTTCTAGCCAAAGTAATCACTGGAATTTATGAGGCATCTGATATCCTGAGTAAAATAAACTTCAATGCTCCCTGTAGACAAGTCAGGAACCTTACACCGTTTCGCCTTGACTCTGCCAACACGGACTTAATGAAGTTCAGTCCACTGAACAGAATCAGCAAATCAGCGAATGACTCTCGCATTGACTTCTTTGACAACTCCCAATCACTGATGAACTCCATCCACAAGTTTGCCTCTTCTCTTAAACTGCAAAGTGACTAGCTCACATCTAATTATTGTAGATTTTTATTTGTTATATTATTTTTCTATTCTCTAACGGATTAATTATTACTTGTTTTACCGGTAACTTAACTTAATACAATCCTCTTTTGTACATATGCTTTTATTGTTTGAATCTATATCAATGTTTATCGTCCTGTTCGATTTCATATTATTGTTATTATGTTTATTGATCTGATCTCAGATACACTGTTAATGGTTACCTGTTGTGTATCTTGCTATTAATAAAATAAAAATAAAATAAAAAAAAATCACCAAATACGGAGGATGCGGAAAGGTCAGGGAATGACCACCGCATATCCTGGAGCAATATGGCCTTAGTTGCTAATGCTCCTAAAAAAAAAAAAATAAATAAATAACCAGTAAAGAAATACTTCAGGAATGCTAAAGAAAACTAATAGTGAAAGATTACTGTAATACAGTAGAACCCGGATAAGTAATTCTTGTACAAGAAGTTTTCCCCTGTACTAGGTTTGGTTTCTTAAGTCCCAATTTCATCTCCATATGTTGTAATGTATTATTTTCCCACATAAAAAATTTCGTGATAAAGAATAACAGTGTATAATTATAATGACGTTTTCCCACTTAATACGTTTTTTAAATATAGAAATTATTTATTTTTAATATTAAAGAATATTAAACGATATAAACATTTGGTAATCGAATAAGTTATTGCCAAGCATCATTTTAGTTCGTAGTAAACGACCGAAGTAGATGAAATGGCATCGTTTCTGTTATATCTCATATTGTGAATGCCTTCGCAACGAGGTGCCCTGATATTGCACTACATCCAATAAGCAACGCTTCACCACTGAGAAGACTATAATGTTACTTATTCTCGGCGGATACCACTACACAGGGATGGTGGCATCCGCCGAGAATTCACTGGCGAAGCGTTGCCTATTCTAGGTAGTTCAATATCGGGCAACTCTTTGTGAAGGCATTCACGATATGAGATATCAAAAAAACGCACTAACTCGTTCCATTAGCCAATTTTCCGTAGTCTGATGCTTTCAGCCTTAAAACCTTTTTACTATCAAAATTTGGATATACTGGAAGTGACATTGCAATTGCTTTCATCGATAACAAAAATTGTATAGCTTCGACCACGTGAAGTATTTTCTGTAAAGTTCTGATTTTGCTGAACAGTTCTGAATTACTTAGTGGATTACTCTGAATGTGGATTACTTAGTGGATTGTTCTCTGTCTTATTGTAATTGTGACCTGTTAAGGTATGTTGAAACTCCAAAAGAGCTCATCCTTCCGACTTGGTAATGAATTTAATAAACAGAATTAAGCAATTAGAAATCCTCAGTTTAAAAATGTTTCCCATAAGCAGAGTAAAATATTTATAAATTCTGAAATAGTACTTAAAAATGATCTTTAACTTATATATATGAATCTTTTCATTTGTGTAGTCAATATTTCATACCCTTAGAATTAGATCATTTTCCCTTCTGAGAAGTTCTAAATTCCACTCCCTTGGAAAACTGCTTATCCGGGTTCTACTCTATATCATCAAACCTTTCGGAAAAGGAAGAGGACTACTTCCTTCATGTATAATAAGCATTTTATTCGCCACGACTGACTAACGTGAAGTGACGTGATTATCTATGAAGGGGAAGGATAAACACAATTGCATGAAATGCCAATGTAACTACAGAATATTAGCATATAACTAGCTATAATTAGCGTATATTAATTAGCGTATATTAGCTATAACTATTAGCAAAGATAATTTCAAAATGGTATGAGCACGAATGTAAAATCAAATAACTTCATGTAGTTTGAACGTTCTCCACCAGATGGCAGCAGTTGCTAACTTCAAAGCTAGTATTAATAAAGGCAACTTAAATAACTAAATCTGTTTTTATATTATTAGTAAGAACAACATTATTAGTTTATATATTATTAGTATAACTCAGAGTATTCAAACCGTAATTTTTTTCTTCAGTGGTAAAAAAAAAAGTCTCATTCATATTAAAATAAAATTAAAACTTTTTTTTTTTTTTTTAATATTATAGAAACCCCAGGGTCCAGAGCTGGATATCATTCTTCTCTTTCTTGGTGATTCCCTTCTAATCTCTCTCAGGCTTCCTTGCACCATATGACTAATAATAATAATAATAATAAATACAGTATAGGGACATAGATTTCCGGAATAACTATGGACTCGGGGGGATCGCGCGATGCGGCCGCACAGGGCGCCAAAATCACTGATTGGAGTTTATATTAAATAATTATACTATGTTTTATTCGTTTATACGATTTATATTATAATAAATAACATTATTATATTGCAAAATGTGATTAATTTATTTATTTCCTAAATAATATATTGATTCTATCCTTCAGGAGAGTCTCATACATTGTTTCTTTTTTTAAAATAAAAAAAATATATTTTTTCAGTTAATAGTAAAAATATAATGCATAAACTTAATAGGAAGGTGGAGAGGGTGCTGATATATCTGGGGCCGATTCTGTACAGACTAATCAGATAAAAGTAGCTAAAAGTTCACAATACACTAACTGGATTTTTGTAATGCCATGAGAGAAAAAAATTCATTAAACCAGAATTCGGAAAAACAAATAGTTTATCGTGGCACAAAGTAATTAAAGTACACCAGAGACTGCAAATAACTTACCATATAGTATTTCCACACAAGAAAAAACGGGTTGGGTAAGCAAGCCTAACTTCCATTAACTCTAAATTGGATTTTCTTTATTGTTAAAATATTTTAAATAGTATAAAACAAACTGATATATGTACGATGCAGCGTGTGACGCTATCAGTCAGTGCAATCTTTCCACTGCATTTGAAATAACTTCCGGTGTTCAGGGAACCATAACCCTAACTGCATGGGTATGGTAATGAGAAATTCGACACAACAGGCTAGCTGACCATACAGATGCCGACTGGCGTGCTCTTATTGATTACCATAAGGCGCACTGTACACGTGCAGCACAATTCCCAGATCAAGCTAAAGGTACTGCAACACTGTCTATGTCTGCGATTTATGCATATAAGCTTCAGTTCTAGGGCGTCTAATCCAGAATCAGAATTCCCAGTTCTCCACGTAATCGGTAATGCTGCATATTACCTTGCTTATATACATAATTTGAGGTGTGTATCTGCAAAGAATGAAGGCAGTGGAAATATGTGGAGCGGAAGACGCTTGATTTAAGTAGAAAAAAAATTCTCCTTTGATTCTACAGTATTTCTATAGGGTGGTTTAGAATCTCCTGCCAATATTCGGTAATGTGTTTGGGGGGGGGGGGAACCAACAATAATTAGCAGGCTAGAATCATTAAAGCTTCTAGATATTTCCCCCTCCCTTGTGAAAACTTCAGCATCACGCTCTGAAAGCGAATTCATACAGAATTATTCGTATAATAATTCGAAAAGGATATTTCTCGGTTTATCTGTGATGGAATATCGGGAATGATATTTGACCAGTAAAACTAGAGTTCTAATACTATCATCGGTAAATCCCGAGACAGTCTGGGAATGAAATACAAGAACAGCCTTTCTCACGTCATATTTCCATAATAATTGATAGAGGTGGGCTTCATTTCCATAACTATTGCCAGCAAACAATACGTTATGATGCTCAAACAGCACGGACATCTCTTTATATGCAACAGCCATTCTCTGTGGATAATTTTTTTCCCTTCTCATTCTGTGTTCCAATGATTGGAGAGTTACAAGAGCAAATCTTCTTCCGTCAACATACTTGAGTATGTGCTCTACTTCTATTTCCTCGGTAAATTGGGTCGGACTACAATTTGCGCACTCAGCGAAGCGTGATGCTCTGGTTATCGCTGCGGCTGAAAAAGCAACCATGGGTTTTATGTGCGATAACTGTAAAGAAAAACTCGAAGAGCAAACATTCGCGATGATTAGTGCTACCTTAGAAGCAGAAAAACAAACCACATTACAGATACTGTGCCATATAATGAATAATGTATTTTGTATTCATTTGTTCCAGTCATTTAAGAGATGTCCGTATTAATTGGTGGATATGGACTCCTTGAGCATACAACCTTAACGTTCTTTCATTTCCGCAAAACTTGTCAAAGAACAAAAAACGGGTAATTTAAACAAAAATCTGACTTTATTTAACTTTTGTCATTCAAGAGATGTCCGTATTAATTGGTGTAACGTACAGACTACTTCGACAAACAACCTTAAGCTCTTTAATTTCCACAAAGATTGCCAAAGAAAATAACACCGCTTTAAATCCAGGTAATTTAAACTATAAAATATTTGGTGCAGAGGAAGAAGAAAGTTCCTCGCGATCAAATACCACGTAGATTAAATGATAATTTCGCTCTAAATATATACTTTTCTTGTATACAATAAAAAAGAGTGTCTAAATAAAATCGAGTGAATAAATATAAAAATTAAGAAAATGGCAGTAAATTCAAGAACTTGAAATAAAATTTTATTAGTCAAATTATTTTAAAATTCCAATTATTGTGTCGTACGTATAGCTTTCCAACTCTGACCTCTCCAAGCTCAGGATTCGAGTCTCGTAAAGGATTGCTGGAATTTATAATGGTGGATGTAGTTAGCCGATCTTAAAGTGGAAGGAGTATGGTTTCTACCAGAGTTCTTCCGGATTTTTCAGCCCGTAACACACGCTTATACAGACAAAATACACGATGGAGCAGTGTGGTCTAAGTCGCCTAAAACCCAATTATCAGAATTGTCCGTCAACAGACTTAAGCGATCTGATCGTGTTATTCCGGCAAAAATAAATGAGATTTGAATATAAAAAGCGAAATTTCTATTTTGGTATAATATACGATTTCGATTCTAAGTTAATTGCGAATAACGAGGCGATCTAATAACGTGGTCGGTGTAGGAGAAAGTAGCTAAACGAAGGAGACAAAGCAGAGGAAGGAGTAAATCACGCGGAAGTGGATTTAGTGAAGGAAATAAACCGGTGGAAGAGGAAGTTAATCATGCAGAATGGCAGGCAAACTAAGTGAAGCCGGGAATAAACCAACCAGAAGCAAAATAACCAGGTTGGTGAGGTACAAACCGAGTGGAGGAAGTATATGAAGGAGAAAACGTTCAGAGCGGAATAAATAGATCAAAACTAGGAGATGAGGGGGGAAGAGGGAAGCAAAGTAGTTTCGTAATGTAACTAAATGTAATGAGGTGTAGGAAAATCGATTATAAGTTCGAATAAATTCGGAATCTCCAAACTCGGAGTCGTACAAAGAAACTGTCAGTGCTAAAGGACATTTCCGCTGTAAACATTAAGAAGCCAACTGCAGTGTGCAACATCTGAGACAGAAATGAGAACTTGGGATCGATAGAGCTATTCTCGCCGTAATACAGGACGGAACCGTCTGGCACTGTATCAATGAAGTACGGAGTTTTAATGAGAACATTTGTTGTTCTGCTGGAGGAGAGAAGGAAAGCGACTGCCAAGTAGACGAATGGGGGTAACTTGTACGGTACAGCGGTGGCAGTTAAAATACTTCATTACTCTTTCCCCCTTCGTGCCTTCCTTATATGAAAGAAGTGAAAGCAATACTTAGTAAAATATTGGACTACGTGTAGCTGTCAGTTTGCATGCTAAATCTCTGATTAGGAAACGGGGACAAGACGTAGGTAACTCATTTAGCGCGTATGCTGTTTGTTCTGCAGTGCAAATATTGTCAGAGAGAGAGAGAGAGAGATTTTTCAGGCAAGTCTATGTTAGTGGTTATAAGGCAAGGCGGCTGGCTTTTTCTGTCGAGTGCTCGAATGACGTGCTGATGAAATTATATTGTTAATCTTGACTGATTTACATTAACATTCAGGGTATTTGGAAGTTGCCTTCCCTTCTGTTCCACCCCTTAAAAAAAAATCCTTACAACGCGAAGATAAATATCCAGTCTAAACTCACCTGACAGATAATGGATCCTCAGGACAGTGAGTGCCTATAGATTACTTTTCTGATATTTTAGATAATTCCTTATGGTTTGGTATACTAATGAAATCCAAGAATAAGGCGTGGAGAGACAGAGCAACGATATAAACCAGGTCAGACCTTTAAGGACTCCTTCCGGACTATCTAATTGTATCTACGTTTCCGCAAATCAAGATAACACGTGAACAAATGTAAAATATATAATTTCAAGTAAAGATCAAAGATATGAGGTGTTGCATATTAATTAATTATTAAAAATGAGAAGGGACAGGGACACAAACCATGAGTCGTCTTGCATTGGGACCACTCTCCTGCAGCCTATAGGATAAATTTGGTGGTCGCTATTTTCCTCCAGAGGGGGCCGCAAACTTGCGAGAGCAGCTCTCTTATCCCTGTGTCGTAGTTAGAAACATATATTCGTCACGTGTTGCAGTTGTGATCTTGGTTTCCCGTGAAACTTTTCCGGTCTCCCTAATCGGGAGATAACATATGGGTGGGTGTCCTCGACCCTGGCTACTTGTCGGTGACCTAACACAGAATCGGCAACATTTTTGCGTTGCCACCACGAAACCACATCAGTTTGGGGGAAAAGTTCACCAAATGAATGGAATATATTAACTTCCCAGCATTCTGAAGGAAAAATAGGCGAGAGTCTGGTTCATCTATGAACTACCTTCGGCAAGTAACCTGAAACCAAATGAGACTGTCTTCGATGTTACTGCGAACGAATTCCATCAATGAGTCGTATATTGCGTACGAGTACTTCTTGCGCAAAGTTGTTTCGCCCGATTCACACACTATTTTTTCGGAGAGATAAAAAGTGAATTTCTTGTTCCACCGTACACTACTCTGCATCAAAGTACCAACAAAGGTTTGTCGGATTTCACGTTGATCAACTGCTCCTACACATTCAGATTTCTATGTTAGGCGTATTTGAAGTCTGAAATTTTCACGCATTTCATTTTCTTGTTCACAGTGAGAGTAAAATATCGCACTGCCATCTGCTGTCCGATCTGAATTTCCCGAAACACCCTGCTCAAGTTAATTACCATCCCTTCCTTTTAAGGAATGTAAAAGCAAGACCGTATTGCACATCGCCAAGACGGATGGTCTCGGATCGTAGACTATCGTGACTGGCAGTGACGCCATTAACATAGCCAGGTGAGAGGAAATCACACCTGCCCGTCACTGACCTGTGCTCTTCTTCTTCATCCAATGCAATGACACTAAAAATGTGGTTAAAAAAAAAAAAAAAAAAAACTAAATACGCTGTGAGGTAAATATCAGCACACCTTTATATTCACAGCTTCAAACGCTGCTACTGGAGGTATAAATGCCATCTTAGAGAAGAGAAAAGAAAAGGTGTTTTAAATAAACGTGTTTAAAACTATTACATATGAAATAAGTAAATTCTTCCTTTTGCTAGTAAAATGACTTTAAGCGATACAGACGTTTTTATAGAAATTCTTTGGAAAATTCAGCAGTGAACTTTAAAAACAAAAATTTCTAGTAACACAGAATGGCATTTGAAATAAAAACTGTTGTCAATTCAATTGAAATTTTAACATTACTTCAAAAAAGGAATTTCACTTCCGATTTCGGTTGTTTTGAATTTTAAATTAAAAGAAAAAATAATCTAAAAGGTAAAGGCTGCACTGTCTTAAGCGAAGCAGCTCTTTTAGTCAATCCGATTTAGTTAAATTATGACAGAAATACAATAATTGTACGCATTGTTGAAAATGGATTTGAAACAGATTTCTATTTTTTTTCTTTTTCTTTTTAATAAACTACGTTAAGAACAGGCGAAATATTCTATCAGAATATTCTAAACGTGTTTTGTTTATATTGAACTCAATCAGCGACTGTTTTGAATTTATAGCTGCAGGACACGTCCGCAAAATGTCGTCAGTTCGGCATGTCTATTTCACATTTGTGTCGGAGCAACACGAAGCAATCAGCGTTGCTTCAAGAGGTTGGGGAGGTACGAGCTCACGTCTGGTTATCGGGGATGCGTGACACGTGTTTTGACATAAAATGGGGTCGTTTTAGTTTTCACTTTGGCCATGGGAAGAACTATCCACAATGCATCTAGTCTCCATTTAAGCAGTATAAAAAAAATAATAATAATAAACAAATAAAAAAAAGTAAATATGGTCGCCAATTTGCGCAACAAATCAAATTTTTTCCGGACATCCGTATTATGCCGACATTATTTTTGTAGCAGCCAAGTGCAGTTGCTCTTTGGTTACTTTCACATCAAGGAAAAGCCGCTCAACCTGTTCAAAAGAGGGCAAGTCAATTAAGGCCAGCGAAAATTCACGGGGATTGGGGGGGCTATTATACTGGTAATGTCGGCATCAAAACTACGAAATTCAAGCTCGCTTACTTTTATTATACGTTCAGAGCCTAAGAGGGTCAATTCTAGGTCTCGGGTTATATCTCGGATCACGGTAATTACATGTAATACACCAGCAGGGTAGTCAGGCACCAAATGAGAAAGCCACCACCATAACAACAGATATTTTATTATGAAACGATTGTTTACTGCGTGTTCCTAAAAATATTCGCAACACAAAAAAGGTCAGGAGCATCTAAATTCTGTAAATAAGCACTTAGGCTTGTTTACAGAATTTAGACCTTCAACAAACGTGTTATTTTCAAGATTTAAATGTCCCCTTATAAATAAAAATAAATTTTCTGTTTATACTCCGGGACGACCAAATGGCCAGAGGAGTTCACAAGATAGACAGAATACGAGAAACAGCACCGCATTTAGCAGCCACAGGCTTGAACCCGGGTCACTCAAGGCACGTGTACTTATGCACACACGCGTTGACCACTCGGCTACAGCGGTCTATAAATAAATTTTCTCTTTTAAATTTTCTGTTTATACTCCGGGATGACCACACCGGTCAGAGGAGTTCTCAAAGTAGAGAGAATACAAGAAACAGCACCGTATTCAGCGGTCACAAGCTTGAATCCGGGTCACTCAAGGCACGTGTACTTATGCACCCGCGCGCGCGTGACCACTCGGCTACAGCGGCATCACATTGTTGTTTATACATTTAAAAAATATTACTATGGCATGCGTCCACTATGCTGACATCAAAAAGAACATCCGTTGTAAAACTCTGTTCCAATCATTGTTGGCAGACTTCTAAGAAAGGATCAACTACTGAAAAGAAAGACTAGGATATCAAATTTATGACGCAAGTGGGAAAAATAACTTTAATATATTATTATTATCATCGTCATCATGTTTATTGGAACAGAGTTTTACAATAAACTTGCCTCTGTAACGAGTTGCCCTGTCGAAAGTAGTGCAATACCAGGGCAACTCGTTACAGAGGCAAATTTGTTCTGCTGTGAGAATGAAGACCATTGCATTATCCGTGCAGTTTAAGTCCTGCTGCCCACAGAAACAAATGAAAGCCCAATACAGTCAAAATTGCTTACCAATGTAAATAAGCTCAGTTGTTTGTGCTTAACATTTATTAAAATATGTTCCGTTCCTCTAAAACTGCTCAACAATAGATATACCTCTCTAAAATCTGGCACCTTCCAATCCTAGAAGATTTTTAAGAGTTTGCTGTATATAATTTTAATTTTATACAATCAGTTATATACACTATTAGTTGGCTCAAGCGAATTAAATAATTTGTCCTTTCATCAATACTTTTGAGACACTTTTATACCTTCTTAGAGACCTAAGCTGTCTACAATGGGCTTAATGCTCGTAAAAGAACGAACTTTGCCTTTACCACAAGTTAGCTTGATATTGCACTATTATACAAAAGGTTAATCTGCCATTAACCTTTTAATATCAAATAATGAGTTTATAAAATAAATTATCTATTTCATAATGTCAAAATAATTAATAAGTATTTGTGTTCTGTTTTTACCCTTAATAGGAGGGGTGGTTTTTTTATGCAACGCACAAATTGAGGAAAGGTAAAAAAAGAATAAAATGTAGAAGTTCGGACATGCAGCTGGTTCCTTGACAAGCAGTCTGAATTCTTAAGTCACATTTAAGAGTCACGTGTAAGAGAGACTAACGTTTGGAGCAACGTTTGGCAGCAGCTGTCGACGTGCCAAAGAAAGCAACTCAGGAGTTTCTACCCACGTGCGCTAAATGAGGTGCTGCAAGTCACGAGAGTCTGCCGAGTGTTTAAACAGGGGCGAAGAACTTTTGCATGTCGCATGCCACATTTAAATACCTTATTAAAATCTCATTACACGACAATTATATTAAATATTATAACTATAATGATTTATTTTTCTTCATTTAAAAAAATGATTTTAACAATAAAACAAAAGTACCTGGAAGTTGCCTTTCTATTGCATTACTCCAATGAATTAAACAAAGTTTTATTATTATTATTATTTATTTAGAACTTTTTTGATAAATTTCGCGCATCTTTTACATTAAGTTCTCTGGTCTCTTGTTCTATTCGAACGAGCAATTCCATGTTTCAGAGGAAAAATATTTTTGAAGCTCAGTAGTGCAATACCATGGAAACTCGTTTTAAAGGTGGAACAACCTCCATTTTCATAAATAAATAAACGTAAATAAATATGCGCGTAAACTGGGAAAAAGGATAGCAGTTGTAGGGTGAATCAAAATTGCTCAACATAACCATCACTAATTAAGATGTATTTAATTATTTTACTATCAGCTTAGGCGCAATCAAGTAATTATAATAAATGCTGCAAATGTCCACCTTCTTGAATGCACGGACAAAATTTGGAACTTGAGAGGGGCTACAAATTTTTGGAAATAGGACGATATTTAAAACTCTCTCTCAGCGCTGCCAGTATTACGATTCCATCAACTGTTCTCGAAGAGGAGAGGTCCAATCACTCAAAGACGTGAAACAGCACACCACTTTCTGAAAATACAAGGATAATTTTCATTACTCCATTTCTTGCCATTTTGACTGCTGACGTACCACTCACGTGAAACCAAACTTCATACGGATATCATGCAATATACAACACAGTAACGAGTCACACTACTACGTGTTAACTATGCGATCTTTGTCCAGACGTGTAATCCGGAAAATGTCGTCTGCTACACGGACGCTAATCCGAACAATCAGCAATATGAATACAACTTAGAAATATGCGCTTTGTGGTTACAAACAGGAAATTCGATCCAGTTATTAAAGGCTTCAATAACTTGCCACCGGACTAATATCTCTAATACATTTTATATCAATAATAATTAAATGGAAAAAAATAAATTATCCATTACGTTACCAGTCGAAATCCAGCACTCGTGCGAAAACCGATAGGTGTGCTGATAAATTGTGATTACACTTCTCTTTCTTTCGGGGAGAGGGAAGGTGGATGTTATTTTATTTAAGTCCCCAAGACAGAAAGGAATGCTGGAAGCAATTATTTTGTCCAATTTGTAAGGGATAGAAAAGCATTTCTAAAGGGAGAAAGTGCTGTCTAAGCAAACCAGAAGCAAAAAAGTTGCCCAAATAACGAACTTCCCGCTACATACAGTACTTCCTTAGTGGAATGAGAGTACACTAACCCCGTCCTATTAAGCTGACAAAACAGAAAATGAAAGGAGCTAAATGGGGGGGGGGGGGGAAGAAACGCCAACTAAGTTAAGTAGTTGTGAAATCGAAACGAGCGAAACGCAGAAGATAAAAATAACAGTTTAAACGTACCCGAAACTCTTGCTTTTACCGAAAAGACAAGGATTGATTGCTTTACTTATTAAAGCGCGAGGCGTTCTACAACAAGAATGAAAGTCGGGTTTCATTGTTGGGCTTTAGTATTCTTAGGCTTATTTTAATGATCAGCAGACGAGTGCTCAAAGAACTATTGTTAAATGGTATGGATTTCGTTTTGAAAGCTGCCAACGTGGTATTTCTAAAGTTCCGCTATCATTAAGACGTCTGAGCGGCCATTGAAATTCGGCAAGTCGAAAGTAATAGCGTAAGTAGTTAATTGATAAACAGGAATTCTTACTTTGATCGCAACAATCTGAGTGAAAGAGAGTTTAAATTTTATTCTTTATCGCAACTAGCTTAGCCGATTTAGTAATGTAAATACAGAAGACCGAACATGCGCACTGGGTCAAATAATATCCAAAAAGCTAAAACTGGTTTAAGATAATTCCTACACCAATTCCCACATCAGAACATTTAAATGAGTTGCCATGGCAAAGAGTTTAAATTGTGGCAAGTAATAACTATTTATTTCCGGAAAAATAATTTTTCCGGAAAAAAAACAAACTGGTCTTACCACAGAAATTAGACTTTTTTTTTTTTTTTTTTTTACTGCTACATTTGGAAAGAAGGTAAACAAATGTCATACGGGAATAATAAATAACGTTGCGTTCTCTTAACTAACAGTAATGAAAGGGGTTGTCAATCACACGCCGTTAAGCTTCGAGATTTCGCTTGCACTATGTAATTAAGAGAGCATTACAAACCCGGAACTTTTCAGAGTCGGAAATCTTACCAAACTTTTTTCTTGCTGCTGATAATGTTTTGTTAATACATAGTTTCATGTCGAAGGAAATTAATTTCGTCATTAGGGATGGTTTAATATCGGGAGTTATTAATAGCAGTTTTTGTTGTTGTTACTGCTGCTGCGGATTTCCATACTAATGCTTTTGGACGCTCGTAAGGCCAGTAGCAGCACATTCTGTTCCCCTCCCCCAGCTCCCTACAAGAACCTTCACTCAGTTTCGAAAAGGACAAATCTTAACTCCAAATGAGAATTTACTTCCGGTTGGAAAACAATACCCGTCTTTGTGCTTCTGAAGCATCGACAGATGGTTTAAACGGGGCGAGGTTACTTCAGAACATAAAACTAGTTAATTTCAGGGCAGGAATTAAGACAATGAAAGAAGAGGGGGGCACGATTTTTCCGGATCATAAGCTTTATAAAGAAACTGGCAATGTGACAATAACAAGGACAACGAGCCTTAACTATATAATGGATAGAGAAGTCTGCAAGAACATAGTTAATACACGTGCGCAATGCAATAACCTACTTTTTTTTTTTTTTTTTTTTTTTGTTCCTTTTTGCTTTAGATGTCCAAACTTCAGACAATAAATGTGCCATACCACCGATTCGCAGAAAAAAAGCAAAGTGATTTTTTCCCCCTCCTCTCAAGTATACAACAGACCTGCCAAAGTAATCCAACAATTCAGAGATGCTATTAGACACATCCATTTGGGAAAACTGTTTCCCCCCCCCTCCAATAAAATTAGGATTTTAAAATAAAACAGAATCCTGCTAAGAATGTCTGCGAATGTCTTTAGTCTCAAAAACGGCCAATCAGCACATTAAAAACCTTCACTCTCACATCGTAGCTTTTAAAGCAGCATTTTAATTACTTTAATAATAATTACATTTTAATAACTGCGTCCCGTGCTTAGAATATTTGAATGTTCTAAGCGTGTCACAACGGATATAACCTAGTAGTTTTTACAAAAAAGTCCCAAGTGATAGTTACAGGGTAGTTTTTATGATACAGCCAAGTGCATCCCAGTTCATTCGGTGTAAATCTAGGATGGAGGGAACTGCCCTAAGCCCCAAAAATTGTTTACATTGTAATTTTTTTATTTGTTTATTTTTTGTTCTTTCTCGTGATTGGAAGTTTTCTAATGGGGAAAAAAAAAAAAAAAAAAACCTACTAATATTTGTTCTTGTATTTGTGAGCCATAATCTTAACGAATTAGAATCTTATAACTGGCTCTGTTTGTACAAAACGTGTTATATTACTTTTAACGCAATCCGCTATTTGCATAGTTAACGCAGTCACGGGTATCCAAACTTAAAGAACATGTACATACACAAGACATGTACACAAATATATTACAAAATAGGTCATATTTCTAGTTTTGGCTTCAGGTACCCTAAGTTGCTTTGCTATTGTACTACTCTAATGAATTAACCATATTTTGTATTCAGAAATATTTTTTGGTAATTTTCGCGTATCTTTTACAATAAATTGCAGGTCTTCTACTCGAAGTATCACTTCCTTGTTTCAGCAGAAAAGTGTTTTAAAGTAGTACAATACCAGGGTAACTCGTTTCAAAAGGCAGAGAACCTCCATTTGCAGAATAAATAGTACATTACATTTTTTTTTTTTGTTTTTGTTTTTTTTGTCGGCAACAAATGTCTGTAATACCGGTTATTAAGTGAGAAAATATCAAAACTCGATTTGGCTTCTTAATCTCGAAATCCCGGATTAGTAGTAATCTTCTATTGTACTAATTCTCAGTTCTAATAAAATTCGTTTAGGATTTCTGCTGGAAAATATTCATAGCACGATCAGCTGCTGCTTGAAATTTGGGGCATGGAGAATTCCTACACTACTTGCAAATAAATCTTGTTTAATTTCAAAGTGCAATCATCTGTGTAAGCCTGATACGATGCTTCCTGTTAAGTTTCCTGCCTTGTTTAATGAGCATGACATCGACCTTGCTAGCTTACAGGTTGATACTCCCTATTTTAAATTGATTGTCGCGTTTACACGAGGTATCTGGCCTTAAACTTCCACTTTGCAGAAAAAAAAAAAAAAAAGTAAAGGGAGGGGGGGGTAATTGTTATGATTAAATAAGATTGGTTTTCAATAATGTTTTATAGCAACAAATTTTTACCAAAAGAATACAAGCTTTCATTAAATCATTATTTAAAGTAATTGTTTAAAAAAGTATCTAAAAGCAGACGGCATCACAACAATGCTTGATTTAAAAAAATTTTTTACCCTGCGCACAGAGCATTTTGTAAATAACAGAAAGTACCAAACACTCTTAAGTAAGAACCCGGAAATGCTAATAAAAACAGAATGAACAAAACCGGAGGATTATTTAATATCACGTTAGACTTGTTGGGTTATCCTAACATTATACTGTCTTGTGTAGCAATTAGGGAGGACTCAACCTTGAAGGGAAGATTATTGTTATTAACTGCGCTCAGTATTTAAGACTAGCAACCTATACTCATTATTATTCAAGGTTTTTCTGTTCTCTGATTTTTTTTCCCTACACTGCGGTGAACTATGAGGTGAAAACTTAACCCCATTGTCTTGTAATTAGTGCCGTAAGATATTTTAATGAAAGATTCTCAGGCGACTCGGCGTAAAAATTAGGAGGCATTTAGAAGAAAAAAGAAAAGAAAGATCAAGGGTGCATCAAGTCAAGGAAATCAAGATCGCACAGTTGAAGTGTCCTATTTAAGGAAACCGCCTTCATTTTACAAGTGGGGAATGCGGGGGATAACCAAGATGTACGTATTTGGTCACTACGAGAAGAAAGGTAACTAGAGGGCTTCGCTATTTTGAGGAGAAAGTAAAGGAAATGTCGTATTGAGTTATGTTTCCGGTAAAAGTAACTTTTTTTTTTTTTTTTTTTTCTTCCAATTATCATCTCTAATTTGGCATATTACTATAAAAAATAGTGGTGTCAGCTAGAAAACAACCAAATGCGCATTGCTGTAGCCAATAATATCATGGATTGCAGCAACAAAAGAGACTTTTACTTTTCTGTCTACAATAATATTAATGTTGAACTTTTTTAAACAGACATTTAACAGTATCTTTAATGAAGTATTAAAAAGTATCTGACATGTCCATCCAATCCATTACGAATCAGTAACCCATAGGTGGGTTTGTGGATGAGAATCTTGCTTATTCCTTCACCACTGTCTGGTCAATGTTTTATTACCATATCTTTCAATGGCATACATAATAATAATTATTATCGAAAGTTCTTTTCTATCAAATTTCAGATTAACCATATCAATATACTTATGGGCGATGACACGCCACTCGTGCATCTATGTAAGAATACTACTTATTCCGAAATTATATAGTTAATCAAATAATGTTCGTTTAATTGAATTACGTATCTAGCAAAAAAATGTAAATTTTATAACACAAAACAAGTAAAATAAAGTATCAAAATGTACTTGTTGTGGTTTTTATTTTTCAATGCAAACAGATGCAGTATTTACGTTTTATAACGTATCTGGTAAAGTAAAATTTAGTAAGAACTTTTAATATGAAAATTAATTTTAGAATTCACACTTAATTTTTTCCTTTTGCAATTAATTCTACACTAGTGGAACTCCAGTTAATTTTCTGTAACAGGGAACAATTACTGGGGTTCCATTTATTAAAAAACAGACAAATTTTAAAAATAAACTGAACGTAACAAAAACAAGGAATCTCACTAAAAACGATTCATATTTCAAAAACAAAGATATTAGGACAACTATACAATGTAATATTACAAAAATTCAGTATATTTCAACTAACAAACCTCAATTGTACGTTGTGTAATCGCTTCAAGAGTATGATTGTATATGCTTAAGCTGTACTTGCACACTCATCTGCATTGAATGTGAAATAATCTCCGCTTGTTTCCCAACGTAACATTTTGTTCCACCATCTTGTTCCATGAAGTGGAAATGATGTGACCTATCTGTTTATTTAGCGACTAGGCTCTAGCGGACTCAACAACAAATTACGATATGCACATATAAACCAAAATCATTAAAAAAATAAATAAAATATCGAATTAAGGTTCTAGAAGACACGTGCTGCACGCATAACTGATAAAATCCTATTCAGGCACATCACATCAACAATTATTGGTGAACTTAGTAATGTCTGGGTTGCAGTATCTGCAGACATTGACAACAATAGAATCCTAGTACTGCAAACGACACGTTAAATTTACTTTAATGCATCGTCTGACATAAAACATTACTTCTCTAACATAAAAAAATCTATCAGCAGGCATCTAAATATATATATATATATATTAATTTAAAATACTCCAGTTTAAGGATTAAAAAAAAATTATACCAAAGAAAGAAGCTCATGAATAAGCAGTACGTACCCATCACCAAAGAGGCTCCCGGTACTGATCTTTAAGCAGTACCTCCCGTATGGTGTAAATGGATGAAGATAAGAATGCAGCGTTTCGTTTTTCCGTCCGCAAGAAACGGGCTCGGATGCTAGTGAATACTCCGACTTATCCACTGAGAGAGGGGTTGTCACGAAGATCGCCTCTTGATAGAGAAGTGCCTCTTTATCGAGCCCAAACATAGCAGCAAACAGTCTAATCACGCGCCCAGCGAGAGAAAGAGCTAAGGGGAGAAGTGAGGATATCCTCCTTACCACAAATGCATCCAGGGGGGGTGTTTCGTTTTTTTTTTTTTTTTACTTATTATCCACAAGGAGAACACCTCGGAGGCACAGAGTATTTAAATCGGTAGCGGAGAGTCAACACAGTTCCGACTAAATCAAAACGATCATCACCATGGCAACCAGAAACACAACTACGTTAAGGTGATCACCTAAGTGACATGTGTACGGTTCCTTAATGAAACTGCAACCACTGATCATATTTATCTTGTTTCGCGAGCAATCTCACGTGCTATCAATACCCCGGGCATCGTTACACGCTACTACTAACACCACCACCTCGAGCCGTTTGCAATAGCATTAAAAACGTGCCACACACAACGACTGCAGCGCCCTCGTTAGCTGTGACCGGCGAAGCAATAAATTTATGTCACTTAAAAAGAGCTGAAGCCATAAATAAATATCCGCCTTTATTAATAAGAGGAGATAAATACAATCCACATCTAGATAAGAGACATTTTCACAATTAAAATACCTACACGGGCACACTGACATGAAAGAAGAATTTATATTTTGACGCAGTGCAAAGATGAACATACTGTAGCTAGTTGTTTTCGGAAAACGTGTAGTAGTTGATTAACTTTTATACTAAAAAGTAAGTAAAAGTTAATTACTTTTAAAATACTATGCATATAATAAAGACAATTATCTTTATCACTATCTTAGATACTAATGCATTTTCTAAAGTGATATTTAGAACGTATTAATATATTACATAAAAATACAGGCATACCTCGGTTAACGTTACCTCTGATAACGAAGCTTCGATATAACGAAGTCGGCAATTTCAAGCCCCATTTAACATAAAAAATATATATATATATTCCAGTTTAATCACCTGAAATCTAAACAAACTGAAGAAATTACGGAAACCTTTGGGGTTTCCCGTGGTTGGTTCGAGAAATTTAAAAAACGGGCCAGGATTCATAGTGTAAAATTAACAGGATAAGCTGCAAATAAGTTTCCAGAAAACTAAAGGAAATAATTGAACGTGAAAATTTTCCAAATTTGGTGTTCGATGTTGACGAAAGCGGTTTGTTCTGGAAACGGCTACCAACAAAAAGCTTCATTTCTATTGAAGAAAAATCAGCTGCTGGGTTTAAAGCAGCCAAAGACCGTTTAACGTTACTCTTTGGTTCAAATGCCTCTGGCGATTATAAATTAAAATTGTTATTAGTTTACCATTCAGAAAATCCGAGGGCGTTAAAAGGTAACATAAAAATGAATTTACCTGTAATATGGAAAGCAAATAGAAAAGCGTGGGTTACCAAGGAGTTATTTACTGATTGGTTTGTTAACCACTTTTGTTCTGAAGTAAAACGGTATTGTCAAAAAAAAAACAACTTTGAAGAAAAAGCTCTTTTGTTGTTAGACAATGCTCCGGGACATCCTACTGATCTTAACACGTTGGACACATGCATTCCTGTCAAAGTTGTGTTTCTTCCAGCAAACACAACTTCCCTGATTCAACCATTGGATCAGGGAGTAATAGCATCATTTAAAGCTTATTATCTGCGTCGAACATTAAGCAGTTTAACTGATCTAGAGGATAAAGAGGAAATGACAGTTAAAACTTTTTGAAAAACTACACCATTAAAAACGCAATTGAAAACATTGATAGTTCTTGGAAAGAAGTCACTAAGAAATGCTTAAATGGAGTTTGGCCCAGAAGTTGTACTAGAAGAAGAAAATAACATCCAAGAAATTAGAAATGAAGTTATCCAGATGGCTCAATCAATAGGTTTCGAAAATGTCGAAGAGGATGTTAGAAATTTATTGAATGCAGAAGATGATGGTTTTTTAGTGGAAGATTTAGAAAACCTTGTTAGCAACGAAGACAAAGTTAATGAAGACGAAGTTAAAGAAGTTCCTGCCGAAAAAGTGTTAACAACCAAAGATTTAAAAAGGTGCTTAAATGACATTGAAAACGTTTTAAATTTTTTTAGTGAAAATGATCCTGATTTAGGAAGAAGTGTTATTGCGATCGGTGTTAAATGCAATAACTCCGTATAGGCAATTGCTAAATGAAAGAGAAAAAGAGCATAAACAACAACTTTAGACTCGTATTTTAAAATGTGATTTCACTTTGTATGTAAGTTGACTGTTTATTTAATAAAACTTTTCTTTGTTCGGAAAAAAAGCTTTTCATTTTCTTTACGTAGGAACGTATCCCTATTCTGGCCATAGTATTTTTACCTCTGAAAACGAAGTTTCGCTTAACGAAGTAATTTCGTAGAACGCATCCTATTCGTTATTCGAGGTATGCCTATATTACTAAATTTGGAAAGTTGCCGCTATAAAAGTTATTTTTATTTATTATTATTTTTTTTATCGCAAAAGAAACTAGGCTATGAGGCGTAAGTATATTCGGCTGTAAATAGAGATTAGCCTATGGGAGAAAAAATAAATAAATTAAATTAAAAACAGCCCATAAATTTCGTATTGACGGGATTCGAGCTCAGACGTTTCGCTTATGGTGTGGAAGAGCAGATCGTAACCGTAGGGGTACCCAGGACGGTTTCTCAGAACTTCTCAATCATTTGTACTAGCAACAAGGCCCATTAATTAATCTGGAAAGCGAATGGTCCACACAGTTCAATAAATATAACTCTCCTCAAACTACGTGATCGAATAATCGCGAGGCAAAATTAAAAATGCTACGTTATTAAACTGACATGAATAGCATTAAAATTGCAGATGTTTGATCGTTTTTTTTTTTTTTTTTTACTATCTCTGCATGATGAGAATGTAATATGACACATCACATAATGTAAACATGCTCATCTGTAATGATTTCAGCTTTTGGTGTTAGAAGGGACGTGCATTGTTAAGGCCACCTACGACGAAAGACACGCTTCCCAGCTAACAGAGAATAAAATATACGCAATATCGCCCAATATTTCGAATCTTGAGATTCGCCAAATGATCCGCTTATTGTCTGTTCACAAACAGAAAAATTTAGAAGAATTATTCTTTACCAATTATAAGTTTGTATACCTACTTACAGATTTCGTTTAAAAATCAATTTGTGTCAAAAGAAAATATTATTTTTTCCCCTATCATTTGCGCATCATGGAAGGATAGGTTGGTTAATGAAATTTAAACAAGAAAACTATTATTAATGAAATTTAAATTATTAATAAAAATTAATAGTGGCTGAGAGGAAACCCAGACCTCATCTGGAAACGTCTTACCTACTCCACTCTACTCCCACAGAAGAAAAAGACTGCTGAAAACAGTAAAAATGAACTTTTTACGCTTTTACTCTGCATTATATTGTATTCTGTTCTGCTGCGAATATCCGTGCTAATGTAAATACGGTGATGTTATGCTTTAAACGCGGCAGTTTAAATTTTTACTCGTTTATTTATTAAGTGTTAAGCAGATTACAAGTTATTAATGCATCGTATAATACTGATAATAAGTACTACATGTATTGTATAATTTAGTAACGAGTGTTACATATGTAAAATTATATATAATATTATTCTCTGTTGTATAACAGAATATGTATCTACACCGCCTAGTCAATGCCTGTAACCGGGTGTCTCCTAGAAGAAATAAAGATATTAATAATAATAAACAAGTCAATGAAACCTGATCAAGCGCAGAACTTACGCCCCCCCAACCCCAAGTGATGACTATTTCCCTTTACCTGGGAGTTCTCACCGGATAACCGGAGGCTACTTTTATTTATCAGCAACTGACGATGCGCTAACGAAATCCATTCTGGGTAAATCCGTGAGACAGGAGAAACCGTAAGATAATTTGGTGCTGTCCGTAAAGTCGATAATGTATCGCACAGCAAGAAAATTACACATCCAGAACCTTTCTGTACGGTCAACTTTATAAGAGTGACGTCTGGATGAACCTTGGCCTGGTTACCAAGGGAACGGCGTCTAGATAGGGTTGAGAGGGGGCAATATCGATTTTGACCAAGCACCGTGAGGCTTTACCTGTCTTGCGAGGGATGCACACAATGTCACCCAGCATCACTTCACAGGCCACTAAATTAAACATACTCCGATTAAATTGGTGGTCTTTTAATGCTTGTTCTTCGAAACTTCCCCGGGCTTAAAAGAAAACGATCGATAAATCTGCACCCAACTTCCCTTTCAGTTCCACCAGTTAACTAATTTGCGCAAGATGTAAAACAAATACACAGAACATTTAAACATGACGTCTATCTTAGTCTTATCTGCTGACGTCAATAATGACATCATCCATGCAAAGTTTATGCTTAAATTGTAATGGCAGACAAACTTATTTTTCCTCCACATCTTTAGAATCGAGTAATAATCCTACCAATTTGTGTTATTTCTGTCATTCCTTTCACCGGGTACTTACTCAGCAATGGAATATTCTCCAGATCTATTAGAGCATGTCGGTATGACGCGAGTTATGTAACAGGAACGTCATTAGTTCTCCTAACTCGAATAAACTGGTCATCCAGAATGGGAAACTATGACAGAATCTGAAGATCACGCATGGTACACAGGATGTTGAAAGCGCAACCTATTTTGCCAATAAATTCGGATTTCAGCCTACTTGACTGGAGTCCCCTAAACTTACATGACTTAACAATACAATACAATATCGCAATCAGAGTTGCGTTTTGGGACAAAGATTCATTTTGGTGGGACATATAATTGTTAAATTATTAAAGGAATAAAAAATATACATTTTATAAAAACCTATCCTTTAAAATTCACTTTATTCTCGTATTTTTCAACAGAAGCCGTTATGTTTCTTTGGCTAAGTTCTGGATGTGTCAAAAGTATTATTTACCGTTCCTCAAAACCACCGAACTTTCTGAATTCAGCAGCTGATCTTTAAACTGAGTGTACTGGCAAATAAAAGAAAACAGAAATTAATAAAGAATACATTCGAAGTTCCTGGTATGATCTTAATGGTGACAGAGAAATGGGCATTCGTCGAACGCGTTAAGAGATCCTCGGAAATAATAATCGTGTAGTGATGTCAAAGGAGAAGAAATGCTTAAAAAAAAAAAAAAAAAAAAAAATACTCTATTGAGGCCAATATATAACAAGGCTTAAGATAACGAACGTGATACAGTGCGCATGTGCTGCACCATAGAAAAGGACTAGTATTATGGTGTAGAATTTCTAATTTAGCCATTAATGTTCTTGCGCCTTTTTTTTTTTTTTTTTTTTTAACAGAAAAAAGCCAGAACAATTTGGAACTCTTGTATCAGAAATATAATTTCCAGTAGCCTATAAATGGGCACACTGATACTGTGGATCTATTTACATTTTCAAATATAAAGAATACACCGTGAGATTTTAGTTTCAATTTTATATAAATGATTAATGCTTAGAAAAGTTAACTTTTATAAATCTAATACGCTGTACTTAAAATGCTGAATATATATTGAAATGCACAGTGATTGCGTCCACAACGAATACAGGAAATGGCGGAAGGAAACTACATCCTCTAAAGTGGGTGGCAAGCTCGTTTGATATTAAGCAGAAGGCTCCAATGTCAATGACGCCTTCTACAGGTACAATGGAAGCCATTCTCGATAACTGGCTGTTGATTGTTAGAGGCCTATTATGGCCCCTCTTTACGACAATGGTAAGACTGGTGATTGGGAGTAATAAAGTCACGTCTTTCATCGGTAGGAAAGGAAAGTCAATACTCTTTATCTCGAAGAATAATACGGAAGGGGAAGTAACAAGCAACCACATACTTTGAAACTGTTGATCGCGTTTCAACCAATTAACCTTTGGCAGATAATTCCGATTTAAATAAAAGGTTAGCACTTTTGTAACATAACAAATGAACGAAGTTTCAAAGGTCAGTGGTCTCTTATAAATAATAATCGATACTATTCCACCATAAAAGAAACTCTGAGATGCAAATTAAAGTTTTCTATAAGGAATGAAGCTGCATTAATAAGGGGGGGGGGATAACTAAACTTTTAATTTCAGCAGACGTTTGTCGAAGTGGGTTTACCACACTGCTGAATGTCGCTTTTTATGTCACTTGATATCCCACACTCGCTTGAAAAAGTTATTTGAATTTCCTTCAAGGGTGTATTTAGAAGATCAGTGAAATCTTGTTGATATATATGTACATAGATTTAACCACTCTATTTAGGCTGTCTTCCGTATTCAATTTAAAGAGTTTTAAAATACTGTGAGACTGATTTTCACTAACCTACGTCCCACAAATATGCTCTGTTCTACATTGGGAATGATACATGGACTAGAATAGAGAAAGACGTTTCGGATATGGATTCTTCAACCCTTCTTCAGGATCCAGTAAATATTTACACCTACCAAAATGAGCAAGAGCACAGAATAATTTTTTATGGTGAATTTCATGAAGGGAATATTTATTATTAACGTGCTGCGGACCAACGTTGAAATACTCTTCTAATTTCAGGTTCAATTCTGATTAAAAAAATAATAATAATAATAAAGTTGAAAGCAACGATGAATTGCTATTGAAGGTATATTCTTGCAGTCAAACTTTACAGGAAGATGGTTTATCGGGAAAATTATAAACGCTACTGTAGGCGCACACGAAGCATCCCAACATCAATAGTAGAAACAAAACACTATAATAACAAATGCAGCAAACCACCTCCAACCAAAATAACTTGTCAGAATGTAAATTATATTAGGCAAAGTGCTCCTGACACGGAAGAATCACAAATATTAAGGATATAAGCCAATTAAGACGTTGATAAAGGCGAAGTAATGTGATTAGAGCATTAACCGGTAGTTAATCAAGATGCAAGTTCGCAGTGGGCGCATACTCCTACCATTAAGGTCATGACATCAGACGCCAATGATGGCACTAATGTTGCACATCTGTAGTCGATTAGGGAAAAAAATAATTATATTACGTGAACGTAAGTTGATTTCAGGCTTGCAAGAGGACAAACTACACATTTCGATCATTACTGATGTCTTCGTCAGGAGTATTATTTCAGAATGACTGTCATTTTGTCATAGAATGTTCCGATTGAATTCAGCATTGTTTACTATCTTTGTAGCAGTAATTAACGATGATGTCTTCATTTTTAATCACAAAACTGAAGCCCTGGCTGATATTAAGATGGGAAGGGGGGTATTTTCTATCCATTCATGGCCTTAACAATCATCCCATCAAACTTCTTTTTTTGCCTAGCATCAAACGAATGACGTTCAGAACACAACACATGTCATTCACTCTAGATGGCGCCACTCATTGTGACCAGCGTGTTAAGTTCCTCCAAGATAATACGAAAAATCTGTTTGCAACTGTCACATGTGACATGAAAACAACCGTCAATTTTATCCGAGTGCGACAAACACCAAACAGCATCCGATGTGACCCATTTCTTTTCAAACTTCTTTTAATAACCTTTTTGAAAAATAAAAACAGGTTTATCTAGTCTCCACACAAAAATAGGATTTTTCTCGTGCTGGTCGGTGCACCATATGTTGACCTATCGGCGTCGTTTTTATTACACACGCGAGAAAGAAAACACAGTATTAATCAACTCCTTGGGGAACGGGAGAGGGGTTAAAATTCGCAACAGCCACGCGCAACTAACTATCCTAAGGATCTAAAGATTGTTTTCTTTTATTAGAAAGCCTGAGAAGTCCAGATGTCATACCTGTAGAGACGTACTGTTCTGAGTTTTCACCTTGCAACCAAATCCCAAATGCAACTGGCGTATAGCAATCAGGTAGAAGGGTCGAAGACCTATGCCATATTTGGACTTGGGTCTCTCAGTCTGGCAAGAGTATTTACATACCAGCCAGCGATATTTGTGAGAATGTCATTAGTTGAAGCATCATTACACCAAACTCTAACCTCATTCTGCTGCCAGATTTAAAAATATATTTCCTTCTCTTTTGCGCTACATTTTGGGCAATCAGTCTGTCTCTTAGGAATGTCGCAACCAGGTCGGCTCTATTATGGAGGTATCCTCTCACGCTGATGAAGGGGATTGTTGCTGGTGCGGGTGGAAGTTTGGAAATTACTTCTGTTTTGGGCGATGCATCGTCACAAATGTGTTAATGGATTTAAAACAAAGCAGCAGTGGAACTTTGAACGGAGAGGTTGGTTAAGGTAATTAGAATTGCGTGTGAAAAGACCGTTTGCGTCACTTCGGCTGATGTTTGATCCATTAAGGGAGGTCGACTGAGACAGAAAGGACTTATCAACAGAGGCAAGGAACTCATTTTAGCGTGTACAGTCGAATTTTCTTCGACACCAACACCTTGCCTGATATTACGATAGGCCGAAAGTGGGTCAGTTAGTTGCGAACGACTTCACCTCTCAAATATGCGGCTAAGAACACAAAGGAAGTAACAACCACTACTGATTTACGGTCCAAAACACAAATACAGTGGGAAGTACAAAGACAAAGCAATGACCTTTCGAACTTTTGTGAAATAAATACAAAAAATCTTAGAAACCCCACCCAATAATAATTCTAGGTTCTTCTCCCACCCTCAAAGAAATGAGAGAACCTAAGCCACAGATATAATCAAGCTTTCCCCTATAAATTCCTCAGCGCATCAACCAAATGTTTTCTAGAAAGTTCGTCTCTTAACTACTCTACCAAACAATACCTTACTAAAAGCCATAAACAAACCACAGGTGTAGCAAACTCCCGAAAGAGGCAGTTTGTGTGCTTAGCCTTCTCATTCTTCGTTGTGTTATACGGAAGTGTCCATTAATCTTATTCGGACACCGCGAGATACTTCGTAAGAATCGACGTCAATGCAGTCCTGGCCTTCCTCTATTGCTATTTCCTCATTACGACACTCAACAGGAAACCATCTCTAAATCTTAATGATTCTCAATCAGCAGACGGTGATAACGCTATAATGGCTACACGAGACTTTAAAACAGCCCAAAGCTTCCGCTCCTTGCACTGCACGAAAAATTACAGGAACATTATCATTCGGCGCAGCTGTTAAGGGACTGTCGCTTTAAGGAGGAGATCGCTGATCGGTGAAAATGGAAAAATTAAGAATATCAGGGAACCATTGTGCGCAGAAATGTGAAATATCAAGATGTCCCATACCTAAAAATGAGTGACTTGATTCATTAGCGCAGATCAACTGATACGGGAACGTAAAACCAGGTATTTAAGATGGAAAATCAAAAGGGAAAACATTAGCACTTTTTTTGCGCTGTCTGTATAAATATAAATAGAACAAAAACATTATTAAAGAAGAATAAGCACGGAACTTCAGTAATATAAAGAAAAGAGAACCCTTTCAGCATGGTCCATTTGTATATCAAAGTTTATGGCCAATGTCACGCAAATGCGTGTGTACATTTAGATGCAGGTAGGTGAGTGGCCTCGGTTCTGTTGTTACTTACTAATTTGGCCTAACAACTACCGCACGCGTCGGCCATTGCTGGGGCCGGTAGGCGTTGCCTGGCAACCACTAACTGTCTCTAGTTTTGGTGTCGTGTATTGTACATTGATCTCGGTTTCCGTGGTCGTGTTTATAAAGCGTAATTAGCCCTCAACTCGTTAATAGACACTCTCCCGTTGATGAATATCACCTTCTTCAGGTGGAGACTTAATCTTAATTAAATTTGCATTAGTTCCTGGTGGTATTTATCCGATGGCAAATAATGAGATTTTTAGAACACTGTCTTAATCTTAACGCATGCTCAGAGTTGCAATCGCATGACTGTTCGGGAAAATTCAATAAATATTTGAATTATTCAAAGATACGAAACATTTTAAGTTTATTTTTCGCAATTCAGGAAATGGCAACGTACCGCTTTTAACTTGGAGATTGCACGCACCAAAGGGCAATCAGGGCATTACGCCTGGTCGTCCAAAAATGTCCCTCCCATGATAGTGTTGTGTGTCAGACTAGCAGGTGCTGCTATGTTATCGAACTCCCTGTCGAGATGGGCAGGGAGAAACTTCGATTGATTGTACGCCGGATCTCTCTCTCTCTCTCTCTCCAACAAAACGACACCCGCCCGGTTTAATAGTTGGCAGGAAGTCAATATTTACCCGGGAAGTGAAAAATGGCAACAGAAATGGGGTGCGGAAGTTGGTGGAACATCTCCCGCCCGCAGTTCGAAGTGGATGCCAATAAAAGTAGTCTTTAGCTTCATCCTGGGGAGGGATGTACACAAATCCGCAATAGTCTCTCCAGAAAGGGCAGAAGAAGCTAATATGTATTCCATGAATCGAAGGAATCAAGCCAGTCATCACTACCATCTTGTTCCACCCATCAAAAAAGTAATAAATATTGGAACTAGTAATAATGTGTAACGTACATTCGAAGGGCTTGCATCTGCCAGCTTCGGGGCTGGTACGATGTAAGCTCTTCCCCCTCCATCGTATAGTTCGGAGGGACAGGGTCTGAACTGTAGGATGGGGGAGAAGGGGGTGTTAACACCTTCCAATTCCAGGAGACATTTAGTTTTGTGTGCATCCGTGAACCGTCCTATGACACCCATTAAAAGCAGACCTGGGTCGTTTCTAATGAATTGCTGCATTTAACTTCGAGGTCAGCGGTTTCAATCCAGTGAGGACGTTCAAAGGAAGTGAAAACGTGACTTAGACAGCCAGATATAACTTTCTACAGCTAAATATGTTATAGAAAGTTTTATCGTACGCTATGACACGTGTACAAATAATTATGTGAATGATGTACTAAGGAACAAACACAAAAACGCAAATAGCTCTGTCTTTTACTAAATTATGACAAAATGTTACCGAGATGTTAATTTTAACGTGTCTGTGTAACGCAGACTGGGCAAATTTCGATCGGAAATTACAGCGTTATGAAAATGTGTTCATGAGTGACCCCAAAAAATGGCATGTCCATAATTCATGTGAGCCGACGCATTAAAAAAGTAATAAGGAGTGCGATTTCCGTGGATAGCAATAGAGGGTGACATCCACAAGGCAAGCTGAGAACTAGACTTGTTAGTACTGGCGTTTTCAATTGTCATTCTCAGGTTTCTTGGAAGCTCTGACTGGCAATGCTCTGAGGACTGGGATCCGGCTTGACATTCCATACTGTTTATATCGCCTGCAGTAGATTTAGTACTCTCTGAAGGATGTTGCCGTGCAGCGAACTCTTGCGGGATCTTAGTTATGGACACAAGGATCATTTTCCATGAAGGGTGGCTCTCCGAGAGAGGATTTAAGTGTTTCAGAACCGGTTCCACAGTTAGCGTTTACAATGCTGCTAGTCACGTTGAACCATAATTATGATTTGACTGTGTCCTGCCTTCATTCTCAATATTGCTGTTCACCTCGAAGAAGCATCCAAACGATGTCTTTGAGAAATTTTCACCAAGTTGAAAGCTTTAAAATTTTTTATAACCGTTTTTCTATTTTTATTCTGTTCCTTAGTTTTGGAGCACTAGTATAGGTGATATGTCCCGCAATCTGTACACATCGTAATTAGCATATTTAGTTCTATATAATAAATAGCAGTTTGATGGTAAAAAGGTAGCAAATCTTTTTATATTACACACGCGCGCGCGCGACATTTCCTTGGTAATAATTTAGAAGCAAAAATTTTAAAAATAATAATAAATTACTATTTTAAATTCATATTTTAAATGAAAAAATCCTGTGCCCCATTTGCTACATACAATTCAGATATTTGTAAACCAAGCATAGGCTTCTATACTATAAACGTAATTATTATTCAGTAATTGTAGTTAAGAATTCAGCGCTAATGGCGCTGAAAATCCAATTCAAGTTGTTAAGTTTAACATTTTTTTTTTTTTTGTTGAACTCTTGTTACACTTACCTAATGTTGCTTAGCAACGGCTCTAAAATGACACTTAAAATAAACAATGGATCCTTTGTATAGCATTAGAACAGTGTAAAAATAAAAATGACAGCTTTCAGCGTACGGTTAAGAGATTTGCATAATTTTCTTTCGTGAATGAAGATTAAAGTGCCTGAAAGTTAGCGTCTAAATATAGCAACTCTAATTACTAGGTTATGATGTCATTGGGTAATTTATGTGGCCATCATTGGCGGTTTTAGCATAAAGAGAAAACAGAATAACTCACTCATACTATAAACACAGTATGAAGTCCTTTTAGAACAAAGCAGCACACGTAAGACAATCTTCAATTAAAACTACAGAGATAAATTGGAAATAATTCAAGTTTTAACTGCATCAGAAAACACTAATGAAGTTGTGCAATGCTGTTCACGGAGAGTAAAAGCAATAATATGAAACATCGCTTTTATTCGAATAAATTATGCAAGTACCGAAATAAAATGCAAATGAAAGGTTAAAATATAGATTCTACATGCTTTTATGTAGTAGCGCCATCTCGTGTCAAAAACTCTCAATACAGCCACCAATCCATTATTATTGAAAAGAACGTATTAGCATAATTAATAGATAATTTAATAAAATAAAACGGATGATTCAATTAAATATTTTTATTTATATCAACGCATGATTAATATTTAATTTGCTATATTTCGTATTCGTAAATATGATTTTAATTTTTACCGTAGGATATTTTGTCTAAATGTCACAAATAAGTTTTTATAAAAGTAGGCCTCAATACTGCTGAAGTTTGAGAGATGGGTATTTTTTCTCAGCAGGCGACAGCACAAACGATAAAGAGTATTCAGAGAGGTGTAAGAAGGCGATCTTGCAAGAATTTTATCCCCCATCCCACATGAAGCCATCGTAAAGGTTTTTGCTATCTTCGCATATTTCGCCTGGTATAGATAAAATTTCCTTACACGTACTTCAAAATGGCACTTCTGTAGTTTTATTTCCGTAGCTTACTTTCTCCAAAAACATTTTGAATACGGTACAGACTAAATAATCTACAGCTAGTCACAGATATCCAAATGTCCACAGCCTGCAGTTCTCAATTAGAAAAGAAACATTTGGTCAAATTGCAAATAATTCGTAACAACCAGCACGAGGAGAAAATCACGGGTTCATCAACTTTCATTGTGGTTCGTGTCACGCGCCAACCGGTTAATGGACTGCAGAGGAAATGACATTTTACTGGTGTGAGTTGGATTCTGTAGAAAGGGAAATTCTAGTAGGAAGAGTTTTGTAACAGTCGCAAAAGCAAGAAGAATCGATAAACAGACGCGTGCAAATAGAGAGGAACTCATACCTGATGGATTCAGTCATTTCAAAGTTCGTCTCAGCTGTCGAGGAAGAATCTGATATGGAGGCTTTCGTGACTGAGCGAAGCCTAAAATGCAAAAAAATACATTTTTAAAAATCTCACTATATATTTCTGAATAATACATACATTATATATATATAAAATATTAAATTTATATAAGTGAAATTTTTTCTTTACAAAGGAATTGAATAACGAGAACGGCAGCAATACCTGTTTTATTAAAATCGAATTTTACATTGGGGAAAATCAAATTATCAGTAGGATCTTTTAATGCCAAAGATCCGTGCTTAACAATAAAGTTTTACTTATATAAAAGCGCCGTCTGTTGATAAAACTTAAAACTGTTGTACAATATGAGAGATCTATCTCAATGGGGCACTAGAAATGACAAGGGAATGAAGGATTACATGGAAGACATTTTTATGTCTCTGGTCTTGATTTAAATGCTAAACATCAAATACATTTTTTCATTATTTGTGTTACAACGGAAATGCTAGCTTACAGCTAGTTTTTATATGTTCGCGGAAGAATTCCCCACCCCACTCGATACTATTGAAAACTTTGAAATTGTTGGTGGGAAAAGTACACGCCTCTGAAACGAATAGAGAGCACCTGTAAAAGGTTTCTAGTAGTATTAAAATATCAGAAACGATACGACAGAATAGGAGGTTATTAATTTCAAGGCAGAAACTAAAATCAAAAATTTCACAGTACAAATCATCAGCTGGCGGGTGGTCTCAGTTAGCAAATGTATGCCGAACTCTGAATAATGTATTTTATAAATCTATGGTGAATGTACCATAGCCAATAAATAACAAAGAAAAAGGTACATTATGTCCGTCACGGCAGGAAGCAAAAACCAGGGACTATTTTGTCTAAGTGAACAGCCAAGCGATTATCAGTGGGAGCAGAATGATCCCTCCTGATCGAAAACTGAACGTAGTAAAGCGGAAATTATTTGATATTAAACAAGCAATCTGGCTTAAGAGGGTTAAGGAGTATACATTTTATTCGGCTAAGAGAATCTTTCCGTAGACAGCGAAGTAATCGAGAAGAATCAGTTATAGTGGAGTAATATTTATATTATCAGGAGGCATCAGTTGTATCTAAATTTTACTAAAATATGAATGCTTATAGCAGTGGCTCCCAATCTTTTGTCATTCAAGTCACACTAAGTTAAAAGGTGAATATTAACGGCACATCGAAATAGTGATTGCCATCGAACTCAATGGAATTTTTCCTAATCTAGCCGCACACTTGAAAAGGGTCGCAGTACACCAATAAATATTGGGAACCACTGGATCATAGTATTCTTAAAGTGATCTCGATTCTTTAACCCCACCAGTTGTGAATATACTAATATTTCCGTTCTGCCTGCTTTTAAGGTGTGGGTGTTTCGGATCCTAAAGAATACAAAATATAGGGTATTTGTGCCATTCTATAAATATATCGGTCTCTGTGTTATGTGGATTAATTATTAGACTTGATGGCGACCTTTTTTTCCTCGCGAAACCTTTTAATAGTTAATACATTTTTAGAATGAAATAACTTTTTTTGATGTATTATATGAAAATAACTTTAACCTACTGAAGTTAAGTCTAGAGCAAAAACCTTAAGCTACGAAAGAAATATATAATGCCATTGTACATGTCATACATAGCCTCTTTCTGTACATATCTGAGAAAACTGGGGTTGTTATTTAGTGCATCGATATCATATTGCGCAGGCATTTCGCAAAGTTTTCTTGGTATTACACTATTCTAAATTAGAGGCATTACTAAACTGAAGAAGTATATTACTTTTTATTTAAAGTGCATGCCACTTTAAATAAAAAAAAAAAAAAAAAAAAGGCACTCAATAACCAAAGAAACTCGTGCCCACAATATGCGATCGATGTAGTATGTAACAAACTCAGTTTGCTCAAAACTGTGTACAGAAAAAGGTTGTCGAGCTCTGTAGTCCACATATTCGTAGTCTTTTCTCATATGATCGCCCATTAGTCGATCTCGCCATACAAATTATCATTATTTATCTTTATTTCTCTGAAGAGACACACCCGCGTACAGCCATTGACTAGAGGGCGTAGATACATATTTTATTATGCAACAGAAAATAATACTATACACGATTTTCCATTATATGTAACACTTATCTGAATTGTACAATACAGGTAATAACTTGCAATGTGCTTAACATTTAGAGTACTTAATAAATATGAACGAGTAAACTTAATAGCGCTGCATTTAAAGCATGACAACTGAATTGATAGAAAGTAATGGGAGATTCACCATATTTACATTAGCATGGATATTAACAGCGTACGGAATGTAACGTGAAAAATACAATATAATACAGAATAAAAACTTAAAAGTTCATTTTTACTGTTTCCAGCAGTCGGTTTTTTCTGTGGAAGTAGTGGGAATGGTCAGGCATATCTTGAAGTATATTTCTTGATAAGGTCCGGCTTCCTGTCTGGAAGTCCAGAATGCTATACAGTATATGTTTTCTTACACCTGTATCTGCAAGTAGCAGTTTTCGAGAATTTTTTTTTTTTTTTTTTTTTAATATATGATTTGCCCGTCTTTGGACTCTTACAAGAAGCTCAATGTCTTTATTCAGATGAAGTCACCATATTTGAACACAGTGTTTCAAATGTGGTCTTAAGAGTTGTATTATACAGTGGGACTATGACCTCCATATCTCTAAAAGATAATGTTCGATAAATCATCGATAGAACACGACGGGTTTTCATCGCTGCCTGTTTAAACTGCTCAGAAAACTTCATACTTGCGCGTATTATAACTCCCAGATCCTTTTCTTCTTCTACTATTTTTAATTCAACTCCACCAATTGTATAAATTTATTTTGTGGTTACTATTTTCCAAGTGTAGGACCTTGCATTTTGCTGAATTAAAACATAGCTGCCACTTTTCTGACCATTCTTGAAGCCGGTTCAAGTCATCCTGAAGGAGCACTGCTTGGTCATCATCATCAGCCATTTTCAATCCACTGCAGGATGAAGGCCTCTCCAGCAACTTTCCAGTTCCTTCTGTTTTAAGCACTGGCCATCCATTTACTACTCAAAAACTCATGAATTTCATCTATCCATCTCCGCTTTTGTCTTCCAGGTTTTCTTCTAGCTCCTCTTGGGTACCATTCTGTTATTTTCTTAGTCCATCTGTCATCATTTGTGGATTATGAAAAGACATTTGACTCCATACAGCATAAGGCAATGTTTCGGGCACTGGAAAGACAAGGCATAGATACTCCATATATTATGATTTTGAAGAAAATATATGAGAGTGCTACATCCTTTATTAGACTAGACAAAGACAGCAGCAAATTTAAAATCGAGAAAGGAGTTCGACAAGGAGACACAATATCTCCGAAGCTGTTTACTGCTGCCCTTGAGGAAGCTTTTAGAAGATTAGACTGGTCGCAGAAAGGAGTGAATGTGAACGGAGAGTACCTAAACCATTTACGATTTGCAGATGACATTGTGGTCATAAGCCACGATCCCAAAGAATTACAGGAAAATCTTAATCAGTTATGCACAGCTAGTAAGGGTTTTGGACTAAAGATGAATATGGCTAAAACAAAAGTAATGATGAACAAGTATGCCACGGAAAGGGAAATAATGATTGAAGGAGCAGTAATTGAAAAGGTGGAGTCATATACTTATCTGGGACAAGTTATTAGCTGTAATAATGATAAATGGCTGGAAGTCAAGAGAAGAATAAATTTTGGATGGATAGCATTCAGGAAATATAGTCACATACTGAAGAGCAATATCCCAGTTTGTCTGAAACGTAAAATAATGAATCAATGTATACTCCCCACCATGACTTATGGAAGTGAAACTTGGGCACTCACTAAAAGAATGGAAGAGAAGCTAAGAACTACACAGCGAAGAATGGAACGAATTATATTGGGAATCAGACTGTTAGATAAGAAGAGAAACACATGGATTAGGCAGCAAACTCAAGTAAAGGACATTCTTATCAAAACTAAAGAACTAAAATGGTCTTGGGCAGGACACATTGCTCGAAGACATGATGACAGATGGACTAAGAAAATAACACTGCTTGGTACTGATTATTAACTACTCTACCAATCTTTACGTCTTCTGAAAATTTTGACAAACCTTCTATCCCATCGTTGTCGTTTTATGAAAATCAGAAACAACAGTTGTCCAAGAACCGATCCATAAGGGGCCCCACTTCTTGCTTTACACCAGTCTGAAGAATATAACCCTCTGCCTTCTGCCACCCAGCAATCCATCTTAGAATTTTTCCAATAATCCCAACGTGTTCCAGCTTATACAATAATCTCTCATGAGGGATGAGCAGCGCAATACCAAAGAAACTCGTAGCGAAGTGTGTTCACAATGTTGAGACTGATTCACTAAGTAGCAAACCCAGTTTGCTCAACGCTAGGTACACTGCCTATTCGATTTATTAAAAATATTTTCTGTAACACATGCACGTAACACGTACGTGTCACATTTAATAATGGGATATTAATTTATGATACGACATCATTTTGTAATTAGTACAGAGCGAAATCAAAATATAATTTTTGAAACAAACCTGAGAACAGAACCATTTAGATAAAAACTACTTTTTTTTCTCGCATGTGGTTGTAGTTGAAAAGGTGATAAGAAATTTCGCTGATTTATAAGATTTTTGCTTCAAACCCAGCCAAATGCTTATTAGAGACTTTCGATTTAACGAAGCTGATATTTTATCAGCTGAGATCAGCTTCGATAAAGTCAGCTGATTAGTTGTGGAAACATTTCTTCTTCTAAACGACGACAGGGAAGAGATTTCGTGACGCTGTTTGCGAGTATCTCCATAAATAACACTCTGCGATCAACGTTGTTCTTTATGTGTAGTAAATCAAACACCAAACTAGGTATAACGTCATATTTTCTTCACCTGATATTAAGTTCGGAAGCTGCAGCGCTTTCTTGATTATAATTTACTGTAGGGTAAAATGGGCAAAGATATCTCACTTTCTGTATTTCTTAAACTACACTGCTCGACAAAATTAACGGAAAACGGCGAAAATGTAATGTAACGCGTGCAGCTAGCGATGAAGCGGGACTGTTGCCATTCTATGGTGTACCATAGAATAACGATGAAATAAGGAGACAGCGAGAAACTTCGGACAGGTATAAGGGACATTTATAAGGGTTGTATAAGAATTGCCAAAAAAGGTCACATTACAGAAGTCAATACAAGATGCTCGAAAACATGGTCACATGACATCAATACGGCGTATGATCCCCTCCACAGGCCTGGCAGCGGTGAACATACTCGAGTCTATAAGATTCTACGGCAAAAAATCCCATTCTTCCACAAGTGATATTGGACCAAAACCTGTCATTTCAGGACCATCTGAAATATCTCCGTGGAAAAATAAGACGCTACGCAGCCATGGTTGTCAGGGTCACGCGTAAAGAATGGGGCTTGAAAAAGGAGTCCTCCAACTGTTCTACAAAACTATCTTCACTTCGATCGTCACCTACGCATCCGGCGCATGGTTTCAAAAAACTACAACAGCAGTAAACAGACGTATCACAGACCCATCCTCCTAATCATCGCCCGCGCACTCTCCCGCTGGACTTAGAAATCATACGTCGCGGCCTACTGTACTACCTAGACAAAGGTACCCCACAGACTTTTCTGGGGTTCACTATTGACCTAACCAGCAACAGAAATGTGGAAAAGAAGAGGATACAAACTCACCTGCAGCAGGCATGGCAGGAAAGGTGGAGCAACTCTCAAAAGGGAGAAATCACAAAGAAGTTTCTACCCAATATTGAACAAAACTACCCAACCTCACCAAACTGGTTCTCCCCAGGTCTACAGGTAACTTACCTCTTAACTGGACACGGAGCGATTAATGCCGAACTGTCTTTACTTGGGATCCAGGATGATCCAACTTGCATTTGCGGTGGGGTGGGATGGAGAGCTGGCAGCACCTCATGTATGACTGCCGGCTCTATGAAGACCTACGTGGCGCTTTATTCACCAGGATCCACTATTTACCATAGGGACAAGAACATCACCGCCTAGACACGAAGGAGGAGTATCAAGCCTTCTCGGATTATGAACAGGCACTGTTCGCAAGGAGGAGAAACCAAATCGCCGCAGCCCACAACCCACTACCATTATAACCAAAGAACATCTGTTCTTCAGCTCGCTTGGACTGGGACACCACAAATGACCCACCCCCAAGAATTAAGATGGTTGGTTGGTTGTTAGGTTTTATTGGCGCATTAGCAACTAAGGCTATAATGCGCCCCCACGAATTAAGAAACTCAGGAAACAAACTATACCAAAGTAGACTAACATGGACGGGACCCATGTCCCATGAATGACAAATGGAGATGACTACCAAACTTAGACACCCCACCAGCTGGATCTATGTGAACAAGACACATTCCTGAGAACTGGGAGGCTTAGGAAATAAACCACTCTAAGGCAAAGGACTTCCGGTCATCCGGAAGTTGTCATCCGGTCCCACGGATGACAACTAGGGGGCGTAGGGGGCGCCGGGGGACCGTCCGGGCGCCGGACGGTCCCCCGGCGCCCCTACTTTCTCCTGGTGAGGCATGGGCCTGCCTCACTGACTTCTGGGGTTGACTACAGTATCATCCCCCCAGCCTAAAGTCTCCCACCCACTATCTTTATGCCAGCGAATGCCCCACACACACAAAAACTTAATTATGTCAAAATTACCGTTCGCCCATTTTTTCGGCCTTTATTATGCAAGCGTTATCCCCCTCACGTAACGATCATCAAAACCGACGATGATGGATATATGTATCGCATATATATGGATCTGTCTGTACATACGTGCATATAAAAGAGAACGCGCTTTTTTTTTTTTTTTTAGGTCCTAGCCACTGAAATTTCAGGAAAGTAGATGGCAGGACCTGGCAGAGTGAAAATAAAACTACTGGGTTCCTGGTCGGCCTCCACGGGGCGAAGGTGGGGCAACGTTGGGCCTCCAGCGGCTAAACGACCAGATGAACAACGGTACATGACACTACACATATACAATATCCATACACTTTTAAACCTCTGGCATTTCCAGCAAACTGGTACACCCACAATGAAAACTACACGGAGATGGGGCACCACTGGTACCCTCTGACACTAAATACACCTTACATACCTCTTCCACAAGCGCAGACCTTAGCTCACCAAGTGACCGAGGAACTGGCTGTCTGAGTGCAATGCGAAGCCCAAAGAAATGTTCGATCGGATTTAAGTCTGCTAATCGTGCTGGCCAAGGCGATCGTTGGATATCTTCAGTTTCAAGATATTCCTCCACCACTTGATGTTCCTCCCACTTGATATTTCAAGATATTCCTCCACCTCTTATGTGCAGTGGCGTTGTCATGCATGAAAAGAAAAGCTGAAACAACCGCACCCCTAAAAAGTCGCACATAGGGTTCTAGGATCTGTTCTCTGTTCAGTTACGGTACCCCTATAAAAAAAATAAGATGGGTGCGGCCGTTGATCATTATTCCGCCCTATACAAGAACACCGCCTCCACCGTAAGTGTCTCTTTCTCTGAAATAACGTCTAGAATCTGTTTACAGGCTAAAACAGGGCTCAGAGAACAGAACTGTACCCCATTTGTCAGGGTTCTAAGTCACATATTCATGGCACCAGTTTCGACAAGCTTTGCGGTGGTCTGAGGTTAATGGAACACAAACCACTGGCTTCCTTGCGTAGAGTCCACTTGAATTGGGCCTTCTTAACATAGTCCGGTTGAAAATGTTTTCACCTGTGGTCGCAGCAACCTCAAGAGACAGTTGATGACAGGACATCGTAAGGTTCGTCTTACTACTAGAGCCAAATAGCCGTCAGTTCTGGTTGAGGTAGCCCTCGGGCAACCTTGGCCAGCTCTTCTTGTAATGGTTCCTGTCTACTGAAACTGCTTGAATAGTTAACTTCCATTACGCCAACGTGCCACCTTCGCCTGCGACTGCCCGGCTTCAAATCGTCCAGCGGCCTGCCCTCTCTCAAAAGAATCATCTCAACAACGATGACTTGCCATCCTGAGTACTGGAGATGGGGATTTCCCACTGAATAAGACAAAAATCTGGAATGAAGTGATGTGGTCGCAACCTGTGTTTTTATAGGCATGAATAATTTGCATAATGTGCGGCTCTGTAATGGTAGATCGATTTCTATTGGATACTCGGAATTTGCACACCAGGATGCCTATTATATCAAATATTCATCTTCGGCGATACTGTTCACAATAAAATATTCATGAAAAACGTTTTATTCTGTTAATTTTGTCGAGCAGTGTACAGTGAGATATTGGGAATGGTTCCGCTTTCTTTTAGTTGGCAAGAAGGGAAGAAAATGGCGTATCTGCGTTTCAACCGGATTTCGTTTGTTTTTCTAGACGTGAATGGTAAGTTGACTCCTTTTACAACTTTAAAGTTACAGCGCATATTTCATAAAACCTTCCCAGTTTTGCGCGTGATTTTTTATATCTGAAAATGTTTAAATGCATAGAAAGGAGATTTCTTTAAAATCTAATAATGGCAGATTGTTTGGAGTTTAGGAAAAACGTAGAATCACGTGAGCATCTTTGGCACATTTGCAGCAGCTGTAGGTAAAGACCCTATACTTGTGAGAAGTGAAAGATATCCCACAAATTGCGGGGGGTTTTTTGCGAGAAAAGTTTTAATTTTGTGATTAATGTAATTATATACAGTATGACATTATAAAAATAAAACCACAAAAAATAAAAGGCGTATAAATAAAAAATAAAGCGCTGAACTAACTTCGCAGGATTTATACCAAACAAAATCTGATCACATCAGTGTGTGCAAATAATGAAATATTAAAAGAAATTCCAATATGTGACTCGATATGGTGTGTTATTCTTTAAAGAGGCTCCATGAAGCGTGCACGATCTTTAGGGAATATTGTATTCAATGTACAATGCAAGGGGGAAAACAAACAAATTAAAAAACAAATATATTCTGTAATATTTTCTAATAGCTTTTAGATCATTATAATATTATTATAAAATGTTTTCATCAATTGTTTAATATTTTCATATTTCATTTAAATTTATGACGCATCTTTACCCAGTATAGGGACAAAGATGCCCTTTCAGTGATCTTAGTTTAATCTACGATTTTGTGCCAATTATAAATTTAATCCCTTATTAATAATTCTGAAGAAGAGAAAGAACGAAGCACAGAATACACGGAAAAAAGTTGAATAAATTTGGACTGTTTGGAAATAAAATTCAGCGGGATTCATTTTACGAATAATGGGATATATCTTTAAGCATTTAACCCTATGCGAGTTTAGAATAGATGCCTGCAATTCGCATATTTGATTAGGAGCATTTTGGAACGGATTTGTAACGCTCTCCAGGGTCTATGGGCTGATTTCTCATTTTGTATTTCAACGCCAGCCTTCCTAATATGTGCAGTTTTCAACCATTAGTGCATAGCACTCATAAAAGCAAACCTTCAAATGTGAGAAGCGACAATTTAATTCTATACAAAACAGAACTAGGTCCAATAAAGTATCAGAAATGCATAGACAAGGTTTTTTTAAATCGATAACAATATAACTGTAGACGAATGGCCATGCATATATGCAACAACAAAACGAGTTCAATTTCTGGAAGTTGAACAGCTCGATATTTCATACAAAAATTTGTATTTCGTGCACCATTCATATCTTGATTGTAGGTTAAGAAACGTACAATCAAGTTTGCAGCTATTTTCTCATAAAAGATAAGAAAATGGGATTTTTTACGTAAATATTTTAATAAATTAGAAGGAAACTAAGGTAACGGTAGAACTAAGAAAATGAAAATTACCATTACCATGTTGTTAGCATTAGCATAGGCATACGATGCAAGAAAGCAAGCTTAGGCAGCATCAGCCAAAAAAAAGAAACCCTCCATTCGTTCCAAATGCCTGCCCAGCTCAGCCTTAAATTTATTTAGGCTATCAACTTCCACAACAAAATATAGAAGCCTGTTCCACCAATCAACTACCCGCTGGCTAAAGGAAATTTCCGTTCATCTATTCTACAACTGTCTTTCCTCAATATGAATCTACGCCCCTCAGGCTCAGTCTGAGGAAGAGGAAGAATCCCATCAGAACTCAGCTTGCTCAACCCATTCAAGGCTTTATACACCTCAATCAGATCACCTCGCAGGTGCTGACTCTACAGGCACTGCAATTTGCAGAACTTAAGACTTTCTGGGTAAGAGCATCCCTTTGTTCCCCTCACCAATTTTGTTGCCCTTCTTTGTACTCGTTCTAGCAACTCTACATCCTTCCTAAAATGAGGCCTCCAGACCTGTACACAGTACACTAAGTGTGGCCTGACCATTGCCTTTCACAAGGGGATAATCACCTCCCTGTTAGCAAAATTCCTGTGTATCACTGACAAGACTCCATGACTTGCCCGTTTGCACTGCTCAGCGAACTTCATATTTGACTGCACAATTACCCCAGGTCTTTTTCACTTTCCACCTCCCTGAGTGTAGTACCACACAGTTGGTACGTTTCTCTTCGGTTATTGCTACCCATATACAGTACTTTGCATTTGTCAATGTTAAACTTCAGTTGCCACTTCTCAGCCCATTTTCCCAACTTATCTAGACCCAGCTGGAGTAGCATACTGTCTTTACTTTCGTTAACTACCCTGCCAACCTTTGTATTATCTGCAAGCTTGGACATTATACCTGATACACCTTCATCAATATCATTGATAAATACACAAAACAACAATGGGTCCTGCAATAAACCCTGGGGCACTCTGATAATAACATTAGTCCACGTAGAGCAATGTCAGTTATTACCACTCTCTGTCGTCTCCCATTCAACCATCCTTTTATCCATTGCAGTAACTTACCCTTAATGACATACCGCTCTAATTTGTACGGCAGTCTTCCATGTGAAACAGTGTCAAAAGCTTTCCTGAAATCCAAGTACTGTATATGATATCAGTTCCTTTGTGACCACATCATAGTATCCAATCAAATTGGTCAGGCAAGACTTCCCTTTAACAAACCCATGCTGTGTCTTAACTATGACTGCAGTCTTGTCTAGATGATCCTGCAATGCTTCTTTAACCATTGATTCCATTATTTTCCCCAGAACGCAAGTTAAACTAACAGGTCTGCAGTTACTAGTGTCACCTTTTGAACCCCCTTTGTGAATTGGTTATAAATTTGCACACCTCCAGTCCATGGGGAACTCCCCTGAATCCAAGGGAGCTCTCATAATTATGGCTAAGGGTTTGCGTGCGTACTTTGCCACCTCCTTTAATATAACTGGATAGATCCCATCCACCCCAGGTGCCTTTCTTATGTTTAACTTCAACAATTTCTCCTCCACTTTGTTCTCAGTTATTACAAAATCACTCAGCTTCCTGTTAGCGTTTGAACTTCTGGCACTCCCCTCATTGAATAACTCCTCATGTGTGAATGCAGATGCAAAATACTCATTGAGTTTATCAGCTACTTGAGCATAATCATCAATAGTCAACCCATCTATGTTAAGTGGTCCAATCTAATTCATCCCTTTCCTTCTAGAGTTTACAGAAGTAAAGAACTCTTTGCTGTTTTTATATGCATCCTTTGCCAAAGATTTCTCGTAATCTGCCTTTGCCTGCCTAACCTCCTTTGTGACTTGATTACAGTCTAGTTTATACCTGCCATAGGCTTCTGTGTCTCCTGATACTTTATATGCATCCCATACATTCTTCTTCTCTGCCACGAGCCTCATTAGTTCAGCTGATATCCATTTAGGCCTAAACCTTGAACAGTATTTCCTAGTTGGAATGAAAAGCCTAGTAGCCTCCAATATTAAGTCTCTGAAGGCTTCCCATTTATAACTGAACGTTTGTAACATCATCAGCTGATCCCAACTGTACAGAATTTAAAAACTGTCTGAGACCTCTGTAGTCACCTTTACGAACGCAAAAGCCCTTCCCTTTAACCTTGATGGTAGTTACTTTAAGTAATTCCCACATCAGTACATTCTCTTTATCTCAAACATTATTAAATTTGAAATTAATAATATCTCAAATATTATTAAATTAAATGACAAAGGATTTTATATTAAGACAGTCAAATAGACGGATGTGAACAGAACTATGAAATGCTCATAATCGAGACCTCCTTTGCAATAAATCTTCCCAAAGATTTATGCTAATTGTAATAATTTTAAATCAAATACGAGTAGAACGATAGTTTGAAATGTTACGAAAGCATTATTGAAAACCTGTAGACCTATATTCAGTGGTGAAACTACCATAACACAAGGTCCGAGATGCTGTGGATGCCCGGACGGCTGGTTTGGTATAGCTGTTAAAGATAAAGTGGGCAGTTGGGCATTACAGAAGGGGAAGCTCAATTTATAGTTTCCCCTATATTGCTTCTTATACGACTTTCCAGAATTACTTCAGCAATCAAAATAAGGCGCATTTACTGCTTAAATGATTTTAAGACGATTAGTAGGGTTCTACTGCTCCATGAACTTATACAGTGGAACTAGCCAGTGCGAAGGTGTCGAAGTTTTAGCTTACTGTCCTGGATGATTCCCAGGTCATTATGCTCGGAGTGTTTCTCAGTTGCCCCTCACTGAATGTTAGTTTTTGATACTGTTTGGATTTCGTTCCTTAGTAAATTCTAACTGGACTGTTTTGATGGTTGACAATGAAATATAGACAATGAACACAGGCTTCTAATTTTTTAATAGATCCAGAAGCTTCAGCTGTTTCTTTTTGCTAATGTGCTGGCGAAAACGAAGTTTTAAATTGTATCGTAGGGTGTTGGATTGTCGTGAGACTTCACAAGTGGGTCACAAAAGGCTTCAAATCACTTGGAGAACATTCTCCTTTGAAAGATGTCTCAAACGCTATATCAAAATTCACGTTCAGTAATTTTAAACTGACTGTTTTTGTTCCACTGTGTTTATTTACTGCTTGCGCTGCACACGCGGACTTTTACAGCTTGTCTACAACGTGTATAGAATAAAGAATGTTACTGTAAATCCCATGTCTTTAAGCACTCGTTTACCCGCAGTCGCTTGCATTTTCGTGGGTAACCATAATGATCACCCTGTATAATACGAAAGTCCCATTCTTAAGGCTTTATCCAAGACTGCCACCGAGCGAAAGGTTAAATATTCAGTAGAAAACTATGCGTCATTTTTTTCGAAAACAGCATCCTTTTATTCCATAAATTTATGAAGGTTATATTATTTCTGCTTGTCTCAAGAATAATGGGCTGCAAATAGCGCACGGGTGTCTCCAGTATTATGGAAAATGGAATATTTATCGTTTGCGGTTCTCGTGTAGCGGTTTGGTTCATTCCTGATTCAACCCGTAGCTATTTTATATACTGTTTAGTGACCACATATAACGCTACTATCAAATAGTGGGTTGAGCTGCGTGCATGATATCCTCAGACAAAGAATAGTACAGGTTAAACTACGTGCAAACACGTTACTAGTGAAATCGAAACATCTGCACTGTTCTTTAAAGATCACACGATTCTGATTTTATTCCATCGTATACTAAACTTGGGTTACAATTCAGTTGCAGGCCTTACGCTATTTGCAATTATAGTAGATTTACTATATAAAAGCTTAAGGGATCAGAGTCTAAACATAAGGAGTACACGGTCTGATCTCTCAGGTTGCAATGCCATCAGGACTAATTGCCTTGCCATCACACAATAATGTTTTTAATTTCAAGTCGTTTTTGCTCTTCAGAATCAGCACTATTTTTAAATGGTTACCAGTCTTTAATCTATTTTAATTCCGATATGATATAAAGTTAAAGGATATTTTCGGAGAAGACTGCACTCGACTTACACCGGAGCTCAAAGAAGAATCGTTTCCTATCCCTAATGTTGCTCCCCTAGATAAGGCATTACCATACGCAATTTCCAAAATAATTTCTTGATTTCATGCAGTGTTGATCACCATCACGCATGTGGTCCGACACGGAGCTGATCTAAATAGTTTCATTGCAAATTGCCTCCCCCATACATCACTATGACGTAGGGTGACGTTTTCTTCTCGCACGCTTCACAAAATTTTAAGACTACTTGGAGGGATAATGGGGGGAGGGGGAGGATTGTACAATGAAGTTCTCCGTTATGGATAGCCGGGCCAATCAGATTAGGAAAGCGGAGGTAATCAACAATGAGGGACGTGCTTACTGTAGCACGTGCACAAGAAGAGCGATTAGCTGTATCTGTCACGGGGACGTTTGAAATATAATGGATGATGTACGGCAGCTGCGCACGAGGTGATGTTCCTCGGTGGCGTTTGGCCTTGCTGATTCTCCCCTACCCCCCTTTTGCCGTCAATTTTTGGAAACAGTTTGACCCAGAGAAACAAAATGAGTCAGAAATATAGGGAAAAAAATATTTCCTGTAATCAGTAGAGAGGAAGAGAGAATAGAGTTTTAGTCATTTAAATTTGAACAGTGAAAACGTTTTAAAATTTAATCTTAACGTTATAAATATGACAGTAACTTCAGCCAATGAGTAATCGTACGATTACAAAATCAATTGGTTTTTACGATGCCAACTTAACAGGTTCTCTCATGCGCAAAACTTTCTAATCTGTAAACATTGTCGTAGACTCAAATCTGAATGAAAATACGCGTGAAATAAAATTATATTCAAAACAGTGAAAGCCATAAAATGCATGACCGCAAGGGTGAAGGGAACAGCGTTAAGGGAGAAAAGTTCCCAATGTGCAACATTTTGAGAATAAAAAGAGATCAAAATAACAGTTTTAATCGTGATAAATATGTGCAATTTCTGTACAGCAATAGGACCTTCGATCTTTTTTTTTTTCCCCATATATTTTTACTTTTGATACGAAAACGAAAATAAATACAATTAAAAAATTAATAAGATTTCAAAGGAGCGTATACCCACGGCAATATTTGTAATTAAAGATATTGTGGTGAGCAAATAATACAAATATAATACTTAAAATAACATTGAAAACATTTTTCAAAATTGTGGAATTTTTTGATGAAATTCTAATTTCTAACTGGAAAGATTAAGACGCAGAGTCACCTACTCGCATATTTCACGGAATTTCTCCTCCATGCAAACTGAATTATAATGTTAAAATTAAGCTAACAAAACTATATTTTATAAACATGATGCTCTGCATCACTAAGTCTTCTTTGTAAATTTTAATGTTTGAACGTATGTCAATGGTTTATCATACTGTATTCATTGTTCTGCTCTACAGATACACTATTAATGATTACGTGTTGTGTGTCTTGTTATTAATAAAATAAAATAATTTTTTTAAATGCAGAGGGATGGAAAAGTTAATTTTATTTATTTAAGGAGACGAGGCATATGAATAATTAAATTGCAACTCGCTCCATCTATCGATAGTAAAGTGAAGTAAATTTTGAAACCAACGCTACTGAATTAAAGAGAGAAAAAAAAAATCGATAGCGAGTTGGACTACGTTTTTGTGAGTTCCCATTCACGACATGCTTGTTTCATGTTAAAGATTGCAGTTAGTTCTTGGTCCCTTTCTGTAAGCGCCCCTTGTAGCAGTTCTTCCCCCCCCCCAGGTCGTTGTGGGCGACCCTTGTCTTTAGTTCAGTTAAGTTCCCTCCACAAGGAACGTTAATCCAACTTCGTGATGCTAATACAACAAGGCTAAACTGATCCAAATTTTCTAACTAGCAACTCAATAATTGAAGATGGTTGGTATTGAAGTCATCTGCAGATATTAGCTGCCTGAATGTCACCTGATTGTATAGACAAAGACCGAAAATTCATTTAGAGGCTATTTTGATATAGCTTTTTAATTAAACATCGCTAAATTAAATCGAACAACAGCCTCACGTCAAAAATTTATTCTTTTAACATAATACATCAATTTGATAGCCTGAACTAAAGGTTCAATTTCTGCCAAAGCTACTAAATACACAAAATATGTAAATTATATCTTTTGTACTACACACTCGGTTAAGTCTTAAGTTATCGACACAAATAAAATGTTCACTTTGATGCTCAGCAACTTGTTTGAAGAGAAACCAAGAATAATAAACCCTAGCATCCGTTTTAATATAATTAAAAATATAAATGGATTCTATAAACTTCATCGTCATCAAGATCATAGACTAAAGCGATTAAGTACACGATTCTTCTGTTTTATATCGTCAGCCTAGCAATAAAGCTTCGTAAAACTATTTTTCAGTACCTCTTTGATGGCCTTATTACTACTTGCCATATTCTTTACGACTTTAATAGCCTATGTGGGATATTCAAGGTGGTTTTCTTACTATACATTCCATCATCCTTTTATCTCCCATTCCTTGTGAACTCTCCTGCACCCTTTATTTCCCAAGTTGATGGGGTTTCATATTTCATCACATCTGGGTGTTTTGCAGCGGTCCCTCAAGAGGTACTTACTTCCAGGAAAATGGATTTTTGATTACCAAAGCTCTTCGGCGATATTTCTTCACCTGTTGCTGATTTCAGATAAGAAAAAAATATGGAACGAATTTGATATTTACCTTGAAGTATTTCTCGTTCTGTCTCAATCATCGCAGGATGAAGTAACAGAGTGCGAATGCCAACCTTGGCAGAAAAATCGATCGCAGACTGTACAAAAACAAACAAAAAAGGATACTTGGTTATAAAGGAATGTGGCTTTCTCTTCTTAGCGTTCAATGTAAGGCAGTAGAAAATTCAAAGAAGGGGAGGGAAGGTGGGTGTGATTTATGCGTTTTAATGAAATCCCTTCCGAACATCCCAGAGATGAAAATCTATATTTAACCTTTACTGTCCCGCAGCCTGTTTAATAGCTAACATTAACGTGCATCCGCGGATGGTGGGAAAAGCTCTTTCTGAGCGCAGAGTGTCACCGGAGATAAAATATACGGCTGTGAGTCAGGCAGGCACATCCGGGAAGATCCGCACCAGATACGGCACGGTTTGTCGGAATTAGGCGAACTTCGTCCGGCTGCAATTATCTTTAGTGTTTTGTTGCTTGCATACGAGACGGCCAGGAGAGCATTTATCTAACAGAAATTGTATACCTCCCCCGTAGTTTCATTAGCATAGCTGGGTGATGCTCGTGACTCACAAGGGGTCTGCCAGTGCGTATTTTATTCGGCAAAGTCTGAATTCGCGCATATTTCCTTTCGATAATGATTTAGCTAAGTCGGGGTTCGCATAGAAATTCTTTGTGCAAGTCCACTGACCTCTTCGCTCACGTTCTCATTAACGCTGCGTTCAAGAGAAGGAGTGCGCGCGTAATATTCGTTTCTGCAACATCAGATAGCTGGTCAACAACTATCATTGCCTGCTTAAAGCTCTTTCCCGTTTTCCCAGCTGCTTCGTTACTGAAAGAGCCTGCGACAGCCATCTTGGAGATCCGTACGCACATTAGAGAGTGCATCGTTATGCTGTGAGCGTTCTCTTTAAAACTGTTTCGTCAAAAACACAATTTTATAATCAAAAAGTCAGAATAATTTTAATAGTAGGAGAGCAGCTTGGATTCCAGGAAGCTTTTAATACAGTTTTATTACACGGAATTTATTTTATTTTATTTAATTCAATAAAGTTCTGATAAACAATTTTCGCAATGTTTTTCAAGCTAAGGCTAACGGCCAGAAGAAAATTATTGCTACAGTAACTTCACAGACCAAGTTAAAAATGCATCTTCAGATGTAAAGTTATCGGAAATCGAAATACTGGTGCTGTTTAAATGAATTTAAGAAAGAACTGAAAAGAAAAGAAAACAGAAACGACAAGAAATAAAAGTGAAAAATAGAAAAAAAAAAAAAAAAAAGAGAGAGAGACAAATGAGGAAAAAGCATCGATTGATTTTTGGTTTTTGATGGCGCAAAAACAACTAGGTTATAATGCGCCACGACAAGAGGAATTTACTTTCTCTTTTCCTCTTGAAAAAAGAAAGAAAATAAGATAGGAGATAAAAGAAAAAAAAACAGAAAGTGAGAAAAAAAAGAAATCAGTATAATGTATGTGGATGCCCGTATCTCAACGGACTAAAATGCTATCGTTCCCAGATATATTTGAATGAATGTTTTGTTTTCAAATCTTTCATCTCTCCCTTGTAAAGATGTCTTCACTGTATAACACCCGTGTTACACACAGCTGACTTACTGCTCCCAGCATGTTCCGAAGAAAAGACGCATCTTTAGAAACACCTGCGAGTAATTCGACCGTGAGCAATTCCACTTCGGGATTATCGTTTTCTCAGCTAACGCCCGGACTTCCTTTCCATTCCTAGTGTTAATTAATCCTCTTATTCCGAAATCACACTTTGGTACACCTCTCTACAGGCCGCTCTAGCCTCGAAGACGTGTTGGATCAATAAAAATGCAGAGACTTATTTCATCGAAACGGAAATGCGCTCTGCTGGTAGTCCCGAAAGGATTCAAGAAGACTCCGTTATCTCTCCTTTAATTAATATCAACATCCGTATAACTATCGCATCCTGGTTACTTCTGTTATGTAATAAAGAAAGAAATTTGCAGAATACCCACATTTCAATGGTTCTTCGAGTGATATTTTATTCAATTGTTGAAAATCGCTTCATTCTGTTTTCCAAAACATTACACGAAGTTGATATTACCTATCTAACAAGCTACACAAATGGAAAAGAATTTCATTACAGCGGTTATGCGTGTATTTAACATTCTAAGATTCACAGAAATTCCAGGGCCTCTTAAATGCATCCGAATTTTAAACAGATAAAAAAAAAAAAAAAAGGACGAGACAATTTCAGAAAAAAATATTTCTGCTACTCTTTGACGTAAGGTGAAGTAGTTTCCAAGGCTTAGTTAGAACACAGATGTCTAGTTTAGAGGCCAGTATGGAAGTTGTTGCTTGGAATTATGATAATGCAGAATAGAGTAGAAACACGATCAAAATGTGAAGTACAGGGAGATGAAATAACTAAATTTCATTGGATTACAACGATTGGTGATCATAAATCTGGAAGATGGTTGACTGCTTCCGGTTAGATTATTAAACGAATAACAAAAATTGATAAAATTATTATTAATTTGTAAAACTGATTATGTTAATTGATAAAAACGAAGTCTGGCATTGAAGTAACCAGACTAATTCTGGAAACAAATTACTGCTAACCTTTAGTGGATGTGGTCGCCTTCAACGTGCTCTCCTTCTGACTTTATGTACATATATTCCAAATGTTTCTTCTCTGTCTATTGGAAATAATTGTCTGGAAGCCCTTTCAGTAGTGACGCCATATAGCTCCGAAGGTCTTCAACTGATATAAAATTAGATCTTTTCAAGGATATTTGCAGTTTTTGAAACTGGAAAATCGCATGAAGCAAGATCAGGCAAGTACGGATGTTCCAAGACAGTTTTTTGGCAAAAAAAAAAAAAAGAAAAAAAAAAAGCCTAATCGAAAAAGCTGTGTAGGAAGGCACATTGTCATGATACGAATTCACTCGTCCAGAAAAACATTCAGGTCTTTTTCGACGAATGCCTACTCTAACGTTCAGCACTCGAAGGTTCAATACTTGGTTGATTACGTGTTGAGGAACAAAATTCATAATAAAGACAATTCGGCTTAAAAACTTGAAATAACTCACGGGGTAAAGGTTACTGTCTCGCTCTGCCTGAAACTGGTCAACTGAAACTACAGGCAATGCTGATGTTTCGCCTTGATTGAAGAGGACTTTAAAAATTACCCCATTCATAGACTAGAATCAACCCCAAACCGCTCCAAACATGTGACAGGTTGTGAAACCGCTATACTGTCAAGGACGCGTCTTTTCAACACTGCTGACTCATGTAATCCGACAGGGGGCCGTCTCAGCACCGTTGATAGGCGCAGCACAAAAAATAGTCTTACCTTATTTCAGCCACCTTGTGTTTTGAATGTATTGCCAACAATAATCATTTCTAGTCAAATCTACAGGCAATGCTGATGTTTCTGAATATTTCTAGCGCCCAAAGGGGGAGGCCAGAAGATCGCCAGGAACCCCAATTGAATGAAAGATCATTTAATAAGAGTTTAAAAACTGCACGAGCCATTAAGAACTGCAGTTACGATAAAACACTTTCCGACCTTTTTTGCTTCGCACTCAGAGTGCCTCTACTTCCTTTCTTCGTCTTGTTCTATCAACTATTACAGCCATCACCTGCAAAATTTATTACCCTCGTGAGTGCTGGATGAAGGGGAGAGAATGTCTACTTGCTTTACTTTCCCCGGATGGTTTCCACTGCACGCATTTAAGTACCTTTAGTCCGGATGAAACAGACTTAATGCCGCGTTTGCAGATTTAGGATGAAGACTGCGGTACTTCTTGGGATCTACAGTTCTTAAGAAAAATAATTCTTAGACCACCGACATTCTTGTCGGTAGAAGACAGTTTTATGAGCGCGTGGTCAGGGAAAAAAAAACTCCACAGGAGCTTTACAGGCAGCACTTCCACTATATAGCAACAGCTATCAAACCCGATAGGCATACATCTCCTCCTGCTTCCTCACTTCCCTTTCCCCTCATCTTCGTTTACACCACGAACAAACAGTCACGAATGCATTCAGTTTTAGGAAACGTATTAAAAATACGATCGAAACTAACAGATTTGTTGGACCGGTTGATGCAAGGTTAATGATGTTCGCTAGCGACACGTCAGGGCGAGACGTAATTAAAAGTGCAGAAGTAATTACACACAGCGAAGCAACCCCTATGATTCTGGAAAATTAATTTCACTTTACGAGGGAACGGCTTTAGAGATTAAAAATAGGGCGTGTTTTAAAATTCGAGTCTTCGTAAGCTGATGGAAGTCAGAAAAACCATCAGTCCCTACAATTGATTGACTTTCATACGCATAATAATTACTATTAATTAATATCCATAAGGGCCTATTATATTCAAATTAGTTCATAAAATATTGAAAAACTGACGTTATTTTGGAATTAATTAACAAACTTAACCCCAATTAAAGTTAGCAGGCTTTAGCTGTTTCTCTTTTTATAAGAATATATTGCGTACATAAACAGGCAGCAACGAGCAAACTGGGTTTGCTACTTAACGCATCGATTTCATATTGTGGAACCACTTCGCTACGAGTTGCCTCGGTACTCTAAATGAAAAGCACTTCTCCAGTGAAGAAGTATAATACTATTTGAAGAACGTGACATTACCTATACTCACGCGAGATTGATGCACTAAATAACAAATCTCTCCTTTATAAAAAAAAAAGTCTGTTTGAAATTCTATTTTAAAAAGTTAAATTCGTTCTTCATTTTCGTACTCTTAATTTACAGATCGATAATACACCCCTAAGAATGATCCACACCTTAATTCTCAACCTACACTCAAAAATACATCAGAAACGGCTTTAAACATTCTAATCACGATGCGCTCTGCAAAATAAACATTTGTATCCTCGAAAAGAAAATACTGTTAATCTTCTCCCAGGAACGATTCATCACTAAAAAGTGTCCCATTTTGACATCCCTTGGATCATTTTTTCCCTGGGGGAGGTAGTTTTTCGTTACACTTGTCACGGGGAGAAGGGATTTTTCTGTTGTCGTTGGTGACTCAGTGCTGCCATAAATATAACGGAAGCAATATTCTTGAGTTAGCCGATAATTCTGCAGCACCATGAAGAGCTGTGTGTGTGTGGTTAAGTGAGTTATACAATTATCCGCTTGGGGAATCAACTCCTCTGCGCATGAGTTGAATAACAGTGGCGCGTATGTTTTGCGCACTAGCGTGTTTTTCTTTTAGAATGGATTTTAATATTTTTATTTGGTCGAATTAAACAAAGAAATAATTTCCATAAATATAAAAAAATATCATCACAAACTATCAAATTCAAATGCTATAGAAGATGACTAGAAAGAAAAATCGCCTCGCTTTTCAATTGTTATTTATAACAAATGAACGTGTAGAATTTATAGAAATTAAAAGTAGAAAAGGTGTGATATTAGAAGGAAATTCAAAATTGCATATAAATTCTGAATATATGGGAATATAGATAAAATTATTTGAACGCTTGTTGCATTTTATGGTTTGATGATCATCAAATTTGAAACTCAGAGGAAACACCATCTGCCAGTTTGAATATTTATCGACATAAGTATAACAATAATCGTTTAAATTTCAAAAGCTGAAATACGATGTAATGCGCAAGGAAAAGCATTTACAGCAATGTATATAGTTTCTTCTAAAGTAGAAGCAGTTTGGATTCACCACAACTAAAAGCTTATTTAAAATTTCTTTTAAAAATGAAGCGGGTTGTTTTTCGGTCTGTCTAAAAGGTAAACAAGACAGCAGCACCAAGTTAAATTCTTTGCATTAAAAAGGCTTTCTGAGCACTATATCATTCAATAATCACCTGAAATATACTTTAGAATATCATAAATACATATTGGGCTACTTGTGCCACTACTTTTGTAAGGCTATTTTTGAAAATTATAGCAGTTATTAGTAATAATCCTTTTAAAAGCAGCAAAGGTTATACAAAGTACCAAAATAGATTTGGTACTTTTCCAAAACTTTATTTTTAGGGAGAAAGAAAAACAGTAGACAGTAAACAACTATCACAGAGAAATAGCATAGTAGTCTATTAAAACCAGTACCTGCAAAGACTTAAAATTTCATCATGAATTAGAATTTTTAATAAGATGGGAGAACTTGGCTCTTTTAATTTCGGCAAAATCAAAATTTAATTCTGAGTCTTCCCCACGTGCGGGCTTGTGTGTCAGTCTGTCTCTCTCTTTTATTGGTAAGAAATTATTTATCAAAGGAAATAATTCAGTCTATTAAACTGTAACTCTGAATGCCAGTTTATGATATAAACATGCCTTAACACATTAAATTTATTCTTAAAACAATTTATTAGTTCAGCCGGCATTGATGCAACTGGAATGGTTAGGGAATAAGATCATATTCACTATAAGCGAGATATATCTATCTCCAGCAGGGATTCAATAATCGCAGTAAAATAATTCATTAATACAGTATTTTGGAAATATTAAATATTAATGATTTCTTTGTATTTAAAGCGTATGGCAAAAAAAAAAAATGTTTTCTTCCCTCGCATATCTGGTAAATACAAACTATTTTAAATAATCATTAAAAATTAATGGTGTTTATAAAGTTTTTTCCTGCAACTTTGTTAGTATTATTAGTATTAGTAATGGCCGCACGGTGCAAGAAAGCCAATGGCTTATGCTACACCAGCCAAAAAAAAATAAATAATAATAATTAATAAAAGAAAAGGAAATTAAACCTATCATCCTATGCGCTTCCCTCACCCGAAGGTACTATCCAGATGACCTTTGAATTTCCCTAAACTGTCAGCCTCTACCACCCACGTAGGCAACCTATTCCAGTAATTTACAACTCGCTGGCTAAAATAAAACTTCCTGCAGTCCAATCTAAACATTTCCCCCCCGTAACTTGAATTTATGTCCCCTAGTTCTAGCATCATTTATAATCTTGAAAATTTAGTTCTCATTCATTTTACTGATGCCTCTCAGAGCCTTAAACACCTCAATCAAATCTGCTCTAAGGTGTCTAGTTTCCAAACTCTGCAACCCACATATTCGAAGTCTTTCTTCATAAGGACGCCCTTTTGCCGATCTCACCAGGCGAGTTACCCGTCTTTGCACTCTTTCAAGAAGCTCGATGTCTTTCTTTAGGTGCGGTCTCCATACTTGAACACAGTATTCCAAGTGTGGTCTAACAAAAGCCTTATATAATGGGATTATCACGTCCCTATCTCTACTTGCAAAAGTTCGATAGATCATCGATAGGACACCATGGGCCTTCCTCCTTGCAACCTGTTTACAATGCTCAGAGAATTTCATGTCTGACTGTATCGTAACACGCAAGTCCCTTTCCTTCAGTACTGGGTTTAGTTGAACTCCACCAAGTGAATAAGTTATTTTGGGATTACTATTTCCCAGGTGTAATACCTTACACTTTGTTGGATTAAAGATAGCTGCCATTTTTCTGACCGTTCCTGAAGTCTATCTAGGCTCTCTGAAGAAGCTCAGCTTCATAGTGATCATTAACTACTCTACCAATTTTAACATCATCTGCAAATTTAGACATCACGCCCTCTATCCCTTCATCAATGTCGTTTATGAAAATTAAAAACAACAGTGGTCCTAATACTGATCCTTGGGGAACCCCACTTCTTATGCCAACCCAATCTGAGGAACAGCCATTTATCGCAACCCTCTGCCTCCTGCCCTGAAGCTATCCTGCTATCCATCTAAGGATTTTCCCAGTGATTCCAACCCGTTCCAACTTATAAAGCAACCGCTCATGTGGGCCTGAGTCAAAAGCTTTGCTGAAATATAAATAAACAATGTCGGAATTATTCCCTAAATCTAGCTCGCGAGTGACCCTTTCAAAATAGCGAACTAGATTTGTTAAACATGATTTTCCCTTTACAAAACCATGCTGAGTATCCTTGAGACTTTCAATTCGATCCAAATGATCCTGAATTCCACCCTTGATCATTGCCTCCATGATTTTCCCTACGACTGAAGTCAGACTGACAGGTCGATAATTTCCCACTTCACTCTTAGAGCCACCCTTATGTATGGGAGATACATTGGAAAAGTGCCAATCCAAGGGAATCTCCCCAGAGTCTAGTGATGCTCGCATAATTAGCCTCAATGGTTCAATGCACTCACTTGCCGCCTCGCTTAAGATTATAGGGTATATTCCATAAACTCCAGGAGCCTTACTGGCCTGTAGACTCGAAAGTTTTTTTTCATTAAATAATCTTGCGAAATTTCAATATCATTAATTACATATTTTTCAACTTCGCTCCCACAATTTCCCATTGCCACAAAAGGTTTTTCATTTGTAAATATCGATGCAAAATAACTGTTGAGTTCATCTGCAACGGCAGCTGGTGTATTTAATACTGTCCCCTTTTCCTTACGTAAAGGTCCGATCTGGTTTGTCCTGCTCTTCTTGGCATTTATATATGTGAAGAATTCCTTATACCCCCCCCCCCCCGCCCCTTGCTCTGTTTGCTAGTGATTTCTCATAAACTGCCTTTGCCTGTCGAACCTTTTCTGTGGCTCTATTACAGATCATTGTTTTGGGAAACTGTACGTTAATAAGTAATTCATATATACTAAATGTTGTTGTTTGGTTTTTAGGAGCATTAGCTACTAAGGCCATATTGCTCCAGGGATATGCGGTGGTCATTCCCTGACCTTTCCGCATCCTCCGTATTTGGTGGTGACGGGCTCGAACCCCGGTCTAATCAAGAAGCGTGTGCTACGCACTGCTGATACTCCTTCCCACCTGGCTACGGAGGCGCCTCATATATACTAAGGCAGCAGCCTATATCCTAAAGAGAGCTAAGGTGCTTATACTAATCCTGAGATTTTATTACGATCGCAATTTTAAAAATTTAAACTGAGTTCGATCACCGTATAATAGCGTTACAAACTGGGACCGGTATAGATGATGTATATTTAGTTTTGTTTCAACACCTAAAAATGTCGATAACAGAATTTATAATAAAATGCATACATTTTAGTTACCGATCTTCCCCTTTTCATTTTTCTGACTTTAAGCCATTATATATTACATAAATGTCAACTAAACTTCGGCTTTCCACTTAAGTAATTATGCAGATAAAATATTTGATAATTTTTAGAAACAAAAGTGCAGGATTTCAACTCAGATAAAAATATCCTACTGTGATAATTAAGTATTTTCTAACAACAGAATGAATATAGGCCTTTCTAACATGGTTTCCCCATATATGACACTCGCCTCTAAAACCATGACTAAGCTCTGGATTAAAAAATAAACTCTGCATGCAGACATTTTTCATGGCTTCAAATAAACACCGAAATGCCTTCCTGTAGTGTCCGAGTAAACGAAGCAGCCGTATGTTATCTTTACTGAGAATGAAAAGGATGCGGAAACTCTGCCAATCAATTTCCGGTACTTCAAGTTGGTGTGTTCTGGGAGCTGCCTATTCTTGCTGCAAGTGCTCTTGAAACACTGAAGTGCTGAGATACGCAGCGGTTTATTATTATTATTTTTTGTATAGCTTTTGTTATATATATATATATATATATATATATATATATATATATATATATATATATATATATATATATATATATATATATATATATATATATAGACTATTTGGTTTCTGTCTTTTGTGGAAAGGATGCAGTAAGGGGGTAGAGGAGACATGATCGAAAATACGCTCTAAAATAACTCGGTAAGCTACTGAAATTACACCAACATTGGTATGCATTGTGACGATGCTACACTTTCTTTTATTACTTTCTGAATGGCAAGTCATTCGACGGTGATAAATTAGGGTACATGTACCATTAGATTCATTGTTCCTTCTCTATGGTAGCTGCGAGTGGACACGCTTTTATCTGCAGCGCGAAACCAATACCATTCTACATTGTTACTTGGGCGAGAGAGAGAGAAGGGGAAAAAATGGGTGACTCAGCTCAGGAAAATTGATGACATTTCACGTTGTAACCTTGAAGAAGGAGCAGTGGATTTCTTATCCACATATCTTGGTAGATGCAAGAAAATTCCTGTTGGTAAGTAAAATTTCCATGCAGGTACCAATTTGTCGTGGTCTGAAGCAGTCTCTTTTCAACATTCTTGATAACTGGAATAAAAAAAAATTCTTAGATATCCTTGTTTTTCTTTATCCCTATACATTATTAAGATCGTACTGATATTGCTGCTCTTAGTGGTTTTATATAGTTATATAGTTAAAATTATTCGTGGTAAACTGTCCTTCGAATCAATGGGCTAATATTTTAAATTCTTTACCCGAGAGGAAAACTGCACGTTGTCGATAATCAATTACCCCTGAAAATGTAGCAAACCGACATACAGTACAGTTCAGCCAGAAAGCTACACATCTAGGGGCCAGTTCCATTTTCTAGTTAATTTGATACAACAGAACAATGAAGATAAAAGTATAATTCAATTTCTAGCGATGGTACCAAAATTACCCATAATATAAAGCCACTGCCTGGCAGTACCGGAACTTAGATTCTATAGAATTTTATAAATGGTAGCGAGGAGACAAAATTATAATCTAGAAGTGAACGTTTTAAAAAGGTATGCGTGACTGAACTCCTTTGTTCAAATAATGCAATGACTATCCTTTTATTGTTGTAAGTATGAACGAATCCTTTATTAAAATGTATAACTTGGAGGATAAGTAAAGAGACAGCGATGCTAACTATTGATTTCCGAGTTACTATTGATTATAGCGTGTATTCACTAAATGAGTATCATCCGCTTTTCTCATTTTAAAAGAATGTTTCAATCATGCTGATTAAGAGAAGTTTCCCCCCCCCCCAAATCTCTCTCTCTCGTTAGTAAGAACTATCCAAATTTCTCATTGATCAATTGTCTGAAGTTGCAATAATTATAAATTTCATACGAGTACTCTTATAATTTACAAGATGTTGCATTAATGTTTTAATTACTCAAATACTTTATAAAATTCTGATAGAGTTTTAAGTATCACCTTAACCCTTTTAACTAATTGGATACATTCTTAAACTAGAAGAATCTTAAAATATTTCGCAACATAATCAATCACTCAGTGAGATAGTCATTATATAGAACACCTGGATCCTGAAATTCATTTACTCCGGTTAACTGAAAATTATCGATTTTATAATCACATCAGATAAACTTATGTTAAACATAATATTATGCTTTAATATTAATATTATTTATTTACATCCAAAACCATTCTGGTTGTCAAAGATCACGCGAAGAATATGTTTAACTGTCTTGAAGCAATAGATAACCGCTTGGCTGGTCAAGGTTGTCCACTGCTACAAATTTACACATACACACACGAAAAAAAAGTAATACGAAATTATCTATGATTACGTTGCACTAGCCGAAGAAGGATATTACTTCTAGCTGCTTCAAGTCACAAAGAAGAAAATGAACATAAGGTAACTGTCCAATACGGCCTGATTAAGTTTTATTATTTTAAGCCCCTTCTCCAAATGAAAAACTGAAGTAATATATTCGTACACAATATATCTGAATGAATAAATTTCGTTGTTTCTTTTTAAGTTTGTTATTCTGCTCGTTAGATTATTTTTTAATAAAAAAAAATTAAGTCACATCAGTATCATATGCTCCTACTACGGCCTACCGAGTTTATGGATTTTTTTTTTTTTTATGTTTTGAAATGTCTCAAAAAATAAATAAATAAAAGAACAAGAATCAAAGATTTTTTTTGAGGCTGCTTTGTTGTTACTGGTCGGTTGTATGATTTTTTTAACCTTTCCGTCAGAGAGGGGTTCTAGGACTCTGAAGGGGGGGGTCCAGATGCAAGAATTAATGCTTGATCTACCAGGTCCTCCCTTGAAGGGAACTGGGAGCTCAATCCTCTGAATATTTGAGCTTGTGAAACACTACCCCCTAACAAACCAGTTAAAATAATAGCGAAACGGAAAACCAATTACACCACTAACAAGTAGATAAATTTATCCTTCAGAATGTATAAAGTCAAATTAACCAACGCAGGCAGTTCAGAATGCACGGTGGACTTCAACATAAAACATTATTAGCGTGCTCTCTACATACTGTTACTGTCATCTTGTTTTCTCCGCTAAGTTTACTACACATTAGCTGTCAGTCATGCGTGTCAGCATCAGACGCCAACCAATGAGATGCAAGCAACAGTCTTTTTCGATTACTAAAATATCCAACCTCGTCATATATCTCACAGGACTTCTTTATTTAAAGAGTACATCATATTAATATTAAATACAAAGGGATCCTAATTCCAAATCCCTAAAGGGAAGGGGGATCCACAGCTCATGACTTCCCTTTACCACCAAGCCATTTACTATTACCCCGACAGTATCTGTCGACCAGTTCGCTTGAAAGTTACAATATAATTATAATCTGAAAACGTAATTCAAAGTTTGAATTATTTTAGAATACGTACTTCACTGATAACAAATTAGCCGATCGGTACACACCAGCATTATAATAGAATGACACCGAATATCCAATAAAGAAAATTCGGAGCGCGCGCATCCACAGAACCCCAGTTCTCAGAGGGCACCACGAACAAAGTATTTGTATGAACTTCGAAAGGAAGGGCAGAAGGAATCCGTAATATCTGATTAGAATAACAAACAGAGGCAGCGTCGGTAAATATGAATGGATGAAGGCTAAATAGAGAATGAACCAGCGAGTACTGATAAGAAATCGATGTCTTCAAGCTGACAGTACACCCACACACGAAGTTATCCCAGTGTCCGCGGAGATTACGGTTAATGACCAGCCTTATGAAACGTTCCTCCATCTCGTGCTTTGAGACTGCTGCAGTGTGGACTAATTTGAAAGTGAAATTTAAAGAATTCCAAAGGACAGTGTTGGAGTGAGCCATGAAAGCGGCAAATGAAGCGAAACATAAATACGTTGCGCATTCATTCTCTTATAGTCTCGCTGAAGCAACTACGTGCGTGATAGGAAGAGAAGCCCAATCGTCGGGGTGATTCTGGTGACTTAGACAAATGGAACTTGGCAGATGCGGTAGATTTCCACTTTACATACTGAGATGTAACGGAGGTGTTCATGGCATATCCTACGATCTCTGTTACGTCTCGCAATGTTCTTTAGGTTTTAAGAACGTCCTCTCCCCAATATTAATATTTAAAAATTGTTTTAAAGAAATATTCTCTTACCATAGAACCAAGTAGTCTCAATTCAATTTTAGTACTTTTTTTTTTCAGCTTATATGAAGGTGACATTTAAATTCTTTGGCTCTTCAGTACGTTTATGTTACAGGTTAATGTGGGTGAGACATCACACTTAAAATAAATTTTATCTCTATTAAGGAGGCGTTTATATTGTATTAAATCATATAATATCAATAACATATATTTATTATAAATAACGGATCAAAAACTATATTGACAGTTCAAAAAATTAACAGAAAACAAACATGAGTTGTTGACACCTTTTAGTAAAGTGTATTTCATGGAGTCACATTTGATCCAATCAACTTTCAGTAAAATAATTCTTCCAACAGTCTTCAAAATTGCTGCCTGCTGTCAGTTTCTTACAAGTCTGCATTATTTTCAGATTCTTTGTTTGATTTTTTCATTCAAATCTATCACATTTATTTTCTTTAATTTTAATGATTTTTTTTCGAGTTGAAAACTTTCTTTCTGTTGGAAGATTTTGGAATATTTGGGATAGGGAAATTAGTTTTTGAGTGGAGCAAATTGAATTCTTTGTTGAAGAATCTGGCAGTGGTAAAAATGTATTTGGGGGATGACGGGAGAAGAGCATTCTGAGCATCAACAGCTAATGAATTTTGATTAGAATGCGATTGCGACTGATGACGCAGTAAAATAAATAAATTTTCTGTTTATAATCCGGGACGATCACACGAACAGAGGAGTTCACAAGATAGATAAAAATACAAGGAACAGCACCGTATTTAGCAGTCACCGGCTTAGCAATTGATGATGCTTTTATAGTGTCTGCAGGATGATTCCGCGATTGAAGAAAGTTGTCAGGAATGGATATGATAAAATACTGTAGATTCAAATTAAAGCTGGACTGTGTGACTCCTACCGATGCAGCCTTCTCCAAACTTTCTGTAAAAGGAGGCTTGAAAGGGTGATATGAATAGATAGGGTTGGAAATGAAGTCCTAAGGATGGCACGAGAAGATGAGTATGATAAAGGCTATAAGAAAAGAAATAAAAATTGGATTGGACTTGTACCATGGGCGAGAGAGTTTAAGAGATATAATTGAAGGAAAAGTGATGAGCAAAAGATTGAGAGGAAGAAGGAGAATTTGAACTTTAGATGATTTGTAGAAGCCGATGGGTATCGTGGAGCTGCAGGAGAAACGAATTGAAATCAATCACTCAATGAGATAGTAATTATATAGAACACATGGATCCTGAAATTCATTTACTCTGGTTAACTGAAAATTATCGATTTTATAATATAATATTATGCTATAATATTATTTATTTACATCCAAAACCATTCTGGTTGTCAAAGATCACGCGAAGAATATATTTAACTGCTGAGAAGGATATTTGGGTAAAACGAATTGAAAGCCCTAAAATCTGATTCTACCAATTATATTTAGATCGACCTACCAAGATAAGACATTGACCACTACCGTTAAACTCATTACTATTTTCGCACTTCACCTTCGAAACCATGACAATGAATATGTAAATCGTTTAATTTTTAGGGCTTTCAATTCGTTTCACCCAAATGTCCTTCTCAGCAGTTAAACTTTCACGAGATCTTATCCAAGTAGTTTTTCTCTACTCACAATAAATCCACTGTTTTTAAGGTTTCGATTGGTGTCCCAGAAAGTTCTCCGTTGGGCTCTGTTTTATTTTGATAAACCTCCACACTACTTCTAAAAAAGCATAAACAATTCAAAACTTCAAAGCACACTGATGGCTCAAGCTTCGGACCTAAGGAGAATATCTAGAGGTCTAACACTATCTGGCTATCTGTAATTTAGCATTGCTAAAATTACAAAGACCATATAGTCTAATGTCTGGCCTGAATCAGCAGCTCCCACAAGTCTTCCTGGCAACATGACTGTTTCGCAACCTGTGGCTCGTTGGGCAAAGACATATTTTAAAGACCTCTTCAATATCAAAACTGTAGTTAGAACATCTCAGACGGAACAGTGGTGGTTTTCTGCCGCTAGTTACTCCAGATTTTTCAGCCAGAAAAACATACAAACATAACACAAACAAATGTTTTATTCCGGAATAATCTTTAAATACAAATGGGCCTGTTGTACTGGATTCCATTAAGGAGATTAATATTGTATATATCCAGTAATATATTTAATAACAAAATGTAGCTTTCAGGATAAAATGGACCCCTTCATCAGCAATATACAGATCTAACAGAATTCTCCGTTAGAATCTGTATATTGCTGATGAAGGGGTCCATTTTACCTTGAAAGCTACATTTTGTTATTAAAAATATATTACTAGATATTTGAAGATGAAATGCACAAGGCATAATTTCTTATGGGTTTAGGTAATTAACTATATAATATCGGTGTAGATACACCGTAGTTTACCCATAAATTTGAACTACGTATGTAGTGTAAAAGGCATCATTTTAATTGCATCTCCTATTGTGGGTGCCTTCACAACGAGATAGCTGGTATTGCACTACTTCGAATAAATAACGCTTCTCTAGTAGAGAAGACTACTGTTATTTATTTTCAGTGGATACCACCACCCAAACGATCGTTTCGAAGCTAGTTGGCTTCATCATCGGTGCGTGGGCAGGTACCCTGGTAATGCAACAAGCCAATCACAATTGCGAAGTTATTTCCACAATATGAGAGATGCCAAATGGTATATGTAATAATGTATTTGAAGATGAAACGCACGTGACATAATTTCTTATGGGTTTAGGTTCGCAACTGTGATGGATTGTTGCATTACCAGGGTACCTGCCCACTCACTGATGATGAAAAGTTTTAGTGTTGTTGGAAGAAGGCCGGGGGAGCAGTTCCGAGAGTTGGAGAGGAAGAGGTGTGGAAAGGGTTAAGAGAGAAAAGTTATGTAGAAGTGCCGTAGTTTTGGTAAGGAAGTGCGGGGTTGTGGAATTAGTTAGTGTAAAACTGTAAAAAGTATTGGATGGTAAAGGCATGTGTAAAGGAGTGTAAGACGACGAGAAGGCATCGAGAATCATCTCAGATGCAAGAAGCAGAAACTCCACTGAGCATAGCGCCTCGTCTTGATTGCAGTGATATAAGGATGAAGACCAAGCAAGTGCTATGCACAGACTAAGGGTGACGGCAGTCTGAAGGAGATCAGAAGTCCCCAACTCGAGGAACGTCAAGAAAGAGAAAGGAATAAAAAAAAAAAAGTAAGCCCCCTGGATATTTGATTCAGTTAAGTTGAGAGAGACTGCGATGTAAACATTAAAAGGGAAAGTAGGTGCTCCGATTGGAGCCACAATCTTGTTTATTAACCACTGTGGGTGCATGCGCTAAGAGAAGGTTATATGCCCAATTTGATGTTTATATGTACCAAGAGATAGTGGAAGTAGAATGCAATTGTGTGTGTGTGTGTGTCACTTTTGAGAGGTTGGTGAAAGGGGAAAATAACATACCCTCAGTCATGTATGTGGATAAAAAGATAAAATATATGAGATGATTGTAACTGTGTGGGAAGGGAAAAGAATATATTAGAGGTATATGATTATGTGGGGAAGGAGAAAATTGTTACTACTGTTACTGAGTGTTTATTCTTAACTTACATTAGAGGGTAGATGTAGAAAAAAAAAAAAGGAAAAGGAAACTAAGAATAAAGGGTCAAATAATGCATTCCTCTGGAGGAGAAAGAATTAGGTGATTGTATATTTTGATGAATTTAGCATTTCGTATTTGCTCATATACTTTTAGATAGTTATGTTTATCTCTGTTTATCTAATTGTGTGGGAAGGGAAAGGAATATACGAGAGGTTTATAATTATGTGGAGAAGGAATTGTATGTTGATAAAGAAAATGTCAAGAGAAATACACACAGCGCTCTAGAAAATCACTGAAGTTTATTTTATTTTTATTAATAACAAAATACACAACAGGTAACCATTAACAGTGTATCTGAGATCAGAACAATAAACATAACAATAATAAGAGATCCAATAGGAATATAAACATTGATATCTTGAAAGAGGGGGAATAAGAAAATCCTCATTGCCCAGAATCTTCTGAGGAAAAGAAATTATTGCAGTCAGGTAGCTCTGTGGGCCTTGAAGGAGGTGAGGATTCCAGTAGTTTAAATTGAAACCTAATAACAACTGTCATGGCGGTTCCAAGATAAATAGGGGTATTAGAAAATAATAAAGAATAAAATAAAATAGCACCCCAGTTCCAACACATGTTCATGGTGGTTTTTATTGGTGAAAAACTTCGTCGCCTACACGTTGGCCAATAAATACAGCGTCACTTCTGCTTAAATATTGATCGAACAAACACGATATCACGCCTAACGTCATTAATGCTATTTCTCATGCTGCACAGACTTAAGTCCCGTTATTTTCACACCAATTAATATGATTAGCGAAATTTTCTTGCTTCATTTCTAATTAAATTCTTTACGTTGCCTATCTTTCCTGTCATTAATTATACGCATTAATAAATTATTTAACCAGCACATATAAAGGGTTATTTTATTCCAGAACTGTTGACCAATAACTAATCATCTGAACCACAAAATCATGTCCGCTTCATTATCAATGCACTCGTACGCAAATTATTATGGGCTCCATCTCGCACATTTCCTTTAAATCCTTAAATTCATTCGTACATTGTTTTCACGTTCGAAACTATTAAAACAGAAATCAGTGTCATTATTCATTCTATACAGGGATACGATGTATAATGAAGCGAACATCTCCTGGACTCCCTGTTCGAATTTTTTCCCATAAATTATTCATAAGAGAGTAATATCCTTAAATTAAATTGATGAATGTTCACAACTGCGGGATGTAGGGCACGTGCGTTCCCCCTTTTGTGTGATGGTGACGTGATGTAGAATGCCACTTAACTCGATAAATTGGTTTAGAATTTTCGATTATAGACTCTAAAAGGCCATACACACATTTAAAAAAAAAGTTAATGAATGCGCTAGTCTTTGTTAACCTAAATAGAAATTAACAAAATACTTATATTTTCTATTAAATTCGCTCGAATTAGCTCCAAGAAGAGGTAAAATTATGTAAACTAAATGAATGCCTTATTAAAGATGTTCGTTTGACACTGGAATAGTAACGTATGTCACAAATTCCTCATATCCCTTCTCTGAGTATTACTGACAGAAAACTGAAGCTCTTCCATTATATAAGTGAGCGAAAAAATCTGATTTGGCATCACATGGTGGCTGACCGGCTTTATATTAAAAATATTAAATATTTAAATATATTAAAAAATATATTTAAACATAAAATTTGGGATACCAGGAGAATCTGCGCAGTAAGAAACTATTCTCAAGTGCTCTACAATGAAGTTGAGTGCGAAGGTTTGCTAAGCTAAGTAGATGGATCGCAGCTTACGAATACATTTCGTGGACTGCGCAGACGTATGAACACTGGACAACCAAGTGTACGAACTCTTCGCTAGATGGAGCTGCGAATGGAATTAGATTTTTCGTTTAAAATTTCGAATTTATTCTTCACGCTGCAGAAACCACACATTGGCCTCTGCGATCCCAAAATGGTCGTCAACTGCTAACCAGAGCTTGGTTTTTTCCCAACATGTCTTAAAATAGCTTCAAGACGAGATCACGACTACTTCGCATGCAAACAGGTTCATTTCTGTTTACAAAAAACTTAATGATTCCGTGTAGAGCTCCTAGTCTTTTGATAAAGCCATTTGCTGCAAATTCTGTCTCCATTCCATCACTTTTTACCACACTCTGATTTTTCCCCTTCAACCACGGTTTTGATGGCCCCAGTAAAATCTCTTCCTACCTTGAAAAAAGGTAGATCTCTTAGTTTTTTTTTCAACAGAAAGATTCGAATAATCCTCGATAATCTTGATGCTAAGAGGTTTCCAAGTTTATGACAGTATTTCTCTAGTCGTTACAAACTTGTGTTTCCAACTAACTTTTGTTCACAGAACAAAGGTTCTGTTAGCCATATATTAAAGCTTTGATTGAAATAAATTTAAGTTTTCCTCATAATCATGCTTTATTGACCAGTATTTTTTTTTAACTCTTTAACCTCGAACACTTAGGAGGCGGTCTGTGCAATGATCAAAGACCAGCAGACATTTTTTTTTTTTTTTTTTAAATACAGAAAGCTAGTGTTATATATTGACCAAAGAAACATTATTAAAAAGCATTTCATCTGTCAATATCTGTCCGAATTTATACTAATAATACTTCCAAAATATAATAATAAATTCAGATAATTTCTTCTGAAAGCTCTTCCCCATTGGAAAGGCTAATCACTGCTTTAGAAAATTAAGTGACAGGTTTAGGACACTAAAAGATGCTTGCACTCCCTTTCTCGCTCTCGTCGTGTACACGGAAGAGAGGTAATAATAGAGCCAACGTCTCTTAATCGCAAAAGCGAAGATAATATAAAAGGACCACAAAATGGAGGAGCCTTCCCCCTGGCTATTCCACCCCAAGAATGGGTCGGAATTCATTAGTAGACAAGGGACAAAAGCACTTCCGGCGATTCTCATTATTAGGGTAGTCGAAATCACAAGTTGATGATCCCGAGCGTGAGTTAATCAGACAGGACCATACGGTAAACAGTGATTAGACGACACAATCGGCGAAACCAAGGCGGGCGGAAAAAAGAGGAAATTCAATCGATAACATTAGAAAGAATTCTTTCTTTGTGTTAACTGACCTGATTAATCACGCAAACATTCCCGAAAACAGTGGTAGAAGAAACTAATAATGGGTGGGGGTGGGGGGTAGTTCTTCGTAGAACTTGCTCAACCACACCTTTTCCCATTTAGGCATATATAGCAAGAATCTCATTTGGGAACCTTCAGCAAATCAATGGAGTCATTAAAGAGTCTCGCTAGAATTCGATCGATCGTAGAAGCCTTACAATTTCCAAAATTAAGTGCTTCTCTTGTGAGATCAAAAATAGCACCGAGAATGAGCGCAGGTTATGTAAAGAGCCCATTTAATTCGTTAGGGTAGCCTTTAATGGGGGTTACAGAGACAGATAATCTTTAATCCTGTAATGGCCAAGACGTCAAAAACTGAGTACTTATAAGAATAAGTAAATTATCTAAACATAACCGTCTTGTCAATGGCCAGTAATTTTCTCCTGCGATGGTTTTTTTTTTTTTGTTTTACTTGGGTTATCAAGAATGATAAGGCTGATATAAACAGTGTTTTTTAATTACGAAAAAACTCGTTCTCAGGAATCTTAATATCCAAGTTATTTGGGCTTTTTTTTTTTCTTCACAAAATCAATAAAAACTACAATTACCAACATTTGGTGTATTCACATTATCAAGGAAATAAACAAGGAGTGTTTCAAAATTTAGCAACTTAGATATAAATTAGTTTTTTATATTTTGCGTTACTTTTTTTCTTAATATGAATTAATTAATTTAAAATTTATGATAATGTCAAAATACGTACAATACATTTTAAACAGGAACGTGCTTTGTGGTACGTACTTTGCAATAACCCCCCCCCCCACCCCTTTAAAGATTTGAGTGATAATTAAGAGATTATAACAACTCAGTACTCAAAATATTTGCCAGTCTCCATTAATATGAAGTACTGAGAGATAAAAATTCCGGTATTCTGCAAGTGAATTCTGGTTGTATTTGAACATCACAAAAATTCCGATCTCGATTTTATAATAATTTGATTTTTAATTAATTGAAAGAAGATATCTACGTGACTGTTCATCAGTGGGAGATAATTAATTAATTGAGACTAGGCTATTAATATCAAATGGTAGATTTAAGTTCGTGAAATGCTACAATTTGAATGACAAACAAATAAATTCTGGCTATATTTCTGGAAACAGCGGGTTCCCGAAACGCAGGAAATTGTTTTGGCACCGAGGTTTCAATTGATTTGAAATAATCAAGAAAGGTCACGAAGATACAGTATTCCAAATGAGCACTGTTCAGAATTCAAGATATTTGAATTAAATTCAAATTTTAATTCCGAACATTTAAATCCATATTTTGAATTTTTAAAAAAATACTGAAGTTTAAAATAACGACAGAAGGGGCGCTGTTTTTCATACTATTTAATTTTTTTTTTTTTAAATAAGATATATAATTATAACCAACGGTGAGGGTCGACTGTTGGTAAATCGCTAAGTGAAATTCAAAAAGCTTGCGAAACACTTCCTTGGATAATAACAAATGCCAAAGGCAGAAACGAAGAGCAGTTTCTCATTTATTACGTAAAACCTCCTCGCCGCCAAAACTATAAAGGTAGCTTCCATTGCACCCATATGCACACACGCGGAAATCAATTTTGTGTGGTGACCAGCAAAACTCTACTCGGGTGGCACACTCGACTCCACACGTCAAATAAAATCGGAACTACGTTCAAACGACCTCCAAAGACGTGAATCGGAGACGACAGAGTAATATTCCGCTATTTGCGTCTGCACCCGTAAAACCGGAGCCACACAAGAGAGTCCAATTTCAAAAACTCTTACCTCAGAACCACGACGGAACAGCTTCTCCGTCGAACTCCACGCAGCTGGCCGTCACGCATGCAGCGACAGGAGTGTTGGAGAGGGTTCATAAACAAGTCATTTCAGCACAGCACCTACTGTCGCAAGCCACGATATATTTGGACAGCTAGATGTCACTCCCAGGCCTACCCACGCGACACTCTCCCTCCCACAAACACTTGGCCACTTCTCCCCCCTAAAACCCCATGTTGTTTCCTCCCCCATCCCTCCCTCCCTTAAAGTGACGACGGTTCAAACGATACAGTAATCAATAAGGGGAACCATCTGGGGTGGGAAACAGAGGGAGGAAACTGTCACCGAACTGGAGGGGGGAAAAGAATTGCATTCGCACGCCCGTGACCCAGGGGGTGCTTCATATACGTGCGTCATCTGTCATGAGAGAGAGAGACGGGGGTCCGTACCAAGAGGCTGTGGCATATATGTGGAGATTCGGGAGAAGACTAAATTATTTATAGCCTCGGCATAAATATATATATAATGGCGTCCGGCCAGGGTGCTATATCTGCTCCGTGCAGAGGAAAAATATTAATTAATAAATGAGGCCGTGTAGAATCTGTAATGGAATTACCTCAATCACATCTCTGTAGGCTAAGTGGGAGACAGTTAACTCTGAAAACATCTGAACGGTAAATCATTCCTAACTGTGACAGAGCGTGCGAACAACGTACACATTCCCTGTCAGCAAATACTTAAGCCACGGAAAACAGATTGGGGTATCAATGGTTCATGAACAAATTCCTAAACATGCGCTCTTTACTTGTCTCTACGCATGTACCAGCAGAATAATATTAAAGTAAAGCATATCTGAGTCTCAAGAGTGTTTTATATTAACGAGATGGCACAGACAGCTACTTATTTATGAATAAGAGTGCCCGGATAGTCAGTCCCGGTTGACATCGGCATTAAGATGCAGTTCAGTCTGTTCCGTCAGGTTTTTTCTTACACTGCATTAATTCGCATCCTGCAAATGAGAAGTTCCGTAGACACGTTCGCTTTACCAATTCAGCTGAAAAGCACTGCGTGAGAATGGTAAATTTATTTATCTTTCAACAGCTATTTTTAAGAGTTTAACAACCCTCGTACTTAACGTAATGTCAAAGTTAAAAATTTATATACGAAATTTCCTTCAGCGTACAACCCTCCCAACAAACAAAATAGTGATATTTTTGAATATAATTATCCCTAAAACATTAACACAGAGCACTTTATTAATGCGGTGGGAAAAACCTTTCTGAAATCCAAATATTAAAATGTTTGTTCTTGATCTCTCTATCTCTCTCTCTCTCCATAACGTGCTAGTGTTACGAGACTTGGTATGGCCTCTTTCAATCCAGAGAAACTCGAAGCTAACGGGTAAAAATTTTGGATCCAAAATTTTGACCCGTAATGCTAGGCGGTGACCAACAATTCTTTTAATCAGGTTTGCACTGAAAATGCGTTTCAAAACGATAAAAATTCTGCCAATAAGTTTTTATTTTTAACTCAAAAGTTTTTGAAATTGTTGTACTTATTTTACTATGAAAGAGAGCAATGAATTTTGCTTCATTTGACTACATCGATATAGAAAGGTCTTGTGTGAAAAGGTTCCAGCAACTCCAAAATTTCTGGAATTTAAATATATATTTTTTTAAAACTGTATTATGTGTGTGAAAATTCAGTTAATCTATAATTAAAAAAATTATGGATTCCAGAGGGCACAAGCTTAAACCGCTGCCTTATACTATTTGTTCTGCTACACCATTGTCCGCTCAAATTCTCTAAATCTTTCCTGATCAATGCAATCGAAAGTCACAGCGCTATCTTTTAATGGACAGTGCTCACTGTTCGCCGTGTTTTAACAAAATAGAAGGAATTCTAAATTCCACCTCCAACAACACACGCCTTGCACGAAATTATTTTCATGCAAGGAATTAAACATACCCACTGTACCATAAACTCGCTTCTAATGGCTCGGCTTTTGTTCCTGTTAAACGCTTGAAATTAGAACAACAGCCAGGGGATTCATCTTCATTGCAACCACAACGTTCACTTACCTCCACTTTTAACAACCGAAGTGATTTCGCAAACCCAAGAGTCACGAATTCCTCGTCATGCCTTTCCCCATTCTGCTGTTAGTTCAGTGGCCTCACCACCCGAAGTGAAAGAAGAAACATCAGGTGACAGAGATTGCTTGGAAATTTCTGAGCAACTTGTTGTTACCCCTAGTTCTGATTGTGCAGAAGATACTGAAAATACTCTTCCAGAAGAGGGAAGATTGTTAAGGAAATGTAAAAAAAAGAAATTCTTCCCATTAGCGATTGTCCTGTTTGCGGAGTTAGTTCGATTTCTTTAACTAGCAGCGTCATTCGAACAAGAAGTCGAAAAGCTTTCAAAAATCTCAAAGGATTTGAAAAGGCCATCAAGGGAGGGAACACTTTTGTACAGACATATTCCTTCACCATCTGAGTAGAAAAAAATATTAGTGGAGCACAAGAAAAAGTAACATCATCTGGAAGATAGGAGATATATTATCGAGTGAAGGGAAACCGTCAAAATAGGCTTGCTGAAAGGCGTTAAAGGAAAAAAAGTCTGATGAAACAAATTGTCCTGTTTGTAATGAAAAGTTGTTTGGTAGTCTTGAAGAACTTACCATTCATGAAGAGCAGTGTCTGCGGAAAAGAGAAGACTATGATTCTGAAGACGAAAATGTCGACGTTGATGGAGAAGAATCATTTTAAGAATATGAATGGGCTTGACAAACTAGAATCGGGCAACCACCTTATTTGAAGGACTTTCAACATTACGGTTTCAGGTTGGAAAGCATGCTAAACAAGATCAAGATGAGGATCAGGATCTTAACGTAGATGGTGATGACGCTGCTACTTATTGGCAGCCCCAATGCACAAAAGCTGATGTGATACCATGCAACGCAATCTAATATGATTCCCCTCACTCACCTCAAGCACAAACGATATTACTTCAATAAAAAAATAATAATAATCCAAATTATAGTATTCTGTTTTAGAAAAAGAAAAAAGGTATCTATGTAATTATGCATTTAATAAATGAAAACATTAAAAAAACAAATTTACATTTGATTATTCATTACAAATTTTAAAAACTAATTTCTTTTATAAAGATCACATGACGAAAGTGAGAGTATTACACTGTGATTCGGTTTTAGGAAGACTAACCTCAGCTTTCCTCTCAGTTTAAAAAAAAAAAGGCACTGTACTTGCTGCCCAATTGGAATTTTTCTACAGATCTTGTTGTAACCTGCTGCCATCATCGTGTGAACAGGTGTGCAAATGCGCAAAGAAACAATGATTTTAAGATTCTGAGAAAATTTTATATTTGATTATTGCCCATGACTAAAGAGAAAACTTTAAAGTTGTTAAGAATAAATATACCGAACTTTGTCAAATATTTCCCCAAGTTTCAGTCACAAAATATTACTTCCCTATTGTAATGCAGTTAACATCAGTTCCCAGAAGTTCAACAAGCTTTGATTACATTTCTATAATTCACAGGAGGCAGATTTATATTAGCGTGTAGGAGTATGAAACTCGTGCGTACTCATATTGATACGGACTCTAACAAACAAAATTTTGGTTTCACAGCTCCGAAACTTTAATTAATAATCACAGGAAAGAACAAATAACAATGAACAACTCTGTAAACATGAACACTGAGAAACAGACACCTTTATCTAAAATAGAACAACTGCTGCACGGTTTTACACAATAATCTGTTGGGGTTTGTTATTAATGCGCAAGCGAGGGAGTGATGTCTAGACACCGATGATAATACCGAAACTCATTTATTCATTACGATCGCCCGATATGGGTACAAAATAACTGACCGTCACAACCTACGGATAGTTCAGGGACTTGTATTTATTCAAATGAACTAAATTTGTGACCTATTGTTTAACCAACACAACCAACCGAGATGTCCAACAATGGCTGGCACGTTGCCAACAATTAAAATTAGCTGTCGTTCATGAGTATGGAGTTCGCATTCACAATGGGATGACTGGTTAATTTAACACCAGGACTTGTCATCGTACACAGTAATTGTGTTTACATGATTTTTTTTTTTTTTTTTTTTTTAATCACGAAATGGGAGCTTAGAAAATACTAAGTCGTTTCGATAGACGTTCTTTAGCTCTAATCTAAAAACAACACGAAATGTTTTTACTTCTGTACCGGGAAAAAAAAAAAAAAAAAAAAAGATTAAATCGACTTACTTCGTCCGGTATTGTCTGTTTGAAAAATAACAGTTTTGGTACTCCTCCCCCCCCCCTTTTAAATCTCTAAATTAACATCGTTTAAGTCTACTAAATCCTACAAAAAGCTGAAGTAATATTTATAGTTCACTGAAAAACAAACAGAAAAGCTAGCACATAATGTACTGAGTTTGTATCGGAGTCATTTATCATTAACATGAATAATAGATGTATCTCTGCTTAGCAAGGAAGTGTTCTTAAATGCAACTCCACCGTTTTCCAATGGATAATACTACGACGAAGCACACAAACCCATTGTATTCGAGTTCTTGGCAACTTTCCAAGTTTTGATAAATACAAAAGGCATGCGAAAAATTGGACTTCCCGTGTAACTATTGATAAAATTTCAATTATTAATAAAGGCAAGTACGAGCACATACAATTTTTAAGACTGCGAAGTCACTTTTAACAATTAAAAGCGTTTATACTCGGAAATTGGCGTAGTTATGAATGATTAAGGTAATTTGCATACAGGATATCTACTTATAAAACGTAATGGTTACTGTTAGAATGAAGGTTAACGCATGGATTCCATCAGGCAGACGTTTCCGGAAAACATTTCGTAAGCCTTCCTCAATTAAATTTTAAGGATGAATCATTTTGATGTCAGAATTTACCAAATTTAGGCAGTTACTGAGTTACTACAGAAACCTTCGAAATCCCTAGAGAAAAGTTTTAACAGCGAGCAAAAGACCTCTGATCGTAAAGAATTCAAAATGAAGCAAACTCCACGAGCACCGGTAAAGAAAGAAAAGCTTAGTAAGATGAGTAGAGTTTCGCATAGGAGTCGCGTACGGCATGGAAGATAGAGGAGCCAGAGAAAACTGTACACGTGACATAAACATCCGAAAGACATGGCAACGGGGTGGGGGGAAAGAAACTTGTAGGATAGCTTGGGAGATTATGGATGATGGTGGGGACAGGGAACGGCACAGATGGTCAGATAAGTGCAACGGCAGAACGACATCGATGACAAATACTACGGGAGGAAGACACTAAAGAGGGAGTTAACGCGTAAGGGAACTGAAAAGGGACGGCGACACGTAAGGGTGATAACGAAAACCCCGGGGCACTGCCATTGTTCGATAAGAATGTGAGGTGAAGCAAGGTATGTCGACTGGAAACGGGGAGATTGGATCGCACGTTTCCCCAACATCTGCAAGCAGGTTATTTAAGAGGAGGGGGGGGGGGGGAAACGTGATTACGGCATTTCGTTATTCGTGCGATTTTGCACCCAGGAACATTAACCGCTAGGTTAATGTTCTTGGGTGCAAAATGTAAAAACTTACCGATAGATTTCCCAGGAACATTAACCTATCGTTAATATTCCTGGGAAATCTATCGGTACGTTTTTACATTAATCGCAGAAGAGCGGATTGTTTGGCGAGAACTAAATTTTGGCAGAAAGTGCACATTACAACATCGGCGTGACGTCACAACAATGTCAAGTTTCTGCGGAATTTTAAGCGGACGAACCGCACTCGCATTCATCGCCTATAACATGTAATGACTGCGTTAATTGGTTCGATATGCGTTCACCACATACGCGTTATTGGCATCACGTGATCTGTATCCATAGCAGCAAGACTACGTAGCGGTACTTACAATATGTGAGCAAAAGCAAGTCAGGACTGAAAGATAATTTCTACTCTTGTTTACCTTCTTATTTCACCCCCCCCCCTTGCATGTGGCGAGTTGGATTTGACCATTAAATATGCATCTCCCCCCCCCCCCCATCATTCATTTCAGCCTCGATTTATGCCACTTGGCCACGTTCCAATATCTGCTGTATCGATGGACGGGAAGTAAGGAAGGAGAGGAGTGAATTTTCATTCTATTGATTACATCCACGAGGCAATATGAGAGGGGGATGCTTGGCGAAACACTCAGAAATAGGAAACTGCACCAGACGTCGAAATAGTTTTCTTTTATTCGCTCCAATCCACAGAGAAAATTGGAATGTTGTCAGAAGAGCATGTACTGTAACAAGTTACTCGAATGTCAGGGCTACTCGGAAGAATTAGATTTGCTGCTGCTAACGTTACCCTTCTGAAATAATTCCAACACATAAAATAGTCCTGGCCTCCTTTAATCGACTAACATCTACACATTTACTGATTGTGAATTTGAGAACTGCTACTATACTGTCACGGTTCCCAATTATTGCAATCACAACAATTGGGAACTGTGATTGAAACCTGAACATTCATCATCTAGTCGAGAAAAGCGCTTATGCAGAAGCATTTACATAATTAACGACAAATATAACTGACTAGTTAAAAATAACCAATTCCAATAGTGGTATCCATGTGCACGATTTCTTATGAATAAAATCACAAAGGGGCCCGAAACACAACTCCTGAGCGTGAAATTAAATACAAATTTCACAATTTCCCTTAGCAAAATTCCAGCATCATAAATGGTGAATGGAAATTTCCATCTCCCCAATTTTTTAAATAAAATATTGTGCCAGTTTTAATACTGCCATGTTTATAAACAAAAAGGAAATTCCGTTCTGTTTGTTCTCCATTTGAACTCTCCACAGGCGCCAGTGGAACCAAACTTCGCATGACCTTTTCCGCACAGGTCGAGGGCTGTTTGGATTCAAACACTTTACCCGAGGTACTATATTATTCTACCCCGGAGGATGTGTCCTATTGCTGAATCACTGCTGTAGGTAATGAAGGGAAAGAAAAATAAATAAACAAACAAGATAGAAATAAAAATTGTTAAAAGAAGGGTCGAAGGGCGTTCCGCGACCCCTAAGAAACTTGTTGGAAATTATAAGGCTAACATTTCCAAATTTCACTCACGCATAAAATACACAAAAATTCACACGTACACAAAATGATAAATTGTATAATTTTTAAATAAAGTTGCTATCATTTCCAAGGACGAGGTGCACAGATATTTTCGCCACCCTAAACAAACTCGAATTTGTTTCTGTGATAAACTGCTGTTTTAGATTCTCCTTCCTATTAAGGAAGTCAGCATAGTAAAGAGAGGGCTGGCAGCATTCTAGAGAAAGCTGTTAGCAGGAAGACGTTTTTTTTTTTTTTTTGATTTGGTAGTTGTTGGCGCATCGGCTTCTGTGGCCATATTGCACCTCCCAAGGTTTTTGCAGTACTTTGATCCAAGCCCGAGGCGGGAATCGAACCCGCGACCTTTGGGTTGCCGGGCAGGTACTTAACCCACTCGGCTAGCCCGGTCGGCAGCAGGAAGACGTACCAAAAATCTTAGAAACTCGTGACACTTATTATGCATTTTAACAGATGAACTAAAAGCTCACAAGGAAAAAAATCATTGGCATTTTCTATGGAGAGAGTAAGTACAAAGATGAGGATTTACTGCTAAATTATGATGTTTATTTAATTATTATTATTTGATCGTAAAAACAGGAAAATCCTAGAAAGCAGAATCTTTGTTTTAAACATTTCTCAGTAACCACTTTCGATAAAGCAATATTGTGATTCAAAATACATTCGGTATTTCCCCCAGAAATAATCGGATTAACCAAAAATCACCACTTACCAAACAAGCCGTGGATAAACAAGCCTGCCTCACCACTTTCGATAGCAGGGGTGGAAATTAGAAATCGCCACCATCACATTAATCAATTCCATTCGGACATTCCAAAAATGGCGTAGTTATCCTGTACAAAAAAAACCAACGATATAAGCACGTGTATCGGGGTCCGTGCCCCGACTACAGTAAATTAGGAGGTCCTTCTATAAATAAATATACGGTTTGATTTGCCCATCATTCGAAATGCACATCTTTCAATTCAAAAATATCACCCGAGTCAAAAGCATTGGTTTGGAAGGCTCCTTACACTCGGCGTCACTAGCCGTTACCTTAGTAACCGGCGTACGGACGGGGAAGTCAGTTTTAGAGACACTCCTACGTTGCGAACACTGAAATATATACACCACTTTACATTAGCGTAACCAGGTTGAGATGGCAATTAAGGTGACGCAGGACATTCGCGTTATCAAACCAGGAAGTCGAGTTGAATAATGCTTAAGGTCATCTAGAGGTCAGATGCGAGTGAGTTTCGATTGATCAGCAACAAAAATGACATACACACTGCAGAAGCCTTTCATAACACCAGGTAAAATGCGAGCTGCACATCTGCCAAGAAAGCAGAGTGGATTATTACGGAAAACTTACTCGGAAAAGCCCACGTTCTTTCTCTATTCCCAAGGGGGGGGGAACACCCGTTGCACGAGCACGGTGAACTGCAATGGAAGACCTACAATAAAAATAACGTTCGAAAACGCAGCACCTCAAACGCTATCCGCTTCCTACCGTCGGTACGCTAGCATAGAAGACAGTGGGGAAAGGGATAAGCAGAGAGCACGCGCACGCGGCAGCCAATGGCGCGATCGGTGTACAGGAGCCCGCAAAGAGAAGCGAGTCGAGAATCGGCGATCGGTAAAGATTTGAAAGAAAGAAAGGGGGGAAAAAATGAAAAATAAAAAATAAAAAAAAGAAAATTGTGAACAAACCGTTACTAAGGAGACGACCCTGTTACGTCATCTTTGGGTGACGTAGAAACGGTTATATCGCGACACACGTAAAATTACGAGTGGATTTATAGCGATTGCAGTGATAGGGATGCTGCAGTGGGCAACTGCTGGAGGAAAGCTAATAAGTGGGAGCAGAAGAATAATTTATTGGAGATTACCGAAGCAGTTGCCGTACGTGTGACAAAGCCAGGCAGCGCAGTTGGGTGTACACAAAAACATCCCTGGATTTAAGAGTTCAAGGTCGAGGTTCTTCAGAAACAAAAATTATATCGCTCAAATATCAGTCTTACTCTTTTTTTTTTCTGATCTTAACGTTCTTTTTAATTATTATTTATTTATTTATTATTATTTTTTTTTTATTTTTGAAGAGCAAAATAAATGTCCGCAGTTTTTCAAAGTAGGTCACGTAAAGTACGGATTATTCTTAAAGAGCAAATGAGACTCATTTTCGATAAAGGCTGAATTAAAAAAAAAAAAAAAAAAAAAAAAAGTCGTTACCATGGAAACTATCTGGTACGTTTCCATGGTGACCATCCCTTTACATTATAGTATTAAACTGTTTCCACTTCATTCAAATGCGAAACTGAAGCATGAAATCAGAAAGATGGACGAATATAAAATAATAATAATACAGGTGTTTAGAAATATAACAGCCAGAAAGGTTCATAAACGTTGTCAGTCTTGTCTTTGTAACAATTATTTACTGCATTCGCTACATTTCCAGAATTTTATGAACACAATTAAGTAGAAGTTGTTCTAACTTCTGAGACTGGAGCACTTCTTGTGCTAAGTCGTAACTTAGCACAAGAGGGAACTTGGAGACAAGTTTTTCACACTCCGTTTGTCACGAAAGCGCAGAAGTTACGAGGCGTTCGCTACTGTTAGTTACGGGGCGTTTTCGGCTCTCAGTTAAAGATGGCAACTGATGCAGAGGTGAAACGGTTTTTTTGACGTCCGTCTGCTTGAAGTTTCCAGGATGTCACAGTTCATTTAGCGATTACTTCTGGATGACTGCCAACGGACGCCGAAAAGACGACTCCGTAGTCATCCAATCCTCGGAAATGGGGTAGCGTACACAAAGCTCGTAACTAGAGCGTTCCCCCAGTATTTTTAACACCGCTACACAACCCACACTTAGAAATCCCGAGGAAGTATTTATTTAAGTCTAAAAAAGTTAATAGTATGCGACTTTCAACCCAGTTGACTTTCTAACATGACACACGCCGCCATACGTAAGAAAAACGAATGGAAGGAAATTGCAAGGCGACACCCTCTACAGGTTCATTTTGGAGTAATCTGGCCACGCCACAAAGCTTGCAAAACGATTGAAAGCTAGTTCAAACACGGTTACTTTGTGTTATTATCAATGTGCTAATCGTAATGAAGGAGGAAAAGAGGAACATGATTATAAAAAAAATTAATAACCCTATAATTATTATACAATATTAAAAACAAACAAATAAAAAAAAAAAGTCTCTTTCTCTCTCTCTCTCTCTCTCTCTCTCTCGCTCGCTCTGTCTGGTGGGCGAACTAGTTTGTCGCGAGTTAGCATTAGCATTGGCATACGATGCAATAAAGCAAGCTTATGTGCAGCATCAGCCAAAAAACAAAAAAAAAAAAAAAAAACACGTTCCGATTTCACCCCTCCGTTCGTTCCAAATACCTGTCCAGCTTAGCCATAAATTACTTAGGCTATCAACTTCCACAAGAAAAGATGGAAGTCTGTTCCACCAATCAACTACCCGCTGGCTAAAGGCAAACTTCCGCACGTCTATCCTATATCTGTCTTTCCTCAATTTGAATTTATGCCCTCTCAGGTGATTTTTCTGAGCAAGAGGAAGAATCCCATCAGCATACTCAAACCATTCAAGGCTTTATACACCTCTATCAGATCACCTCGCTGGTGCCTAGTCTCCAGACACTGTAATTTGCAAAACTTAAACCTTTCTTCGTAAGAGCACCCCTTTGTTCCATTCACTAATCTTGTTGCCCTTCTCTGTACTCATTCCAACAGCTCTACATCCTTCTTAAAATGAGGACTCCAGACCTGTATACAGTACTCAAGGTGTGGCCTGACCATTGCCTTATATAAGGGGATAATCACCTCTTGATCTCTGCTAGTAAAAATTCCTGTATATCATTGACAAGATGCCACGAGCTACTCTTGCAGACCGTCTGCACTGATCAGAAAACTTCCTATGTGCCTGAACAATTACCCCCATGTCCTTTTCGTTCTCTACCACTATCAGAGTTGATACGTTACTCTGGGGTTACTGTTTCCCATGTGTAGTACTTTACATTTGTCAATGTTAAACTTCATGTGCCACCTCTCAGCCCATCTGCTCAACTTTTCTAGATCCTATTGCAGGCAGCAGCGTACTATCATTAGTGTCCTTAACAACCCTGCCAACCTCCGTATCGTCTGCAAACTTGGACATTAAGCTTGATATACCATCATCAACATCATTTATAAATACAGAAAACAACAATGGACCCAATACTGAACCCTGAGGGACTCCACTAATAACATTAGTCCACGATGAGCAGTGTCCATTGATTACCACTCTGTATTCTCTCCCCCCCCCAACCACCCCTTTATCCATAGCAGCAATTTGCCTCCAATGCCACACTGCTCCAATTTGTGCAGCAGTCTTCCATGTGCAACAGTATCAAAAGCCTTTCTAAGATCCGAATATATAATATCAAAGTTATTCCCTGCATCCAGTTCCTTTGTGACCACATCGTAGTATCTAATCAAATTGGTCAGACAAGACTTACTCTTAACAAAACCATGCTGTGCCCGAGCTATAGTTTCGTGGTTTCACTCTCCCTCCCCATCTCCAAGAAACTGGTTTTCATCCCAACCCGAAAAATGTGCAGGCTGGCCACAGAATACCGAATCCTCACGGCCTTAACTAACTTAGCGCTTATTATAAAACAATAATCCAAGGCCTCGTTTCCAACGTGCTTTCACTTTACCGCCATTGGCTGAAATTTCTGCTCAACCTAGAGATCGAAATTTTCTGTTGAAAAAGGTCGCTCTTTTAGAGGGCCCCGATCTATCGTTTTGTGAGACTATCACCGCGAATCACCCGAGTGTTCTACGAACACAGAAACTAAGTATAATGCTGATATCATGTATTATTATAACGTACACCCTACACGATTCTCTTAAAAGTGCTGATTGTTTGTAGTGCAGCATCAAGGCAACTCGTGAGGACAGAGTGGGAAAAAAATCGGACTGAAGAATTACTTTTCGTCTTTTTATCAGAATATTTTCGCTTTCCGTGGTCTACTCTTTTATAAAAATCGTACGGATGCACTGTTATTAACCTGCGTTGGTAGACTTCACTCATATTACGTTCTAAGTTATTCTAATTTTTACTTCCATCTCTTAAGTTCAAATAGTAGTCTGATAACTGAAAAGAGGAATATAAATCACTACAAATCTCTCTCAAATCCTCGATCTTAAAAAGGAGCAATCAAATTAATCAACAAATTCTTTAACAAGCTCAATCCATTCTCTATCCCACATTCAACTTCCCCTTGCGAGCTTCCTATATATTTACCACAGGCATGATTCTTCCAAAGGATGTTCTTTAATTTCGCCATATTTTCTGAAGCTGTTAGAGCACGCACTGCTGTTAACCACTCATTCATGGTTAAACTTCAAAATCGCACGAGTTCGCCATATTGTCACCAGATAACATAGCTAATTCGTGCGAAAATAATTTAGATTACTTTCCAACTAAAAAATAAAAATAATAATTTGTAGTAGTATCGCTTTCGGCTCAAAAGGAATTACTCTTTCTCTATCAACTTAGAGAAATTACAACAAAACGCGGAGCCAGAATATGGCATCTGAAACTGAAGACTTCGGATCAAAACCGGAAAGATGGCAGCTGTATCAGACAGATCAGAAATTAGATTGTCAACCTTCTACTGATAATACCTCAACTTGTAAGGAGGTTTTAATTAAAGACATCAGTGTGATTAACAAAAGATAAAAAGCGTGACCATCTTATATATACAAGGTTAAATTCTGATTGTAAATTTAAAAACGACATAATTTAAAAACAATTCTCAACAAATCCTGGGATTAATCATGAAAATAATTTGTTCATTATTCCATCGTTTCACAAACACGTCTGTTACCATCTTTTGTAATATCTGTACTGAAAATCTCTGAACTTACGAGGGCTGTTAAAATAGCCCTCGTAGGGTTACGAGGACCCACAGAATGAAAAATTTCCAATTATGCGGGGGGGGGGGGGAGAAATTATTCCAAATGGCAGGAATATTTAATAAAAGTTCAGTTCTCAAAATTATATGGCTAAATGTGATTTCATTGTAGTTAGGGGACTGTCTAGAATACCCGCGAGACAAGCAAGACCATGATGTATCAGCTGGCCTAAATTGTTCTACAGCGTTTGTTTTATGGAATGAAAACCAGAGTATTTTTTTTTTATTGCACTATAACAAAATGTACATCAGTGCGTGCACTGATGTATATCTTGAGAAGTGCCTAGAGGTACTGTGACCAAAACTTCCGGGTGGCCTTCTAAACAGAACCAACAAAAATGGTTGTTGAATTACACAGGGAGTTCTCTAACTGAAAGAGGCCTTAGCCAACAAGCCCTCCAAAGTATTCATGCATTACGAGGGAACCAAAGGGATGGAGGCACCAAATCACAATTTGACACCAACAGGACGAATGATGTGATGAACTATTTCCCAGGTGAACCCTTTAAAAATTAGAATCAGTTAATTAAACAGAGAGTTGCCATATATTTCAAGGAATGTGGATCAACGATGTCCTTGATGGCTCTGAAACTGCACTCTTTGAAGAAAGCAAAAGTTCAGGCCTTAAGCCCTTAACACCAGTTGGTTTGTTGTTTAATGGCACAAGGGCTGCAAAGGCCATATTGTGTTAACACCAGTAATGACGACTGGAACAGTATGGCTTCGCGTGATTGGTGTTGTACGACGAGTAAAATCAGAAAGATTTTAATTGCATCTTATTTCGAAAATTACAATTCAGAAAGACAAATTTCTCTTTACAGAACATCCATCTATTCCGATTGTACAGAATTCATTAATACTTCATCTTTATAAAAAAGCAGTTCTCGATTCTGTATACATATTCTTCATTTATCAAGCATTTCTCTAATGTATGACGCATACAACGCTGCATGTATATCCAAAAGAAACTGTAGCTTTTATTATATATAAACATTTTGAATGTGACATCCTTGGACGTTAGACATCTTTAAACGAAAAGCAAAAAAGTCTTCACTATTGCGGACAACATACACGTCTTCATCAATTTTTTCGACGACAGCTTCAATTTCCGCTCTTAACTCTTCGATGGCATAGTTGACTCCTCTCGCCCCCCCCCCCCCTGCGTTGGCTGCTGTTTCGATGGATAAATAGAACCGCTTCTTTTATTATTTTTTTGCTCTTTTGATACTCTTAAATTTTGAATGGAAGAATTAAGAATGCAAAGACAAGAGAGGAATATGGTTAGAAAAGGTCAACTGAAATGAATAAAATTGATAATAACCACTTCCAAGTCCACGGAAATCTACTGCACGAATTCCGAAATCAGTCTGTTTAACTAACAGAATGTTACACAAACCCTGTGGATCTAAGAGTCTACAAATTCTGGTGAAATGGAGCAAACGCTGCTTAATGATACAAAATTGGAGAATACGGTTGTACAATTCTTAAAGTGTCCTCCGTGACAGCAAAAGTGGATTAGCAACTCATTTGGAGAAATCTGAGTTAGTCTTTTCTGAGACTGGAGGAATTCTATAAAGATGTCTTCAACCAGGGCTGCAGATTAGCTAACCTCGGGTGAAGAGGGCAGACCTCCCCCATAAATTATTCTGGGATTTTCAGCCTGCAACAATATGTAAATCGGTCTGTCAACACACCTGTATAAACATAATACAATAAACCATATGAATTGGCGAACCACGAAAAAAATAGTCAGTGTGCCAAAAAGTTCCCAGGTAAGCAACCAACCAACGCGCTTCTTTGGATATATTTCTCCAATTTGATAACATCCAGCTTAGTAAGTTTGCAATAAGCAAAATAGTATTTAAATAAAATAGTTAATTACTATAAACCTGTGTGATACAGATCTCAGCTATGGCCAAGCTCAAATGAACCACTGGAGGATGCTGACCAATGTATTTGGAAGTTCAGAAGCCTCCAGATATCTTCATTGCTGCTGATGAATCCTCCTAATTTGTAGTTCGGAATCTCATCACTTTCGGTCACATCCATTTTCAGAGCAAACACAACGATCCTTTCAGATCCTTTGACCTATTTTTGCCAGCGTATTCGATAAATTTCAGAGAGTGGAGAATGCACCGTTGGCCGGATTGAGCCGTCATCAGAGGACTGCACATTACGAAATAACCACCCCATTCCCCCGTTGTCATTTTCAAACTTTAGTACCATGAACTCTGATGGTGTTGTGAATCCACCATGTTCTGGCATCCTTCGAAGATAGCGGGTATTCATCTTTACCAGTCTGCGTCTTTATCGGAAAACTTTACTAGATCCTTTTTGTGCATTTAATTTCCATGAGTAGAGAGTCTGTTCCGATGCGTCTACAGCGGTAAGGTTTTGACGGTACTAAGGAGAAGATCAATTTCAGAGTTTGGAAGTTCAGCACGGATCATCGCTGTACACATGAGATATCATGAAAGCACAGCGGAATGAGTATGCTGTAGGTCACACTTTTACAACTCAAATGTCGCAAGGAACGGTTCCAAAAATCTTAACCTTGTTCATAAGATTCACCAATGCCTCTCAATTTTTATCCAAATATACTCTTGCCAACAAATAATGGCGATCCTCTGGTTTTTGACCCAGTATCAGTTCTTTAGCTACTTCCATTTCCATCTAAGATGGTTTGTAGGCTAAAGAAAAGAACGGATTAGTGGGACACAGTTATGCAGAATGTTATTGCATCTGAGTGTGGCAATGCATATAAAGGTCCACTTGCGAAACTGAAAAGGCAAGGTGATTAGTGATCAATACTGGTAACACTCCATCTTTAAGACCCTCGAGTGAAAGTGTTTCAGTTCGAATTTATTGTGGTTAATTTCAATGAACCAGCTTTTGTTTCAATTTTTTCCACGTGCACAGAAAATTGGAAGAGATCGTTGCATCGTAAAATATGACTAAATCTTCTAGCTCGCAACGTTCTCATGTAAGACATAAAATTCCATGACGGAAATCTAGGATGGATTTAGATGTGCTAAGCGCTAAAAATACTAAGGCTATGAGGCGTTAGTAGAGTCTGTAACTACATGTATTCTTCGTTTAATTTGCTTGATAAAAACAAAAAAACAAAAAAAAAAAAAAAAAAAAACCATGCAGTACTCGCCTGAGACCGGCTAACTCAGAATTCTTCAGGTCAATGACGAGATTCGAATTCGGGCATTTCCACCTAGTGTGGGAGAATAGCGCTTATAAATACTCTGCTCCAGGATGGAATTCGTGTTGCATGATATATGTGACCCAAATAAAAATGGTAGCTACCACCAGTCTGTAGGGAACAGGAGGGTACTGAAGCACATACCATGTTCTGTGTTTTGACAATTCTCTGGAGTTGTTCCCGGACCGCAACTATGTTTCGATTGCCACGTTGTACACCGGATCGAACATCAGCCACTTCTGGTACTGTGGATGTTTCAGCATGCCAAAAAAAAAAAAAAAAAAGTGAGTGAACCACTAAGAGTATACAAATGCTTTTAACACGCGTAAGGCGACGTTATGTGCAGCTGACGGACTTTGGAAGGGGCCTGATCACTGGGTTGTCAGAAGCTGGAAGGTCAACAATGCAAATCGCCGTTCCTATGGGACGTGGTGCCCGAGAGATTGGATACTATTAGCAGCAACGGGGTCAGGAACGTACTCGGACACGTCATTCTTATAGATTGCTTTTATTTAATAGGGGCCATTAACCCTCATAACAGATGATGTAGAATCAGACTCCCAAGAACTGATTGTCGTGCTACAGGCATCGGAAGTCAAAATACAGTTCTACCATAAAATGAATGGAGTAATGAAATCATTTATTGGTTCGCAAACCATAATACCAGAGGTAATATTGTTTGTGAACAGTTCTTTGAGCACAGTACGAATTAAGTTCATTATACATGGACAGCATGAAGCGTAATTAATTTAATTCGGCTGTTATTTCTATTGTTATTATCTCCTATTCTGGTCCAACGAGCAACATCAATAAAACGAGGAAACTCCACTCGTAACAATGTCCAATTAAAGTTATTCGGTGGCATTATAATCGAACACTTTGCTTAATGAACTGGCGATTTCCCAACTGCATCTCCATCTGAACCATGCCGCTTTAAACAACAGCGAACGAGTTGTAGGAGGCGCTGTTGATGATTTATCAAAAATAAGCCTTAGAAAGAGCACAAACCGATGAATTCAAAATTTCTATTCGCCATTTTCTGCTACAAAAGCCTCCCACTCTTACCAGTCCACCCCCTCCTCCCAAGAATAAAATCTACCCAAATATGCCGCTATTCTTAATGACGTCTTCCTTATGAAAGCTATAAAACATTTACTAGTTGACATTTAGCGACAATAACATTTAGCGATCCTCGCTAACCATGGCCCCGAAGAGAAAGAGAGAACGTACTAGTGTCGGTCGTAAAACTGGTTGCAATTTTCAGCGTTAATCTCCTCATTCAGTTCTTCAGAGAAGCAGAGCCTGCTCAAGCTCGACAGCTGGTGGCTGAAAACCAAGGTCTAAGTACACAGCCAAATGTGTAATCCGACAAACATCCGCGGTTACAAGCGACCTCTAAAAACATCAACTGTATTACACTCGACTATTACAATAAGCTCCATCTTTCGTGAGCAGGTCACGGACAATTCTTTCCTGCGAGTATTAACAACTGCTAAGTTGGTATTCGAATGCTAGAAGTTTGCATTTCAAAGTCGAGCGGTGTCACTAATACTTTTGCCAAACGTGTATTTACTTCGCATTGATATGGCGATTTTCTAACATTCTGGAACAGCAGACAAGATACACTAATGATATTTATTCTTCGACTCGAAACAGCAGAGGTCACTGTAGAAAGGGGTGTATTCCCATAACGCGAGAAAAACATGGAATTTGGGGTTAATTCGTTTGCCCCAAATGAAATGTTTATTCCCGAGAATCCCTTTGCTTCCATCGTAGTTATGAAGAGTTGCAAAGTGGCGACACCTGGAAGCAGTCGACGGCATTGTTTAATGTTTAAGAAGAACACACAAGGTCATGCCTGCCAGGGAAGGCGCACCCACGAGAGGTTATGTAAAACGCTGTATCAATAAAACATTTAACGGACTTCTATAGCACCTTTCTGGTTGTATCTTCGTAGTTGCTCGCGCCTTTTATTGTACCTGGCCTAAATGACCTCCTCTCGTGATTGACCTTCATTTTCAGTCTCCGGGTTGGTATATGCTGAATGCTACGGAGGGAAAAGGAGCTCCGCATTCTGGCCATGCTGCTTTAGAGCGTGACTGGAACACCAAACGCCAGTTAAATACACAGTAGAAAATAAAAATGCGTTGAAGATAGTTTTAAGGCCTTGCACAAACTGCATATTTTAAGAACGGCTGAGATGAACTAACACGAAACAGTATTGTATTTTAAATACCATAATCATCGAGCTCCACGCGACCCTGCTGAAAATACACTCAATTTAAGTTAAAGAGAGAGAGAGAGAGAAAAAAAAAAATAACTTAAATCTTAACCGTATTTAAATAAACAAATTATTTTGCAAATTACCTGAATATTCTTTTCAGGCGAGTTAACATATATGTGGAAATCGCGTATTGTCTTCAACATGTCTGTCCGTTTACCCGTCCGCATGTAATAACCCGACTCGTAGTGGCTGGAGTTTCATAAAATTTTCATGAAAATTAATTTTTATTTGACTCTATTACAAAGACTTGTTGAGCCATCCCACATCTCATTAAAATCAGACCAATTCTATGAAAATTGGTTTTTATTCGGCTCTTTCAGAAATATTTTCCCAATTTCATTAAAATCGGAACAATAGAAATCTGGAAATTATTATCATTTATTTAATACATATCAACACAGACTATCCATATGCCGCGTATTGTAATTGAAGCACTGGATGTTGTTTGTTGCCGTGGAGCTGATTGGAGGAATGAATGGGCAATATGGCGGATGTGCAGAAACGAAAATCCGTAGGTCTGTTCTTTTCGAGTCTAAGTTATCACTAGAATTATTCAAGTTTATTTCAACCAGCACGTGGAAATCGGTCCTTGAACAAATACTTGAATACAGATATAAGATAAAAACAAACAGTCAGTCTGGTCAGCTCGGGGAATTATAACTAATATCTCCCAACCCCGGGTAGGAGATCTGTGGCCCTGCAGTGGACTGGATAAAGGCTGATGAAGGTACAACAAGACTTATTGGTCTATACCTATACGCGCATTGCAAGCGTTTAAGTTCTGCATATTGTTAACTCTCCACAAGGCTGTTTTTTTTTTTTTTTTTTTTTTTCCAGAGTAAAACCTGGAACGCTGTTGAATCTATATATTTTAATCACTTCAAACTTTGTTTTCCACTTGAAATAAAGGCAGCTGTTTCTTGCAGGAAGATCGTATTGGAATTGTGATTCAGCTTCTGTGTCCTCAACCGTGAGGAGTTGAAATAATCGAATCTGCCCTAGCCCTCTGTGCGGAAGAGTTTTATTTATTTATTTTATCTATTTGGTATAAAAATACACGATTATGTTTCCGGTCTACAAATGCCCAAGTTCTTATAAAAAAATAAAATAATAAAAATCAAAAAACTTACATAGGAGTACTGTTTCTCAGTTATCAAGATGACAATACTCAACTTCTTCAGACATTTACAACTTTGTTTCCCAAAATGAGTATTTCGTGTGCCTACAAGAAAGAAGACATATGCAAGCATGCGCAAAAGAGATTCTCATCTAATCCACTGATCAAATACCGGCCCTTTAGAAACCAAATTCCTACAGCTGATGGAATCCAACACTGTACATTAAAACAACAGTCTGCGAAGTAGAAAGCTTTCTTCTGAAACTAAAACTCAGTTTTGTCTTCGCACAAACAGGCATTCCATGCAGTGCCATCGGAACAAATAAAGCAAAGCATAAAAAAGGAGAAAGCAATATGGTATATTCCTAAGAAAGACCGCTGGACGCAGAGTAAGCAGGATTGAGAAGAGGTAATTCTGACAGCAATAACACTCGTTCCTAGCAACCGAAGAAAAAACATCGATCAACGAAAGAAACCAGGAGTGTCGTCGTACATCGCGTGTTGTACGTTCAGGGAATTGTGTGGGGGAAGGAAACACAGAATAACTCGAAATTCGCGGGGGGCAACCCTGGAAACTAATCGATGACAACTTGTTCAGCCATCTCAAGCGATTCCTTTCCATAGTGGAATACCCATAAACGTCGATGTTCCATCGGCACGATTAAATGATGACCTCAGGTACCTTTTTATGCCGTAGAACTTCCGCATGGGCAGGTTTTCTTTTTATTTCTTTTTTTGAGTCAATAGCAGTTATTCGACCAAGGCCTGTCTTTGCACTCGAAATAAGTTAATGTTACACAAAACATAAAAAAAAAAAAAAAAAAAGCAAGGAATTTTAGAGGTTACGTGATTTATAAAATGCAACAGCCTAGAGCACGTGACAAACACTACCTTTGTAGCATTCGCCTCTACTATTACTCTACGGCTGCGTGTAATACAATTTTTGCCACGAGGTATGAATGAAAACCATAATGCTGACTCGTATACTGTGTTCTATATATAAAGCGTGATTTGTTTTCATCCTACGCATACCCTTCATATTTAACCACGTTTCTTACAGGTGATTCCCCGAGGGAATCCACAACATTATTTTTGCAATTATAAACATACTACATGAACGCCCTCTAGTTACATTACCTATAAAGTCTAAAATTAAGTTTTAATTTATTTAATTGTGTTTTTATTACCGCTGTTATCGATTAAAACAAACCCATTTATTGTGATCACTATCGTTAGTATTATACAATACTTAGGTCTTAAATATCGCTAAGGGAAAAAAAAAAAAATTCAAAATGCAAAAGAACTAATGAAAGCTAATGGCAAGGATTTTATGATCGTAAATACAAACACAGTAATCAAAATTTTCAGTAGCATTTCCGTTAAGATGAGAAATGTACACACTTTAATATACAAAATACATTAAAATCACTCTATTCAGGTATTTTGACAACCTTTACTGGAAAAGAAAGGTTTGGGATACTGAAATATTCCAGATACGAAGGTATTAATTTTGTCTAAAAGTAGCTTTCATTTCCACTAGATGGCTGCACTATCAACAGACACATATGAACTAAGTCATGTTGACAACGTCCACATCCTCAAGGTTAATTGAATAAAAAAAAGCGGTTGAAGTAAAAAGTCTACAACATTTTTCTTTATTTTATACAAAGCTTTAAAAAATTAAGTCAGACTTGGGATTTCTTTATCAGACACCATTTGAATATATGAAATCGTCAATTTTATAGGGGCGACAATCTACATTACAAAACAACATTACCCCAAACTTCCTTCTTATGTGTAGCTGTAACTAAATTAATTTCTAAAATTTAAAAACAACGATTACAATTATCAAAGAAGCAAGACCACCTTCTCTATTTATACTTAATTTGCCGGTTCAAGGACATGCAGTGGCTAAACAGACCAGACTACAAACTCAGGAATGCGGCTCAATTGTTTAACATCTTCAAACCCTACGCTGCTTTGTTATTTCATCACACAGTCTAGACAGACCACAAGGTACGCTGTTTCACCTCTGGAACTAGCGCGGGTAAACAAAGTTCATCGGATGGGGGAACGTCCAGGTGCAGTTACAGCTTCTTACGTTTCTCAAATAGCAGCCCAAACGGTGAGCGCAACTGGCAGAATTTCAAGCTAAATTCTGAGACTTTTTTCATAAACCGTACGCCATCGGAAACTACATTGGGAAGTTTCAATTGAAAACTGCCACTACAGAGAAAGGTAATCAATCAAGGTAAACAAAAAGCTTTACAATTATTATGAACTTAAAACACGTGGGATAAGAATACCGCTAAACTCAATGGATGAGTTATTTTACGAGTGGAGCCTGTAGTACACAACAATCCAGCTGTTAGTAAATGTAAGGGTTAATCCAGCCTCTCATCGAAATCCAACTCAATCTTTTTCCAACGAATGGTTTGGGAGAAGGTCACCTGTGTATTTTAAGAGACGGGTTGCCTCCCTCGACCACATGGAGGCTTCTGTACACCCATCCCACAGATATTCGTATCCACATCCTAGTAAATGTCCTTTTCCATGATGAAAGGAAAAGGACATTTACTAGGCTGTGGCTAAGGGGGCCGGCCACCAATGTCACTACAAGCCTTGAAACATTGAAAAATATATCAGGTCCTCTAAAATATTCCAGAATTCACTGACCACATCAACTTATTTGTGTTTTATAAAAATTCTTAAATTTAAAATAACTGCCATCGATAATATTAATTTAAAATAAACTAATTCAGCATGAGATTATTTATTAATAAATTTACAATTCAATTTATTTTCATTGTCAATTCTAAAAATTCGAAACCCGGTTATTGGTAATTAACGACTGAGTGATAGTTGATAGTTAAAATGGAAAGTTCAGAAAGGTCTGAATTTAATTTCTATTGCCAAGTCGCAGATGCGCTGTGCAGAAGGTACAAAATTGAAACTAGAGAATGTTCCACCAAGCAGATCTTAAGCATATCAAAGAAGCAGCTAACTGATGTTTCCAAAGATCTCTCATTTTCTACAGGAAGATTCAAAAGGCTAGTGTTATTCTTCCCAAATGAAAGCACAAACTCTTTTCACTATGTTTGATGACACTTGACACTATTCATTGACACAATGAATAGTTATTGTTGAAATTTCTGATTCTATATTAACTTTTAATTCTTCCAATGTGTGAGGGTTGTCAGCGTATACTAGATCATTTTAAGCAGTACGAAATATAAGAACCCAAGGATTGTTCGGTTACGAACATGTGCTGTGCCTGAGGAAATGTACTGACTTCGTTGTAAACAAACTTCTACTGGTTCGCCGAAAGCTAGCTTATAACAACAGCTGTTGGACACCGCAAACTATAAACAATAAAAAGAATACCCATAATTCTTTTCGTGATAAAACTGTACACAATGGGACATCAGTTATCCAACTAATTGGAGTTGGGCTTTTCTCTCTGTATATGAAACCCTCCGTCTCCTATTGTTGCAGGTTAACGTGACCAATTAGCATGGTCTACTTAAAGGCAAAATTTTTAATTTTATATTCTCTGTTTTATGTCAGGATTAAAGTTGAAGTGATCATAGTTTCTTTTTATGTTCGAAGTTGTAAGCGGATAAGTGCTATTAACAATTCTTCAATGGTATCGAGTTTTATTGACGGATAGCAACTTTTAAGTTGTGTAAATATTTTTGCAACACAGTGGACAATGAAAAACAGATTCCTCTGCAAGGAAAATGAACAGCACGAGGAGTATTCGAGTAACGTCATCTCAGTTTCACGTTTTAAAGATTTCAAAAAGATGTAGCTGAACTATAATGACTGAATTACTGTAAGCTGGAAGCAAGATATCTTGCAGCCAACAGCTGTTCATTAGTTTTACGCAAACAAAAGAATTCCGGCCATCAACAAACCCTTTTTACCATACAGTAAAAAAAATTACCGCATAACAGCAGAAACGCAAACATCTTAAGGTATGGCATTTTCAAAATCTAAATGCGAAGAAAAAAAAAAAAAAAACGCTTCGCATTTAGATTTTGACACCTCATTTCTCAGACAAAGCATACAGAGCCATGTCGTTAGCTGCAGTTTAAAAATTTTAATTTTTCTAAAAGACCATATGCACGGCGTATGTGGGTGGCGTTATTTGACAGTTCATTGGCTGGTACGGATAATTGAAGTTTCGGATAATCGACATCCCACTGTACTTTTTAAAAACAATTACAAAAATGCTATGAAAAGTAGTCAACTTGGAGTTGTGATTGGAGTATTGTACTGCGTTTGTATTTAAGTTCGTGATTTGTCACGAGCAAATGTAACCTAGGTAACGGCCGGTGAAATGGCTGTAATGAAGAGAAAATTTTCGGAAGTTAAAAGGCGTGGTAATTTCTTCCACGAAGCAAAAAGAACTTTGCGAGGGTGGTTTGGATGGGGACATCCATCACACAGGTCCCCTCTTAATTTCAAGTTAAGAATTCGGCCTCGGATACCATCATCAGATGTAAAGAGCGTGCTCCTTGACTCAATTTCCGAGAACGCGTTTCACTCCTCCAGATTAAAGTTTTTGGGAGCGTGTATCCCTTGCGTAATCATATGGCAACACGTATGACCGTTCTGAGGTCCCCACTAGTCACGTGAGAGGGCCGGTTCGTGTTTCGATCATTGCATACCGCAGTACTTGCCCGTTAAGTATGACGCAAGCTTCCACAATTCGCTGTACATCCAGTCATGTAATATAGTATCCGGTCAACCCTGTTAAAAAAACAGAAAAAAATCCTCCAGTACCATAAAAAGTACAAAAGGCAATCACCAGGAAACTTATTAATAAGCTATTTAAACTCGGGCATCAATCACCTTAAATTTAGCTACTTTGTCATTCGCTTAACCAAATTCAATATCAGCAAAGAGCTGCCAAACAGACGGCTTTAATTATTAACCGACAAATGCCTTTGTTATTTCTTAAATGTTTATGCAAATAGAGACGAAAGGTTAGTGGCTCTCTCTTACATCACCGTTTAATGATAACAATAATGGTTGTTTACGAAGTGTAAAACATTCGCAATTAATTTTCAGTTAAAATGAATACGTGCAGAATGAAATTATCGTGTCTGCTTAAATTTATGGATGGCATCGAAAGGTCCTCAGGCTACATGAGGCCCTGACAAGTAGCTTTGGTTAAGGCAGAACACACCCAGAGCACTCCACATTAGCTTCATTGCTGTACCAAAAATCTTAAAAGCTTCTGGCGATCCACGAAAGAGAACTCACTTGACAGGTTTGTAGGTTTGAAGGTTTATATACCGAATTAATGCGATAACGTCACTTATTACGTCATTTATAAATCTATGGGGACATTTTTTTGTACTAAAAATCCACATTTTAAACGATTACTACTAAAGTTTACTCTACTGGATTGTAAAAGATCCTTTTAGGGGTTTTAACACACGTGCATAATGTCCTCATGTCCGTCCGCATGTAACAACTCTACTCCCAGTGGCCGAATTTCATCAAATCTCATATTTGGGCCTTCAAAAAATATTTGTTGAGTCATCATCCCAAATTTTATGAAAATAGGACCAATAGCAATCCAACAATTATTTTTTCAATACGGTACATGTTAACACAGACTATTCATATACCGTTTATTGCAGCTGAAGCACTGGATATTACGTTTGTTGCTACGAGTTATTTGAAGGAATGAACGGGAAACGTGCAGAACATTAACTAACTTATTATTGGAAACACTGCAAACCAAAAGCTACAGTCAGTCTATTACGCCGAAAATAAACATATCAATAATTTACCTATATTACTTTATCAATATCTCTAGCTTATCAGCACCTCAAATGAGCGGGTATATATTAAAAGTTTTATTCATATTAATAAAAAAAAAAAAAGCAAAGCTACACGAAAACGTTTATGAACAAAATGTTTCAGACCCGAAGAAACAGTTCCCTAATATGTTCGCGATCTACAGCGCAACCAGCTTAGCAGCGTGATCACAACTAGTTTGAGAATAAGGTCAACATACGGTAACCATCACTCAAACGACGATGATATTCCTTTCACCTCCCCTTCAAGCGTGTTTATACCAGGGGATTTGTTCGCTGTACGAATGTAAACACCTCTAAATCCTGTTTTCGATTCAAGCTTCCCTCATGTGACAGAAGGAATTTCTCCTACCAACATCAAATCCCTTCTCTTTCTCTCTCTTCGAGCGATTATAAGAAAAAGTTCTTATAAAGTAAGGCAGTACAACACAGTGAATTTTAGCAGTTGCGTGCAGTGATGAGAAAACAGAAAAGTATTCCCAATAGTTTTAAAAACAGTTTTGAAATAACACGGAAGGCACTAAAATGGGACACGAGATGCAACACACAATCATCATGGTTTCCATACATATAATGAACTAGAGAAGGATAATATCAAGACAGACGCAGAAAAACTTTAGGGTATCAGGGATTATTATAAAATTCGTTTTCTTCAAAAGAATGATCACAAACAGCTGGTGCAGGTACGTATTCTATAAAGAACTTCCACTATTTATTAACAATAGACAGCAGGAAATCCTAGTCATGGTCAGCATAAAGTATACTGACAATACACTTATCAATAGAGTAATGTGTATAAACTAGCGCTTCCTAAACTTGTATGTGATGCCCCTAAATTAAATGGGTACATACTGTAGATATAATGTTCATCTCCTCACATCTATAAACTGGTTACTTATGGATTCAAGCAACTTGATGACCATGCAAACCATACATCGATTTCGTCTACTACTGAGTTAGTATAGCCGATCCGATTCGGAACGGTCTGCATCTGAATTGGATTGTTTGGACAAGAACGAGAAAGTTGTGCAATGTGCTCTCTAAGGTTGGTTTGTCTGCTTGGTGGAAGGAAAGGTCCAGAAACAAGTTTGTCTTCTAAGATTGGATGAATGACTACATATAATAACCATATAAAATTAAGTTTTAAAGATTAGAAATAATAGAATTAAATGTTTATCTTTATTCAACCATTAAAGATGGACAAAAACAATGCAACCTGACCAAAATCTGAAAAAAACGCAACAAGCTACAATTTTGTATAATTTATGTAAACGACACAAGCGTTGGTTGTTCTGCTCACGACTTTGGCCACGTCTAGCTTCAATGACCTGATTAGGGGAGATTGGGAACTATAATTCAGTTTCGCTAGTGCAATACTGAAGAATATCGATCTGTAATGTCCTCAACGTGTCCTCTTCGCTACTGTTAAACTGACTCAAAGTGTTAGGACGAAATTAAGGCCACCTGCAAATGACCAGTACAACAAAAGCATATTGTCAAGACGTGAATTCGCTATGCCAGATCCTATTATTATACTTATGGGGTAGGGAAGGTTGAAGGGGTCAGCCGTTTATAGATTAGCCGTAGCCTAGTGGTCAGGCGCGCGGGTGCGTAAGTACACGTGCCTTGAGTGACCGGGGTTCAAGCCCGTGACTACTGAATACGGTGCTGTTTCTTGTATTCTGTCTATCTTGTTAACTCCTCTGACCGTTTGGTCGTCCCGGAGTATAAACAGAAAATTTATTTATTTTATTTATTATATAAATCATCCTTTCCCTTTTCGGGCAGACAATTAGGAGTTTCCTGTAAAACATATTTTTTAGGTTTTTGATTCTATGAAAATTCCTTCTGACACTTTTTCTAAATGGGTGGAAGAGCGGTACATTTTAAAATTGAGGAATTCTGAAATAATGAAACCATCAACGCATTTTCAAAAGATGTGTTATTTGTAGATTTATAGGAAAATGTGCCGCCATCTGGTAGTGCATATTCACACTACAATTAGGAAATATTGTTCGGGGTAACCTAAGTCAAGATAAATACAGTACAGCGTTCTGTAGTTGTTTTCTTCATTTTAAAATGCCAGATTTCGTGTTCTGAAACATTCACTGATAGAATTCAGTGATTTCCACCGAAATTATGGATACATGCCGATGTAAATGAACGTGGATGCCTACAAACTGTGTTAAGATGCATCAACTCACTTATACGTTTTGTATAACAGAATGCAGAAAAGTCAGCTCAGTTTATTTCTTCCTCCTCATAGTGATATATACTTCAACCCTGTACGATTAAGACCCTAAAGTGGTCCGAACACTGCCACATTTCGAAATTGTTTTTTGATCATAACAACGTGTGTTGGTTGTCAGATAAATCCGGAGATGTCACACATTGCCCAGTTGACTTTAGAGAATGATTAAGTTCAATGTGATGGCTCATCCGATAAACGAGACGCCAGTTCTCCCAACTGTACACGAAACAATGCAAGCGATCCGCCCTGGAAAGTATAAAACCCACCGAGCTATGTTATCACGTGCCAAGGCCACACACCGAAGAAACACTAGCCTTGATAGCTGTAATTTTTCCTCTCTCTCTCTTCCCCTGTCCTTGGAAGGTGAAACCAGAGGCCTTCCCCATCCTGCCGCCCCTACACGAGAAGATTTAATGTTTACTGATTCACCAGCTGAGACAAAACAAACTGCGGACGGTCGTATAACCTCTGATGCGGCTACGCCGCCACCAACATCCAAGGACACCGTTGATTTGTATCTTCGTTTTGTATTCAATTCTCCACGCATCAGTAACCCCCCACTGGGTTCCGCTGTCTACCTCAGGGGTTCCTGCTCGCAAGGATTCCACTGCTGAAACCAGAGCAATCGCCACTTCTCTTTATGCTGAAGAGAGAAGTCTTTAGGGAGAATGGAGGGGGGGATTCTAAATAAATAAAGAAAATCAGTCGGATGTTCTCAAGGGTGTTTTGCCCTTTGTCAGGCACCGCCGAAAGGGAGGTAAATTCAAAGGACGTTAACATACAGTGGGAATTGTAATACGATTTACTCAAGCACAGCACTTCATGCATCAGGATATGCCAAATTGGCGCGTGGGAGTGAGTGTCAAGTAAGTAACGCTACTTTGGAAACTGCCCTGGTCATTTTAGATTGAATGGAAGTACAGTATTCAGTTTGTTTTGTAGAAAGTCGCACCAAATCAGAGACAACCTCGGGCAACTTTTAATTCTGCTATCTGAACTGTTTGTCGAGTAGCATTGAGATGAGGGTTAGCGCTCCGGGGTGTTGTAATTTATAAAAAGTAATCAACGTCGCGACATGCTTCTGTCCTTTGCAGGGTAGCGGAGTCCGAGAGGAACGGGTTACTCCCACTAGCGTCAGGTTGTCTACAGTCCTAGCGGAACAAATATGCCAGTCTGCGAACTCTGGTTCAAGTTCATTCGAAATTAGATAGGAGAAAAATTAATAAATAAAAAGGACTTGAGGGGTGAGGGGAGAGGGTGAATGGCCCAGGTCCAGTGACAGCGAAATTCAACCCTGAGCCCCTATGGAAGTTTCAAGATTATAAAAATGCTGATTTTGAAACTTTTACAAGTCATCGCGGATTCAAATGGCGCCCTTCAGAGACCAAAGTTCACCTCTTCAGCCACTATCAAACTCCAGAACTAAAGCTACAAAACCCTCTTGTCATGTACACCAATGGTAACTTCGAACAGAATGCATACATCAAATTCTGTCAACTCTGCTTACAAGTTAGATCCACTGAAAGATATGCATCAAATTTCGATAGCACATTAAGTAGTATCCTTTATAAATGTCTTATTGTACCGCGTTTAGATTATAGGTTGCAGATCTTGAAGTCTCTTGCTTTCAAAATTACACAAATCACTCGACCTTGAAACTACCTTATTTACCGATTTGCATTTTTTAAGTTGATAAACGGTAGGAGCTGACAGCCCTGAATTTACTCTGGACATCAATACTGAGTACCAACCAGGAAGTTACCAACGCTCTCCCTCATAAGCAGAACAAATTATGGTCGTCACACACCAATAAACTGAATGACGCCTGGACTTCAATGCTAAAGAGATGTATTTCCTTTCATTTTAACAATATCGTTGTACGAGTGATGCATACTCTAATACGTCATAAAGATTTCAAAAGACAGGTCAGGGTATGTCTGAATTTTAACAATGCATCACTCATTGATCCATTCATGTGTAAATGTTAGCCATGTGCAATACTAGTTCAAGTACCTGGCTTGGCCCGGGTTGCAAATATCAAAATTTGAAAGATACGAGTAAACACTCAGCTACTAATAAAGAAAATGTTTCACGAGGTTCAAGTTTATGGGGTTGCCCATCTAGCAGTTAAAAGAGTTGGGCAGTTCACTGCCTCATTAGTGCTTGATACAGTGTCACACATGTAACAATTTCATTTTTTAATTATCAGATGCAAATCACTGCATTTTCTATTGTTCGAGCAGGTTTTTAGAAAACTGGCTAGAGTCGCTTGTACGTTTGTCGGTAAGCTGGGTTGTTGAATATTCTTCCAAATGCACGAAGGTTTGGAGGTAGGCTTGTGGGGTCATCAGCTTGGTTCCGTGGAATAATACCCCGCAGGAAGAATTTAGTGCATTAAAAATATAACGTCGAGGTGCACATTCCTACGGTTCCCTTAGGAAGCAATCCAAGTTTTAAATTCATGAAGTTCTTCTGTGTTTATAAATACACGCATTCAACATTGCAACCATTTGATTGTCAGATATAAAATAGGCTTAGTGTCAACATGGGATAGTAATGAAAATTAAATAGAACCTCCAATGTACTAATACCTTTCGTGTTTAGGATTTTCATTAAAACACAGACACACAGACTTCGTTTAAAGGACTAGCACGCTTGAGTGTTAATAAGATAACCTTTGTTGATACTGCCGACTGCAAGGTGTGTATATTAAAATCTAGTTTACTAACATTCTGGGCTATTAAAAAGAATCCGGCTAGAAAGGAATATAACGTTAATAATATACAACAATTTTTTTAAAAGTCATTTGGCTGACATCAGAAGGGTTATTGAAGGGAAGGGAATCAAACTATACGATTATTCTTTAAATAAATCATAAGATTGTATGACAGTGTACACTTTAGGAGAGTCCAATTTTCTTAATATTTCTTTAAATTGAGCGAAAAAATAGTGCTTAAAATTCTTCGAGCGTTTACAGCTATCTCCATAAGAGCCAAAGTCTTGTAAAAACCACTGCTCAACACACTCTAGATTTCCAAAAGGGCAAATTGACAATCCCAGTTATTTCCATTTTCGGCCGCCAGGTGTTGACACAATAACTTTCAAAGCGGCCACATGTGTTCGATACGAACATCAAGTTTCACAATGAACTGCATCCGGTTAATCGGATATGCAACAGCAGATGAGTCTCTCTCTCTCTCTCTCTCTCTCTCGCTGTGTCATCAATAGCACACACATCGATGCCATGTGAAATGAACTACATCTCGATAACCGTTTCCACATGTGCAAGGGAGTCATCCCTGCACGCACGTGGATTGCCACAGATGCAACCTGTTGCACCAGATTTGTTCACCAAATCACGTGCGTTCCGATTTGAACGCGACGACTCGAAATTCCAAACCGCTGCCTCCGCTCGCAATATCCGAGTGTACTCGTAAAAAAAAAAGAAAAAAAAAAAAAAAACTGAATTCGCAACTGTTTGCATCCTGAAAAGAAGGCATTTTTACAAGACAGCAATAATTAACTACTGGATGTAGGAAAGCAAAAGAAACTCGAGCGTTCCCGTCATTCTTCTTCCTTCCCTCACCCAAGACCTTTTGTGAGCACCTCAGAGTTTTACAAAGCAAGTACGGGAGAATCAGACATGCGTGGATCAGATTACAGCCTGAATAGTTTAACCTTCTGCTCTCATTGGGAAGAGCGGAAATTTATTAACGACTGCTTCTCCCCTTCCTCAGAAACACGAGGTTTCGACTACCCTAAATTACAAAAGGTGTTGCAAGAGAGGTCTAGATTTTTAATTATCTGCGCTTCTGTTGCCCCACATAAGATGTAGTACCCGTATCTGCACAATCTGATGTCGTGTATTCAAGGCTTAATTTATTCTCGATATAAGCATATCTGTTGACTTTTTCTAAGTCTCTGCAGCAGAATCGAAAATTTAAGTAATAAAAGTGTTCTTTAACATCAGTTTCATATGCAGTTATCTATGAAGATCAAGTATAAGAGAGAATGAAAGAAGAATGAATGCGAAATACACTGACAATGACATACAAGTGAATACGACGCCATCTACTGCACATGGCAAGCTTGGGAGAATTACTCTTGCATAAATTCAGAACGTGGGAGTCAGTGGCATCAGAAAGATGCATTTATGAACTCCAAACTTGCATTATAGAAAGAATAATTGTTTTAAATAAAGAGTATGCATATGGAATAAATTTAAATAAAGAGTATGCATACACTAATGCTAGGAGTTTAGTAAATAAATTTGATGAATTTGAGGTATTACTCAAAACATCAAAGGCAGATATTGTTGGGATATCAGAGACGTGGTGTCACACAGATATAAGGAATGCAGAACTGGAATTTGGGGAGTACAACGTCTACAGAAAGGATAGACAGGATAGGAAGGGAGGAGGGGTTATGCTATTAGTTAAAAAACACATAAAATCCAAGGAAGTGAAGCCAGTTGACATCGCTGGACAGTGCAGTGTTGAGTCAGTTTGGTGTGACATAAGCATAGGTAAATCAAAATTGAGAGTAGGAGTGTGCTATAGGCCTAATGACTCTGATGAGTATAATAAGATACTGTACAGGGAAATAGAGTGGGCCAGTAAATCAGAGAGTCTTATAATGGGGGATTTTAATTTCCCAGATATTGACTGGAATTTGTGGGTTGGTCACTCACACACTAGCAAGGCTTTTGTGGATTTATTGGATGATTGTTTTCTACACCAGCATGTTCGGGAGGCAACTAGAGGGAGTAATACTCTTGATCTGATTATCAGTAGTGATTCTTCATGCATTAGGAATCTGCAGATAAATGAACCACTGGGTGGCAGTGATCACAGTGTGCTGAAGTGGGATTTACTCAAGGAGGTAACTACCATCAGAGGTAAAGGGAAGGGTTTTTGCTTTCGTAAAGGAGACTATGCTGGTCTGAGACAGTATTTAAATTCTATACAGTGGGACCAACTGATGATGTTACCAACAGCAAATTCAAAATGGGAAGCATTCAAGGAACTAATCTTGGAAGCTACCAGGCTTTACATACCAACCAAGAAATATTGTTCAAGGTTCAGGCCTAAATGGTTGTCAGATGAACTAATGAGACATATGGCAGAGAAGAAAAATGCATGGGATACATACAAATTAATGGGTGACGTGGAAGCCTATGATAGATATAAGTTGGTCTGTAACCAAGTCACAAAGGAGATTAGGCAGGCAAAGGCAGATTATGAGAAATCCTTGGCAAAGGATGCAAAGAAAAACAGAAAAGAGTTCTTTACCTATTTAAACTCAAGAAGGAAAGGGATGAATCAGATTGGTCCACTGGATGTTGATGGTTCAACAGTTGAGGATCCAGCTCAGGTGGCTAACAATCTAAACGAGTATTTTGCATCTACATTCACACATGAGGAGTTATTCAGGAAGGGGAATGTCGTAGGTGAAGTAAACATTGGCAGTGAGCTAGATGATTTTCTAATAACTGAGAGGAAAGTGGAGGAGAAATTGTTGAGGATAAACATAAAAAAGGCACCCGGGGTGGATGGGATCTATCCAGTTATATTAAAGGAGGCAGCAAAGGAAGTAAGCAAACCCCTAGCCATAATTATGAGAGCTTCTTTGGACTCAGGGGAGGTACCCATGGACTGGAGATATGCAAATGTAACCCCAATTCACAAAGGAGGATCAAAGGCTGACAAGTAATTATAGACCTGTTAGTTTAACTTCGGTTCCAGGAAAATTAATGGAGGCACTGGTTAAAGAAGCACTGCAGGATCATCTGGACAAGAATTCAGTTATAGCTCAGACACAGCATGGGTTTGTTAAGGGCAGGTCTTGTCTGACCAATTTGATTGGATACTATGATGTAGTCACAAAAGAACTGGATGCAGGGAATAACTTTGATATTATATATTTGGATCTTAGAAAGGCTTTTGATACTGTTGCGCATGGAAGACTGCTGCACAAATTGGAGAAGTGTGGCATTCGAGGCAAATTGCTGCTATGGATAAAGGGATGGTTGAGTGGCAGAAGACAGAGAGTGGTAATCAATGGACACTGCTCAACGTGGACTAATGTTATTAGTGGAGTTCCTCAGGGTTCAGTGTTGGGTCCATTGTTGTTTTCTGTATTTATAAATGATATTGATGATGGTGTATCAGGCTTAATGTCCAAGTTTGCAGACGATACAAAGGTTGGCAGGGTTGTTAAGGACACTACTGATACTATGCTGCTGCAACAGGATCTGGAAAGGTTGAGCAGATGGGCTGAGAGGTGGCAAATGAAGTTTAACATTGACAAATGTAAAGTACTACATATGGGAAACAGTAACCCCAGATCAACGTATCAACTCTGTGGTACTACGCTGACAGTGGTTGAGAATGAAAAGGACCTGGGGGTAATTGTGCAGGCAGATATGAAGTTCTCTGAGCAGTGCAGACGAGCTGCAAGAGTAGCTCATGGTGTCTTGTCAATGATATACAGGAATTTTTCTAGCAGGGACAGGGATGTGATTATTCCCTTGTATAAGGCATTGGTCAGGCCACACCTTGAGTACTGTATACAGGTCTGGAGGCCTCATTTCAAGAAGGATGTAGAGCTGCTGGAACGAGTACAGAGAAGGGCAACAAGATTAGTGAATGGAACAAAGGGTTGCTCTTACGAAGAAAGGCTTAAGTTTTGCAAATTACAGAGCCTGGAGACTAGGCATCGCCGAGGTGATCTGATAGAGGTGTACAAGGCTTTGAATGGCTTGAGCATGCTCAATGCCGATGGAATTCTTCCTCTTGCTCAGAATAATCACCTGAGAGGGCATAAATTCAAATTGAGGAAGGACGGATGTCGGATAGATGTGCGGAAATTCGCCTTTAGCCAGCGGGCAGTTGGTTTGTGGAATAGACTTCCATCGCTTGTTGTTGAAGTTGATAGCCTAAACAAATTTAAGGCTCAGCTGGACAGGTATTTCGAACGAATTGAGGGGTGAAATGGGAGTAGTGGTTGTTTTTTTTTTTTTTTTCTTTTATTTTGGCTGATGCTGAATAAGCTTGCTTTCTTGCATCATATGCCTCTACTAATGCTAATGCTAATAGTATATTTACTGTTTCAGTCTTCTACAGCGGGAGTGTTAAACTCAATAAGAGTTTGAGAATTATAGTACAGTACTAAAATGTATCCTTTAAATACAGAGAAAGTAACAACGTGCTGAATTTTGTAACAAAGAAACAGTAAAAACAAACAATCCTTGACCGTTACTGTACCAAATACATTATTTATCATACACAGAGCGGCTTTCCTGTTTATGAAATGCAAGGTAACAAGCTGATCATTTCGCAAGCCAACTATCTAAAGGAGATGGCAAATCTCTAACAAAAACTGTACAAACCATACAAATCTATAAACAAAGTACGCCATACTGGCATGCTGTCTGTACTGTATAGTTGGGTGTATTATCCCCAAGAGAGACAGCTGTAGACGGATAGCACTGCTAATGATACTTAATTAAGCAACCCGTATGAGTAGTTGTACAGAATAAAAGCAGTTTGTATCAGAGTGCTAACTGTTCGTATAACAGCTCGGTACAGGTCTCCATGGCCTATTTGTCGACTGTGTCAAGGATATTCCAACACCACTGATCTTGGACTGGACTGTCAATGTGACTGGGACCGCAACTGTCTGACACAGGGATAAGGCGATGAGGGAGGGTAAAATAGGCCAATGTCCCGAAGCGTAGGGACTTAAAAAGAGGTCTTTCAGCATAATATTCCAGTTGATGAAGATGACCGCGATCTCCTTTATATTCCGTAGTCAGAAGCATGATTATGAATTAAATGAACGTTAAACGACTATAAATATAAAACTCCCACGTTGGGAATCGGGTGGAGGATTTCGCAAAACGCTCCTTTGTGTTTACATTTTAAGAAAAAAAACGAAGCGAGCACGTGGGTGGGTTTAGCATTCAACTCGTGAGGTCCTATGGCAACCATCCAAAACCCACGGAAAGTGGCGTGGGTAAAGATAGTTGCCGTAATTTACCTGTTTGTCTCTGTTGACACTGTCACGAATCCACGTCACTTCGCTGCAGGGGTTGACGAACGCCCTTGTCCACGTGTATCTGCGGCGGGAATAAAAACAGAAAAACGTCACACTGTTCTAATATTTCAATCGCGATGGTAAACATTGTCCGATGTTGATTATCCATCACTCCTCCCCTTCACCCCTCTACCTCCCACCCCTTCCTCCTCCTCAAGTTGGCAGCCGTAGCTAAGCACACCGTGAAGGGCAGTGAACCCTTCGCGCAGGTTTTAGATACACCACTACGAAGCTTACACCCCTCACGTGAGTTTTAGCTTCTCTCCATCATTTACTTGTTGTCAAGCCAACAAAGCGAACGAGGTAGCCGATTTCGATACAGATTTCTTGTTAGGCACTGATAAATACGCTGTTAAGCACCCAAGCACGGTACAAAGTACTATAGGTTCTAATACATCTCGTGTTTGGGGTTTACATAAAAAAAAAAAAAAAAAAAAAAGATGGAGTAAGTCTGCTCGTCTTTTCTCACCTTCAGAGAGCGTAAAATGGTCACGTGATCGAGGTCTTGCGATGCACATCTTTCCTTCTCGGTGCCTTCCGTATTTAATATTTCCTCCTCCCACCCCCCCCCCCAAATTCCATTCTGTTGTTTTTATGTAAATGTTTCCGCCTGAAGGGATCGTTAAATTTTCTCCCCCCCCCCATTTTTTCGCTGCCAATGAACTGGACTTTCGACCCCTCGTTTTAAGCACGCGATCTACAAGGCCGTGTACGAGCACAACCACCTCACTGGCTCTCACGGCTGGCTGTTATCACTAACCAGGTGGCTCTAACAGGTGTGGTTATCTTGTTACGGAGACACTCCTGTACGGTGTCGGTGGCTTGGTTTATTTAGTGCAAGGTTAGGTAGCGGCCGATTGAGAGTTATTCTTGCATCCGAGGGAAATACGTGAAAATGATTTTTAATTCTTTGTGAACTTAAGTCTTTAGGGAATTCTCCATTTCTGTTCTCAAATTTCGGCAAGCTTCAGGATTAAGAGAATTAGGAGTTTACATATGCAAGTTTCACAGTTTCACAGAACAGAGGAGTCCTTTAACTACATTAATTAATTTTACGATTTCTATTTCTTACAATCTATTTCTTTTCCTCCAATTTCGTTAATATTAACCCTTCCAATGATGAGTACCCTAATAAACCGTCATAGCATTAAAATCCACTTTATTTTCAAAAGAAAATTTCAAATTTCAAGAAAGCGCCTTAGAAAGAATGCTGTAGTTAGCCGAACTCTAGCGAAGGAAGTAGGGTTCCCTCACCACCAGTTTTTCTGTGGGGTTTTAACCCGCACTACAGGCTAATCGGCCACTTACTTTTATGAGTGTGGAGTTGGACTGATTTGGAAGAACGTGGAGGAATTAGAGATGCCACTTCAGAAGAACAGTGGAACAGTGACTGACCATGGAAATACCTGTACAAAAGGCGTGCAGCGCAAACTGAATGCGTGTGTGGAGCGAGATTGCAAGTTCATCAATTATATTTTGGAAAGAGTCCAAAATGAGTTTCAGAAGGCATCGCTCCGGATGTGGGAACAATATTCCAAGAGAGGGGGCGGATTTGCACCTGTTCTGGAGCTGTATATATATATATATATATATATATCAGAAATCCACTGATGCCAGGAAACATCAGAAGTCGCATTCATCTTCAATAAAGATATGTTCTCAGCTAGAAATTAATGTTACTGAAGGTGATCTATACGAATAGCTCATCTTTAATAATGATGTCACTCTCACCCGGTGGATGACGGCACTAACCAGTCCCCTCTTTTTTTTTTTTTTAAGAAAAAAAGAGAGACTGGAACTGTGTTTCAGAAGGATTTAGAATTACTGAAGTTGTTTCCCACAGGGGCGGATTAATGATGAAATAGGCCTACGGCCATATTTAAAAATTTGAGGCCCCTTTTATATACATATAGAGGTTGGTTTTTTTTTTAATTATTGTTTTTAGAGAGTTTTATTCATCCATACATTGGTACATATTTTTCCGTCATCCATAAAAACTATTATTATCAGAAATTATTACTTTAGAAAATATTTACACTGAAAATGAGGCCCTGGCCATGGTCGGTTTGGCCGTAGCGTTAATGCGGCCCTGGTCTCCCCCACCCACAACATTAGCATAGGCATATGATGAAAGAAAGCAAGCTTATACAGCATCAGAGAGGGGGGGGAAATGAAAAAGTCCCATTTCACACATCCATTTGTTCTAAAATGGTTGGTGTCCAATTCTTCCTCGAATTTATTTAAGCTATCAAATTCCACAACGGCAGATGGAAGTTTGTTCCAGCAGTCAACCACCACCCGCTAGCTGAAGGCAAATTTCCGCACATCTATTGTACAACTGTCTTTATTCAATTCGAATTAATGCCCCGTCAAATGCATAATCTGAGCAAGAAGAAGAATCCCATCAGAATTGAGTTGCTCAAACCATTCAAGGCCTTATACACCCCAATCAGATTGATCAGATCCAACTCCACTGGAATCGGAAGGAATTGGTAGTAGATATTCGAAAAGTCAAAGCTGTTTGTTTGTGCAGATTTCTCAAGCTGGAAGGTGGAATGCAATGTGCTATCATCGGAAGAACTATAGATAGGATTTCCACTCAGCGAAAGGAGGTCATTATTATATAAGAGAAGACTGGGAGAAAGAATTCAGTCTTGGGGAACAGCAGCATGAGTGGAAGAGTTAGAAGACAGAAAGCCAACCACCATCACCCGCAGCGAGCGGTCAGAGAGAACACTGGATACCCAAATTGCTAAAACCAGTCGGCAATCCATAAGATGGAAGCTTGTTTAGAAGACCTTTATGCCCAATACGATCAAAAGCCATACTAATTTTAAGAGAAACTGCTCGAGTTTCACCATCCATGCGAATTCCATGTACTCTTTCATGTACGGACGAGAAACAAGTCGAAATCTCATCAATGGATTGGCATTGAAAGAATTCACATTGATGATTGTTTATCAGACGGGTTTCAATATAATGTAAGAGTCGGCAGTTTGAGTTTTCCATTAAGTGCAGTGGGGCGATAATTTTACGGAAAGGATTTGTCATACTTTTTTGAAATTGACTCATACGAGGAAGTTTTCAGGCAGAAAGAAAAACGAAGAATAGTGAAAAACTAAGCACCTCAACCTACATAAAGCGTAATCAGTCTTTAATTTCTTAAAGGACTGCAGCTTATTCTCAGATTTTTCGTGTCCCTTCCTGTACTACTTCAATGATCGAATTGGTGTCCTCTTGCGCAGTCAGCTTCACACGCTAAGAACCCATTTTTCACTTTCTACAATATCTGCCCACTAATGCCACTAAAAGAAAACGTAGAAAGGAAAAATGCCAATGTAATAAGAGTGTTAGAATGCGGCATAAGATTTAATTCTGGAACACAGATTTTAAGAACAACTGGAGAAAGCCTCTTTCACTCCACGTCCCTGGAGACTTCTTGGCATTCACACCTTTATTAGCCAAATTAGAGAAACAAAGCAATGTCTCCACCGAAAAGGGAGTTGCCAGTGGGGTTTACAAAACTATTTCTCATACGAGCTGTTCAAGAAATTTAAATTTATTCAATAAAAGAAATCTATAACAGAAACGAATCAAAACAAAATCTATTTAACCATAAATCAAAGTTACAGGAGTTTTCCTGGAAATTCCACAGCTTCCAAGCTATGCAATTCAAGCCTAGAATGGGTGCAATTACTAAAAATTTGAGATTGGCCAGGATTTAGCATTTTTCCGTCGGAAAAACAGAAGAATCTTACCATAATAAAGACATTCCATTCAAGTGACTGACTGAATGGAAGTATTTAGTGTGGTAGGAGGAGGAGATTTACCAAAATTATCCGAGGCAAGCGTTAGAGGAAAAGTAAGACGCTAAATAAGTCAGCTTCATTTTTAGGTGGAGAAGAAAGAAAACCATCAGGCTAACACAAGCCAAAGTGTGGGTGGATAGAAGGTGTAGCCGCCTTTGGCAAAAGATCAGAAGAGCGATCTTAAACATAGTACCTAATGTAGGATAGCTCCAGAACTTAAACTCCACCGTGGTACACTGTGATGACACGGAACTTTGTAAAATGGCCAGCTATTTTACTTCAGTTTTATTGTGATTTAAACTGAAACGCATTCACAAATTGGGGCCGAATCTGACCAGAGTATTTTTTTGGGCGGGGGATGCACTTTTGATTCACCACGTGGCAAGCAAAACTACGACCTGTCGGAGAATGACCAAACATGTCTGCTACTGCCAGCCGGATCGAATTCCGGCGATGGCACCGAGTGGGCTGCGAACGCGCTAAACTGAAGAAACCCGTCGACGCCAAGTGCGTAACATAAACACTCCTTGAGAAGTGATTTCAATAGTGTCACTAACCCAAGAAGGGATCCAACAGTGCTCAAGCTGCTTCATCACATCGTCCTGCTCGGAGCGGCAAACGAGGTCAGGGGAAAACCATATGTTACCAGTAGACGGCACGTTCCTGTCTCGGCTACGACGAGAAAGGAGAAAAGGGAGGTGAGATTGTCCCTTACGGATCGTACGACAGCAGCGGACAGAAGTACACGAAATAGTTTAAACAAATAAACAAGCTGCTTTCTTGAGTAAAGTGTTATAAATCAGTTTCTGTTACTCCGGCACACTCTCAATCCCTCGCGACAATTAGACAGAAAGGCGACAGAAGTGACACGATTTATTTAAGTTGGGTGTACTTTTGATATCTACGTGACTATGTTCAAAGAGAACCGCCGCTATAAAGTCCAGTTAGATTACTAGAATTAGTTAACAGACTAATCAGTGTTCTTATATTTCAGATGTTTCTTTGAAACTTCCTTCTGCGAAAGAGAATTCAACACTTCTACAAGAAAGTGTTATTTCGATGTAAGGAATAACTTTGTTTGTTTAAACAAGATGACAGTGATTGCAAACAGCTTGCTTAAGTGCTACCAAAGCGAATCGAAGGAAAACAACAGTTTGTCTTTAACACACGTTCAATTCAGAATTTGCTTTTAGTGTGTTAGCAAAAGATAACTGACAACGGATGAGGAGAGAGGATAACCATGCAACCTCTGGTGAGACCAACTTCAGCAGAATGAAGGTCATTATAGTTGAGGTTCTGGTCTGCATATCGTGTCTGTAAATGGAAATCGGGCCAGAATGCGGCCCGCCATTCTGTCATAACAACTATTCGTCACGACAATTAGACAGAATTTACTACTATCTTTGCTTATCAATTTCGTTAATAAAGAAATCGGGATGGACTTTGTTGGAGCGTTGTATGAGTTATGATTAGTGCGTGACTTGGTCATAAGGAGTTTTGATTCAATGCGTGCTGGTGAGCTAGATCAGGGGTCGGCAAACTACGGCCCGCGGGCCAAATCCGGCTCGCTCCCTCTTTTTAATCCGGCCCGCGGGTTAATATTGTTTTTTACATGAAAAAAATTAAAAATAAATCAAATTACGCGCTGCAATAGCCGATGGTCGAGTTGAGAATAATGACCGCACATGGCGCTACTGGCGTCGCATATTCGCATTCTGTCGTCTATCGAAGAACAAGTGTTGCCAGCATTTTTCTCAGTTTTGCTTTAGCGGTCTGTCACGGCGCTCTGCGATCTTTTTTTTCTTTTTTTTTTCCCCCTTTTATTTATTACCCACCGTTTCCATGTCACTCTCTCAAGACCAAATATGAAGAGAAAAGTGGACTTCGAATGTCGTGCTTTTAAAGCTGAATGGAGTGTGAATTATTTTGTCATAGAAATAAATGACAAAGTATCATGTTTATTATGTAATGACACAACAGCTGTGCGAAGAGAGCACAATATACGTCGTCATTACCAAACTAAGCACGCGGCACAATATTCAACTCACAGAAAATCAACGGAAGCTAAAATTGGAAAGTTTAAAACGTAATGCATCATCGCAACGCAATTTATTCGTTAAAATAAAAAATGATAATGAAGCAGTAACTAAAGTAAGCTTACGAATAGCTCATTTATTAGCCAAGAAAGGGAAACCATTTACCGATGGTGAATTAATTAAATCATGTTTGCTTGTGGCAGTCGAAGAAATGTGTCCAGAGAAAATGGATTTGTTTCGATCTGTCAGTCTTTCGGCTAGAACAACTGTTAGAAGAGTTGAGGACATCGGGAGCCACATCAAGAGTCAACTAAAAGACAAGGCAAAAAATTTCAAGTGGTTTTCGTTGGCTCTTGATGAGTCTACACACATTACTGATACTGCCCAATTGTTGCTGTTTATTCGAGGAGTCAATACTGAGTTTGAGGTCACTGAGGAATTAGCTTCTATGAATGGTCTGCATGGAACAACTACAGGCGAAGATATCTTCAAGGAAGTCGAGAAAACGCTAACACAGTACAATTTGCAATGGAATCAGTTAAAATGTGTCACAACTGATGGTGGTAAAAATGTGTGTGGAACGGGGAAAGGATTAGTTGGACAAATTTTTAAGGCTTATGAAGAAGCTAAATGTTCAAACCCCCTGGTAATTCATTGTATTATTCACCAGCAGGCTCTTTGTGCGAAACACCTCAATCTGTCATGTGTTATTGAACCAGTTGTGTCAGCGGTTAACTTTATTCGCTCTCGTGGACTTAACCATCGTCAGTTTCGTGATTTTTTATTAGAGATTGAAGCCGAATATCCTGATTTGCCCTACCATACAGCAGTTCGATGGCTCAGCAATGGAAAAGTTTTACTGAGATTTTTTGAACTCAGAGAAGCAATAGCTAAATGAGAAAAACTGCCTACAACCACTATTATCTAACAATGAATGGCTATGGAAATTAACATTTGCTACAGACATCGTGGGATATCTTAACGAATTTAACTTAAAATTACAGGGGAAAACAGTGCTCGTATGTGAAACGTATTCTATCGTAAAGTCATATCGTCAAAAATTGCATTGTTTGAAATACAAATCGCATTAACCAAGTTTGACCATTTTTTCCCTGCTGTAAAAAATTTCAAATATTAGCGAAATCCCCATTCCCAAAAAAAATCGCGGCGGATATATTTTTTGAACTAAACTACAGTTACAACAGCGTTTTTCGGATCTTTTGCAAATGCAAAAGACATTTCCATATTTCAAATTCCATTTGGCTGTACAATTGAGGCGCTTCCATCAGACCTTCAACTGGAAGTGATTGATCTGCAAAATGATGCTATGCTAAAGGTTAGGTTTAAAGAAACGGATCTAACCCAATTCTATAAATATCTTTCGGAAGATAAATACGGTCAATTAAAATCATATTCACGGGGATTTATATCTGTATTTGGGAGTACTTACCAATGTGAAAAGACATTTTCGAAAATGAAATATGTAAAATCGCAATACAGATCATTATTAACGGATGACCATTTGCAAACAACTTTAATGATAGGAAGTACTAACTTCGAACTCCAGTATGATGAAATATTATCTCAGAAAAAACAATTACATTCATAGCATTAGTACAAAATTTAACCAGTTCTATGATACGTTTATTAATAAATGGATATATTTTATCACTTCCTAATAAAAAGATTTTGCACCTGTTTTTTTCTGTTGCTCTATGAGTAGAATTACCCATGTAAATATCTTCGAGTTTGCTACCTGACCCTCCGAGCCTAAAAATTTTACGATCTGGCCCTTTCCAAAAAAAGTTTGCCAACCCCTGAGCTAGATGCCAACGTGGACAGAGGTGTGTTGAGGCATGCAGGGTCCCACTGGTTGGCTATGAAGCAAAACAGGCAACGTTTTTGGACACTTCGTGAGAGGCGACGAATCGTAGATTCTCGCTTTCAGCACGGCGCCATCTTTCCTCGCCAAAACCCAAAATATTTCAGAAAAACCATCAGTTGGACGATCATGGTTGGTTTCAGTATCACGAAGCATTCAAATAGCAGATTGGCGCCTTTCCCCTAACACTATGCACTATATGCAATGGCAGATTTCTTGAAAAGGACCACAGCCAGAGGTCCTTTTCAAGAAATTCCGATGTCAGAAGAAAACCGAGCGAATTGCTACCATGGGGAGAAGTTTTTACAACACGATAACGCACCAGCTCACGCAAATGTTTTTTTAAGTTTGCTTTTTGTGCATTACTTGACTGTTGAGATAGGTGACAGAAGAGCTGTCACTTGTCTCAACAGCATGATACACGAAATTTCGACTAATTTACTCAAGAAACTGTACCCAAATTTATCGAGGTAAAAACTTGAATCCTTCCAGTTAGAAGATCAGTTTTTGACAAAAAAAAAAAAAAAAAAAAAAAATATATATATATATATATATATATAAAATAATAAAATGAAATAGAATTACCGCAACGGCATATTTATGTTTTAAACTACCGACATGTTATAGTTATTTCTTATCAATATTTAGCGATCTCCTATACTGTACTAGATAGGAAGTTTTAAGATAGACTAAACTCTTAAAAAGTAATGGTTCCTTAAGAACGGTTTTCCTTTCCTTCAAAGTGTGTGGCACTCAGAAATCCAAATATAGAAAGATATAAATTTGCTAATCGGGTGCGTGTGAGCACGCTCATGGGCGAAATGGTACTACACGCAATATTACGGGAGGGGAAAGGGTACATTAAAATAGATTTTTGCGTGACATCGTGATTCTAACGATCTGCACAAAGAACTAATTCCCTTTATTTTTCCAAATTAAGGGCAACCTCACAAGCCCATAGCTTACGGTGCTAAAAGTTCACGAAATCTTGAGAAAAATTGGAGATGCTTAAAAGAAAAAAAAAAAATACCTAGTAATTTATCTGATCGTTGACATAAGCCGCATCGCACGTATCAGCCCCCCTTCCCCGAGTATACATTACAAAAATAGCAACAGGACTTGTCGTTCCGTGAGTTAACCCTAACAGTCGTTTGTCAAGCATGTGATAAATGCATGTCTTGTGTCGGATGTACAAGCCGATGACTGATATTAAAAGTGACTTTAGGGATCTCGTGAGAAATGACTTACTAATTTTAATCGCCTGTCTCCTCTCCGCGCGGCTCTCAAAACACTCCGACAGACCAAAGCAGAATTCTTAAAATAGATAACGAACGAAATCAGTACTGTATTTACATGCATTTTGTTACACCATATAGGGGGGGGCTTAATTGGGTCCCCCGTGGTTAGGAGTGACGTCCGTCTTTAATGAGCGCTGCATTTGTAAGGTGTTAGCTATTAAGTATTTCCAGATAAGAAATAACAACATGCCTTGAAGCAGGCCGAGTTGATAATTCTGTCAAATTTATTCTTACAAGATGTACAGCGGTCATATCCTCACTTAACTGAATTTAAAATAAAATAATAAAAACTTCAATAAGTTTTCAGCCATACTTCAATGCGATTACTGTATTATGAGTTACCAGCCTTAACAATACAACACGACAACCTTATGACATTCAAGACACTCGATCCTATTAACCCCTCACACTCCCCTAATCCATTTCTTTTCCCCACATCCAATTTACTCATTTGGCTTGAGAAAAAAATAGATTTCTTTCACTTGCTTTTCTTTATTATTTACTCATGAGCGATCGGGTAACCTCGTTCTCATGGCTCCCGCCGACCTCCAGGCCATGGGGTCCGTATGACATTCAGCCTTGACAATAAAGCCATTAATATGCTTCTGACACAAATTACTTGTACAGGAGTTGGATATCTACGATACTCACCACAAATGATTAATCCTTTTAACTTCTCATACAAATGAGAAGTTAACTGGATTCCCTTGAAAATCTTTTATACTTTCTCTACTATACAAGTCTTAGTTATTGCAAAATAGTGTATATGTAAATTCATCGTTGGATCATTTCTTTGTACATGGGTATTAATTTGGCTTATTAAGAATAATCTAGCAATACAATACAGAATGTAGGGCACATGGAACCAGCCTGTCTATCACTTAACCACAATGATTTTCTATTAATGATACCCTGATTCATCCATTATTGGCATTGGAGTAATTATCAATCTAGTTTCCAGAGCACAGGGTGTGTCATGTGATTAGGGTGTGACACACAAGGTGTTTTAAGATGAAGGATGAGAAATTTTTCCCAGCAGGAGACTCGAGAGAAAAATCAAGTACGTAACCGAAAAGGCACGCTGAAATCGGAAAATGATAGTCTCAAAGCAAACAATCGATCCACTATCGAATAGATACGGCGACAGTTTAATTCAGAGTATATATTTAAATATAATTAGAAAAAAAAAAAAAAAAAAAAGAAAGAAAACTCGCTTAGTCATCCGTCATCAAATAATAACTGGGTGTGTCCGCCTCTAGATCTTGATGAATACTGCCTCAATAGTGAGGGAAGTTGTAGAGTATTGTTACAAGTGGGAAACGCCGCTGGAAAAGATTACTTAAGTAGAACAGTAGGTCTTAAAGATAAAACCTTATCGAGCTACGGTTTCTAACGGAGGGACTGTTCTCAAAACAAAACCTCACTTTTAAAGGAATTTCTACCATTTTTAGTTTTCTTGATTTGGGAATGTTTGGTTGTAGAAATAGCTACTCAGATGATTATACGAACGCGTTTAAACAACAAAGCAGTTTTAAGACGGACAAGACAGCATTTACGTACACGTCCAACTTATACAGCATTTTCACAGCAACATATAAAAGAAATTATCGTGAAAAAGAAAAGGTGTTGAAATAAATTTCAATTTTGGAAGCATAACAGAAAAGCAGTATATTTATGTTTAATATTTTTTAAAATTGAAATAAAGAATTCAAGGCTTTTATAAAAACGATTATGAAAATAGCCACGATACCTCAAACGATATTATACAGAGAAATACAAGTTTACTTTGAGTGGCCGCAAATTAAATAAATTTAATTGTACACTTTAACAATGCTAGTATTAATAATTACAGAATAAAAAAAAATTAAGTTGCATTACTGTTATTAAGATTAAAATGATGTGAAAGGCCATATTCCCGTTATTTTCAACGAGCTTTTCTTCCAATTTAACACTCAATTAATTAATAAATTATCTGAAATTAAAAGAATGTCTTATTCTGAAACTTATTTTTTTAATACTATATAGTATATAGAGTCGAAGCGCTATGTAACCACCCGCCAGGGAATGAGAAAACAAGCGGTCGTTATATCGGAAATGCATTATATCGATTGTTCATAAAACAGCATTAGGTTAATGAGAAATTGGCCGGGACCAACCACATAGGACGTTATAGCGTGTGAGACGTTAAAAAGAGGGTCGCTATAAAGAGCTTCGACTGCATTCATTATTTGTTTTTGCCGCTGTTTACTGTTTCCAAAACTCCGCACTTTTAACTAAATGCTTTTTCTAAATGCTTTTTTTTTTTTTTTTTAAAGAAAAGTGTCCATTAAATCTTTCAAAATAGACTGAATACTTACTTTAATGTAAGTATTAATTTCACCAAAAACTTTCAGCCAACACTTTTCATTCCAAACAACTGTTCAGATAGACAACGGAAGGAAGGAAGCTTGCAGTGATGTCACCTAATAGCTTCGTATAAAGGTTTAAAATACATTTTATTCTTGACCTGGCGTCTACTGGAACAAACACGCGTAATGAATCAACACGCTAGCAAATTTATTAACGTCACACTAGTGAACAATCTTATATGAACATGACAGTGACTATTTAAAACAAACAGTGGTTAATCAAAAATACCGAAAGTACATGTTCTGCAATCTTTCCATTTGAAATTATTTCTGTTTTCTTAAGCAATAACAGTTTACGATAGTTAATATTCTATCTATCACCACCTGACATCAAGAATCGTAAACAATCTTCATTTCATGCTGAACATATTCACATCCTCGCTAAAAGAAACCCTCCCCTCACAGGCCGACCCATTCTTAACCGATGAGCACGTGGCACGAGCCTCAACTTAATAAAAAAAAGTCCCGCCACCCACGCGGGCACATACTGGGTGTTATTGTCCATCAACAGGAAGAGGTCCAACAATATTATCCATTATCAACGTCGCATAATATCATCTTACTAATGTCCTGAACGGTTGCCAGGCAACTGAACAAAGGACCATTTAATTCGAATCAATATGTTACGCCAAGTCGACATTACAGTTTTTCTAATACACCTCGTTAAGAATCGTCTCCCAGACACTGTGACCTCTTTAAGGCCAAATGGAAATTAGTGCACACCCTCTGATATCCTTGGGACATTTTCTTTTTAAAACCATATCGCTGGCAAGAGAACAACGCTTGATTATTCTTGTTTTTTACTCAGTAGCAATCAAATATGTACTTAGCGAATAGGTTGAAGTTCCATTTTTTTTTTTTTTTTTTTGTATTTGAGTTATTATAAGAGCAGTTGCCACATTGGAAAAAGGTGTGTGAATAAATTTAAGTTTATTATTATTTTCGAAACTAAAGAAAAATTTGCATTTAGATTTTTTATTTGGAACTGTCTTAAGGTTTTCTATATAAGCAATAAATAAATATACAAACAAAGGAACGTTTTGTTTTTATTTTCTGAATTACGCTGTATAATCTAAAACCAATACGGAAAAATGCCTATTTTTAAATAGTAATACTGTAATTCAATTATTTCGAAAGCAGGTTTCATTTTAACTGTCATAATAAAAAATAAAAAAAAAATCCTATATTGGTTTTTGCTAAATAAAAGCCCGCTGTTAGGAGATATAATTAAGAAAGATGATTACTATATGTAATAAATAAACTCCTTAAATACCTTTATCCTGGCCATTGAAAACTGAAAGAAATAAAGCAAATATAAGCATATAGGTTTGCTGATCTGTTGCTAGAAGCAAGCTGGTATAGCAGAAACAAATTCAAACTCACAACGCAACCACTCATCGTATCTACCTTACTTCACGAAGAGAGAAAGAAAAGAAAGGGGGGAGGGAAGGACTTGTTTCTGGAACTAGTAGGCAGGTTCGGCGTTTCCGGTTGTTTCCGATCCTAGAAATGCGGATGGTCGCTGAACTTCGGCAAACTGTCTGAACCAGCAGGTACAAACAGTAAGGCGATCCAAGGCATCTAAATTCGCAAAATGAACACCACGCTTTCGACAAATCATTTCTTTAATGTAAAGGAGTCTGGATTACCAATTTTGAAGTACAGTATGTAAACAAGAGATTAAGTATACTTTATTTTCCAGATTTAATCACAGATTCGAGGATCTATTCAGACAATAATAGAGGAGTTTGAATGTACTGCTAAAGAAAAACATTACCATTTATTAAACAAAAAAAAAAAAAATTTGGAAAAGAATCAACTCCCGCTGTCGTCTGGTTTCACTCCCACAATTTTTCTAAATGCTTTCTTTCTTTCTTTTTTTTTTTTTTTAAAGAAAAGTGTCCATTAAATCTTTCAAAATAGACTGAAAAAAGAAACTTTATAATACCATGGGGATGTTATTATTATTTTTCTTTTTTCGTCAAACAACCAACTTCGTCTGCTTTAGCTTCCAAGAGTACAACTCTGTCAGCAACAGATGGTTAAAACAAACAACCATTGTTAAAGTCACAATGTGTTTATCAGCTTGATTAACGAGTGGATGCTTTCAAGCAGTCGCCCGCTTTTTCTAAAATACAGCTTTTGACTGCGACAGGAAAACCAAATTTCGTTCACTTCTGTGTTCGCAACCAGAGCGTAGCTTTGTATCTGACATGTGTCGGTTGAATTATGGGAAAGAAAGCATTTTAGCGTTAAAACAAAAAAAAAAAAAAAAATTGAAGCAACTCGTAACACATAATTTGCGGTAAAATGAAACGGGAAAACCTTTTCCGCGAGTAAAAAACTTTTCGGCGGGCATAAAAATTAAGATGTTCCTTCCTTTAATTTCCTTATTTCTGGTCAAAACATTATTTTATACTGGTGACATTAATTTGAAATAAAATTAAATAAAGAGAATTTTAATTTGTAGGTTAACTATAGAGGGCGTTTACTAACCGATAAACGGAGATTTTTAATCAGGTGATTTTGAGTCGATTATATTACATTCCCCATTCTCACGCGTTCCACATCTGCGAGCATTGATAGCCGAGTGCTCCCATAGTTCTTCCCCCCACCACTAAGCACGTGTCAGCAGTGTAATTTTGAGGGTGGCGAGGAGGTGCATTGCGCCAATAAGGTTGATTATAGGGGAAGGGGTCATTGGATTTGGAGAGATTCCTTTGGAATGGGGAAATGCCAACGTAACGCCAATACATAAATGTAGCGCTCGGAAAGAAACGAAACTCCAGTCTATTATTTCCTTCATGAGCAAATAGAGTCCAGTATAGGGAAATTTAGATAGAAATGGAATTCTGAAGGATAGACAACATATTGTTAAGGGAAAAATCATGTTTGGTTAGCCATTTTGACATTTACTCATTAGGCGGATTTTAGCAAAACATTTTGACTGAGTTCAACCAACACGAGGGATTACTGTATAATCTGGAAAATATTGAAATCACGGGTAAAATTCTAAGATGGAGTGCAAATCGAATATGATTAATGGATATTCTTCAGATTTATGTAACGTCAGAAGTGGGGGGTACCCAAGTATTGGTTCTGGTTTCTGATTTTCACAAACGACATCAACGAAGGGATGAAGGGCGTGATGTCAAAATTTGCAGACGACAAAGATCGCGAGAGTAGTTAATGATCAGCGCAAAGCAGAGTTTCTTTTTCAGGACGGCTTAGATGGATTTCAGGGGCGGTCAGAAAAAATGGAAGCTATGCAGCAAAATGGAAGGCGTTACACTTGGGGAATAGCAACCCCAAAATAACGTATTCACTTGGTGGGGTTGAACTAATAAGAGTATAGGAAGATCTTTGAGCTGTAGTAGCAGACGCAAGAAAGCAAGCGTATGAGCTTATGTAGCATCAGCAAAAAAAAAAAAAAAAAAAAAAAAACTTTCACGAATCCATTCCCTCTAAAAGTTTGTCCAGTTCTTCCTTGAATCTATTTAAGCTATCGACTTCCACAACGACAGATGGAAGTTTGTTCCAGCAATTAACCACCCGCTGGCTAAAGGCAAATTTCCGCACATCTATTCTACAACGGTCTTTCATCAATTTGAGTTTATGCCCCCCTCAGCGGAAGAATCCCATCAGAATTCAGCGTGCTCAACCCATTCAAGGTCTTATACACCTCAATCAGATCACCTCGCAGGCGCCTAGACCTGCGAGGTGATCCAAACGCTGCAATTTGCAGCCCTTAAGCCTTTCCTGGTAAGAGAACCCATTCGTTCTCCTCACCAATCTTGTTGCCCTCCTCTGTACTCATTCTAGCAACTCTACACCTTTCCTAAAATGAGGCCTCCAAACCTGTACGCAGTACTTAAAGCGACCATTGCCTTATACAAGGGGATAATCATCTCCTTTTCCCTACAAGCAATATACCTGTTGTACCCGCGTAACATGCGCCATCTTTCTGATTATGGCATAAATAGTTCAATCTAGATCCTTGAAGTCTTCACCATTCTTGTTTAGCGGTGATATAATTCTGTTAAACCAGTTAGTTTAACAGAAGTTAAACTAACTGGTCTGTAATTACTCGTGTCACCCTTCGATCCCCCTTTGTGAATTGGGGATACATTTGCACATCTCCAGTCCGTGGGGATCCCCCCTGAGTCCAAGGAAGCTCTCATAATTATGGCTAAGGGTTTACTTACTTCCTTTGCCGCCTCCTTTAATATACCTGGATAGATCCCATCCACCCACGTGCCTTTCCTCTGTTTAAATTTAGTGTAGACAGGCGGCAAAGAAGGCCCATGGTGCCATACTGATGATTTATCGAATATTTGTTTTCAAGTACGGAAATCGTACCTAAAAAAAAAAAAACGATCGAGGTTCTTGAAAGAGTCCAAAGATGGGCAATCCACTTGAGGCAATCTGTGAAAGGTCGCCCGTATGAGGAAAGACTATGTGCTACAGAGTTCGGAACAGAAGTGGAGAATGTGCTTGTTGTCAATTCCACTAACTTTCTCTGCATCGGGAAGATGACAACAAGCACAACCTTCACTTCTGTTCCGAGTGTAATCCTAATACCGTGGAAAAATAACCATTAGCAACGATCTTCAGTGACCATTTGATGAACCCTCATAGGAAACCCCTTGATTGGGGCTTTTACTCGTGGCCAAGTAACTGTGATGAGTAAAACTGCAATCTTGTTTAGCGACTATTAAAGATTGTTTATCAGTGGTCATTTTGAATCTGACGTTTGCTATCGTAATTTCTTTGAGTAGCTACGGCCACCTCTTCTAGAAGACATTCCTAAGCAGACAAGATTAAGAATGCGGCTTCAACTTGATGGGCTCGCTCGTCCGGGTTTCATTCCCTTTGATTTCTTCATATGAGGACTCATATGGGGTTGGTTTCCCAACAAAAATAACTGAAATGCGACATCTTGGTGGTATTTATGTAGAAATAACCTTTATATTGTGAAACTCAAGTGCCGAGACCTATTAAACAAAATTAGAATGATTATGAATTCCTGCGATTTCCTTTTCACTTGTCCACTTTTCAGCAACAAAATAGGTGGGTTACTTTAAACATTCGTAACTGTTACACCTAAGAAAGTGACAATCTTTATTATAACATCTTGAATTCAAAACCATCTATTTAGCCGCCTTCTGAAGTTAAGTCATCGTTCTTCAGGACATCCTTACATTGTTCCACGAATCGTACCTTTAAGGATGATTATTACATTCAAACGCTGCAAATACACCACCTCTTAAAAAAAAAAAAAAAAAAAATGGGAGTCCTCCGCGAAGGCGGTGAACAGTGCGATCCACTTATGCATCCATTGCCTTGTCCTGTAAGGAATAATTCGCGGTAAGAACCTTACGGGATTCAAAAGATGTGCACATAAAAAAAAAAAGTTCAAAAGAGGTACGATTGTTGGTTTTCATGTCAGCAGTTTATCTGCGCGTGCTATAGTAGAACGTACGAGTGTTACAGGTGGTGGTAGTAGTGGCATGTGATGCAAGAAAGCAAGTGTATGAGCTTATGCAGTATCAGCCAAAAAAAAGAAAGAAAAAAAAAAAAAAATCACACCATTCCCTCCAAATGCCTGTCCAGTTCCTCCTTAAATTTATTTAACCTATCAATTTCCACAACGACAGATGGAAGTTTGTTCCGGCAATTAACCACCCGCTGGCTAAAGACAAATTTTCGCACATCTATTCTACACATGTCTTTCCTTAATTTGAATGTATGTCCCCTTAGGTTCGTAATCTGAACAAGTGGAAGGATCTCATCAGAATTTAGCGTGCTCAACCCATTCAAGGTGCCAGAGAACGGTGAAGAAAGTGGGTTCATCATTCTTAAAGGAGCCTACAAAACCAGACATTAGGTGTCCCAGATATTGCGATGACGTAGCTTCAAATGTCCACCAATTTGTTTAATATATAAAAATATATACCAGAAAACGTTTGTGAAATAAGTTGTTCTAAATAAAAACAAAAATTCGGGAAATTTTATGGTTAAAGATTATTCTAAATGCGTTGTTGTTCAATATTTATGTAACTGTTAAATATCTCCTCTGGTTTCTGTCGAAATACCAGATAATGGATTCCGCTTATGCTTTATCTTCTTTCGCCTCTACGACCACACCAGATTCCTCTAATGACTCCCTGGAGTCCAATGAATGTTCCTGGAAGTTAAATAGGTCATCCACACTGGCTTCGACAAAGTAACTTGATGCCGTTTTCAAACGTTCTGTACAATGCAACAGACGACAGGCCATTCTACAGCGCCGCAAAGTTGGTCAAAAGAATCCGGTTTTCAATCAAGCTGTGGTTCCACAAATTTTAGGGAATTATTATAAAAAAAAAAAAAAAAAAACACATTAGCGTGATTGGCGAATGTATGGGAACCAAATACCACAGAAATACTCTTGGCACACAGCTTTTAACCAGCAGAATAAACCTTAAATCGAGGTCATTAATAACAACACTTGAGTGCTACATTTTTTGCACCAGGAGAATTCAGCAGCTCATTCTATTTATCACGGGGACAATCTCTACCCCTCCCCAAACAAGAATGCTGGCGGAAATGACCAAAAAGATGTTGTTAAAACCGTCCAGTCATCCCGGCCACATAAAACGGCGTTAACTCCGTCGATTCTTGCGTCCGTTATTCAATTCAACCACCCGCACGCAAAGAGCCATTCTACGGAACACGATTAAACAAGATGGTCGCCACGAGTTTCACCTACAACGACTCACTCGTTTAACCTAAAAAGACGCGCATGTTGCACTTATAATAGCCGTCCTCCGTATAACCTCAAAAGCCGCGACTGTGTGCAAGCGTAACATCCGCCCTATATTTAATCTAATAAGTCACGTAACGAGCTACGTCGGTATGCGGACAAACCTTCCTTGATTATCGATTGTGACAACGACCGCACATTGCACGCACTAACTGCGAACGAGTGCCACACTTCGATTCGCACCTTCGACTCTTTGCACTGTTTTTCGGGCGCCCGCTCGTTTCCTCTGCGACCCTTTTAGACTGCTGTCGTACGAATCCCGCATCTTTTATGGAAATGAGTCGAACCCGGAGCTCAAACGGCATACCTTGACATCGTAATGCGGCCGACAAGTGTATCAGAAGTGATAACTTCGCCCGCTCTCGCAGCAGAATCTGTAAACAGGGTTAATGGCACGAAATCGGCGGCAATCTGAAACCTTGCCGTTGTTTCCAATGGGCCGCAGACTTGACGTCGCCGGACAGCTGTGAAATTACTCGAAACACCAATGAACTACCAGCAAGAACACAAGAGTTAAACCCCTGTAAACGACCTTCGTCACTGATAGTCATCTCGACTTGGTTGCGCAGTCAAGACTTAATTTTCTGATCATTTCGATATCTGATATCAAGCCGGGCGATGTGTGTGTGTGTGTACACGGATCGACTTACTGATGCCAGGAGGCGGCAATTAGAGGACAAACGCCGAGGAAGTTAACAGGCTATTCAAACACCTCGGCGTGGGACAAATCACGGCATTTAGAGATGAGACAACATCTGGTGTATTCGGACATTAATGAAAAAAAAACGGTCTGCTTAAAGCAGACCTTTTTTTTCATTAATGAGCTCAAATATCCCTGTATGTGAAATTAGTACACGAACAGGGCACACGAAATGAAACTCCAGTACACAAATTATGTTTTATTTCTATTCCGTTTGAACTTTTGGTACTGAAGTAAAAAAAAAAAAAAAAACAGCAGTTCGCTTTTAAGAGAAGTGCGTTGCTGTTCGCAATGCGGAGCAACCACCCAAAGTAGCACACGATACATTCTGGTTCTATCAAAGTCGATGTCTGTTGGAACTATGTTGGTCCAAGCTTATAGGCATGGACCAACAGTCTCCACCTTCACAGCGTAGTCAGCACGATACACTGCCGCTCACCAGTGCTTGGAAAGTTTTCGGTTCGATTCCCGTATGGGATCGGGGGAATTTCTAAAGTCCTGTGGTCGAAGCTGTAGTCAGGCAATCTCAAGCGAGCGAGTAAGGTTTCTTTCGTGATTTATTCAGGGATTCTGCAGACTGCGATTAAATCAGAATCTCACTTATGGCTCACAAGGTAGGATTCTAATAGGATATCGTTTAAGTGTGTTATAACACGAAATTGAAAAGCTTCTTTCCCACATTAACAACAGCGAATCACAAAGAACTCAGTAAAAGAAATAGACGCGAAAGCAGCGGCAGAGGGTAATGTGGAGTGATGAATCGCCCTGTAAAGGAGTAGTTCATGCAGCACCGACAGTGTGCAACTATTTCACGCGGCCTAATGGTGGTTGAACATGGAATCATGGATGACGACGATACAGTAGTAGTTTCTAGTAGAGGTTCTGCATAACTTTTGCGAGAAATACAATTTAGTCATACAAACATGGCAATAAAAGGTCGTTTGGACTTTAATGTGCGAATAAGAACTCCAAAACAAAGCCGAAGAGATTTATTTTGTTCTTTTATTTTAGTTCTTTCCACGAACTAAAATATTCTAATCATACACAGAAATCACACACAGATCATTAATTACAGGGAAGGCGTGATTTATTCAAGTTATCACGCCAAGGCGCATGTGCGGGCCATTCCTGTCACCAATCTATATTGGTGGCATGGGAGTGGACTGTTTTGTTAAGTAAAAAAAACGAAGTTCCGATATCAGCAAGAACGGGTCAAAATCGGCTCGCAGTGATCTGCAGTATCCATGGTAACCAATAACAATAAGACAGTTTAAAAATAGTTACCGGTACCAAGAAGTCTTATCAGAAACACGGAGCCAAGTTTCCTGCTTCGATTCTCGGATTGTCAAGCTTGCACACGATACATCAGCATTAGTTTAGTCAGTTAATTATATTAATTAAAGACTTTTAAGTCATGGGATAAGGGGCGACAGATTTGCACAAAATATTTTCAAGGAAAAAAACTCTTCCCAAAAACAATTATAATTGTATTTTATTTGTAATGAAACACCGCGATGCACTGATAGTTATTGCGCATATTCTGAAGGGACGTGCATATTCGAAGTGCGACACTGGCGACACCTAATTATACACAAAACCGCTGTACAAAAAATGTCTTTTGTCGTGTAGGCTTCCACGCACACCACATCTGCTGTTCACCATCAGCTACCGTATTTATGTCGATTATAGTTCAGGCTAGAATTTTCTGCCCGTTCAAGAATATTCGGTGCATCGATGTAGTGGTCGGAACAGTCGGCGCCCAAGGCAATGCTGAAATCAGCAAACTGCGTCAGTTTCGATTTTTCTATGCCATGCCTGGAGCCTCCGAAGATAGAAGGCGCCCAAATTGCGATCGTTCGGTTATGTTAATCGTCCTGTTTAACGTATTTTACCCATTTCGGCGTCAAACTATCACTGCACGTGACAGTTAGTTGGTGACAGTTCTGTTCTAGGAACAGGAGATAAATAAGTCATCGTGCTTGCTTCTCAACTTTGATGGGTTTCTATCTGGCCATTAGAATGGGGTGCTACTCGGTTCTAAACGCGTCTCCCTTAGTTATAAAAGCTCAATAAGAAACTCCTTCCAGAAAATAACTAGTGGAAGAGGGAAAATAGGTACGTGTGCAACAGAAATATAATCCTTGGCCGAGAGCTGGTTACAAGATGGAGATACCGGTTGGAGCCGCTTTCCATTCCAGAATAGCCGACGGACGAATCCCATAAACAGAGCAACGTTTGGTATGAACATATGAAATGACATTTAATCGGAAGTTTAGCATTTCTTGGTCAAGGAAGTTTAGGCAAGAGAAGAGACCATGTGTGATAAATCGAAGTATTTGTAAAAACTGTAATTATAAATGAGCACAAAATTATCTTCAAATATTACTGGGGAGGGCCCAAAGTTGGTGTTTTTGAACTGAAAATTCCCGGCCAACGTTGCCCATAGCTGGGAATTTTCGGAGTTCACGATTACCAACGTAGTCGGAGCATCGACTACTGTGGCCACGGTGAACGAGTCTATGGTTTGTATATTAATGTCCGTACAAGTGCGTGTTCAAAGGTTATTCGCATCTTGTTCGAACTGCAAAACCATGAATAACTTGGAGTGGGCCTACTACTCTCCGGTTGAGATCGGCTAATTATAGCCTTGATTAAAGAAAAGACTCCGACGGAATATGAATGAACATGAAACTCAGACCTCTGAAAACGAGGGACATGGAGAAATCACTACGGTATGGCGGAAGACCTCATGCTCACCCCACCTTTCTCTTACACTGGCACAGATATTCTGTGAAGCGAGTCAAGTAAATTGGTAATAACGTTCATAGTGAAACCTATCTTTGAATACCACCTCTGTGAAAGCAAGTTAGAAACCAAACCGGTGTTCGCTTCAGATTAAAAATTAATTCGTTTTCGCTTGATTAAACTTAGTGATTCATTCTCCCCATAAAAATTGTGCCTAAGTCATGAAAACTGATGAAACAAGAGATTATATAATGCAAAATTAGCAACTGAAATCAAAATTAAAAGCCATTGTATTTTTGATTTCAGTTGAAGTCAGCTCCATTTTCTCAACGCAATTTACAAATGAAGTGCGCAGAAAATAAGAATTTCCTATGAATCATTGTTTTACACGTTTGACATATCGAATTAATGATGCATTAAAAATTAATGCTACTGCCTGTACAGGTAAATTGTTAACCGATGACAGTCCTTCCTGCTTTTCGGGGGTAAGCACTGATTACTGTTCTTTGCATTCCAGTTAGTATTATTATTACAATGGCTAAATGATGCAAGGAAGCAGACTTTCCTGCATCTGCCGAAAAGGGGGCGGAGATTTCTTTATCATTCATACCTTCCGCGTTGTCAAATATGACGACGGAGGAGAAGGTGTGAACTTTACAGAACTCTCTGCCTCGACATCTGTGGCAGACGATTTATTCTAATGAACTACAACACGCTGCCCGAAAGTAAAACTTCTGAGATCTGTCCCTCTGTTACTCTCCAAAATTTGCGCGCCTTCCCCAAGGTTCATTGTACAGATTTTCTCCAAGGAATTATATAAATGTATCAACTCCCCCTATCAAGTTCCCCTCTAAAATGTTTAGTTGTCAACCGTTCTTAATACGGGAATCGATTAACACCTCATCACTCTGCTGCCCTTCTTTGAACCGTTCTAGACGCTGTTTTTTCTTGTGTAGCCTCCAGTCTTGAACGCTATTCTAAATGAGGTCTCACCGTCGTCTTATATAAACGGACAATGATTACCTGTGACTGAATCGTTACCTTAGTCTTGGACCACTTTTAACTCCACTTACCCTAGTTATAAATAAGTCCTGGATTTCCGTTCTCTAAACCTTACATTTAGAAGTATTGAACTGCAGCTGACATTTTTCATACCATTGGTTCTGGTCGTTAACCATCCTTCCTACAATTAAATTATCAAACTTTGACAACTTACCTTGCACTCCCTCATCAACGTCGTTAATAAGATGAGAAATACAGTGGCCCAAATACTGATCCCTAAGGGATTGCATTTGCTAAACTAGTACACCCTGAGGTATGTCCAATTATGACTAGTGTCTCCTATTTCATCCAACGAAGGACCTTGCCATTAATCCCAAAAAGAGTCCAGTTTATATAATAGCCTTCACAGGGAACCATACCACTAGCTTTATCGAAGCCAAGATATGTCAAAGTTGTTTCTTACATCCGACTGTTTTATGATTTAGTCATAAAAATTAACGACTGGTCAGGCAAGATTTCCTTTTCACAAACCAGTGCTGCCGAGATGGTCCTGTACCGTACCCTTGACCACATCTTCGATGATCTTGCCTACCATTGAAGTCAGCTCAATGGTCTGCAGTTTCCCATCATGTCTGGCACCTCATTTATGGATTTGGAAAACGTTAACATTTTTCCAGTCCGTAGGGATCGTATCAGAGTCAAATGAAGATCACATTAACATCCTCCAACGAGATGATGCACTCACATGCTTTCCTTCTTAGTATAACAGGGTGTATACCAACCACTCATGGAGCCTTGCCTTCACTAAGCTTCAGTAGTTTTTCCCCAAATGTCGTAATGCTGACATTAGGACAAAACAAGAAGTACTCTATGTTCATTACAATTTCTCTCTACATTGAAGATTGTAAAATCAACAAAAATGTTATTCCAATATAAGCAATTGTATAGGATTTTGTCCCACCACCTACATTAAAATAATCCAGGAAGTGAGGAAATATTAAACATGCATACAATAACACTGTAGTTCCTGTACCTAGTCAGAGACACTTCTTTAGTCAAGATCTCTTTCATATAAGATTAAGCAGCCACGAAAACAATCTGGGAACATAAAATCTCGTATTCATAAACCCCAACTCTTATACTAAAAATAAACGCTGACTACTATATCATAAAATAATGGAGGCCACCGTTAGATTACCCACAATGTTCGTTAACATAACAAAACAAAACAGAAATCCGGCAAAAGCCATTTCTCTGTCTATGGAATCCTGGCGTAACCATACCGACAGTTGAACTAAGCCAGACTTCAAGATTACATTGTTCTCCCTCAATTGAAGTGATAAATGGCGGTTTCGCTTCTTTCACAAAAGCTGTTCCCCCGCCACTGGAGGGTTATCAAGGACTAGCAGGAACAGCTGGTGAGAAAGGCGTGGCTGGTAGTCAAGTCAAGGGAAAAGGGAGGCCGATGTGATACAGGTAAATGTTATTCGAGTCCATTTAATGGAAGAAAACACACCGTGATCGTTATGGCTACTGTTGGCAAAACTTTATTCGGTTGGCAAAAGTTTTCGAAATTTCGAAAACTCCCACAAAACTGCAATGCAAATTATTCTTCTATTCTTTTTTTACAGCTCTAAAAAGGAGTTAATAGGAATATCAAGTTATTTCTTTTTAAACGTTGAGACTGGAATTAAAAAAAAAACAAAAAAACCTGTTTCATCGTATGGGATGTTTTCTTAAATACCCTGCAAGCGATTTAATTATTGTAAGAAACCGCATTATTACATTATTGTGTAATAATTTATTACGCACGCCACTAGAGGAAGTTGAGATTTGATTTCTGTACGAAGAGTTTTTCTTGAAAAATCAGGAAAGAGTGGGGGGGGGGGACTTCAGCTGATCTTTAAAAACTTAAGTAAAACTTTTCCCATTAGCTTTATTTAAACCGAACTTAAGTGTTAGAATAATCTTAAAATCATCTGCTGCTGCTGTGATGAGGTGTGAACGTCCACGGGGCATATCTCACTTTAGTTTTTAGAATTAAGCGGATAATTAGGTATTTTCTGTCTAAGTTTAATAAACTAGTTTCGCCTTGGTTTGTGCTCGGACGAACAGACAATGACACGCAAGAAAATAACAATTAAGACATTTTAAAGAGAAAATGAAGTAATAAAATGATATTTCAAATAGCACGATATTTTAGAGTACTGACAACTTATAAATAAAGAAAAGAACAAGCAGGAAGCTATCTTCCGTGTCCGCTGCTCTATTTCTTGAGACTACAGGAAATTACGTACGCGGCAGAGGACATTCAAAACAACCGTCGCCATATTCGTGGCCATCAGACGTCCTAAACAGAATCTACCCGTTACACCATCACCAGCGAACGAAGCCATTTCGCGGTGCCACTCCTTCCAATAAAACAGATTTCCAGATATTTGCCTATTAAACAATCTCATACACTTTTCAACACACGTTAGGCCAATTTGTATTTAACGGTCATTTCCCAGGTGGCGCTGCACACACGTAGCCACTTAACTGCTTCCTAATGGATGGCAAACATGAATCGTTGCCAAGAATAATTTAGAGGAAACCTGACGATGCGGTGTCGTTAAGGTACGTTGGCGATAATGAGAACTGAGAAGATACTGTGGTCACTCTGGATTCTCGTGGAGGTCTGCCCACGTTACTGTAGTTTAACAAGGATTATGCAGTAACAGTTAAAATGCTGTAAAACACCTTTATGGCCGCTGTTATTACTAGTACTCAGGTGTACTTATCAGTGATAGAGGACAGTTAAGTAATTTAAGTTTTAAACTTGATTACGTCAGTGTTTTTTAGTTTGCCAAAGGAAAACGGACTTATGAGATCATCGCGTGTATGTGTGTTGTATAATTTCCTTGTTTACAGTCTGATCCATCCACAGACAAGTTCTTCTGAATTTCTGAGGAGAGCTATATCCAGAGTTTATTCTGAATTTCTAGTAAACTCAGAACATTTATTTGGTTTCGTGACAAGTAATTTTAGAAAAGAAAAGAAATTTAACGGCAATCTTTGTTTATTCGAGACGAAGCTGTAAAAGTTAGTGGCGTTCGTTCACTGGTGGCCCGTGGTTTGTAAAGAAAGGTAGATGGAGGAAAAGATGTCTGTTTATGGTGAATATGTAGGGAAAATAATTAATTCCAGGAATCAGAGGCTAGGTTACGTTTCGCTGAAAGAACAAACTGTTTCTAAGGCACAGCAACATAAGGGTGGATTATGTTAGCTTCCAAACCAAGAAAAGTTACTCGAGATTTTGAAATATTTCAAAAACAAAAATAATTTTTTTTTTTTTAATTGCAAAACATTTTTTTTAAAATATTAATTAAGTAAACAGTCAATTAACAGAAGCGGGGAATTCAAACTTTAAAATGGAAACATACAGAATTAAGTATAAAGCGAAACAGAACATTCTAGAATCATCGTCTAGAAACAGAATCTTCTAGAACCCGTGCTGTACCTAAGATATAGCAGGGGTATCTTAGCGCAGAGATCAAACAGACGGGCTGGCAGAGAAAAATCAAAGAGTGGTTAGCATGGAAAGACTGGCCGAAAAGAGTTGAGATGTTCGTTTTAAAGAAAAGTTGTCAACGAAGGAACGGCACCCAGTCGAAACAGCAGTGACCCATTGCGTATTGCGGACCAGAATATAAGTACTGTATATTGAAATTTCCTGGTTGAGTACGGGTGTCAGCAATGTTAGTCTGAAGAAGGAGGAACTGGAAACATTAAAATATAATGGTCTGCGGAAAGAATGAAGTATTCTTACAGCAGGAGGATGGTCCTGAGATGCAGATAAAGAAAGCCGTGGGGAAAAAAATGTAAGTGGTCCATCAGAAGTATCAATAAAAATTATATTTAGAATTGTGTAAGAACCAACAAAATTATAGTAGATATTGGGCTAATTGTACGACTAAAGTTTTAATGTATTTGAAAGTAAAGGTAGGCTATCATTTATTGATTGGTTGGATCGTTTAGACTGCTATTAACATGGCACATTACAAAAAAAAAAAAAAAGTCACGTGGTATTCAGGACATATCGAACACATGTACTCGTAATTTTAAGCTTGTTTGCTTACATCGCTGAAATTAACCCGCTTTCTCAATCTGCGACTGAAAAAGCAAGGGATTCCACCAAGAGATGAGTCGCACAAAAGGTATTAGTGGGTTGCAAAAAGGAATGACAGCATTTGGCAGGTCTAAAGGTTAAAATAAGCGTTTAATGGTGCGAGTCGTAATCAACCCGAAATAAGCAGCAGAATCTGTGCTAAGTGATCGTGATTGGCGAGGAATATCGCGTCTAGTAAATGAAGCACGAATTCAAACAAGACAAGAACTCGTGCAAACCAAAGACCTCGGCAGCCAATTTTGGAGAGAACACTGCAAAGAGAATTACATAACACGGATATCTTCAGTACGGTCCCCAGAAAAAGACCAATGCTAACAGCTGTGAATAAAAAAAAGAGGGGCTAAAAGACAGAAAAACTGGACTGTTGATGACTGGAAAGCATGATGTGGTCTGACGAATTTAAATTTTGCGTACACCCTAATGATGCCTGGTAACACCGTTCACTGAAGCACCGAGGCATTTCATCTAGAGTCTAGATTTCTAGACAGTGAAAGGTGTCGCGCAAGCTGGTGGTGGGTAAATGACGTTCGCTTTGGGGATGTTTTAACTACTATAAGTGTGTCCTATACTTTAAATACCAAAACAGGATGAAACAGACTGGATATACAAATATTCTGAATCAGGTTCTCCATTTCAAGGAAAATTTGAGGGAAACTCATGATTTTACTCCTGTATACGATGACAGCTGTCCAGTTCACGCAGCTACATTACCATAATATAAAACTAATCAAAGTATGCTGAGTTGCATCACCACTGTCACTCATTATGCTTGAGATTTGAGAGATGGAACACGAGTTAGGTATTTTAACTGGCTAACAAAATCACCAGATTTAAATCTCACAGAGGAACACCTTTAAAGGAAAGCGAAAACAGCATCCAGGAAACTTGAATGAATTACGCGCTCAATTGTATTTAGAATAGCCTAATATTGATATCAACTATTTAAGGGGTACATTTGAATTCCTACCAAAGAGAATTCATATTAATGAAGTCATTACTGCTAAAGGAGGGATTACACATTATTAATTGAAAAATTACGCAGGCGACTATTTTTTATTATTTTTATATAAATCGAGATGCTTGTATGTTAGTAATGATAATCAAGCGTACTTTAGAATTGTGAAAGGAGAAAATATGCGAGGGATAGAAAAATAAAAGAAAGGCTTAACGAAGTAATTAGTAAAGGCAAAATAAATATGAATGTAAGATAAGTTGAAAATAAACGTTAAGGATAACTGAAAAGTAAATTTCATTATTAAGACAGAATAAAGAAGATAACTAAAGTACACCACATCGAATGAATGACAGATTCATCCTTAAAAAAGGACGGGTATTGTGAATGATAATTTTACGAATAGATATGTTATGTAGTGTAATTAAGAACTTAAGAATAAACTGCGCAAGTTTAGTAACAATTGATTCATATTTATTTAAAAGGCGTTCTATTGATTAGAGAACATTTATGTCGGCAAGATTTGACCGGTGTTATAGGGATTTGGATTTTAAATTGGAAATGCAATAATTGTGTTCATTAAGAATTGTAGGTACTCTGAAACGGCAGTCCATGAAAGATTGAGTGGCAGGTATTCGTGTTATAGTTTTGGCTGAATTCAGGATCATCGATCAAGAGATAGATTTCTATACTGAATTGTTAAGGCAAGACTGAGAGGCGAATTTTGAATATACTAATGTGATAATGCTGTTTGGGTAACATGTTCCCAGCTAACATACTCATATTTGTTAACGACATGGACGTTGATCTTCGGAGGATATAGGTTACAGAAAGACTGTTTTTGAAGAAACCTAAGCTAATCTACAGTACCAAAATGACCATTGCCTAATGAACTTATGATAGATGTGAATTGTACACATTAAAAGAACAAGATTTAATAGATGTCCAATTATCAAGTCTTGTGTAAACTACTTCTGTAAAATTCTGATAAGTGTATATTTTGAATAACATGCTATATGTAAGAGCATGTTATGTATAATCTTGTGTTGCCTTTCTAGTATATGAATGCTGCGCAATTTATTTACTGAGTAAATAATAAAAAAATAGAGGAAAATTATTATTTATTAGTAATGGTGCCCCCCTTTATGATTGTACGTATATGTGTCACCAGGGGTGGTCTCAGGATTTTCTAAAGGAAGAGGCTAAAGCAAATTTTAATCACCATGTAGCAGTTAAAATAATAATAATAAAAACATTATTTTGATCAAAAGGGGACCTGTAGCTCTTTAGCCTCTACTTGTGATCGATAAAATAACCCTCAACTCTTGAATCTTCTGATCATATTGAGAATTAACACAGCAGCCTGGTTGAATTGTGGGCCGTAGTGTGCTTTGAGGGAAGCTGTTGTCTCAAAAAAAGCCAATAATTGTCCAAGAGTTAATTACAAGGGTGTCGATCAAACTGAAGAAAAGGATAATTAACAAGAAAAGCAATGAAGGAATATATAATGCAAATAATAATTATATAAGAGATATATTAAAGGTTATCCTCGTATAAATTATATCCCTCTCCCCACACACACAACAGTAATACTATGCTGTCCAGCAATAAAAATGTTACTGTTTGAAGAAAATTATCAGGAAAAGAACGGTCATATTAAGATGGTGTTCAGTTACAGATGCTTATCTTCAGTTTCGGGAACCACGAGCGGTTAATTGAAGGCTAGAAAAAAGCTGTTCAGCCCATAACACAGCGTGCCCACACAACGCCTACTCAAAGCAAAACGGTGGATGGGAGAGGGAGCAAGTACCTCTGCCCTACTCCTTGCTCACGATAACACCCATTAGATGTTATACTGAACACACCAACGAGACCTTTGACATTATTTGTCCATAGGCCCTCTATCGGACAAATGAATAAATTCCACGCGAGACGCCATTATAAGAAACGTTACGCCAAACACCTGCCGTGCCGTAGTTTTCGTATCACTTCAGTACAGCTGCACCGTTATCTGCCTTCGGTCATCAAAGATATGAACGATCCCTTTGAAAAAGTCATTCATCATCCATTGATACGAACGTGTGTCGAATTCAGTTGGACATTTGAAGGTCGAAATGACACCGAATACCACGTTCGGAGTTTATGCTAGTTACATCTTACATCAAAGGACTGCCTTTACAAATGGCAGGGTTCCCGAAATAACGATCACGCAATTTTCATTAGACCATCTCTAGTCCAGAAGACCTCAGTACAAAGCGACAGTTTCACTAATAAAACGAAAAGCAGAGAAAAAAAATAATAATAAAGTCCAGACTATAATTAAATGGCAAATTTACCTTAAATCATAATTTTATTTTATTTTATTTTCTGAAACACCTGTTACAGACTGCAATAAGTCCAGGTATACGCGTTAGTGTTAATTTACGAAAAATTTTAGTTTTCTATACACCAGTGATGGAGAACTAGCCCTAAACATTTACAGTATAATCGTTGTACATGTTTCAACACTACAATTTCAGATTGCGGAAGAAAAATTAGCATACAAAACAAACTAGTCACATCCGCTGAACATGTACAGCGATGACAAAGCACGCAGCTGATAGACTACTAATTACAACTATATTATTAATTTTAAAACGGGGATGCATAAAAACAAGAAGAAAACTAACGCACTACATTAAAACAAAAAGGATGGGGAAAGTTATGGTGGAACTCGCACAAAAACAATACAATTAACGCAAGGAAAAGAAATGTTTACGTCGTTGTTTATCTGTTGAAAAGCGAAAACACGAGCCACAAAAGAAGAACCCTTACATCGTGATTATTCGCCTTGACTATAGCTATTCATACAGACAACACTCTCAATGCGCACGCGGGGTACAGAGAAGGCCATGAGAAATACTACCTGGGATGTCTGATGCTTTTCTTCGTGTTAAGGAGAGTTACGGGATGCTCGTAATCCCTCCACACCAATTGTCCAGAACAGCAGGAGACACACGCATCCCTTGGGGTATTTAGAAAGGAGTCACGAGAAACGAATCAAAAGATAACTTTCAAGATTATGTTTACTGTACTTAGATTTTTCGTCTTTGATTGGAAAAAGGAAACCCAGTCATCGAGGACCATTTTGGAGAGCTAATCAAGGTGTCACTGATTGGTAAATCAATCAAATCAATGATTCATTTAATTGGTTAATGAAATCAATGATTATCCTTTAATACCTGTAAAATGACGGGTAATAAAGAATAATCGATATACATAAAAAAAAATAAGGAAAAAAGAAGAAAGTTATTTCTTTGCAGCAAGAATTTCCTGCTTTTCAAAGCCCTCAGAAATTTTTTTCCTCCTAAAAAATCCTGATGCATGAAGAAATGAAGTGAGTGTTTTTAAACATCTTGCGACATTACTTTCTTCAATCCAAACTTTTCTTTTTTTTTTTTTTTTTTTTTGTGACTGCCAAGTATTTAAGTACATCCCCTCTGCTAACAATAATCGTCCTTAGTGGGGAACGAGCCTCCCCTTTTCGCGCACGTGGAGATAACTACCGCCCACGAACTTAGGGTGGAAATATTAAAGAAAGCCGCATTGGGTAATTGACTCCACGTAAAAACTGCTAACCCACCTCCGTTAGCTGGTACTGCTTTCGACAGCTTGAAGCAACAGGCACGTGTTCACAAGCTTCCCCACTTTCAAACACCCTACTGGATCTAGTCATCACCTACCATCGAAACGAAAATTCTCAGAGACTGTAACGAATATTAGTTGGCCACGACTATTTGTATCTCTCTATTGTATATTTGTATACAATATACACGTACATTGTATACAAAATGTAAGGAAGCAAATTGTCGATCCCTCTTGATTAGTTACATAATGTGAATCGATGACCGAAAGTTCGCAATCAATCTAAAGCACTCAACATGATTCATCACTATTCCTGTCTAAAAGAACTGACAGCACTGAAGGTGCTAAACATATTTTAGAAACGTAGTTATTCACTGTTATTCCTATAACGCTGAATTATGTTTCGGTATAAATATCGCGGACTTCAGGGGTAACGTTTTTTTATTATTATTTTTCACAAGTACGTCAAGTAAAAGGAAATTCATTTCGTTACTCATTTCGACTGCAGAACACACGCCTAGATTAGAGGTTTGCCATAGATTTGCTAGCTTGTCTATGTTAACACAGTATATTAAATTTATACAAGAAATTAAGAGGTGTTCTGTAACGCGGTAAATACGGGAATCGTTTGAAAAGTTCGTGGCTTGAGTATGAAAGGGTAGTGGTACAACGTTAAATTTCTGTACTCAATGTACAACACTTCAAATAATAACCCAAGTTTTAATAACTATTTTTTTTTCTTTTTCTTATTTTTTTGTTAATTATTATAGGTCCTGAAGTCAGAGTTGTCTGAATGGAAAGAAGAAAAATCAGTCACCGTGCAGCCATCCAATATTTGGCAAAAAGGGACTATTGCCTAAAGCAATTCATTCAAGCAATTCCCCTTTCTATTTTATTCCATCGTTAAGAAGAGTAGTCAGCAGAATTTAAACGAAGGAGGGAGAGTGTGGAAGATTACCGCTGTGGAAGACATGCAACGTCCATCGCTTCAGAAGTTGTTGAAAGTGTGAATGATCTGGTGATGAGTGACAGTTCGTTACATTGCCAGCGTCTCATCTGAACGTGTGCAAAACATAATAACAGAGGTTCTCGCTATGAAAAAGGTGTCAGTGCTATGGGTCCCAAAGCTGTTGACAGCAGATCAAAAAATGCATAAGAGTTGTCGAGTCAAGTGAACATTTGCATCGTTTTCAAGTAGATACAGCAAATTTCCTTGCAAGGTTTGTGACCATGGATCAGACGTCTGTCCATCACTTGCAGCCAAAGAAGCACCCCAAACGACTGGAAATACGGCTCTTCTCCCCTCCAAAAAAAAAGCCAAGTAAATTCTTTCTGCTGGCAAGGTGATGGTATCAGCTTTTGGGATGCTTATGGAGTGTTGCTAGTGGATTACCTTCAGAAAGGCCAGACAGTCAAAGGGCATATTACTCAGACCTTGTGAGGCATTTGTGTGAAAACGTCAAAGACAAATGCCGAGGAAAAAATCTGCAAAGGAGTCTTGTTCCACCAGGACAACACACCTGCTCACAAGTCTGTTGTTACCATGGTTGCACTGCATGAGTGCAGCCTTAAAATTTTGGACAAAACCCATATTCATCTAGCGCCATCGGACCTTCACCTATTTCGTAATTTGAAAAAAAAAAAAAAATAATAATAATAAATAAAATATATATATATAGCTAGCTGGCACCCATTTTCCCACAGAGTGACGTCACTGCGTTCCTGGACTCCCAAGAGAAAAACCTTTTTCGTAGCTGGAATCAAACCATTGCAGAAAAAGTGTATTAACTCCAAAGGGGACAACGTTACTTTTCAGCGTGTTACCAGACTCCTCAAATAAACCCTTCATACTCAGGCCACGAACTTTTCAGATCCCCTTAAAAGAAACTAAGAATTCTCTATGGAGTCGCTTTATGAATTGCAAAAAAGGTAAACAATATAGATGCATATAGATTAACTCTTTGCCAATGTTTTAAGCAAGGAAAGTAAAGCATGCTTACTGCAAATTCAAACTCAACCATGAATGTGCATTTGCAATTATTGGAGTTATAATACTCAACTAAGATATCACCACGTGTTAAAGTCGTCTGAATTAAACAGCCTCGTGAAATAATTTGCTTACGAGCACATTACTGTACCGTATGACAGTATTTTAATTTAATCCATCCATTAGGAGTCGAGTTATTATATGAAGAGGAAAAATAATTATTGCTAGATTTCTACTGGTCCGATTTTAATGAAATTTAGAATGGCACCACAAATCTTTTTAAAAGGCCAAAATATAAAATTTCATGAAAATCCGCTCACTCAGAGTGGAGTTGTTACATGCGGACAGACGGACAGACAGACATGATGAAGACAATAGACGTATTAACATACAGTATACGGTAACGCACCTAAAAAAAAGCTGAAATTCGATGTGGGACAGAAAGAAACTAAAGTTTTTGTTCCGAATATTGTATACATTTCACTTTGTTTAGGATAAATGCTGGGTGGTCAACACTGTTTTCTTGGCGGGAAAGTTATCACGTGTTAGGTAAACAAACTTTAGCCTGGCACAATCGCCTGGCGTGTTTAATCAGCAGAAGGTTTTTGTTTACGGCCAAGACTATCAGTTATCACTTTCCCACGATAAATTTTGACCGGACTAGTTGAGTGTGTTGCGGAAACAGGATCGACTGCTACCGGGTGCGTTCACAGGATGGTGGAAGTGCTTCAAGATAATGGAACTTAGTTGTGAACAGGCAGGGAAATCGGAAGCCTCCTGAATAAGCTGTCCTAACAGAGCGAGAGGAGAGGGCAATGAAAAACTGTCCCTAAATTAACACTTTAATCCCATGACGACATTGTGGCATACAGAAGTCCGTGCACTGACTTATTAAATAGCAGGTAAAATGTATACCCTTCCCTTTCTTGTTTTGTGAGGAATGATGACGTATTAAATGTCGAGTTAGGCCTAGAGTTTATATCTCTGATTGGCGACAGGAAGTATGTTCGACTGGTCTATTCTATATCATGGGTAATAATGGGTTACTGGATATGAGAAAATGGCTGTTTCGCCTTGTGGGAAAGAGCCATTTTCTCTTATCCTATCAGGGAACTACTGTGTTCATATATGTCTCACTAAGGGAGCTAAACCTATGAGGAGAACTCATGTCACCTTGAATAAAATGGATAATAAAGTGCTTTCGATAAAACTCAAGCAAATATAGTCAGATTTTTTTTTTTTTTTTTCAGGAATAAAATATCTGAAAAAAAAAAAAAAATCTGACTTTAGTTGCTTGCATATACACAAATTGTCCAATTTTTTTTTTTAAATTATTTTTTTTCCATAAAAGACACCACCACTACCGCTTTCCATGTGTGAAAATATTTATAAGACATTTTCGGAATTTAAGTTAATTATGAATAATAATAATATGCCAGCTTAATTCTTAACATTATTAGCGGAAAAAATTTGTTTATCAAGACACCTTTCTTTTTGCATATAACCAGCTATAATATAACGATTTTAGAAAAAGGATATTAATTATTATTATATTAGTTGTGAGAATTTTTTGATAAATTGCTTTTGAACATACATAAAGATTTATGTTTGTACACATTTAGGAAATAAAGAATGGGGGGACAGCACCTTGCTTTCAACGAATGAGCCTCGATATGTAAACTATTTTTAATTTAAATTTTTTTAAAATAATTTAGTAAACATTAAAAGTCCTTTAATAATGAAATCCTTATATTAAAATTCATAAGCATTTCTTTTTAATAATATAAACTTAGAAAAATGAAATTCAGAGGGCACTGGTGTCAGGTGTTCTTTCAAAATGCTTCGTTTTTCATCTTAATCATAAAAAAAAAAAAAAAAAAATCATAATAAAATAAATCGGTCAACTACTGAGTGCCGGACACTCAGGATGAAGGGTCCGTAGTTACGAATGGTCGTTCGTGTAGTATCTCAAATAGAGAGTTTTATGGTAACTGAAAAAAAAAACAAAAGTTTCTAGTTCCCCAGCTTGGCCTAAAACTGAGGAACTAACGAAAACGTTGTCTATTTGAGTCTTCCCAGTTGTTGTGAATGACAAGGGTGGGAGAAGCGATTAAAGTCTTGGGGAAGAAGGCAACTGACAGGTGAGGGCCGTGCAACATGGCTCTCTGAGTACCTCTCCATGGCGGGACAACTGCAGCTTTGAAAATTGTTAAAAAATATTTCTCGTCGCAAAATTTATAAATGACCTTTATAGAATTATTAACTAACTATTTAGCAACCTTTTTGTCACCAAAAGGAGAGTTACTGAGTACAAAGAAGCGCGCTATCGAAGTGCAATAAAAATTTGATTTTTTTTAATTTTAACACAACAAGTAAATGATAGCTTTCAGTCGAATTTCCCTTGATAAGCATCGAATAACGCAGAGCTAATGTGATTTCTAAATTTTTAGCTCCATTAGCGACGGAAATAGAGGGGGGGTCGCGAAAATTACTCACGCTTTCCTGTCTGGCGCCGCCATTTTTAATTTTAAAAACATTTTAAATTTATATTTTAAACCTACTCGCTGAGCTCTTTCCAACGGTTATTAATAAGCTATAGGTTATCGACATTTTTGTCCCCCCAACATTTCCCCTCATTTTTCGGACAAATTTTTGTTAACAACGATCAATATGGCGTTTGTTTGTTATTTGGTTTTTAGGAGCATTAGCAACTAAGGCATATTGCTCCGGGGATATGCGGTGGTCATTCCCTGACCTTTCCGCATCCTCCGTATTTGGTGGTCACAGGCTCAAACCCCGGTCTAATTAAGAAGCGTGCTGCTCCTGCCCACCTGGCTACGGAGGCGCCTTCAATATGGCGTCATGTTGGCCACATGATGTACAAACCCCTGCAAAATTTCAAGTGAATAGGTTGAGTGGTTCCAGAGATACAATGCTGTGACAGACGGACGGACAGACAACCGAGTGACATTATAAGGGTCCTTCGTTAGACTAGGGACCCTAAAAAACACACCATTACAGGAGATATATTGTACATACAACCACAGCTATAAAGGTAGGCCACAGCATTATAAGAATCAGCCTATGACTGGCAAGAAGCCAAAATTCGTAACTTTTCTTTCCGCTCTCTCTCTCTAAATCATCTACGGAGGGATGAAGAGGGGGGGGGATTCCCTCTCCAAAAATGAAACGATAAATTGGCCAAATACTACACGTAAACAATTTTTGTAGGCGGATTTTAAAACGGTGAAGCACACATCCGGAAAATAATATTTTACTGTACAATAAAAAAAAAAAATTCTTCGTTTACAAATAAATGATTTTTACGGTTAAACATTGCCAATATCATATTTCAAAACAAGGGCGTAATGGCGAAACACGCTGTATGTTCGTAACGCATCGCTGCAGTATCTGGTGTCGTAGAATATGAATTTTTTTCAGAATTTTAGTTTAAAGTGGAATTTTTTTTTTTTTTTTTTTTTGTTTATTTGGCGAAACAAGATGTCTTGTCCTGAAGGTGGAAAAGTCAAGTATTCTGCAGAAAAGCTACCTAACATCATATGAGTGATATTGCAGATACAAGTATTCGTATAAATAAACAGCAAGTTAAATGTTATGGGTAAGTCTGCAGAGGGTACCAGGATAACCTATCACAAACAGATTTCAAAAGAAAACCAAACGTCTGATAACCTATGAAAGTCAAACAGGTCACACCCTAGTAATAAGATATGAAATCGAGAACTGCAAAGTTTTATTCGAAGAAGCCTTCATATTCTCAAATCTTGGATACTGGCGCATTATGGCCTCAGCTGCTCATGCGCCATAAAACTCTAAACCAACCATAATCACAAACAATACAGCAGGCACTGCAGTAAAAGTCAATAACGGATTTGGGTTATTCGCGCGGTTATGGTTAATTTTTGTCCACTAAAGAGGAATAAAATACCATCACTCCATTCCAATACAGAACTGGATGAGGAGGGCCTGGAACTTAAGAAGCTCTAGCAAAGACGGGGATGTGAAGGTGAAAAATCGGAAATTTACCCTTTGAAGATAAAGAAAGTGGCTAGAAATTTGACTGATTTAGTGCTTCATTCATTCATTTATTTATTACACACAATTTACAATTTCAAGATTATATACATTAATTTTTATACAAGATTTATTTACATATACTGTATTAATATTCTTTCTGTACAATCTTTAGTTCATGTATGCGTAAGTGTGTATTTTCTTGTATCGGGTGGCTCCTAGGCATAAGCTCATCTTCATCTTAGTAACTTGTGTTATTGTTGTAGAAACTACATAACCAGCTTAACCTCCTACTGTGGAGGAACCACAGTAGGAGGTTAAGAAAAACTGCATAAGAAAAATTCACAGAAAAATGTACAGATAAAATATAAATAAAATTTATTTTTTTGCAGTTGATTTGTGGTCTTTTTTATTTTAAAATTCCTTTTAAATATTAACGTAATTTAAAAACACTGAATGCTTTCGAGACGTACTGAAGAAAAGTTGTTGCGCGTTTCAGTAATGTCTTTGTCACTAAAATAAGACTAACATTTTAATTTTCCTTCCAACACCTTAGAAGCACCAATAATGAAATCAATTTTATTATTAGCTTTTAACTAAAAAGAATCCAGGTTCTTTTCTAAAAAAGATTATTTTCTAGAAATAATCATTACAACCAAAATGGTGATACCTCATATCAACCCCTTACTTACCTCTTAAAACGAAATACAAAATGAAACGATACAGAAACACAAAGAAAGTGGAAAAATAAAACACGATTTCTCTCCTCCCCCCCCCCCCCCACGTCTCTCAATTTTTGTCTTTTCGAAGAAAATCTAAGTTTATTTTCTTAATTCTAATGGCCAATTGTATCCGAACGAATTTATTAAAAATTATCTCAGAACGAAAGAAGTGGCGATGCCTCTGATTAAGATCAACAGTACACAATATAAAAAACTCTTGTTTTGCAATTTATCCCTCTCATCGATATGTTATTTACATCTGGACTGTTTACGCATTTTCCCGTGATTCTAGAAAATAAGGCGAATTGATTTTAAAGGACCTAATCACATAATCGCATCCCCATTCAAACATAATTACCAACAGAATTACATTCGTAATCTTTATGAGAACGCACTGCTTATACAAATAAATAGTTCCTAACGCCTTCGGGGTACAAAAAGAACTTAATTTCAAAATGCTGTAGCTTATCATCTTGAAACGAACAAGAAAACCAATTACAACTTCCTCCGTTTTTCAAAAGAATCCTTTTGCTGCACTCTGAGATGATCCTAATTATGGCTTCGCTCGTATATAGTGAGGAAACCGACATCGCATCAAGAGCAACTCCATCAAAGGTATGCAGTCGTTGACAAACTTAAAGAGTAATCAATATAAAGACCTGTCTCTCTTAAAAGAGGGTCTTCGGTTTTATTAAAAGTGATCAGTGACTCGTGTTTTAATCCGCCATTTCCCTCAGCATGCGAATGCGGAAGCCATACACTGTTAACGAAAAGTCTCCGGAAGGAAACTCACGTCCTTTGGGTTTCAGTGGACTCTCGATTACCGGCGAAGGAGTGGTGGGGGGATGTATCCTATTTGGGGATTAACTATGCTTCACTCGAGAGTAACGTAATTATGCGGTTCAAGCAAGTGTTAAGTGATTTCCTTCTTTGTATTTACTTCCGTAAAAGCACCCACATACAACTATGGCATCCATAAATTTACATCAATTAATTTTAGCAATAACAACATGGTTAGCCAGCAAAACACTTCAACCCATTCAGTGCACAGCTCGTGCAGTAACTTCCACTCTTCTTCCATCCACTGTCGACGATGATAATTGGATTGACAATTAGACAACATAACTCGGTCTATTTTTAAAAGGACTTCAACAGAGTACTTAGTGAAGCTTTATACTGGAGACCACTCGTTCATTTTCTGAATTTCAGATAATGAAGAAAAAGCATTCTCTGAAATCTTCGAGTTGTTGGCTTGAGTGAATGACAAAATTCATATGCAGCCGTTCTCCAAAAAACGGTTATAATCATTAAAAAAAGTATTTGCACTTTCTAAACATATATTTTTCGCAGTATTACCAAATATCACCTCTACGCGATTATACTCCACTGATCTAAAATATCGTAAGATAACATTTAGATGAATCATATTTATTTATGACACTTTTTACGATTCAGCCTACGCTGAACTTTTCGTGATGTCAACTGAAAAGAAAGATCGATAGCCCGAATGATTCGACAAGGTATGATTCAGAGAGGAGGGGGGGGATAAGTTTTAAACCGCACGCACGAAAGTGGTGTTTGGAATACTGAAAAAGTACATTTGCTTCTTACAATTAAGATTTGTTTGTAATGCCGGGTAGCGTTCAGCCCTCATTTAATCTTCATTCAAATAATCTGAAACAAAAGGGACATTTGGTATAGGATCCACTGAATGCAAAATGAACAGGTAGTCATATGCTAGTATGAGAGTTTGTGCGCGTTACCACAGAAAACGAACAGTTCTGTTATGAAAAGTAAGATAGTTTCATTTGCAACATTTACTTGAACAAGTTCCAAATAGACAAACCAACCTCAGAACGCACACAATTAAATTAAAAATTACATGCGCGTATTAACAAAAGTACAAAACTTAATTTTCGAACCAAGCTTTTCTTTTTTTTTCAACAGCGTACAATGATAGCAAGCTAACGAACAGTGAATGGATGTTGGCTAGCTGAAGCACGTGTTCGGACTGGTTTGGATGAGTGAGGGGGAATTATAGACGTCAATTCGAAAGAACAGTGCCCATGGAAATATTATAAAAAAGGCAGGCGGCAAGAACGCCTGTGTAATAGAGAGTGGAGTGAGTTTGCAAATGAAAGAACGTTAATTAACTTGAATTGACTCTTTTGGATGAAGTCTAGGAGAAGCAGGGACATATAATTAGACAGAAATGGGTTTGAAATTAGCTTTGAAGAGGAGGATTATTATTATGTTTTAATCTTTTAGGATGGAGAATTACTTGGAGATTAGTATTTGAGGAACTGGCGGATATTTGAAGGTTTTTTAGCTGTTTGTGCAGAGGAGGCGTTGTTGTACTAAGAGGCAGAATGTAGTGCAACCATCGGGAGGAGCAATGGCTAGGATTCCAGCCAATGGGAAAAGTTCATTAATGAGTTCATTCATGAGTAAAAGTTCATTCATTAATGACCAGGAGGAAAAGAGTGGGTCAAACCTTGGGGAACTACAAGTTGAGAAATAAGAGGGCAGAGAGTCATCTGCGATCAAATGTAGTGAGCTCTCAGTGAGGAGACTGGCTAGAAAGCAGACAATTTTGGAAGTGTCCTTAGAAAGCCTTTATGATAAACCCGATCGAACGCATTAGAAATGTGCAAAGAAACAGTTTCTCAAAACTTCTCCAAAGAAGTTTTCCACGTACGAGTTAAAACTGCCAAGGGCGGAGTCTGGCACTAACGTGCAGAAGAACTTCTCCAATAAAAAATGAAAAAGTTTTTCATACGTCTAATCATTTCCCGTAATCTTCGTATTAACCCCAATGTGGACTGATTGCTGAGACATACCACCCCCGAAAAAAAGTCGCATGGATGTGCCACTTCACACCAGAACCCTTTTAGTTTGGAGCATTCGTGTTTCGACACTACTAATGACGTTCACGGAGAAAATCATTTTCTTTTCCGACCTATCACTTCAGAACTTCGAGGCAAGCCATCACACGCTCCGTTCTTTTTTTATTTTATTTTATTTTTTGTTGACGCTCTGGGGACTGATCGGGCGCATAGGTTCCAGAAGCTAAGACCACAGCGGAAGATATTCTGCATATGATGACCCATAATTCGCAGGTCATCTCTCAGTATCACTTTCCAGTTATTCTGCGTGACTTCGACTCCTGCTGTATTCACCCCGCGTTCGGCATAAAACTTTCCCGACGCTCTTCGCTACACCATCGTAAACTTCGACAATCCGGCGATGGATTTGTGCTGCAGAACTTTCTTCGCTCACAAAAAGCGAATAACTACCAGATGTACTTCACAGGGCCAAGTTTGCTGTCTGCTTGCCATTTAAACTGTCACTATGGGCAACACCCCCTCTATGGGTAATGAACTTTAAGATCATTTCCGAATTACAAGGAGCTATAATATTTAAGTATTAATTTGCTACTTCTTTCGAAAATATGGTCATTATGACTTTTGTTCCCCATCAGCGCCGTATCAGTGAAAATTCTAATTTCTAAAAAAAAGAAACAAAACTATGTTCTTAAAATACACTACTCTCCAAAGAGTATCCGGACATCTTTGTCTTCATAGTCAATTGGAACTTCCCGGATAAACAAGTGACCGAGACGGTACACAAGAAAGGCGATAAGCCAGAAAAGTTAGTTGTTCCGGTAATGGCACGACAACCGAGCTGACTGTTTTCAGAAATTTTTTTTTATGAAAACTCTCAAACACGAGAGGTATTTTGAACCTACAGTATAGTACCGTGCATGGGATGAAGGTTGAGAAGATATTAGACTTGGATTTCTGCAGATGGTAATTTTAAGGAAATACGTATGAAGGGAGGTTATCCCAGAAAACAGAAGTTGAAGGAATAAATGAGGAAGAAGAAAAGTTGGTTCTCTGGGTTTGAAGTTGGACAGTAAAATGCTGACTGGCTGCGAAACGTGTTCGGACCGGTTTGAAAGAGAAAGGGAGGAGGGATTATAGAAACCAATTCAGCCCATGCAAGTATCTATAAAAAAGGCACGCAGAGTGTTATTATCGGATGTCATTTGTCAGATTTTGATTTCGCGCAATTGATGATAACCTGCACCATCCAGAAGCTCATTCCACGTGTGATTCGAGGGTATTCAGAAGTGTAGACCGAGAGTTTAAGGCGTTAACAGGGGGTTTAAGTCTCGCATACAGTACGGGCTCCACAGCTTCGGTTTTCACGGGAACAATGGTGGTGCATAAGACAAACATCACCAACTTCAATAGTGGCATAGTATTTAGGGTTAGGCGCCACCTGTGGTTTCCCGCATCTGCGCTGTATGTACTCTGTGATGTAATGCAGAACTACTGCATAAGCCAGAAAAAAAAGTGTAGTGTCTGGTTTATGCAATATTGTGTTATGTTCTGGTGTTGTGTCTCTGGCTACTTGGCCGCAAGGGCCCCTAGTGGGAGCCTACGTTGCCCGCCACCACCACTGGGAAGTGAACCAGGCTGCCCTCATACTCTGGCTGTTCTCTGCCAGGGTCGCTTGAGCTTTCTGGACGGAGACCAAATAACAAAAAAAAATAAAATAATAAAATAAAATTTAAAAAGGGGAGGAAGAGAGTGGGGAAGATAATACAAGTGGTCAAAGTAGGCCAAAGGAGGAGGATGAGGAAATAAGGCATCCGCCAGCAGAAAGATGTGGGAAGGGAGAAGTAGGAATCACCCCTAGTCTGGGAAGGAAGACATCTAGCAGAACAAGGGAGGTCTCCAAAGTTGGGTAGGTGCAATGGGAAGTGTGTGAGTTTGATTGCTATCAGTTGAGTGCCGTCATTCCTACTAGGAAGATGTCCAGTTGGGTGTTCATTCTGATAGTGGCCGGTGATGACGGAAGAGCAGAGATCATAGCGGTTTCAGGAACGTCTGGTCTCGATGTCTATGTTGTGAGATCAGACGTGGAGAGATGATACCAACGCCTTTTGAAGACTGCTGAGGCATACCTGCTAAAAGCTAAAAACGCTTCTTTTGATTTTAACAGGTTGCTCTCCGGACTAAGTGTGGTTAAATTCAGTTCCAGTAGCAGTTGATTACGTAGGTCCAGGTAGATGTTACACGAGCGCATTACGAGGTGCCAGTTCTCCATTTCTCCACATACACAATGGGCATCGTTTACAAGCCCAAAGTCCTGAAGTCGCTTTTTGAATGACCCATGTCCTGTCAGAAGAAAGGTAGCGTGTAAATTAGAGAAGAACCAGCCAAGTCTTTGTCTGTTGAGGTAGGAGACACTAGGTAGAAATAGCTTGGTAGTACTGCCTTTGGTGGAATCATGTTCCTGCCAACTACGCCGGAGTTCTTGTTTCGATAACCAACCTCAATACGCGGACTCACCTGGCATGGTGCAAGGAACTCCGTATTTGGTCAACAGAGCACTGGAAATCGGTTCTGTGGAGTGAGAAATCCGGCTACATTGTATTCCGAGCAGATTGGAGGGTGCGAGTGTGGAGGATGCCTGGAGAATGTCTGGAGAAGGACTCACCTGGCATGGTGCAAGGAACTCCGTATTTGGTCAACAGAGCACTGGAAATCGGTTCTGTGGAGTGAGAAATCCGGCTACATTGTATTCCGAGCAGATTGGAGGGTGCGAGTGTGGAGGATGCCTGGAGAATGTCTGCTGCCGGAGTTCATTGTGCCAAATCGGGAGAAGGTGAGTTATGGTGTAGTAGTGTCCGTTTTCATTATGGCTTACGACAACCTCTAGTGATTGTTCAGGGAACCGAGGACGTCGAAGTTTCTTTTAACATTTTAGATAATCTCATTAACCCTACAACGTGGCAAGTTCTCTGGCACACATTCCAGTTTGTTTCGACAGGATAGTTACTCATGCCATACAGCCTGTACTGTTCGAGAATGATTCGAAAGAAGTGCGAAAGTTGTAACGGTCGGCACAGAGTTCAATTTGAACCGCATGGAAAGCCCATGAGATGAAATGGTACATCGACTGAGGGCCGGACCTTACCTCCCACATCGGGAAAATTAACTTTGTTTATACTCCGGGCCGGCTATAATGAGTCAGAAGAGTTCACAAAATTAGACAACACTAGAACAGCACTATATTGAACACTCACGAAGGATTAGAACACAGTCAACTGAAGTGCTCGTACCAACATAACCATGTTGTATATCAACTAGTCACTGCTGTGCAAGAAAAATGGAGGACTATACCAGAGCAGTCCATTGTTCTTTGGTGGGAACTTACCCAAAGAGGGACACAGCTAAATGCCAAGCTGTTCACGCCTTGGGATCTCCGACACATTCTGACGAATACCTTTGTAATGATCAGCAAGACGGGGCCCACGCGCTGTACTTTCGTTACATCTGATGATCTTAAGACTTCCGTTGCTGTTGGCTTCGAGGAAAACCTTGGGGAACCAAGAAAATGTCCCAACTTCTGAAGGAGTTTGCAATCACAGCATTTTCTGGAGGAACGCCTCTTCATTTAGTAGCCACGGTAACCACAACCAATTAACGAATCTCCTGCATTTGCTTTTTACCTCCTACACTTCTTTAGCTTTATTCTTGCGCGATTCTTGTTTCCGGCGCCTCTACTTCCAAGTTTTTATGTTTTTTTTTCTCTCTCTTTTTTTTTTGGGAGAGGATGTGACTTACATCTTCGAAGACAATTTTCTCGCTTTACCAGGATTTCGCTCTGGCGGAACAAAATTTTAAAATTTTTTAATTTATATTATTTTTTTTTTATCCTCTAGTTTTATTTTTCTTTTTAGTGGGGTTTTTTTTTTTTTATGTCCTGTGTTCAGGACATAAAAATTAAACCACATCGGCTGTACGAGCTCGATGTGGCCCGCCTCCTCGTGACAGAGATGGGTACCAAAAAGCAGCCTTCCAGGTGATCGCTGCTCTCTGATAGCTAAGTAAATAAATTAAGAGAACTTACACAAATGCTCACCACACCTGGCCTTTTAAAAAAGTGTTCTGTTAACCTCACAGAATAACACGGCGTGTTGAATTATTGCTTAGGTTCAACCCTACATACCTCTCTACCCAAGAAGAGGGGAGTACGTCACAGGGTGACGAAAAGGAGATCAACACGCTACTGAAGTGAGTGGAAGTGATGTCAATATGAAATCTACGTGTGATCATATACATTTTGAAGGGTAGTGTCCATGTGACCTTACATAGCACTGGACCAGAAAGATCCCAAACCAAAAATTTCTTTTAACCTAAAATATTATGACTCAAGCAACACAGTTCAGATAAAGAATTATCAGAACAAAACAACTTCCAACGGTTGGTTATTTTCTAAAAAAAACTGGAAATTTGTTGAGCGAATGTAAATTCCAATAACGCTATAAAAGTATTTGAAGATGCGTATGTTTTTGGTGCAGTATTTGGCGCAGCCCATGCTAAATTTACTATAAATCTCTTAAAAGGCGTCGGATGGATAAAACTGTGTAAGGTAAAGTGAACATGGGCCTCTGACCTGTACGGTCAGGGGTTTGTCAGCCGAATAAATGAGGTAAAAACCCCAACAGCAAAACAATCAGAATTTGCTTAATATGGGTAGCCAGTATTCGAGATGAGAGTATTGAATTATATTTATCGAATCAACCATACAAGTTAGTTAAGTCACAGTAACACTAATTCCATATGCAAATGCATAAATAAATATTAGCAGTTCATATTTAAATATATAAATGAACATGCATTTTCAGATTTCCTATCTCTCACTACAATTGATATCTGCAGAAAAGATAACGTAATAAACATTATCTTGATAAAGTACGAATATCAACAAAAATATATCCCAGTACTGCATTCCCACTGCTAAGTAATTAGTTTAAAAACTTAAATTATTCTAAAGTTTTTGTGTGGTAAATTATTTATTTCGGTTTCGTTTCATACATCTTTTGGAATCTTTTATATTGCAAGTTCAACAGTCACTCATATATATTAGATTAGATATATTAGATTTCGGTATATATTAGATTTCTATATATATATATATATATATATTAGATTTTCGGACACCACATAAAAAATTCTGACATAATATACCATTAAACAGCACCTACCTTATCTACTTAGACTATAATCTAATATAATATTAGGACGGATGTAATGTTCCATCTACAATAGATAGCATTAATCCGATCTGGACTATATTGCTTAAGATATTTATTAATTGCTCCTATTATATATATATATATATATATATATATACACACACACACTGAGTGATCACTGAATTATGACCACCCTTATGAAAACTGAATGTGACCCCTTGACCACGTGAGGTACGAGAGTGCGCAGTTAGTCGACCTACGTAGCATAGATAAGGTGTCAGTGGTTGAGTAGGTAGTGATGGGTAAAAGGAACGATTTATCGGACTTTGATAAAGGACAGATTGTGGGAGCTCGACGAGCTGGTGCCTCGATTTCCCAAACGGCTGAACTGGTGGAGTGTTCGAGAGCCGCCGTTGTTAAAGTGTACCAGGACTGGCGTCCAAATGGTCAAACAACGACCCGACGGCAAAAACACAAAGGTCAGCGAAAGGTTGAAGCTACAGGTGAGCGCCGGGTCACGACTCATACAGGCGCAGCACTGTTGAAGAGTTGATTACTCAATACAACATGGGCCAACCCGGTACAATATCTGCCACGACCATGCGTCGCACGTATGGGCTATACCAGCAGACGACCTCTACGGCATCCTCTCCTAACCAAGGTTCATCGGCGTAAAAGACTCGCCTGGTGTAAAGAGCATGCAAGTTGGATGTTAGAAGTCTGGAAGAAGGTGTGCTGGTCGGATGAGTCATGTTATTTACTTGCGAGGAGGCCATGTCTAACTTTGTCTGGCACATTGTAAATTCTAAATCCAAATTTGAACTAGCTATTACGGTTGACTTGGAGAGCGCCTTCGACACTGTCTGGTGGGACAGCGACCTTGAACGTCTCCGGTCTGCCAGATGCTCCTTTCATTTGTACAAGTTATTTCAAAGCTATTTCTCTGACAGCTTAATAATTGTCAAGTCAAAATTCCTCCAAGTCTCTTGGAAGGTTTTTCGAGGGTGTCCCCCAAGGTTCAGTCCTGGGGCCCCTTATCTGGAACATTGTGCTTCAAGACTGGCTGGGTCGCTCTCTCCAGAATTGCAAAATTTTTGCTTTCGCCGATAACCTGACAATTGTGGTCTCAGGCAGTTCACTTGCAGTGTTGGAGGTGAATGCAAACCAGATTTTAACTGACCTTTCCACCTGGTTATTGGCTAATAAATTTAAAATTAATCCAGTGAAAACAAAAATGATGCTTTTTAAATCCAAGTTGGATCTCAGGCGGCCTCCCCAAGTCAAAATTTTTGGCAAGCCGCTCCCTATATTTATTTATTTATTAAATCCGTCTATTAAAAATAGCAAGTGTTTGCTTTCACCCCTTATACACAGCCGACCGGCTAGAAGGGTATACAAAAAAGCAAGAATTACAATTATTTACAGTATTTACAATAGAAGAAGGGTGTACAAAAATGCACGATTACAATTATTTACAATATTTACACAAGTGCGTATATTTATAATATTGTTTACAAAATTCACTCATTGACAAGATTATAGTTGAAGTAAGCTGTGCGCTTCTGAGAGGCTCTTCGCTCTGTACTGCTTGCTTTCGGAGCATTTCACAGGGTCTACTGCCAATGAATTGAAAGGTTGACTGCGTTGTTTGGGAAGAAATTCTTCAGACAGCACAGGTTGCACAGTATAGAATGCAACGGTAGGTAGGGGCTGTCATTACTGTGTCCAGCACGTGGGGTAGAGATAAGTCCTCGAAGACTGGGGGCGTCAATCACACTGGTAAGCATCTGAGAAAGAAGAATATTCCTGGACGCAATGTGAACTCTCCAGGAAGTGATATTTAAGTTGGTATATAAAACAGCCCTGGAGATGGTGAATGCATTGCCCGTGACCCTTTTCATCCATCGCATTACCCAGTACTTGACTGCCAGGAATCTGTTTATGTACGACGTCGGGGCAGACCAGATCGGTGATGCATATAGTGCGATAGGTTGTAGGCACCGCTGGACGTATCCTCCTACTACATCGACGTGGAGTAACCCAGTCAGCTCTTGTCGAATTGCCCACATCGCCGAGAAAGTCTTCGATTTCATGGTCGAAAAATGGTTCTGAAAAGTGAGGCCCTGGTCCCAAGTCATGCCGAGGTCGGTGTGAGTCTTCACTTTCCTTATCTGTAATCCGTTGTGATAGGCTGTGATGTCACTGAGGCAAAACTCCTTGGGGTCATTATTGAACATAAGCTTTCCTTCTATCCTCATCTGATTCACATAAGTACTAAAATCAAAAATTTCACAGGGTCAATTATTAGAATTTCCAGAGGGGAGTGGAGTTTCTCTAGGAAGTCACTCTTTCTCTACTATAATGCTTTTTTCCTGCCCATAGCCACCTATGCAGCAGGAGCTTGGTTTCATCGGGTCACCAATTCCAAAATGAGGTTAAAACTGAATTCCATCCAGCGGAGCATGCTCCTCTCTATTCTCAGAGTCTGTAGAACAGTTTCCACCGCTGCAGTGCAAGTTATTGCGGGGTCCCTTCCGTTGGATCTATCTGTCATCTGTCGTGGCCTCTGCGTTTGACACAAAAAACAAATACCTTCAGAATTACTTGGTATCCAGCTAAATTTAAATGAAGATCCTAAAAAAGAGAAATCCAGATGCTTTAACGAGCTAATTAACATCTGGCAGACCAGATGGGACACAACCGCACTTGGAGCGGCAACAAGAAAATTCCTGCCTGATGTGACCTTCTTACTCTCTAAATCGGTTAAAATCTGGTGCTCCTTAACTTTTTTTTTTTTTTTTTCTTAATATAAAAAAAAACCAAACTATTTTTAGGCCACCCGAATAATTAAATTCATCTGCCGTGCTGTGTGAAGTCTGTTAATTGCGTGTGTTCTATGGTCAATTTGTCTGTTTTGCTGGACGAAAAACCCCAGTTTCTGGGGGAAAAACCTTGCTATCTACGCCTGAGACCGACTAACAGCCACGGAGTGAAAAAAGCTCATAAAAGTTCCTCGCGTCATCGACGGGTTCGAACCCGGGCCTTTTCCACCCGAATCAAAATCTGAACTAGCTATTATGGTCGACTTTGAGGGCGCCTTCGCCATTGTCTGGTGGGACAGCGCAAGTTCAACAGTTAGGGTGTGGGGAGGACGGTGACGATACCACTGTGCTACCCACGCGGACGGTGCTCCTTAACTATGGAAACTTCCTTTCTGGTAACTGGACATGGCTCTCTCAATCAAAAACTCTTTCAGTTTCGCTTGTATCACACCGATCTCTGCAGCTGCGGGTATACAGAAGATTGGAGTCACCTGCTCTTTAACTGTGCAATCACGACGATCTTAGGGTGAAGCTCCGAACTGACGTTTCAGATCCTTTCCAGAACGGGAGGAAATGCTTCTACAGAATAAGAACCGTCTCTCAGCTCTTCAGAACTTTGCCTCCGAGGTGTTTGCTCGCAGAAAGAGAATCAACGCCGTAGTAGCGCACCAAAACAATCCACCAAATACATCTGTGTAAGCGGAACAATAGTTTGCTTCTCTGCTATACTGGATGAAAAAACATGTACTTTCAGGGAACACTCAGAAATTTCTGCGCAGTGCTGGGCTGGTCATGAATTTAGCGTAATTGCATCAAAATTCGATATATTTTCTTCTATAGTTCATGTACGCAAGAATTGTCACTGTACTGATCGTAAAGGTCACAAGTTGCACATACCGCCGACCGGGCTAGCCAGGTGGGTAACGTTTCTCCCTGGCAACCCAAATGTCGCGGGTTCGAATCCCGCCTCGGGCTTGGATCAGAGTAAAATGCAAAAACTTTGGGAGGTGTATTATGGCCACAGAAGCCGATGCGCCAACAGCTAACAAAAAAAAAAAAAAAAAAAAACAGTTCTACATCTGAATTATCCTGGATACAAGAGCACTTATTGAAGACTACTTTTTTTTTTTTTTTTTTTTTTTTTTAACTCTTTTTCACCAGCACCAGTCTGTTATTTATTCTATTATATTATAACCAGCACCAGAATCTTTTCTTTTTATTTTTTTTAAACTATTTCTTTATTATTATTCCTTTTTTATTTTATTATTTTATTTATTTATTTATTATTATTATTTTTTTATCCAACGAGTCTTTTTTTTTTTTTTTCGCTGTTTTTTTTTTTTTTATATTTTATTTTATTTCAACCAGCACCACGGGTTTATTCATTTTTATTTTTTTTCCCCTCTCTCGCTCCTTTCTTTTCCTCTGGAATGGGCCCCCAGAGGAATCTGGTCCACCTTTTGGCAACATCAGGTGGGTCACGGTCTCTTTTGGGACATTACGTGCTCTACTGGAACTGGCTCACCTTCCCGTGGTGTGGACGAGTATGCAGAATCATCTGTCCACGTGACCGATGCTTCTGGGTATCCAAGTGACCAGAACATAACAGAATACACACAAACCTACGTCACACACATATCTGGTCCATTTGTAGTGATACTGTTCTTCACAGAGACACGAGGCAGAGTTGAACAGACGTTCTAGGTGCCGCCCTATACATATGTCCACATTTACTCCCCTCCGTGAATGGTCGTGTACGGATTTGGCGTCAACGACATGAGGCTCTTGATCCATCATGCATGGTATTAAAAGTGCAGGCCGGTGGAGGCGGTTGTATGGTGTGGGGCATGTTTCACTGACAGGAACGTGGACCCCTGGTGCACGTGGAACAACGCATGAAAGTGGTCACCGCTATCGTCAACTGCTTGCTGACTGTGTACACACAGCTATGTTACACTTTTTCCCGAATGTCGACGATTTCTTCCAAGATGACAATGCGCAGAGCCATCGGGCACTTGCTGCGCAGGAATGGTTTGAGGAACACAGTTCTGATTTCCAGCATATCGATTGGCCTCCGAACTTCGCCGATATCAATCCCATAGAGCACTTGTGGGACACTATGGAATGGCATATCAGGCATCTGTATACTCCAATCACCTCCATACCTGCATTGCTGACCGCATTACACACAGTTTGATTGGCCATACCTCTCGAACGCTTCCGACATCTAGTTGAATCAATGCCATGTCGGATAGCTGCTGTACTGAGGGCAAAAGGAGGAGTATTAGTTAGGTGGTCATAATTCAGTAATCACTCAGTGTATATACAGGGTTGTTGTTGTTGTTGTTTTGGTTTTTAGGAGCATTAGCAACTAAGGCCATATTGCTCCGGGAATATGCGGTGGTCATTCCCTGACCTTTCCGCATCCTCCGTATTTGGTGGTGACGGGCTCGAACCCCGGTCTAATCAAGAAGCGTGTGCTACGCACTGTTGCTCCTTCCCACCTGGCTACGGAGGCGCCTATATATATACAGGGTGTTTCAGTTAAACGTTTCAGAACTTCTAAGAGGGGTAGGGTACATCCTGACAACTCGAAATCATATAGCAATGTGGGGTCGGAAATGCTTTCCTGAAGCGGTGTTGTACACAGAAGCACCATAAAGAAAAGAGACCGTAAGTGAGAAATCGTTTAAATAATACATGAAAAGAAGCAAAAGGTACATGGATTAAAGTAAGTGTTCGAAGTTTCTTCCACGGGCTACAATGGACGCCTCACATCTCCGACGCATGGACATCCGAACATTCTGGAATACTCCAGGCGAATTTCGAATTTCTTCGGCAGCTACTGCGATTCTTGCAACCAGCTCCTCAGCATTGTCAACAGGGGTGTCATAAACTAGCGATTTCATATGACCGTGAAAATTCCTTCACAAGGGAACGAATTTTCAACTCGCATAATGACCATATCTGGGCGGTCGAGAACCCGCATGCAATACGACGTCGTGCAGCACAGATTCGATTTTCGGTCAATGTATGGGCCGGTATTATGGGAGATCACCTCATCGGACCTTACCTGTTACCGTGTCGTCTAACCGGACCTATCTACTTGATCTTTCTGCAGCAAGTATTGCCACAACTTTTGAGAGATGAACAGATTTCTGCATCGACGCAACAGACAATGTGATTCCAACACGATGGAGCCCTGCCCATTATAGCGGAGATGTTCGTAACTACCTGGATGTCACATTTGGTCAACAGTGAATCGGACGTGGTGGTCCCGTGCGTTGGCCTGCTCGGTCACCCGACCTATCATGTCTTGATTTTTATTTCTGGGGTCATATGAAATCGCTAGTTTATGACACACCTGTTGACAATGCTGAGGAGCTGGTTGCAAGAATCGCAGTAGCTGCCGAAGAAATTCGAAATTCGCCTGGAGTATTCCAGAATGTTCGGATGTCCATGCGTCGGAGATGTGAGGCGTGCATTGTATGTAGCCCGTGGAAGAAACTTCGAACACTTACTTTAATCCATGTACCTTTTGCTTCTTTTCATGTATTATTAAAACGATTTCTCACTTACGGTCTCTTTTCTTTATGGTGCTTCTGTGTACAACACCGCTTCAGGAAAGCATTTCCGACCCCACATTGCTATATGATTTCGAGTTGTCAGGATGTACCCTACCCCTCTTAGAAGTTCTGAAACGTTTAACTGAAACACCCTGTATATATATATATATATAAACTTAGAATTTTGGGAATCCCCTCGTAATAGAGCGCCACAATAAAATTATTATCTACTAAAATAAATTAACAAATATTCTAAAACTAATAATAAAACGTATATCATAAAATAAATTTAATTATTTTACTTTTGCAGCGCAATGAAGAGTTAAGCTACAAAAGTTCAATTTCGCTGATGTTAAAAAAAAAAAAAAAAAGAGAGTGATTCCATGCATGAATTATTTTCGGAAACAGCTTTTGTTTACTGATGCGGAAATATTGCGCTTTATCTACTAAATGCAATGATGCAAGACTTAAACTTCGTCTACAAAATTTCACATTAAACGCAAACGAACAACATCGAAAGTTTTTTTTTAGTTTTTTTTAATGAAATCCGTACATACATACTGAAAGCAGAAGTATAATGATTGCTACTGTATTACATATGAAGGAATTAAAATAAATAAAAAACTACCACCTCATTTATACCAATATTGTAGGATACACGCAAAGGCTACTAGGCATGTAGTAACTTTTCACACAGAGAGAAAAAAAAAAAAAAAAAAAAAAAATAGAAAAAAGCTTTCTTCCGTGGAAGAGAAAGCGAAAGCGCACGCGCGCGCGCACACACACACGAAACATCAAAATTACGTTGATGGCTCCTAGAAAATGTACTATTTCAGCTAAGGATTTGAGTCATTATACCCTGGCGCACTACAGCTACAGTTGCAACTTGTGTGTGGACAGAAAAACACGAACAATCCCATATCACATAAATTACTACTTTCAGCCAACCCACGTTTTCATCACTAAAATGAAGCTCATCATATACCACGATGCGCTGTTAGGTGGTATAACTGACACTCGGTGTCTGTTATAGCAAGGAAGTTGTTCAATGACCAGATGATAAGCCAGCCATATGTTCAATGACCACGTGCTAAATTACTGAAAGTGCAACCGAATCCACGATCAGGTTTGAATTCCCATGTAATCATTAACCCTAACGAAATATGATTTACTCGTATCAAGCACTTACCTATTTTTATTTGAAAATACTTTTTTTATAGCTTTTGTATCGGGGGAGAAAACCTTGGTGCCGTTCTTCTTCCTTTTTTTATTATTATTATTTTTTTTTTATTCATTATCGAATTCTTGCCCAAACATTGCTTGTATGCCTCAGGTAATTTGCTTTCTTCTTTGAAGAAGATTCACATTTTACGGTAATTCTTAATTGTTTCTTTATAAAAATATAACACCGATTTCTAAAAACCTAAAATAATATTTTAAACCCCTATTGGAGAAAGATAGGAAACTTTCATTAAGTGAGCAAACTGAATACCTTCCTCCCCCCAAAATCGTAGAAGTCAACCGAGTCCATATTAATGGCGAATTATTGTTACAAATAAATTCGAAGCAGCATCTGCTATTTTAAATTAACTGAGCTAAAATGAAGGGGAAAAATAAATTTGAAAAAAAAAATGTAAAAAATAAAATAAATAATAATCATAAAAACACGCTTTATCGGATTGGGGCTCAAGTTCCACAAATCAAAATTTAATAAATACGTGATAATTTAAGACGTATTTAAATTGTATCAGTACAGTTCAAACACGCCTGTTAATCTTAAGCCTATTCATCAAGACTTATTGCAGACGAAAATAAGCAGATGAGAAAATAAATTTAAATCTTGTTTTCTAAAAATTGCAATCACTTTTCGCAACTTGAAAACAATTATTTATTTCTTCTTGATATAATTCCTGACGATGATTACACAACACAAATCACGCCATAAAATAAATCAGTGTAATATTATAAACACACTTACCGCATATCCCTGAGTCGCTTCAGTTCTCGCATTTCCAGTTCAAATTTAAGTTTATTAATATCACATAGCAAGGCATCCTTTTCCTGTTTCACAACTGCTAGTTCATTTTCAAGTTCTTCTATCCTTATAAACTGACGTTTGATCAACAAATCCTTTTCTTCTATCACCATCATTAGCCCGTCCACAGCCATCCCCTCATCCATCGCGTTACACCTGTTTAAACCTAAAGGGAAGTTCCCGGTCCTACAACCACGAGCATCCGCTCCATAACTTTGGCAAGCGATTGTTGTGAGAACTGCCACTAGCACGTTGTGAAAGAGTTGGCCACGTTTGTTAGTTTCGTATTTTGAGAAAGACGCTAAAAATTAAGTCTCTCGCTCTGTTGATAATTTAAAAAAAAATAAAAAATAAGAACTCATTACTTTAAAGCAGAACGTTAGTATAAATATTAATTAATATTTATTTTACTTTAACTAACTTAAAAACGTTCGTACCTTTTGGCGCATGCGCTTCAAACGTAAACACAAGTAAAGACGCTCAAACGTTTAGTAAAGCGGCAGACAGGAGGCGCCCTCGGCAATGAGTAGAAAGGCAAACGCCCATTTCGATCTTCGTTGTCTGTATTTACCTGAGGCATACAAGCAATGTTTGGGCAAGAATTCGATAATGAATAAAAAAAAATAATAATAATAAAAAAAGGAAGAAGAACGGCACCAAGGTTTTCTCCCCCGATACAAAAGCTATAAAAAAAGTCTCCATGTTATTTCACATTCGGGAGGCTTTGGAGCTTTGAAGGATTTATTAACTCGAAAAGTTTTTGGCGTAGTTATAAAAATAATAGAAAAATAAACAGTAATGTTAATTAGTATATTAATAACATTTTAATTTATCGCGTTATTAATTTATTGAAAACTGAAATTTTAAAAAAAGTTGATTAAATATAAATTATATATTTATGGCATAATTAATAACTGATTTTTATTAATAATAGTAATTACTAGATCGTACATATAGCTTAGCTTAATTTAGCAATAATAGTAATTATTGACTGCATATTAATAATTCATATTCTACTTATTATTATAAAAATTCTAAGGTGTTGAACTTCTTAACTTTTTTGTATCATTGTGATAAAGATCAAAGACCAAATAAAGATTGCATTGTATTATTATAATAAATATTACAATAATGTAATGTTTATAAGATTATATTAACAAGCTCCAAATATGTATTTGGACACCTCGAATATGACTCTCGACGGATTTTCCCGCAGATATACTATGTACTGTAGTTGGGAGGGCGACGATACGTTAGAATTAGACCCCACCCATGTTTCATACTTTAGCACTCTTGGTTGTTTGAGTCATTGGCAAAACAGATCTAGAAAAAAATCCATAAGCTTATCATGAAATAAATAATGAAAGTCAAAGCGATTGCATATTCAACATGATTTTGTTTGTTTTTTATGATTTTATTATTTTGCTATTTTTATTATTTTTTACAAATCCAAAACGCCATTGCCATTTTTTTACAATTCAAACAGCCACAGATCTGTTTTTTTTTTTTTTTTTTTTTCTTATCTTGAATTCAGAATATGTCCCAGAATTTTTTGTACATACGTTTGAACACCCTGTATACGCTAACAAGTAACTTATTTTAAGTATTTTAACCATAATTTTGTTGGTACTAGTTCCTCTTGATTAGGTTTCATTGCTAGGGTTGCTAAACGCTGAAAATTATTTTTACGGACGGAGAGTATGGAAAAATTTTACGGACAATCAGACAATTTTGGGGTAAATATCAAGACGGCCTCAAAGGCTATAAAAGTCCTAAGTGATAAAAGACCTTAAAGTTAGCAGCAAAATATATGAAATTAAACAAATAATAATAATAATACTTGGTCATGTGCATTACTTAGAGCACATGAAGCAATGAGGATTTTTTAAACTGTGGCTGAATTAGTTAGTCTTGGGTTTTTCATCCAGCAGAAAGAGGTGAACCGACCAATTAGAACACGCACTTTATATAAACAACACTGAAGAGAACTATTCGTTAATGATACAAATTGTTTTTATAATTAAAAAAAAATTATTGCAATTTTCCATCAACTGGTGGGAATTGATACGAAACCAATTGGACTAGAACAAGGAGGAAGATACTTTAAATAACTTTTATAGGCACCAGGGATTTCCCCCATCTCCGCGTAGTATACATTTGTGGTGTGATACAGAACACTGTAGAGGCCAGAGCTTTAAAAGTGTATGGATATTCTGCTGTGTAATGTTTTGTACCGTTGTTCATCTGGCCTTTTAACTATTGGGCCCCTAATGAGACCCACCGTTGCCCACGCTAAGCACCGTGGAAGCAGATCAGGTACACAAGTATTTTAGATATTTACTCTGGCAGGTCCTGCCACCTAATTTCCTGAGATTTCAGTGGCTAGGGTCTTAAAAAAAAAGTGTGGTGGGGGAAAGAAACCCTAGAAATTAGCTGAGGCCGAAAGAGATATAACTTATGCTGGGTAGAGTTAAAAATTTTGAGTGTGGGGCTTGTGTAATTTTGACAAGGGTCAAACACTAGTAGTGAGATACCTAGAGGGGAAAGTAGGGCTGAAGAGTGGGGTGAGAGATAGAAGTATGGGACAATCAAAAATCAAAATCAAAATTATTATATTAGGGCCACCCGTTATTTCTAATATATACCCATATATATATTTTGTCTGTAAATTACATGTGTTCTCTCGTCGATTTGCCTGTTTTGCTGGACGAAAAAACCCCAGTTTCTGGGGGGGGGACCTTGCTATCTATGCCTGAGACCGACTAACTCAGCCACGGAGTGAAAAAAAGCCCATTAAGTTCCTCGCGTCATTGACGGGATTCGAATCCGGGTCTTTTCCACCCGGTGTTCGGAGGACGGTGCCGATATCACAGTGACGATACAACGATACCGCGCAGACAAGTAATGGGGACAATAGGGAAGACGGCCCCAGAGTATTAGTGAGGCAGGCCCATGCCTCACCAGGCGAAGAGTGGGGTAGCGGGGAGGGGAAAAGCGTAAAGTGTTCATTGTCTAATGGCCCCAGGGGTTCCCCCATCTCCGTGTTGTGTACTCTGTTTGTGAAACACAACGCTCTGAAGGCCAGAGATTTGAAAAAGTGTAAGGTATATGTTTATGTTGTGTAGTGTCATGTTGTGTTGTTCCTCTGACCTTTTAGCCATTGGGCCCTTAGTGGGACCCCCCGTTGCCCACACTTAGTCCCGAGGAGGCAGGTCAGGCATAGAGGGATCGCATTAGAAGTAAGTACTCTGGCAGGCCCTGCCACCTAATTTCCTAAGATTTCAGTGACAATGGCCTTAAAAAAAAAAAAAAAAAAAAGCGCATATTCAGTTAGAGTAGGGGTGAAGATTGAAGAAGGGGGGACAGATAGAAGTATGGGGATGATATGGAAGGCAACCCCAGAAAGGTCAGTGGGAACTGGCCCCACCAGGAGAAAAAGGGGTGGCAGGGAGGGAGGGGAGGAGAGGAGACAGAAACCTGTCCCCTCGCTCTCCCTATCAGGGGAGGGGGGATTTAAAGTGAACCGAGTTAGGGCACCCGGTTCAGAATGCCAGGTGGCCAAGAATAGCAATGACATCTAGTGGCACGCCGGTGGCGTTGTCGGCCTTCATCTTGGAGATTGTCTTATTGGTCACATCCGTGAGAGTCAAGTCCAGTAGCATACGAACCTTTTGTCTTTCGTAGGTTGTCCCCGTTTCGTGGGTTATCTCTATTCAGAGGTTTTGGAACATTCAGGTGGTGGTTCCTGGGCAAGTGGTTCTTCACTTGGTAGTTATCTTCGGTAGGTGACATCTTTGGAGCATGTATGGTACACACCAGTTCACATCAATGATGGTAATGCTGGTTAAGTTTTGCTGCCTTGTTCCTGTACCATCAGGGTCCCAGAGCTCAATTAATAGAGAGTTATCACGTTGCTGTGATTAGTTGTCTTCTCCTCAAGAAAAACTGCTGTGCATAGTTGGTGAGAGCTTGATACTCTTCCTTAGTATTCAGCAGGTGGTTTTCTTTGCCTTTTGGTATATAAGTCAGCTGACAGCAGAGGTAATCGTAGAGGGGACACTCGTGCATGACGTGATCCCAGTCCTCAGTTCCTCCACAGGAGAACGTTAGGTCCTCTTCTAGACCAAAGGTTGTTAGTTTTGCCTTTATTGCACCATGGCCGGTAAGCAAATACGTGGCGTACAGGCCTGGAGAAAACCATGTTGGGGATTTTGGATAGACTCTGCTAATATCTGGGATGAATCTCCTGGTGATGTCCCCCTTGGTTGAATTTGTCCAGCGGTCCTGCCACACCTGCTGCATGTGTGCTTGAAGTCTCTTCTTTTTTTGGTTGTTGGTTAGATTCAGCTCGAATCCCAAGCAGGTCTGAGACACGCCCTTAGAAATATGATACAACACTCCAGTTCTCACCACCTCCAGGGCGAGGGGGAGGGCCCCACCAGGACCTGGAGGGCGTGACTACTCACAGTGCAGCAGGCACGAGAGATGGAGAGTAGGACCGTGCGTTGAGTGGAATCCAGGATTCGTCTGTTTACTGCAGTCGTAGCCTTGCTAAACCAAACTCCAGCTGCAAACGTTATCACAGGAATGAAGATAGCCTTCTAATACAGCGAGAGAGTTAGCTTGTTACAGCGAAGACCCCAGTCCCGACCGGAGATCCTAGCAACCATGGCAGTATAGTTTCTTACTTTGGTTCTGATGTATTTGAGATGAGCTTGGAAAGAGAGGTTTCTGTCTAGTACTATGCCAAGATATTTAAATTGCTCCGACAACTTTACGGCCTTGTTTCCAATTTTAATCTGTGGCAGTCTTGTAATACAGAGAGTTCATTTAAGAAGCAGAGAGTTTCTTTTTGATGGTGATATGTTCAGGCAATGTGTTTTTGCTCAGTCCTGAAGGATTTGGAGTGTGTGGTTTGCCAATGTCTCAAGCTGGGCCCTTGTATTTGCTGCCACCGTCAGGATGAGGTCATCAGCGAAGGCTTGTGAACGAACCTCCCCAATGGCGGGGAGGGGAATGCACTCCACCTCCTCCCCGCCCAGGAAGTTAAGACGTTGAAAACTCTAACACTGACTGTGAAAACTCCCAGCTATGCTGGCGCCATTGGCGCCCATATCGGTTATCGGAGGTCCGCTATGAGTCATTCATTGGGAAAGCCCTGTCTGGTGAGGTTGTCTTGATATTGGTAGTTTTTGGTCGGCTCGTGGTCCAACTTGCGTGACTAGCCGGGTTATACGTTGTCCAACCAGGGAGTGGAATGTCCCAAATTTCGAATTTCCTGTGTGTGTGTTGTCACTTCTTCATCAGTTCGAGTTGTTTTTAGTTGGTACTGTGAATAGCAATCAACGTTCTTCTCCTGGAGAATAAGTCCTGCGCGAAGCGTGAGAGCGCTCTATAGTCATCCTACTTTTCGAGTGAGTGCGACTCTTGATTAAGGGACGTGTATCTTGTCCTTGTTATTAGGAGGCTTTGCAAGTCCTCATAGTGTTCACATCGGTGCATCAGATGGTCCCACGTCTCCGCCTGCCCGCAAATACATAGCGGGCTATCAACCAAGCCGAAGGCTGCCAATTTCGCGTTGTATAGGCCATGTCCTCTGATTAGAAAGGTCAGTCCTGGATGAAACCAGGAGGAGGCCAGAAGTATACCCTGTCAATATCTGGTAGGAATTTCCTTGTCACTTCTCCTTTCGTCGAATGCGCCCATCTAATCTGCCATGCCTGCTGCAGGTGTTGGATTAGGTTGACTTTCTCCGTCTTCTAATTGAAACTCGCCAAAAAGAAAGGAATTTTAATGTCCCCGCTGTGGCCAAGTTAGTCGGTCTCAGGTAAGGACGACGTCAAGTGTAGATTTTTTCGCTAAAGAGGAGTTAAAAGCAGCAGTAAATTTATGGCCCACATCATAAAATAGAATAAAGTACAGCAAAGAGCAGGGATAGAGAGCATGATGTCAAAATTTGCAGACGATGTAAAGATTGGGAGAGTCGATAATGATCAGTGCCAAGCAGCTCTCCATCAGGACTACTTAAACAGGCTTCAAGAATAGTCAGAAAACTGTCTATGTTTTAATACAGCAAAATCTAAGTAAACACTTAGGGAATTAGCAACCCCAAAATAAATTATACAGTTGGTGAGGTTGAATTAAAAACAGTAGAGGAGAGATCTAGGTGTTACAGTACGGGCAGATTTGAAGTTTTCTGAGAAGTGTAAACAGGCAGCCAGAAAAGCCCAATGGAATGCTATCGATGATTTAACGAACGCTATCGTGTAGAGATAGGGAGGTCATAGTCCCATTGTACAAGGCAATTGTATGACCACATTTGGAACACCGGGTTCAAAAACGAGACTTCATTTGATGAAAGGCATTGAACTTCTTGTCTTGAAAAGGTCCAAAGACGGCCAATTGGCACGGTGAGATTGGCAAAAGGGAAACCGTATGAGGTAAGACTTCGATTATATGGGATACACAACTCGAATACCTGATCGGGTACCTGATTGAGGTTTATAAGGCTCTGAGAGGGGTTAGTAAAATTAACGAAGGCGAAATTTTCACTGTTATAAAGAGTTCCACAACTAGTGGTCATAAATTCAAATTACAGGAGAAGAGGTTTAGACTATACTGTAGTAAGTTTTCTTTTGGCCAGCGAGTTGTTGATTACTGGAACAAGTTGCTTCAAAAGTAGTTGAGGCTGACAGTTTGAAGAATTTTAAAATTCAACTGGATAGGCCCTCGTGGGTAGCATAGTAACCTGAGTTGAAATCCTATCAATGACGCGAGAACTTTTTATGGGCCTTTTTCACAATGTGGCTGATTTTGTCGGATTCAGGAGAGGGTAGTATGGTTTTTTCTCCCGGTGTTCGGGTTTTTCGTCCATCAAATAGCAGATTAACCACAGAACACATGCGATTTTCAGACATTTTCTTTACTACACAATATGGCCTAAGTTGCTGATGCTCCGAAGACCCTACAACAGTGAACAGTTAGTTAATTGGATAATTGACTGTCTGTTCACTGCTGTGCTCTTCCTGCCTCACGTAGGTAACTACGTCTTTTTTCGTTTTATTTTTATTTTTATTTTTTATTTTTGGCAGGAGCAAAAGCCTATGGCTGTCTTGCACTATATGGCTAATACTAATTAAATATTCCATTAGCATTATTTATACAATGCAATGTAAACAATATACAAAGAACATAATGAATTTCTTCTTTATAATCCGGGACGACCACACAGGGTGAGAGGAGTTCACAAGATAGAGAGAATACAAGAACAAAATACCGTATTCAGCAGTCACGCAGGCTTGAATCACAGTCACTCAAAGCGAGTGCACTTTTGTATCCCCATGTCTGACCACACGGCTACGGAGGTCTATTCAGGCATCACATGCAAGATCGTATTTTGGTAGCAGAAAATGTACAGCATATTAACACCGAACAAAAGAGCCAATAAGCTGAAGTTCATTATGATTGATCGTCACATTAATCAAGTTCTGAAGACGGTAAAATATTTAATAAGAATGGATTACGATAATCCAAATCAATTATTATTGGATTTGGTCAACAAGATTATTTGACGGATTTGATCAATAAGAATGCCTTTGGACAATAGGTCTTATGAAATAAATGACGATTCTTTTACCTTCAAATATCGTGTCAAAAGTAGTCAGACAGTCCCACTAAAGTTGGTGAACAATGTGAACAGAGAATGTATAGAGAAGGAACAACTATGGAAGTGTGCAGAAAACACCAGGGATATGAGTAGCAGCAAATGCCGGTTTCAAGATGAAAACATTCATCTTTTAATGTCAGAAGTCTCTTGTTGTTGTGGTAGAACCAATTTGTCAACTTCCCCTATTGTGATTTCATGGTTCAAGACACGGATTATGGTCTTGATAATTGAAACTAAAGCGTTTTGTAAGTGCTTGCCGTTTCAGAAGCTTCCACCAGTTTCTATTACTTTTAAATCTAACATCTCAGGTCATTGATTTGGACATCTGACATTTATTAAGCACGATCTGTTTTCACAATCCTGGAATGTGATATGAACTGGGCACATATCAAGAATTCAATGAAGTGGATTCTTTCGGAATTAAGAATTTCATCAGTCACATGGATCCTTCATATACCTTTGCTATGCATGCAGCCTAAAAATCAGTGGCAATCTAAACTTCAAACTATTTTATATGCTGCGTAGTCCTTTTATTTATTTATTTTTATTTTTTTTTTTTTCAGTAGTAAACAGAGAAATACGGTTCCGTCATCCTTGTTGCTTAGGAACATCTTAATTTCATCCCTTTAGAAGATATGTTTGTGGTCGCATTGAAAGTTTTTCGGTTGGGTTTAGCCCACAGAATAAAAGAACCAATCTGAAAAGAAACTAGCACGAACTGAAACTCAACAAGGCTAAGTGTCTAAAAATTACGATAAAAACTACACTATACTCTGTCCACCTCTGTGAAAAATGTTTTTCAAAGGAGTACTTACTTTACAGTCAGATTGTTTTTCTTTGGTTGATTTTCGGCTTCTTTGGTTTTTTCGGATTGATTTTTTGAGTGTCACATTAAGTGACACTTGAAAAATGTTAACTTCTGCGGGACAGTCAAGTAAATTAACGGAAAAATATGTGAATATTCTGATTTAAATATGTTAATCAACGTACGTACAACGAAATAGAACAATTAACCTTTTTTATTAGAGTGCCTGAATTTGCATGGCTGCAAATATTGCTCAAAATGTTATTCCTCTGGATCAATAGCTGATCCAATTTGACCATTAAAATTATTGGCACGTTCAAATATAATGACACGTTCATTATCTCTCTTTACTCGAGCGACATCTTTTAGGTCGTGTGTGATAACCCCACAACCAGTAAACAGTAGCAGTAGGGTACCGATCAGGATGTGAGGTCGTTATTTTGATTCAAATTTTCTGTCGGCGCTCCATCCACCAAAATGTTGTTTTAATAATACAATAAATATCCAGTGAATATGTGGGATCGCTTTATCCGGTTGAAAAATCAACTATTCCAAACACCGGACCAGCCAGGATATGATATGAAGCCTGGCTCACCTCCCAGTAGTGGTGGCGGGCAAATTAGGGACCCTGCCGTCAAGCAGCCAGCGACATAACGACAGAACAAAACACAATACTACATAAACCAGATGCTACCTTTTCCCTGACTTTTTCAGTAGTTCTGCATCCCCATTACAGAGTACATACGGCGCAGATGTGGGAAACCACTGGTGGCGCCTGACCCTAAATACTATGCCACTATGTTCCAAATACCCCCTTTCTGCCTGGAATGCCAATATTTGTAACACATCCACATATCTCTATCGAAGGCGTTCGCGCCGTTAGTACAGAGGCTATAATCACTATCATCCCTACACCGACCTTCGCGGTAGCACAGTTGGTAGGATCACAGTCCTCCCCACACCGGGTGGAAAAGATCTGAGTTCTAATCCCGTCGATGACGGGAGGAATTTTTATGGGCCTTTATCACCACGTGGCCAAGTTAGTCGGTCTGAAGCGAGGGTAGCATTGGGTTTTTCGTCCAGCAAACTGAAAATCGACCTCAGAACACACGCAGTTTACAGACAATATACGTGAAGTATGGCCTTAGTCACTGATATTCCTAAAAGTCTAAAACAACAACAACAACCCCACATCGATTTAAAAGACCATCGATTTAAAAGACCAGTTCAAGTCCCATCAATGACACGAACAACTTTTAAGGGATTTTTTCATTCCGTAGTTGAGTTAGTCAATCTCAGGAGTGAAGTAATCTTTTTTCTCGCTGAATCTGAGTTATTTGTCCAGAATAACAAGTGTACCGACCAGGGAACACTACAATTTTTAGAACATAATACATATGGGCTTATAAGTTCGGTCTTGGATGCTCCTAATATGACAGTTTGTCCATTTACGGCATAATAACAAACTGTTGATTAACAACTATTTTGAACAAATAATGACCAGTTATGAAAGTCTCTGCGAAACCTTAATTTTTTAGCGCGTCTGGACAGCGCTCTTACACTACCTTCTCCTAAAGAAAATTCGTTTGCAATTCGGCTAATTTCATTAACATTCAGAGTGAATTACTACATGCAGGTTCCCGTCGATGACGCGAGGAACTTTAATGGGCTTTTTTCACTCCGTGGCTGAGTTAGTTGGTTTCAGGCGTAGATAGCAAGGTTTTTCTCCCTAGTAACTGGGGTTTTTTCGTCCAGCAAAATAGGCAAATCAACCATAGAACATACGCAATTTACAGACACAAATACGGGTTAATGTATTTAATTACGGGCAACCCTAAAATAATGATTTGATTTTTTACTGCATGCAAGTTTTCCCCAGCAAGCACAGCACAATTATGTCTATCAACGCAGTATGAAGACCAAAGGGAGCTTAGTCTGACCATAAAACACAATTTAGCATTGTTGGTCTTCAAGTAGGACGATACATAGGTGGGAGAAATTCAGACAAATTTCGGTGTTTGAAGACAGCAAAGGGTGAACTGTTTCTAACTTTCTCTCACACTATGTGGGAAAGGCCCAAGTTTGATTTTGTTGCCTGCTAACGTTAAGAAATAGTACCCGTCAGAATGTAAGAAGACATTTTATAGGATTTTCGATGCGGAATCAATCATAAATTTTGTTAGTTATGTAATTTAAGTTTCCAGGTCCAATCGCATTTAAGTCGTTCTGCACTTGGTCGTCTTTGTTTTTTTGCACTCTATTATTTTTTTTACACAATTACTTCGCTATTACTTCCCTTGAATAGAAATTTGCTTATATCAGCTAACTCTTTAAAAGCCACGAATCTCTACTTCCCAATAATTAATCGATTAACCTACTTAATAGCCCGTTTTAAAATAATGAACAAATGCATTGGTTGGCAGATCTTACATTATCTCAAAACGTTTTGTCTAATTATTGATCAGCAATATGGATTCCGTTGGTATCGATCCGCAGGAAATCTCTTGGCTTATGTCATTCATCAGTCGTTCTCCACTGGTGGAGGTGAGAGACAGAGAATGTACTTAACTTAATCCATCTGAAACACAGGTCCCGACGCATTTTCCTCAAGAAAAGAAAAAGTTAAAATGTAATGCTCTCATTTGTCGATCCTTAATAAGTTTTTTTAATTCATTCGTGGCTTCTTAATTCGTCCACACCTTAGGCTCCAATAATCTTTTGTGTTTGAAGGTCATCATGAAAATACTCGCAGCTGAAATAATAAATATAAATAAATTTTCTGTTTATATTCCGGAACTGGTTGAGAATAATACGGAGTGATGGGTGTTGGTACACCCATTTGACGAATACTCCTGGATACAGAATATGTCCAAGGAATAGATCAATACATGCTACTCTACTCTTGCCGTGTTGCCAAAGTTTTTGGGGGTATCGCTTCATACAATAAATAAATAAAAAAAAAAAAAATTCTATCCTTAGTGAACTTCAGTAGCAATTGCATAATGGTATGGTCTTGTTTGGTTTGGAAAATTATGAAATCTACATACTTGTTCAGGGTGCAAGGGTTACAGGATTGCAGCAGCAATAAAGGTCCACGGTGTTCCCACTAGGTTTAATTTTGCTATTCATAACCATATTCCGTTTCCCTCTAAGCACGATAAATGTTATTCGAAATGCTACGTCTTCTGGGGCTGGGCCTTCTCGTGTGGCACTGCGGTTATAACCACCGTGCTCGCACACCGGCTGGAAAAAGCCTAAGTTCGAATCTCGTTAATGACGAGATGAATTTTATGGTCTTTTTCACAACGTGGAAACAGCTGTGCATTTCCTTCAATTAGAGCAGGGGCGGCCAACTTAATTTGTGTGCGATCTACTTTTTTCTTCAAAATGTGCCGCGATCCACCATCTCAAGAATTTCATTGCACATGATTAAAAAAGTTAATCAACACATTCTGAAAATTGTTGTTTATAAATTTTAAAATGAAATACAGTTCAGAATTCTTATTTTAAATTAACATATATTTAAAGTTTTAATTTATGTGAAGTTTGTGTCTTTTATGTCATCTGCCAAGCTTTCAAAATGGGGGATATACTGTGATAAGGCCAACCGTAAAGAATCAGTAAGAGTAGAGAAATTCTTCTTTGTTTGTTTGAAATACTAAAAGGCCGGTTCACATAGACATGTGGAACCAAAACAGGAATTTAAAAGTTCATTGCATTTTTTTGACATTTGGGTACTTTTCTCGGCAAACATATTTCTAAATGTCGTCTTCTGATGATCTGGCTTTTAGGAAGATATCATTTCGCAATGTAATAATTTCATTTTCCAGTAATATTTTCTCCATGAGGAAAATCTCAGCGATTTTTTCTGCAATTTGTTTCGAATCTAAATCGACCTTAAATGGATAAAAATGTATTGAACAATGTTTTCAGTTGTTTTAAAATCACCGAATCTGGTTTCAAAATCATCAACAACTTTCTCAATTTCAGAAACATATTTCTCACTATTAAATTCAAAAACAGGATTTCACATCTGGTGATTATAGGCTTGGCACACCCAGGGTCCTCAGTTGGATATCATCATTCTTCTCTTTCTTGGTGATTTCCTTCTACTTCTCTCTCTCTCTCTCTCTCTCTCTCTCTCTCTCTCTCTAGTTCTTTCTTTTAACGAAACAAAATCCTGTTGTTCTTCTCTAGTGGCAGAATCATCGAAACCCATACGAATAAAAACGAGCAATTGAGCTGTATCACTGACGTCTGTAGATTCATCCAGTTGTGAAGAAAAGGACACACAATTAGCCAATTGAGCACGCAATTGTTCGCTCACATTTTCACTAATTTTTTCGATGCGTCGCATCACAGTATTTCGAGATAATTGCAGATCTTGAAGGGCACTTTTAAGCATTGCAAATCAAACAACATTTTTCTTTTATCATTACAAAAAAGTATTCAAGTTCCCACTCTTGATGAAAATTATACATTTTACTCTTTTTCGTAGTATTAATTTTAAATTAAAGGTATTAAATTAACGTATAAGTATGTCCAGTTATTAATATCAAGTAAGCTAAATAAGAATTCGACACATACACTGTTCTCCACAACGTAACTGCGTGAATTTTCACTAGACAAGCCTAGTGGCTGCGCGGCGACAGGAGTAATCACGTGGTTCAACGGATTTATAAGAAGCGTATGCAGTGGGGCGCATAATAATAATAATAATAATATTTAGATTTTGACTAATATATTTTTTACATATATTTAAAATTCGTCGTGACGTGATCGACCGAAATTAAAGCCGCAATCGACTTGTTGGCCACCCCTGAATTAGAGTATTCATCCAAATTTTAATATTTTTTAATCGTGATTTTAATAGTGATTTTAATTTTTTATTATCGGAAGCGGTTTTAATTATTTATTCTGACACAATGTCTTCTCACACTCATGGTTTTGCTGTGGTGGTTTCATGTGTTTTGGGGTCGGTTGCGGCTTTCGATTCCGTTGTGCGTCGAATTTGGTCGTATCTCTATGAGTGAGGGAATTCATTAATTCGTTTTTTTTTATCTTATTTTATTCGTTACACTTGGAGAGAATTGACTGGAGGCTGTTATTTGTTATTTGGTTTTTAGGAGCATTAGCAACTAAGGCCATATTGCTCCGGGATATGCAGTGGTCATTCCCTGACCTTTCCGCATCCTCCGTATTTGGTGGTGACGGGCTCGAACCCCGGTCTAATCAAGAAGCGTGTGCTACGCACTGCTGCTCCTTCCCACCTGGCTACGGAGGCGCCTTGACTGGAGGCATTCCACGAAAATATGGAAATAAACAGATAATAATAATAATAATAAAAAAAGATTGAAGTAATCTCTTACTTTTTTTTTTTTTTAATATATTGAAAAATCGTGGAAGTTATTGAGCCTTGCAGCTCTGACATTTTTTACTAATTTCAATTTAGTGGACAACATATGGGACTATTCGGAATGATATATAAAAGCGACAACTTCTGCCTACTACTATGGAAAAATACAAGAACGGGCTAACAACATTAGGGATGTTATGTAGAATCAGTGGCAAGGAGGACTGTAGCTGTCACCCTCCCAAGGAGGTTCAACTAGCATTTAATAATTCACTAATATTTGCAAGGCAAATATTAGTGAATAATATACTGTATACGTGAGTTATATATGAGTTATGTCATAGTATAACTATGTTTCTGTATACTCATTTTAATGGCGTTTTATTTGAGTTATTTTAGTTTTTATAAGTCTGTACTGGAATTATCGTGATTATTATTGTTTTATTAAACAGATATTCTTTGTTAATGTTTCGGACATTTCGCTCTTGTATTGCGGATCGTGGTAATTTTGATTTAAGTTATACGCCATAAATCTTTTATATTTGTCAACTGAACTATTTGACAAGTGTTCGTAGTATTGGGGTGTCTTTGAATCATCACGTTACTGCTATTTCTTATAAGGTGTTACCCAATAATCTGCTGACATAGATCGTATGTATAGCTTAGCTTAATTTGCTGCTTAATTTGCTGCTGAACAAACTTAGCTGCTGACATATTCAAGTAGATACAGTATAATAATTCACTCAGGTGGAATAGTTAATCATATTATCACTAGATGGCGCCACGTTATTTCCTTTATTATGTTTAACCAACCATTCGAAATCCCAACTTTAAAAGGAATTGTCCATTTTTTTGCTTACAGTTGTTTTTTGCAGTTCTCCATTAATTTTTCTCTTTCCATCCCTTTCCCCAAAAAGAAACCTTAGCTTTTTCTGCTTCATTAAAATTAAGTGTAAAGTAACTCACACAAGACACATTAAAATCTTTTATCTTAGTCTTCAAAATAAATACTAGTAATTATTTCCACACAATGGCTTAATTAATTTAGAAATCAATGAGGTCCCACTAAAACAGTAAAAATGTTTCTAAAAGTACCATTGAAAATTTTTTAAAAAATAACGTAATTAGACTGATTCCTTTTATCAGAAAACAACTTGCACCGTTTTTGTAGCTCATCAGAACCAGTGACGATGTATATCTCTGTCAGCACATGAGAAAAGAGACATGCCAGATCACTATAATCCGAAAATTGTAGGTGGTTTTAATAGTGTTGATGCCTTCAAAATTATTCAGATTTATCCAAGTGTACCGTACGAGAACGGTTAGCTGGCCAGCTGACATGTAAGACAGACTGCAAATAATTAATTTTAAACAGAACAAAATTAATTTAGTTTAACGGAACAAATGGATTAATTTAGTTTAACCGAACAAAAGGATTAATTTTCAATGAAACCAAATTATAGTTCCAGAACGGCCATAAAAATAGAATGAGAGCTCGTTGTGACAGTTATTTGGCTCTCTTTACAGAGTATTAACTCTCTATAAACGTTTGAATTATGCAGAACTGTCCCCCAGATTTGGTAGTTATAACTCATGATTACTACTAATGAAACCATAAATCTGTATTATTTTAATTGGAGATTACGAAAAACAGGTTTATATTCGATATTACACTCTTCAGAGTAAATACGAATGTATTTGATTTGAACAAATGTAGCCAAGACGATGAAAGTGCTAAAAAGCACTTTCACCTGGATCACTTAAACATACAAACGTGTTGTACATATAATAATATCTACAACACATGTTTGTGTACTCAAGAAGTGCTCGTCTGTGCGAATTGCAAAAGGTGATGTAGTTTAATTTGCATAATACAACCCAATCAGTTATAAACGTACGGGTAAATTTTTCGGAGCTCACTAACTATATAATGATTATAATCTGTAATTTTTTTTTGAAAGCAGCTTGGTGTGCAATTAACATAATCCGCGTCAGAAGAATAATACTGAAGAGTTTTGTGCGAAGATGAGATCGTGGTGCGGTTAATGAATGATGTTGTTGTAGTAGGATTTTAGGAGCATCAACGGCTAAGGCCATATTGCTCCGTGTATACCGTCTGTAAATTGTGTGTGTGTTCTGAGGTTGATTTTCTCTTTGCTGGGCGAAATCCCGAGTTTCCTGGAGAAAAAACTATGCTACTCTCCCCTGAGACCAACTAACACAATCACGTTGTGAAAAAGGCCTATAAAAATCCTCAAGTCATCGACGGCACTCCAACTGAGATCTTTTCCACCCGGTGTGGGAAGAGCAGCGATTCTACCAGCTGTGTTACCCATGAGGGTGTTAATGAATGAATGAGTAAAATTTACTCTGCTGTGGCATTAAAATGGGTGTATGGTAACTGCATTAACTCTGCAATTTAAATTCTTCTGGCTGAAAAACTAGCCAAAAGGACAGGATTTTCCCAACTTCATATAAGTTAATAAGACCCAATGGACTTACTTTGAATTTCGGTAGTTTTGAAAAGTGGGAACATAAACATGTCAGAAAAGGTAAAAATGTTGTGGAAATACGCTTCCACGTGGAAATACGCTGTTGTTCAAAAGTAATGGAACAAACACAAAAAATGAAATGCAGTTTCAAATATAAATAAACATAGTACCAAATATTCGTTATTTATGAAATATCTAGTGTATGTCATAAAGGACATCACCAGATGAATGGTTCTCTAAGGTGGAAAGAAATAAGGAGAATGGAGGCAGAACAAAGTCAAGCCGAAGTGGCCAAGTAGCTGAAAGGAAATTTGCAGGGTTGTAAGCAGACTGTAGAATGAGTTGGGAAAGAACTTGCCAGAGGTCATTCTCACACCGAGTGGAAAAGGCCCCGGTTCGAATCCCGTCGATGACGCGAGGAACTTTAATGGGCTTTTTTTCACTCCGTGACTGAGTTAGTCGGTCTCGGGCGTACATAGCAAGTTTTTCCTTTTCCTCAGAAATGGGTTTTTTCATCTAGCAAAACAGGCAAATCGATCAGAGAACACACGCAATTTACAGAAAAAATACGGGTTTATGTAATCAATTACGGGTAACCCAAATATAATAATTTGATTTTTTGGACCTAAGTACATGCCACAGTATAGATTTCTGAGCATGGCATCCTTCAGAGCTTTCCTTATTTACACGATGCTTACTGTCTATAGCAGGCTTCATGAGAATGGACTTTAGTAAATGGAACACAAACAGCTGGTTTTCTAGCTGTTTATGTTCCATTTACTTCTATAAAAAAGGGCCTGTTTCAATTGATGCCAACAGCATGTTGATTGCATCCTGGAGAAACTGACCGAGGTGCTGTTGATCTATAGAAACCTTCCATCCCACTAACTTCTCAAAATTGGTGATTTTAATAGTGCAGGCTGGCATCACTGTCAATGACTGTACAGATCTTCACGTGCTCTTGCTAGGAACTCACGGCTGTAACATATCTGGATGGGATCCTTGATCATTATGGTCGCCCTTTTGCAGGAGCAACCCGATCAGACTTTCTTTTAATGGAGATAATGCATATCTTTAGAGAGCTCCGCTAGTGAATCGCTGGTAAAGAACATTCTTCCATCTCGTGTGGTAAAGAACAGGGTTTGAAACCTGTCAAGACGATAGGAATTGTATGTTTTTTTTCACATAGCGGCGCAATTAGTCTGTCTTGGGAGAGAGTTGTACGATTTTTCTTCCCCATGGAAACGTCAGTTTTCCGTCGAGCAAAGACAGACAAGCCGACAATAGAAGAACTGATATCTCATAGCCTTAGCCTTTTTATCCATCCAACAGGCACACAGACACTAAACAATTTACAGAGACGATACACTAGGATACATTGTGCTGCCACTTTATTAGGTACACATACCTAGTAGCGTGTTGAGCCTCCTTTATCCTTAAAAACAGCCTGAGTTCGTCTAGGCATGGATTGAACAAGATGCTGAAAACGTTGTGCAGGAATGGAGTACCATGCAGACATGAGTGTGTCACGCAGTTCCTTGAGATTCGACGGAGATCTAGGCCTGCAGCGAACAGCCCTTTCCAGCTCATCCCAAAAGATGTTCAACAGGATTGAGATCCCGGGACTGAGCGGGCCACTGCAGCAAAGAAATGTCATTGTCATGTTCCTGGAACCATTCCATAGTGATTCGGGCTTTGTGCACCGGCGCATTATCCTGCTGGAAGTAACCATCTGATTGAGGATAAACTGTCAACATGAACGGATGCACTTGGTCAGCAACGATGTTTAGGTACGATGTGACATTCAGACGTGAACCTATGGGTATCAATGGGACTAGCGTGTGCCAAGAAAACATTTCCCACACCATAACACTGCCCCCACCATTTTGAACAGTAGTCGTCAGATATGACGGGTCCATGGATTCATGTTGTTTTCTCCAAATTCTGAGCCTTCCATCAAAATGAGCCCCAGGAACTTCAACTCGTCAGACAAAGTAACTGTTCTCCAATCTTCGATAGTCCAGTGCTGGTGTTGCTGTGCCCACAGGAGGCGTGCTCTCTTGTCCTTCATTGATAACTAAGGTACGCGATGTGGGTGGCCGTTGTAGCCCATTCGCGACAAAGTGCGACTAGTAGTCCGTTGCGATATTTTTTTCTGCGCATCAAGGTTGTATTGTGACGTGATGTGCGACATTGTGACCCGTCTATTTGCTTCCACAATTCTGGCCATCCTCCTCTGATCTCCTTCATCAACAAGCGATTTTCTTCCACAGTAGTGCCGTTGAGACGATGTTTTCTGTTCGTTGCACCATTCTCGCTACACCCTTGAAACTGTGGTGCTAGAAAAGTTCAGGAGAACTGCCGTTTCAGAGGTGCTTTGTCCATCACATCTTGCACCTACTACTATGCCACGTTCGAAGTCCGTTAGATCACTCCTTTTCCCAATTCTTGCTACGGTTTGTACGCTTAACTGATACTAGAAAGGTTGTTCTGCTGCATTTATATCCACAACTGTGGTCAATTAACTTGCAACGTTGTGGGACAAACCATTTGTGTGCACAGCAGGGGTGTACCTAATAAAGTGGCAGCACAGTGTACAACCGTACTTGCTTGGGTTATCCTAAAATTAAAAATCTTTATCGGTTTTAATATCATTGAAAAATTTTGTAGTACTCCAAAGGGCATTTCAAAAACAAACAAACAAACAAACAAACAAAAAACCCCCCATAATATATAAATAATCATAATAATAATATATGATCGTCTGTGACAACAAGGATTGTTGCTATTAGCTTGACTGCATTTGTTAGAAAAATACTTATAGCATTAAATTTAAGAAAGTGCAGTTCAAAAATGAATTTGATGGCTCCTTCCTTTTTTTCTGGTGACTTGTAGTGCCATCTGTTGACAATTGTTTGAACGAAAAAAGAAACGGTACAAAAAAAAAAAATAAATAAATAAATGAAAATAGGTACAGGGATGGGAGACCTTTATATATGGTGGGCAAAATAAAATATTTGAAATTATTAAAATGAAAAATATTGTCGTAAACAGTTTTATGTTATTTATTGTAATATTTATACATGCACGTACATATAATTAATTGTATTAATAAGAAAAAAGAAATACAAATTCAAGATAAAATTACAATAACCAAATACAAAAATCTAATTATAGTAACAAAATAGAAATACAATTCCAGTAACAAAAAATTCAATATTTTATTTTTATAATATTTAATGAGAAATTTGATAGTGTTTATTTTTATCAGTGAATCGATATCTGGATCGATATTTGTCGTAATAATGCGCGAAGTATTTTCTAAATTTAAGTTAGAAAGTCCATTAATTCAAACAAAAAAATAAAAAAATGGCGGGCAGTTTATTGTATTTTTTTTTGAAAACGACTGCGGGCCCGATTACTCAATTCGCAGACTGGAGGTTGCCCATTCCTGGTGTAGTCCATAATGTTATCTGCGTGGGTAGCACAGCAGTATCGTCACTATCATCCCCACACCGGGTGGAACAGGCCGGGGTTCGAATCCTGTCGATGACGCGAGAAACTTTAATAGGCTTTTTTTCACTCCGTGGTTGAGTTAGTCGGTCTCAGGCGTAGATAGCAAGGTTCCCTCCCCCCCAGAAACTAGAGTTTTTCGTCAGCAAGACAGACAAATCGACCATGTAACACACGCAATTAACAAACATGAGACACACAGCACAGCAGAAGAATTTAATTATTTGGTTGGCCTAAAAATAATAGTTTTTTTTTTCTTTAGTCGTTAGCTCAAACAATAGGTGTTTAGAAAAAATAAAAATTTATCCCATTCAGAATTTATTCTCTTTAGGGTATATTATCAGTGAGATAACGGTTATTATGTGTAAAATAAACAATTTAAGCATCATTGTACGATTCATACAAATGTGTGCGTTTCTAGAAAAACTATTGTATGAAAAATGGTTGGTTGGTTGGTTGTTGTAGGATTTTAGGCTTATCAGCAACTTGGGCCACATTGCGTTGTATATAATATGTCTGTAAATTGCACTTTACGTTGTCGATTTGTTGTTTGCTGGATGAAAAACCCGCGTTTCCAGAAGAAAAAAACCATGCCACCCTCGCTTGAGACCGACCAACTTAGCCACGTTGTGAAAAATACCCATAAAACTTCTTCGCTTCATTTACGGGATTCGAACTCAGTTCTTTACCTCCCGGTGTGGGTTGGACGGCGATTATACCAACTGTGCTGCCTACGAGGGATATGTGAAAAGAAAATAATCTAAAAATTACAGCACATATCAAGAGAGCTAAATCATTCTAACAGGAAGGAATGCACTTGGAAGATAAATACACTGTCCAATCAAAACATCATGGCCAGCCCCGTGTTTTAGCAATTGGCCGTTCCAACCCGCCTGGTGATATGTGTCGTGGTGAGGATCGATAAATGTGATACTTCAAATTCGTAGCATTCGGTGCATACAAAGTATTTGTGGCGCCTCCATAGCCAGGTGGGAAGGAGCAGCAGTGCATAGTACACGCTTCTTGATTAGACCGGGGTTCGAGCCCGTCACTACCAAATACGGAGGATGCGGAAAGGTCAGGAAATGACCACCGCATATTCACGGAGCAATATGGCCTTAGTTGCTAATGCTCCTAAAAAACCAAATAACAACAACACCAAAGTATTTGATCGACATGGGCAAGCGACGTGATATAGGGGACTTCAAAAAAGGGACGATTGTTGGGTACCGGTTCAAGTCTGGTAGTATTACAAATTCAATTCAAATTATTTTATTAGAGTCATCCATAATTTATTCTATATTCCCATTTATGTAATGTGTCTGTAAATTGCGTGTGTTCTTTGGTCGATTTGCCTGTTTTGCTAGACGAAAAAAATCGAGTTCTAGGAAAACAACCTTGCCATCTATGCTTGAGACTGACTAACTCAGCTACAGAGTGAAAAAAGCTCATTAAATTTCTTCGAGTCATCGACGGAATTCGAACCGGGAACTTTTACACCTGGTGTTGGGAGGACGGTGACAATAATGCTGTGCTACCGTGCAGACCTGGCGTTATTACAGAAACTACAAATATTGTGGGCTGTTCGCGAAGTGCTGTAAAGTTAAGATATTACAAACATGGATGGAGAGGGTCAAAGCAATATTCTGCAAGCCAATGGAGGGTGCTTATGCCTCATCGATGGTCGTGGTGAAAGTATGCTGAACCGCCTTGTCCGAGTCGATACAAATATTTCGTGCGAGCGATAGCATAGTGGTTATAATCACTGTCCTTTCCACACCATGTGGAAGAGGTCATGGTACGAATCTCGTCAATGACACAAGAAACTTTTATGGGCTTTTTTCCTTCCATGGCTGATTAGTCGGTCTCAGTTGTGGATGGAAAGGATTTTCTCCCGGAAATTTAAGTTTTTCATCCAGAAAAACAGGCAAATCAACCAAGGAACACAATTTATTGACATATTACACATGGGCAGGTGAGGTGGTTCTCGGGATAGACTTTAACCAGGGACGATCAGTGATGTTTCCAACGAGCTGTCCTGGATATGGGCCTCTGGTCAAGGTATTCATAAAGCTTTCGTCTGAATCAAATGTTTAGTTCGAACGCAATTGAATTTAGTCATTAAATTTTTAAGTTATGTGGGGAAAAGGCAGAAATATGGGGACGATAGAGAAGGCGACTCCAGATAAACAGTGGGGGAGAGGCTCATGCCCCACCAGGCGAAGAGAGGAGTGGCAAGGAGGTGAGGAGACGGAAAATACCACCCGCCTGTTGGGGGAGAGGGGAAAAGATAGGACCTTGCAAAGGAGCATGGTTTGAGAGACAAGATGGCCAGCAGCAAGCTGTAGTTGGTCTTCAGTAGTACTGTATTGATGTTCCCATTTGGGATATCACTCATGGGACCAGGTTCCATCCAGTTTAGTCAAGTCAGTTCTTGTCATTTGTTAAGTATGTTCAGTTGTTATTCCTGGTTGTCATGTGTAGGATTCAGTTGTGCTCCATTGCAGCGAGCACTCGTCTTCTTGCGAAGAGCTCTTGGGCGTAGCAGGAGAAATCTGGGTATTCTGAAACGGTAAGGCTAGACCTACCGAAAATGGTTCGAGGAGGGAAAACCTATGAACCGCCGGCGAGGTGTTGGACGACCACAGCTCATCGATGCTCGATGTGAGCGATGGTTCTCCCGCATGGTACATGGAACAGAAGGGCGACTGTGGCGAATTGGAATGCTGGTGAAGGGAATAATGTATCACATCACACAGTACATCGAACCCTCCTGAAAACGGGGCTGCATGGCCACAGGCCGCTGCGAGTGCCCATGCTAACCATGGTTCACCGCCTTCAATGAGCATGCCAGCATTGAAACTGGACCTTGAGCGATTGGAAGGTAGTCAGGTCCGATGAATCACGTTTCCTGTTTCATCAGGTGGACGGCCGGGTACGTGTGCATTGTTTACTTGGGGAAGTGATGACACCTGGATGCACTGTGGGACGAAAATAAGCTGGTGGTGGCCATCTCATGCGTTGAGCGATGTCCTGCTGGGAAAGCCTGGATCCAATCATCCATGTGTCGGGTGCTCTGACGTCTACCACCTACCTAAACATAATTGCTGACCAGGTACACCCTTTCATGGCAACGGTCTTCCCCTTTGGTGGTGCCATCTTTCAGCAGGATAATGTCCCATGCCACACTGCCCAGATTGTTTGAGACTGGTTCACAGAACATGAGGAAGACTTCCAGGTATTGCTCTGGCCTCCAAAATAACCTAGACATTAATCCCATCGAGCATCTGTGGTTTGTGTTGGAGCAGAAACTCCAATCTGCTGGTTATGTGTTGGTACCAGATACCGCAAGACACAAATAGAAATCTTGTAGCATCCATGCCTCGTTGGGTATGAGCAGTTTTAGCTGTACATGGAGGGCCAACGTCATATTAGGTAGGTGGTCATAATGTTTTGGCTCATCAGTGTATAAGATTATACTGCCCACCATATCACCTCTCGCAATTTCTTTCATAGTGCATCTGAAAATAAAAATATGATTTTTTCATTATTACATGTTTTGCACACACAGTCACTGAAATTGCTCCACCTAGAAAGAAAGAACAGTTTACTTAAAAATTTTTTGGCATATATGCAGTCGTAAAATTAGTAGAAGGTATACTCTGTGAATGTTACATATGGAGAGTATACTGTGGTTATTAATCGAATTCCAGAGGGTATTCTCCTACAGCTCTGCATATATGGATGTAAACGATTTGCATGTCAAAGTGTGTGGCAGAGTATAACGTACTATAATGTGTCTATTACCGTGATAGAAATCTGAGGGTGGAATGAAACGTGTGTAAACATTAACAGGGAAACAAAACAGTGACTGAATAAGTCTAAAAGCACGTAATGCCTTTAATACCCTTAAAGCATCTTTGTGTACAGCCGATTTTGAATGGGGCTGTATCCTCGAAATGTCAGCAGTGGTATGGTCAACGCAGCAAATCAACGTTAATGAGTTGTGACCCAAACGGTTGGATACTGTTGATAAGGAGGTATTGGCTGCAACTCTGATATCCCACCCAGGGCTCTAGTGGCATTAGAATGTCAGAAAGGGAAGATCGATGGATCCGCCGACAAGCGACAGAAGACACATTTCACAAACCGTCAGTTTTCGAACATCGTAATCCCAACCGAAAGTAGGATTGACTGCTTTTCTGGAGAAGTCAACAGAGCAAATGATGTGATCAGCAGTAATACACCATAAAACAGTTTCGATTTACTCAAGTTAATAGCGGGCGATAGATCCCTACTGGATACGCCACTGCACCATCCCTGCTTATGTCGGGGAGCACAATTAACAGACTAGGAGTAGTGGGACTGCATTCCTTCCATCTGTTCCCTCTTCCACATCTGACACTGGAGCAGAATGGCCATTAGCATCAATGCGCTGTAAAGTCTCCATTAACAACCACCCCGGACACCATTGCATTGTCGTCGTTAGAGGAATTAGTGGGAAGAGGGTTGCTTTGGACAAAAATGGCATTTCGTGTTATAGTGGCGAATCACGTTTCTGCTTGGAATTCAGTGATGGACGTTATGCACGTCTGTGTACACGCCAGGGAGAAGTAATCCAAGGAGCATCACAGCTTGGCATACCTAGCTGACTCCCAGAATTATAATATGGGGAGCAATCAGTTATTGAGAGCATCTTGACAGCAAATTATTGAAACCATTCTGAGACCAGTGCTTCTGACCTAAGCTCTACTTTGAACGCTATATTTCAGCACAGACCTGCCCACATGTTGCATCCAGATAGTTTCGTGATGTGGATATGCTTCCTTCGCCTACACATTCATTAGATTGCTTCCCATTGAACCCAATTGCGATATGGTTTATTCAAGGACCGGCACCCCATTTTTTCAGAATGTTATGAAAAAAAATATGTAATTTTTTTTTCATAACATTCTGAAAAAATGGGGATAACACATTTTACAGTTAACTATTTTTATTACATTTTGCATTCTTTACATATAATTTGTAATCCAACTAATGCATACATTTATTTATCCATTAAATCTAATAATTTGTTTGCTATAGTTGAAAATTTAACTTTTTTAAATGTTTAAAGATTACGTTAATGTGTTGCTTTTAATACATCATTTTCGTTTTTACAATAATTGTCGAGAAAAATATTGATAACGGCATTAATTAGCAAATTTAAAATTATTCTCCAAACTGGCCATTTTTGCAAACATAATCCAAAGGAAATTCTGAATTTCGAAAAAAAAATTTTTTCTCATAATTTTCGAAAATTTCACTAATCACAACTGAATAAAAGTAAAGGAAGGTACAGGCTGAAATATTAAATATAAAAACGTAATAGTCGTAAAGATTTTCGGGAGTGTTGCTCAAAAAAGAAGTTATATTTTAGATAAAATAAGTGTGGGTGAGTGATAGGTTAAGATATGGGACCTAAAGGTGGTTTTATTTTTCGGACTGTGAACTTTTTTAAAATGGCTATCATTATTATATTCGGACATAGGAAATTTCAAGGTCATTAAATTTTTAAGGAACTATAATCAGTCACTGGGAATTCTTAGTAGAATAGTTGTGCTACCTGATAGTTTTGATGTAGAAGTTTTCAGGATACCAAATTGTATTTAAAAATACTCACTTGTTGCTGAGTTATACATTATTGGTATTTTCAAGGTCACAGTAATTCTACCGAGTCAGCCATTTGGATGTTTACAGGTGATAAAAGAACTACAGCAGTGCCACCTGCTTGTTCAGTGGTGACTAGAAATTCGGCATAAATTGCGTAAAATTATTAAATGGTGGCATCACGAGGAAGCTTCATCACTGAAAAGAGATACTCCATTTAACCCCAGGGGCTCACACTGGTGAATATGGGCTTGGCACACCCAAGGTCCTGAGCTGGATATCATTATTCTTCTTTTTCTTGGTGATTCCCTTCTACTTCTCTCTCTCTGGGAATTCATAATTTTTTTTTTTTTTTCGCTGGTGCAGCATAAGCTTCAGGCTTCCTTGCACCATATGGCTAATAATAATAATAATTTATATGGCTGAGGCAGGTTTAGTAGATCGGCAGCTTAAATCCCAAGCCCGGATAAATGGTGAGGGTTGACATCAGGAAGGGCATCTCGTCGTAAAAACTATGCCAAAACCAATAGAATCCTCTTGCCAGATTAGCTGATGTCCAGAATCGCTGCTGAGACTGAATCTACTCTCATCAGTAAAGATTTTTCGGTTATAACCTTTAGAAATAGTGTTGGTCCTTAAGTTTTGCACGCCAGTGTACTATTTTCCTAGGCACTTTTCAAAGTATTTTCTTCTAATCAGCTTCTTTTCAGGACTGTCTCTAATAAATGTCTGTGATTTCTTGGACAGCTCAGAAATGAAAAACCTTAATTCATGGAACAGCTCTGTAAATTAAGATTGAGATTAAAAATTTCAAAGCACTTTTCTTAGATGAAATTAAATAAGAAGTTAATCCAACTAGAGGAGAAGAGGATGTAAAGTGTGAATTGGTAACATTGAATGCCGACCCCCATATAACGTGGGAAAAGGCGAAGACAAAGAAGAAGAAGAATAGTTATTTTTGAAATAGCTTCCAGCATTCAGGTACTGTACATCTATTCAGGCACTGTGAAAGTTGTGATATATGAAATTCTTGAGCTTTTTCATTAATTGTATTTACCTCTAATACAGTGGTGTGTAAAACTTAAAGCCCAGTCAGGTTTTCCCTTATACTTCTCATAGCAGTGGCCTGGATATGGGAAAGGTATACTAAAGGAACTTTGTGAGGTACAGAAATGATGAAGGAAACAACACCGACACAACGGAAACAAAACGGTAGAGGGACTTTATTCAAAAATGGCAACATAGCACTGGCTGCCATGATACAGATGCATCACTGCCAAAGATGGAACAAAGGAGAGGTGGTCCTCAGCAGGAGATATGACCACTCCTAATGTCGATGCAGGCTTTGCACCACCTGTCCATACTTAGAACAATGTTGATAAGTTCTTATGGTAACATCATCCATTCCTCTGTCAACGCCATCTTCAGGTGGTGAACATTTTCTGGTGGGTGTGGATGTGTCGCTAGGCATCTCCCCAGAGCGTCCGATATGTGTTTGATGGGATTTAGACCGCGGAACGGGCAGGCCAATTCATACAAACAATGCCTTCACTTTTCAAAAGCATATCACAGCTGCAGTATGATGGGGTATGGAGTTATCATCCATAAACACGAACTCGGGGCCAATGGCGCCTCGGAACAGACGCACATGGGGAAGAATTACCTCAGTACAGTAAAGCCTTCCAGTATCTGGAGTTGTGTATGTCAACCCAAAATAACGCCTCCCCAGACGAGAACACCTCGACTGCCATATCGACCCCTTTGAGTGATGTTTGCGGGGTGATACCGTGTGCCAACCTCTTGCCAGATTAGCTGATGTCCAGAATCGCTGCTGAGACTGAATCTACTCTCATCAGTAAAGATTTTTCGGTTGTAACCTTTAGAAATAGTGTTGGTCCTTAAGTTTTGCACGCCAGGGTACTATTTTCCTGGGCACTTTTCAAAGTATTTTCTTCTAATCAGCTTCTTTTCAGGACTGTGTCTGTGATTGCTTGGACAGCTCAGAAATGAAAAACCTTAATTCATTGAACAGCTCTGTAAATTAAGATTGAGATTAAAAATTTCAAAGCACTTTTCTTAGATGAAATTTCACAAGAGAAATACACGTAGAAATATCAACAGTTATAAGGGTAATGGCACTAATAACACGAACAAGCATTATTAATAATGAACAAAGGCATAAGCTTTATTGGAATTAGTCCTTGATCTTCATCCTCGGCCCACCAATGATTGTAGTAAATTGGCTTTGTTCTTACAGTGGCAAAGCTCAGCCCCATAACACAACTACATTTTTGTTTCCAGTGACAAAACCCCGACTTAAACTTTGGTTGTCGCTTTTAGGTGTTAAGACACACCCTAACTTACCATTAACATCCAAGCACCCCTCTGTTGATAGTAAGTCATGTCCTAGAAACACGCCAGGTACTATTTTCCTGGGCACTTTTCAAAGTATTTTCTTCTAATCAGCTTCTTTTCAGGACTGTCTCTTATAAATGTCTGTGATTGCTTGGACAGCTCAGAAATGAAAAACCTTAATTCATTGAACAGCTCTGTAAATTAAGATTGAGATTAAAAATTTCAAAGCACTTTTCTTAGATGAAATTTCACAAGAGAAATACACGTAGAAATATCAACAGTTATAAGGGTAATGGCACTAATAACACGAACAAGCATTATTAATAATGAACAAAGGCATAAGCTTTATTGGAATTAGTCCTTGATCTTCATCCTCGGCCCACCAATGATTGTAGTAAATTGGCTTTGTTCTTACAGTGGCAAAGCTCAGCCCCATAACACAACTACATTTTTGTTTCCAGTGACAAAACCCCGACTTAAACTTTGGTTGTCGCTTTTAGGTGTTAAGACACACCCTAACTTACCATTAACATCCAAGCACCCCTCTGTTGATAGTAAGTCATGTCCTAGAAACACGCCAGATATAACAAAAATTGACTGTCAATGTAAGCTGCTGCAATCGACGTAGTTAACAGATTTCCAGCACAAAATGAACATGGGTTGACATACTCATGTGGCAAAACATTATGACCATCCATCTCCATGAGTGGACACACCCCACCTGTGAGGTGAACAACCAGCATATCATATATAGTGACTGCCTGTTTGTCAGTATTACTTGCGGAATGGGAAAGGACATGAGTTTGAACAGAGAGTGACTAGAGGTACTAGATAGGCAGGAGCAAGCATCTCTGCAACTGCAGGCATTGTTGGTTGTTTGAGGGATGTGTAGTAGGAATGGTTCAAAGGGGAACACACACACAACCATCCAGTGTGCCAGGACTGGGCACCACTACAGGTTGACTCTTGCAGGGTTTTAGGTGCATCATTAACTAAGGCCACATTGTGAGTTTATAAATTGAAAAACCCAAGCATCCAGGAGAAAAAAAAAAACAGCTACTCCAGCCTGAAACTAACTCAGCCACATTGTGAAAAAGGCCCATAAAAATTCCTCGTGCCATTGGTGGATTTTGCACTCAGGTCTTTTCCGCCCAATCTGGGTACAGCGATTATACGAACTGTATAATCTCTGTACCCACAAGGGCAGGCTCGTAAAGTGCCTTCCAGGAGATCAGACCAACCTGCATTCACAGAGAAATGTTTCTGAGCACACAATCCAGTGGATAAGCTACAGGATAGGAGACCTGTACAAGTGCCCATGTCAACCAACCATCAACACCACCTGTGCTGGGCATGACAGCACTGTTCCTGAACACTGGAAAAGTTGCCTGGCCTGGTGAATCAAGATTCCAGCCCCACCATACTGATGGATGGGTACGCATGCGATGGTAATCAGGTGAACTGCACGAAACCATGCTGGTGGTGGTAATATGGCTTGGGCAGAGTATAACAACATAAAGATCTTGCTGCAGAAAACCAGTTAGATCCTACTAAAAGGTACCCTTGATCCGAGAATACCCCTAAATCAAGGTCAATGGTGCTACAGTCAAACTAAAAACACAGCTTAAATATCTGGGTTTGATCTTAGATAAAAAAAACCTTTCCTTCACACATCATCTAGACCAACTCAGGATTAAGATCAGGAAGTATGCTGCCCAATTCTCAAGAGTTGCCGGGAAGGACGAGCCTGAAGAGAACGCTCTCCCTCTTCTTTAAGGCAGTTTTCATCCCGGTTATCGCTTGTCTCTGGTACAAGGCCAATACAGGTGTAAACAGAACGCATCCAGTGCTCTTCTCCTCCTGTCCTTGCATACCTGTCACACTGTCAGCACCCATGCACTCCAGGTCCTCACTGGATTCCTTTCCCTGGACGTGGAGATTGTCGTGGGTTGCTTTACCAATTGGCCAAAGGAAGAGCAGTTACCTGCACCGGTTTTACCACTGACAGCAAATAATAGAAACACTGAAGAGACTTAATGAACACCTAACAGACACCTGGCAAGAATGATGGCAGATCTCAACTAAAAGCAGTCACCAAAAGATTGCTCCAGGATGTCAGGGCCTCTCACCCCCCTCACATCTGGCTGGTTTTCACTGGGGCTCTGTTACCTACCTCCTCACTGGACATGGCCCTTCCAGAAAAAACTATGACTTCGGAATGACTCACCCGGCTGCCACTGTGCAGAGGATCACATATGGGAGCACCTTGCCCACAGCTGTGAAATCTACGAGGACTTAAGGAGAATCCTAATAACGAAACTAAAATTCATCTACCAAAACCAAGAACATCTCACCTTACAGAACAGAGAAACTTATCGAGCCTTCACTCAATTTGCAATGGACCTATTCACCAGGCAGAGAGCACTACCACTACCATAGTATCCAAATGAATAGTATCAAAACCATGGTATCAAAACACCATGGCTGCTAGTTGCTGCACATTGGATCAAATGTACACAAGACTTGATCAACAAACCACCCAGAGTACAGAACACAATTTGACCCCCCCTCAATTTCGAGCAGTCGGCTGGTCTCCCCACTTGGATGGGAAAACACAAACGGTGCAATCAGACAGAGTCCTCACATACCTCGTCAACAAATTCCTCATCATTCACTTCTGGACCAACTTCTCCCCACTGGACGTGACATCTCATCAAGAGACCTAACATCGGTCTCTGGACTTGACCTATCTTTGCCTCCCAGTTTTGACCCCCCCCACCATTCATTATCATGGACTACAAGACCAGCTTTCAGTCTGGATGTGACTCACAGAATGGAGTCCCAATGACACCTGGACTAGACCTTCCCAAACATGACCCACCCACCCTTGCAGCACTAATGCCACTGAAGCCTCCGCTCTGATTTCCACCAAGCTGTATGCTCCTATTGATTGGCCACTCTTACCATGCACTTGCAATCTTTTTTTTTTTCTTTGCGTGTGGGAGTGGTTTTCGTCACCCTGCCACCCTACTCTTCCCTCTGGTGATGCATTGGAAATGCCACACTGTCTGCTGGGGCCATCTTCCCTGTCAGCACCTTCTCTTCAGTCTTCTGCATTCTCCCTCTTTTCACTTACACAAGTTTTTTTTTGTGTGGGGTAGTTTTTTCCCCCCTCTTCCCTCAGGTGGGCACTGGCATGCCACTGTTGGTCCCTTCTCTTTCCTATCCTTCAATCTGCCACAGAACGGTTGTGTGGGGGGTTGCCCACCCACCCCTCTGGTGAGGCATTGGGCATGCCACTATCTGCAGGGACCATCTTCCCTGCCAGCACCTTCCTTCTGTTTCCTACCTTCCAGTCTTCTGCCTTCCCCCTTACATTTTTTTTCTCATACCCCACAGGTCTAAATCTAAATACATCAAAATTATTGCCCAACCTATTAGGCCCTAGAACAAGTTATCAGCAAACAATCCAACTGTTAAAATTACAACCGTTGCTCAAGAAACAGCAATCATCTCAATCTCAAATCTGATCCTAGGCACTGAAATCCCAGGAAAGCAGATGGCAGGACCCACAAGAGTACTCTAGCACCAGTGGTACACCCATCAGCCTCGCCTGCGGCACAGTGTGGTAACATTGGGTCCTACTAGGGGCTTGGCGGCTAACAGACCGGAAGAACAAAGGGCACAACACAATATACTGCACACAACCCCCGCACACCTTCAAATCTCTGGCTCAATACAATGTACACCCGCAGAGATGGGAGAATTCCCAGGAGCCGTTACAAACCAATATACCTTACACCCTCACTGGCAAATTCTTCCTTGGCATTTGTTTCAGACCTTCTGCCATCACAAGGCCTATATTGTGCAGGAATGATTCGAGGATCATAACCATGAATTTCACACTCCCCAGGTCTCAATTCCTGATGTAAATCCTATTGAACAGTTTCTGAAACTGGGGTCTGTATAACACACCCTCTGAAACTGGGACAAATTATTTGTTTTATGTATAGCAAATTGGTGATAAATATATTTTTATGTAAAAATAAGAATTAAGTTTTTTTTTTAAACAAAACTTTTGAATTTTCTTTTCAGAAAACCCAGTGTTCATAGTGTTCAATGGACACACAAACACACTGCTGCCACTTTATAAGGTACACCCCTGCTGTGCACATAAATGGTTTGTCCCACAACATTGCAAGTCATATGACCATATTGTCGATATAAATGCATCAGAACCTTTCTAGTATCACTTAAGCGTACAACCCGTAGCACAAATGGTAAAAAGGAGTGATCTAACAGACTTTGAACACAGCGTGGTAGGTGCAAGACATACTGGACAAAGCATCTTTGAACTTTTCACAAACCAGTTTCAAGGGTGTATCGAGAATGGTGCAAGGAACAGAAAACATCCTCTCAGTGGCACTCCTGTGGAAGAAAATCGCTTGTTGATGAGAGGTGAGGATGACTAGAATTGTGCAAGCAAACAGACGGGCCACAATGTCGCACATCATGTCAGAATACAACCTTGGTGTGCAGAACAAAATATCGCAATGGACCACTAGTCCCACTTTGTCGCGTACCTTTGTTATCAATGAAGAACAAGAGAGCATGCCTCCTGGGGGCACAGCAACACCAGCACTGAACTATCGAGGATTGGAGAACAGTTGCTTGGTCTGATGACGATTCGAAGTTCCTGGTGCATCATGTTGATGGAAGGCTCAGAATTCGGCAAAAACATTAATTCATGGACCCGTCATGTCTGTTATTTTGGTTTTTTCGAGCATTAGCAACTAAGGCCATAATGCTCTGGGGATATGCGGTGGTCATTCCCTGACCTTTCTGCATCCTCTGTATTTGGTCACAGGCTCAAACCCCAGTCTAATCAAGAAGGGTGTGCTATAGGCTGCTGCTCCTGCCTACAGAGGCGCCTGTCTGACGACTACTGTGCAAGGTGGTGGGGTCAGTGTTATGATGTGGGAAATATTTTCTTGGCACATGTTAGGTCCATTGATACCCATAGATTCATGTCTGAATGCCACATCGTACCTAAATATCGTTGCTGACCAAGTGCATCCGTTCATGTTGACAGTTTATCTTCAGTCAGATGGTTACTTCCAGCAGGCTAATGCACTGGTGCACAAAGCCCGAATCACTATGGAATGGTTCCAGGAACATGATAATGACTTTTCTTTGCTGCAGTGGTCCACTCAGTCAAGGATCTCAATCCCATTGAACATCTTTGAGATGAGCTGGAAAGGGCTGTTCGCTGCAGACCCACACCTCCGTGGAATCTCAAGGAACTGTGTGACACACTCAAGTGTGCATGGTACTGCATTCCTGCAGTCCATGCTTAGACAAATTCAGGCTGTTTTGAAGGCTAAAGGAGGCCCAACACGCTACTAGATAGGTGTACCTAATAAAGTGGCAGCACAGTGTATATATATATGTATATATATATAGCGGTCCGTAAACTTTTTTTTTTGAAGGGGGTCTGTAGATTAGTATTAGTAACGGCCGCATGGTGCAAGAAAGCCTATGGCTTATGCTGCACCAGCCAAAAAAAAAAAAAAAAAAAAAAAATCCGAACAAAACAATGATAAAAAAAAAAAAAAAAATAATAATAAATAAATAACTAAATAATAATAATTAATAAATAAAAAAAATAAAATAAAAAGGAAATTAAACCTATCATCCTATGTGCTTCCCTTACCCGAAAGTACTATCCAGATGACCTTTGAATTTCCCCAAACTGTCGGCCTCTACCACCCATGAAGGCAACTTATTCCAGTAATTTATAACTCGCTGGCTAAAATAGAACTTCCTGCAATCCAATCTAAACATTTCCCCCCGTAACTTGAATTTATGTCCCCTAGTTCTAGCATCATTTATAATCTTGAAAATTTTGTCCTCATTCATTTTACTGATGCCTCTCAGAGCCTTAAACACCTCAATCAAATCTCCTCTAAGGTGTCTAGTTTCCAAACTCTGCAACCCACATATTCGAAGTCTTTCTTCATAAGGACGCCCTTTTGCCGATCTCACCAGGCGAGTTACCCTTCTCTGCACCCTTTCAAGAAGCTCGATGTCTTTCTTCAGGTGCGGTCTCCATACTTGAACACAGTATTCCAAGTGTGGTCTAACATAAGCCTTATATAATGGGATTATCACGTCCCTATCTCTACTTGCAAAAGTTCGATAGATCATCGATAGGACACCATGGGCCTTCCTTGCAACCTGTTTACAATGCTCAGAGAATTTCATGTCTGACCGTATCGTAACACCCAAGTCCCTTTCCTCCAGTACTGGCTTTAGTTGAACTCCACCAAGTGAATAAGTTTTTTTGGGATTACTGTTTCCCAGGTGTAATACCTTACACTTTGTTGGATTAAAGCACAGCTGCCATTTTTCTGACCATTCCTGAAGTCTATCTAGGTCTCTCTGAAGAAGCTCAGCTTGACAGTGATCATTAACTACTCTCCCAATTTTAACATCATCTGCAAATTTAGACATCACGCCCTCTATCCCTTCATCAATGTCGTTTATGAAAATTAAAAACAACAGTGGTCCTAATACTGATCCTTGGGGAACCCCACTTCTTACATCAACCCAATCTGAGGAATAGCCATTTATCACAACCCTCTGCCTCCTGCCCTGAAGCCATCCTTCTATCCATCTAAGGATTTTCCCAGTGATTCCAACCTGTTCCAGCTTATAAAGCAACCGCTCATGTGGGACTGAGTCAAAAGCTTTGCTGAAATCTAAATAAACAATGTCGAAATTATTCCCTAAATCCAGCTCGTGAGTGACCCTTTCGAAATAGCGAACCAGATTTGTTAAACATGATTTTCCCTTTACGAAACCATGCTGAGTATCCTTGAGAATTCCAATTCGATCCAAATGATCCTGAATTCCACCCTTGATCATTGCCTCCATGATTTTCCCTACTACTGAAGTCAGACTGACAGGTCGATAATTTCCAACTTCACTTTTAGAGCCACCCTTATGTATGGGAGATACATTTGCACTTTTCCAATCCAAGGGAATCTCCCCAGAGTCTAATGATGCTCGCATAATTAGCCTCAATGGTTCAATGCACTCGCTTGCTGCCTCTCTTAAGATTATAGGGTATATTCCATCAACTCCAGGAGCCTTACTGGTCTGTAGGCTCGAAAGTTTTTTCATTAAATAATCTTGCGAAATTTCAATATCATTAATTACATATTTTTTAACTTCGCTCCCACAATTTCCCTTTGCCACAAAAGGCTTTTCATTTGTAAATATCGATGCAAAATAACTGTTGAGTTCATCTGCAACGGCAGCTGGTGTATTTATTACTATCCCCTTTCCCTTACATAAAGGTCCGATCTGGTTTGTCCTGCTCTTCTTGGCATTTATATATGTGAAGAATTCTTTATCCCCCCTCTTTGGTCTGTTTGCTAGTGATTTCTCATAAACTGCCTTTGCCTGTCGAACCTTTTCTGTGGCTCTATTACACATCACCTTGTAGTTGTTATAGGCTTCAGTACTTTTTATTGTTCTGTAACCTTTCCATGCCACCTTTTTCTGCTCAAGTAATGCGGCAACTTCACTAGTCATCCAACTTGGAACCCTCCTCGTGGAGTATTTTTTTAATGGTATATACGCATTCAAGGCATCTGTGATTAATGTTTTAAAAGCGTACCACAGTTCAATTGTATTCATTCTCTGCGCGATATCTACCCAGTTAATAGAGGCCATGTAGTACCTTAAAGCATCGTAATTTCCTTTTCTGAAATTAAAACCCATTCCTTTGCCTTTTACTTCTGCTACCTCTCTCGTCATCATCCACCGTAGAACTCCGTGATCACTTCCTGCTACTGGTTCCTCTACTGTCAGCCCTGTTATGTCATCTGATTCATGTGTGATGATGAGGTCTAGGATATTCTTTTCTCTAGTATTTTCCCTGACATGTTGATACAAATAACAGTCATCTAGTTGATTTAAAAATTTTGTTCCCCATGTCGAGTTTCCTTCCCATTTACTCCAATCAATTAGAGGCAGATTGAAATCACCCATAATAAGACATTGACGCTTACTTGCCCATTCCATTTGCATGTAGAGGCTTTTGTCATAATCTTCACAATCACCTGGTCTGTAGATTACTCCTACTCGCATTATACCTTTGTTTCCAACTATCTCACACCATACAGACTCTATACTAGCATGTGAGACGTCTGAATCCGGGAAAGCTATCGTCGCACTCAGGCTGCTTCTGATAAGAAGCATTACCCCACCACCCCTTCTATCTAACCTATCCTTCCTAAATACATTATACAAGCCGTACTGAAACTCATCATCCCCAATTTCCGGGTGGCACCACGTCTCTGTAAGCCCTATTATGTCCGCGTTACTTGTTTTAACCAGCAGATCTCAGTAGTTTGGGAACCACAGCTACAGAATATTTGCGGTCAAATCCAGCATTCACCAATCCACCTGTGTCTCATTCCAGGACATTCTCCTGCTGTCCCCAGGATACCTGAGAACATCTGCATTCTGATGAAGTCTATACCTATCAAGCAGCTATCATGGAAAGAGGCACCATAACACACTATTAGGTAGATGTTCATAAAGTTTTGGCTCAAGAGTGTAAGCAATTGGTCTGTATGTGACACTTCAATGGCACTAAAGTTCTTTAGCTCTATGTGATCTGCGAATGGAAGTTTACCTTCTGAAACTGCCACAAATGCCAATCCCATACAGCGTGCATTGTGATAGATTAATTTAAGGATATAAGCATTGAAAAGTGGACTGTTTATCCCAGAACCCTATCCTCAATCCTACAGAGAACCTATGGAATGTGGCAGGAGTGCCCTGCAAAAAATGGTCCACCTGGACTCAATGATGCAGCACACAGGACCATTAATGAGACAATTTGATACATCAGAACCAATACATTAGGCAGGATACTGCGTATGGATTACCATGGTCATGCAAGCCACTGACTACCCTAATTCCAGATACTGTCTAGCACAGCACATACTTAATCAAACTGATGGCCACACCTGGAGGCTACATGCATCATGCTGACAATGAAGTTTGGCAGAGGAGCATGATGTTCTGGAGCTGGTTTTCATTGATTCATTGGTTATTTTGTATAAAACCATTATTGCTGAGGTCTATATAAAGTTCTGGACAATAATGCATTACCTATGCTGTGACAGCCTGTCAGGGAAGGCCTATACCTGTATGAGGACAATTGCCAATGTCATATAGCTTGCATTGTGATAGACTACAAGTGCTGAAATTGGACTGTCCATCACAGAGCCCTGTCCTCAATCCTACAGAGAATCCCTAGAATGAACTGGTTCATTGACTGCCCAAAACACAGCTGAATTAGTCACTATTTGAATACAAACAAATTAACGTAAGCAGCATGTTAGCAATTAGTATAAATTCGTGTTTTTTAAATAAAGTCAACCCATCAGCATGAAAATCTGAAATGGATCAGAGCTCCTGTTCCAAATTTATATTATTTCTGTAGGGGTAACTGGAGAGGAAATGCTATGAAATCAGAATTGCACTTAGAACCAGGAGCCAACAACGCATTAAAAATTTGGTAGCAATCTGCATTTTTTGCTTGTTTAATGTAAAAACATACTTTCATTTATGCTGGTTTTTGTAAGGGGAAGGAAGGGCTGTGAAATCAATGGTACCTGAAAATTTCCCAAGGACCAGCAGGACATAGGTGGAAAATTTGGCATGGATCTCACTATTCATTGTAATGCAAAATAAACTTTCATTTATGAATAGATTTCTGGTGGTGATGAGGACCCTTGGGAGGATATGACTGATCTTAAAAAAACTTTTCATGGATCAACAAAACATGATGAAAATGTGATATCAATTGACTCCTTTAAGTAATGATCCCACAACACATTTCCATTACAAGTTAGAAGCATGTTATTAAATAGTTATCTTATTAAATTTTTAAGTCTGTTATCTCATATATACAATTCTCAAGTGACATCATGTTCATAAGTCTTACATAACAATACACATGAAGCATGCAGACTCTAAACTCAATGGTACTTTATTAAAACTACATTTAATCAATGAATTTCTCTTTTACATAAAAATTAAATGCAAAAAGAAATAACTGCTGTATTTCTATCTGCTTTATTTTATAAAAATATGGAATGGCTTCATGTCTTTCTATATGAACCAAATATACAAACAATTCATGAAAAATTTTCCACTGGAAGCTGTTACATGCAGACTAATGGCACGGGGAAGACTTTATGCATATATGGTACCTAAAAACTGATGGACACTGTTCCATGAAGACTAGAGGCTGTCATAAAGGCTACATATCAGAACATTATTAGTTTACCTGTAAATAAAGATTACTTGTTGACATGCAATGTCTGGATACCATTAATACCCTATGGAACCACATAAACAAACTGGATGTTGTTGGAAATGAAGCAACAGTACCACTGGTTTTGTGATGTTTACTTCATAGTAACAAATCTGTATTCTGTGTAATTACACACATGAAACATAAACAAGCCAATGGGCAGGCAGTGCATATCAGTGTCATTGTAGTTACACATGCAATCAGTGCATATGTTAAGTGAAAAACTAAGGTAGAGCCACCACATGTTTGTAAATTGCATGTATTCTATGATTGAGTTGCCTGTTTGCTGAACAGACTCCTGAACAGATAACTCCAAGCATCCATCACCTGAGAGTCAAAATCAGCCACATTATTGGAAAAGCCCATAAAAATTCATCAGGGGAGAATGAATAGGCCTTTTTCACTCAGTTTGTGTGTGCACAATTATATATACACTTTAACTGAGAAGAAATTGCACTTTAGGTTTTGGCCTATATGTAATTTTCCAAACTGCTTGGGTGCATTAGATGGAAAACATTGAGATATTAGCAATTATATCTCAAACCTGCAAATAGCAGTTTTAATTACTTTAATTACAAAAAACCCTTTTCTGTTATATTGCTGGCTTTAGTAGATGCAAATTGCAAGTTTATATCTGTAGATATGGGCTCCTATGGAAAAAGTGATGGAGCATTTTCGCAAATTCAAGGCTAGGAAAGAGTTCTTGAGAAAAAACTTCAGATATCCCCGAAAATAAAGAATAACCCAATCAAAAATATTGTGACACCTTACGTGATTTTAGGAGCTCTGCATTCCCACTTAAAATAAACCTTTTGAGACTTTATCATGAATGTCAACTGCAAGTAATATTGTAAAAAAGAATTGTCACTGCCGTGCTTAGCAAGTTGTTGAAAATGATTTTGGAATTTTGACTCAAAGGTTTCATATATATTTTAGAAAAATAAATGGATATGCCAAAAAGATAATTTTAACCACTTGTATCCTATATAATTTTTTGTGTGCTTACAACATTCACACAATTTATAGAAGATTTATCATCTAATGAACAAGACAGTAATACTCAACAAGAAACATAAGAGAACACTTTACATTTTTCAATTCTGAGCTCGGGTAGGTGTCTTGGCAGATGAACAAAATTTGAGGCCATAGTCCCGAGTATCATGCTGTGTATTATATTACCTGTGTACATTACCTTTCGTACTTTGCTATGTACATCTTAAAATGAAAATGTTAATTAAAAATGACAAGGGAATGTAAGTTAACCTACTTAAAAAACACTTAATCAACTTGTAATTTTTCTCCTATTTCTTTCCCCACTTTATTTTTATATCCTGAACCTGATTATCTTCTGCTCGAAAACTCATGCAGTTCTTCATTTGCACACAATAGTTCTACCAATTTTTCATTCATTTGAAAAAAAATGAAATTCTCTTCAGCATGATACAAATGACACTGAAAATATGAGAGGCCAGACTGTTCCCTGACCAAACAACATATGCAGTGATTGGTTTCCGCACGACGTACAGATCACGGCTTGCTCAAGTATTCAGCTAAGGTAAAGAAAGCCAACACGAGAACCATGGCAAAATACGGGAAACTTACCAGACAAACTGGTTTGCAGCCACGGCACTTTAGAGCTGCTCACTCGGTAAACAGACGGTGCATGTTATCAGTAGCGGCAATGCATGGACTGCTGCTACTGCTTCACACTGCATACTTGGTAAACAGGTAATGTGTGCTATTGGTCTGGAGCAGAGTCGAGAATGATATATTGATCGACATATAGGTGTGATGGATGATGTACTGATTGGTGCGTGAACACAACAGATGATAACATCATAGCATTAAGTGATTGATTGATGTTATGATATGTATAATCTTTCTTTCCTTTCCTATTATTTCCTAACCTAATGTTTAAATTAGGTAAGAAAATATAATGAAAAATAAAGAAACCTTTTATTTTGCATCTCAATAGCTGTTTACAATTTGACTAATAATATTCTGAAAAGAATCGTCATGATTTTCCCCATAAATCTGATGACAGATATATTCATTTATGTGACCAGGCATCATATGTTTATAGCTGCCATTTAATCTTTCAGTCACACTTTTCAGTCTCTTCTGCTGGGCTTCAATGTTATTTGTATGTGTTCCTGTGTGTGTGGATCTGCAAAATGTTCCTTACGTTTCATGCTTGCAAATTCTTTTTTTCTAAAGTTGTAATACGGCTATATCCATGCCATTCACCTGTCACGATGGTAGCGTTTTGTTTCACTACTTTTCGAATAATCTGTAGAAGAGTTTTTGGTTTCCGAGCGGCAAACCAGTTTGTTCGGTAAGTTTACCATAGTTTGCTGTGGTTCTTGGGTTGGCTTTCTTTACCTTAGCCAAGTATTCTTTCAAAGAAAGCCTGCAGCCATGAGACCAGCAATATGATTTGACCATGATTGGCAGTGTGAACATTAACTTATAGTTGTACATGATTTCTAAAGAAAATCCCCACTACAATATTTGGCTGGATTATGCACGATTTGACCATGCTTTAACTGTAAGTAGAATCAATCTCAATTCAACTGGAAGTTAAATGATTATATTTTTTGAAGTGCACCAACAAGATTAACTTTTTTCCCAATAATTTTGAAGCCAGTGGCATAACGCAGAACCAATTATCTGTGGTAATTATGACTTGGCCAAGGACGAAACCAATGGAAACTGCAATGATGAGAAACAAGGCTCTGAAGGTTCAAAATTTGATGTGATGTGATGCTGCAGTCAGACCACAACTGTACCTTTGAACTGCAAGGAAAAATAAGAATAAATGAACACAATCTAATCTTCAATTAAACAAATAATTTGAATGCTAAAGAACAGCGAACATAATAATAAATCTTGGTTTGAAGATCTGTACACATCATTCAATACTAAGAGATTGGGAGTTTAACTAAAATACATTGATTGGCCCTAACTTGCATAGATCCAGTGCTCTCTAAAGAGAAGGAAAACTTACCTCATCACTACTGTATCTTGATTTGACCATTAAGTTCTTTTTTAACTCACCGTCAGAGTTGAAGAACTCAAAATTCTATAATAATAATAATAATAATAATAAAAACACAGTCTTCTTAGATTACAAACAGCCAATGTAGACATTTTGAAATTCTTACTTAACATATTAAACTAAGAGCCTTATTACGAACATTTCACAATCATTGAGAAATGAATGAATGAGGATAAGCTTCAAATATATAACAGTTAAAGGGAAGGGGAAAGCTCAACTAATTTTTTTTTTTTTTTTTTTTTAACGAAAACCATCCAGCAAAAATGTAAATTTTAAAAATACTTTGTTGTGTTCTTTCAATTCATGCATAACATGCTTTCTGATATTCAGATTTGTTGAATAACACCTACAAATAATGTACTGTTATGCTCAACGTACTGATTATCAAACAGAATGTCACCATTAAGTTCATATGCCTGAATGCAAGCTCTATCAAACAGTAAAAATCCAGATTTTAAAATAATAAACAAGTAATCACATTAGGCCTAACGTAGCCAAGTGGTCAAGAGCGCGAGTGCAATAGCACATGCTCTTTGAGTGGACCGAGGATCAAGCCTGTGACTACTAAATATAATTAATATTTGTATTGATTGATTTTTTGTAAATTCCACTGACCTGGTGGTCGTGCTGGAAAATAAACAAGAACATTTTTTTTTAAAAAATTATTTCATTTTTCAGATAAATGAATAAATACATGTAAATTACATATTGCACCTGTTGTATTACATCAACAGGTAATGTGCTATGACTGACTCATCCATTTACCCTATTATCTTTTTCCCAATAATTATATCCCAGTGATTTTTCCACAGAACCCTGTACCAAGGTTCTGTGAAAAGTAATCAAGGTGACTGTGTAAAAAATTAACCTTCATACTTATGATGCAACCTAGATTTTCAAAAATATAGGGCAAATCAAATGGCATTCAACCCATAGTATATTTTCAATTTTATTTCAAATATCATAAACATAATTATGACCAGGTATGTCTGCCAGGGGAAAAAGTTGATGTTGAAGAACAAATGTCATCTTTAAGGGCGCAAATGGTGATATGTATAGTAAATAAATTTGATGAATTTGAAGTGCTGGTCAAGACATAAAAGGCAGATATTGTTGGGATATCAGAAACAAGGTGTCATACAGATATAAGCAGTGCAAAATTGTATACATGTTGGCACTAATGACATTAAGGGTTGGAGAACTACAGATTTACTTAACAAGTACAGGTGAATGCTGAAAAAAAGTCGTGAGTTAGGATTAATTTTGAAAGTGTCTGCAATTCTGCCCAGACATGATAAGAAGGAGTATATGATGAGAGCCATGTCAATCAATTCGGCCTTGGAGGGATTGTGCAAGGCTCATGGGGTAAAATTTTTCTTAGTGTAGTCTGTGCTTGTTAACATGAGAAAATGCTTCAACAGGGATGGGATACACTTAAATAGAGGGGTTGCAAGTGTTTGCTGATGCTATCGAGGCAGCATTGGGTGGGTCAGAAAACTGCTAGCTTGGGGGGAATTCACAGACTAAAAGGTTAATAGTAGCTGCAGGCAGAGGTTAAATTGATTCCTGTACTGCTTCTATTAGACTGAGCAGTGGCCTGGAGGGTGGGGTGCTGGGGATTTAGGGACTGATGGGAGTCATCATGAAACAAATAAATACACTGGCTGTGTTAGAGTAACTAAGAATAAGAATAGGTGCATGTACACTAATGCTAGAAGTATAATAAATAAATTTGATGAATTTGAAGTGCTGGTCAAGACATCAAAGGCAGATATTGTTGGGATATCAGAGACATTAGCATTAGCATTAGTAGAGGCATTTGATGCAAGAAAGCAAGCTTATGCAGCATCAGCCAAAAAAAAAAAAAATAAATAAAGTAAAATAAATAAATAAAAAATAACCACTTCCACTTCACCTCTCTGTTCGTTCGAAATACCTGTCCAGCTGAGCCTTAAACTTATTTAGGCTATCAACTTCCACGACAAGGGATGGAAGTCTGTTCCACCTACCAACCACCCGCTGGCTAAAGGCAAATTTCCGCACATCTATCCGCACATGGTGTCATACAGATATAAGCAGTGCAAAACTGGAATTTGGGAAATACAATGTGCACAGAAAGGATAGGAAAAGAGGAGGGGTTATGCTGTTAATTAAGAAAAAATCTGGAAATGCATCCAGTTGACATTGATGGACAGTGTTAAGTCAAGTTTGGTATAACATAAGCACGGGGAAAGCAAAAATGAAAGTAGGAATGTGTTATAGGACTAATGACTACAACGAAAAATTGTACAGAGAAACAGAATGGGCCAGTAAATCAAATTGTGTTATAACAGTGATTTTAACTTCCCAGATACTGGCTGGAACTTGTGAGCTGGTCACTTGCACACTAGCAAGATTTTGTGTATTTATTGGATAATTGTTTTCTGCAGCAGCAGCATGTTTGAGAAGCAACCAGAGAGTGTAATACCCTTGACCTGGTAGTGGTAGTAGTAGTAGTAGTGGCATGTGATGCAAGAAAGCAAATGTATGAGCTTATGCAGCATCAGCCAAAAAAAAAAAAAAAAAAAAAAAAAAAAAAATCACACCATTCCCTCCAAATGCCTGTCCAGTTCTTCCTTAAATTTATTCAACCTATCAACTTCCACAACGACAGATGGAAGTTTGTTCCAGCAATTAACCACCCGCTGGCTAAAGGAAAATTTCCGCACATCTATTCTACATCTGTCTTTTCTTAATTTGAATTTATGCCCCCTTAGATTCGTAATCTGAACAAGTGGAAGGATCCCATCAGAATTCAGCGTGCTCAACCCATTCAAGGCCTTATATACCTCATTCAGATCACCGCGCAGGTGCCTAGTCTCCAGCCACTGCAATTGGTTATCAGTGATGATTATTTGTACATTAAGAATTTGCAGATAAAGGAGCCACTAGGTGGAGCAATCACAGTGTACTGATGATGATACTGTCCAGCCAGGTGTTTGCAGGTACACACATCACACACATTTTCTGCCTATAACAAACTTAGCTCAATGTTCAATTCATACAAAGAAACATATAAATATCAAATTAATAACATGAATAACATCATATACCTAATAAAATGTCAACAAAACTGCAATACCTGTTATATTGGAAGTACCACCACCAAATACGGTTCCACAAAAACACCTAATACACGAGCATATTATCATTACAATAGTTTTAGAACAAGACAATCAAGTACCAAACTTACACAACATGTACATTCCAATAATCACAACCCTCTAATCAATTCAGCCATCGCTATCATTAAATTAAAATCCAGTTATAAAATTTTTCAGTACGAAGCCCTCATCATAGAATGGTTTCGCCATCACTCCAAACTCAACGTCATAAACACAAAACTACTCTACAATCTTTCCCCGGTCTGGAATCTCACGCACCTGCGATTCCCACATGTTTCAAAAAGCATCATGGGAACTTGGAACTCGTTTAAATATACGCGTTCTCTCCCTACTTCATCATTACCAACTGAAGACGTTAACAAACGAAAGTCAACTCGTTACAACCTTTGGCCTACCCAGTTCAAACTTTTAAATTCTTTCCTTAATTAATTTATTTACTATTCATTAATGACAACCAAGGACGAAGTTGTGCACTCCTACTTCCTTGAGCTTATTTTAATTCCGATTTTCAATTCTTTACCCCAACCACAATTTAATTAATTTCCTTTCCCAAGCATCAATTGCAAATCATACTAAGGTGAGTACCGCTAAATTAAGCATTGCTATTAAATTTGAGTTACCATCAGGGGTCAAGTCTCCATCTGGAGACTAGGCATCGGCGGGGTGATCTGATAGAGGTGTATAAGGCTTTGAATGGCTTGAGCATGCTCAATGCCGATGGGCATAAATTCAAATTGAGGAAGGGCGGATGTTGGATAGATGTGCGGAAATATGCCTTTAGCCAGCGGGCAGTTGGTTTGTGGAATAGACTTCCATCACTTGTTGTTGAAGTTGATAGCCTAAACAAATTTAAGGCTCAGCGGGACAGGTATTTCGAACGAATGGAGGGGTAAAATGGGAGTAGTGGTTGTTTTTTTTTTTTTTTTTTTTTTTTGGCTGATGCTGAATAAGCTTGCTTTCTCGCATCATATGCCTCTACTAATGCTAATGCTAAAGGGAAGGGCTTTTGCTTCCATAAAGGCGACTACAGTGGGCCAACTAATGATATTACCAGCTGCAAATTCTAAGTGGCAATCATTAAAGGAACTAATTGTGGAAGCTGCTAGGCTTTTCATACCGATTAAGAAATATTGTTCAAGGTTCAAGCCTAAATGGATGTCAGATTAGCATTAGCATTAGTAGAGACATATGATGCAAGAAAGCAAGCTTATGCAGCATCAGCCAAAGGAAAAAAAAAAAAAAAAAAAAACCCCTTCCACTTCACCCCTCCGTTCGTTCGAAATACCTGTCCAGCTGAGCCTTAAATTTATTTAGGCTATCAACTTCCACAACAAGGGATGGAAGTCTGTTCCACCAACCAACTACCCGCTGGCTAAAGGAAAATTTCCGCACATCTATCCTACATCTGTCTTAACTCAATTTGAATTTATGCCCTCTCAGGTGATTATTCTGAGCAAGAGGCAGTTTCCCATCAGCATTGAGCATGCTCAAACCATATGTACACCTCTATCAGATCACCTCGCCGGTGCTTAGCATTAGCATTAGTAGAGGCATTTGATGCAAGAAAGCAAGCTTATGCAGCATCAGCCAACAAAAAAAAAAAAAAAAAAAAACCACTTCCACTTCACCCCTCTGTTCGTTCAAAATACCTGTCCAGCTGAGCCTTAAACTTATTTAGGCTATCAACCTCCACTACAAGGGATGGAAGTCTGTTCCACCAACCAACCACCCGCTGGCTAAAGGCAAATTTCCGCACGTCTATCCTACATCTGTCTTTCCTCAATTTGAATTTATGCCCTCTCAGGTGATTATTCTGAGCTAGAGGAAGAATCCCATCAGCATTGAGCATGCTCAAACCATTCAAGGCTTTATACACCTCTATCAGATCACCTCGCTGGTGCCTAGTCTCCAGACACTGTAATTTTCAAAACTTAAGCCTTTCTTCGTAAGAGCACCCCTTTGTTCCATTCACTAATCTTGTTGCCCTTCTCTGTACTCGTTCCAGCAGCTCTACATCCTTCTTGAAATGAGGCCTCCAGACCTGTATACAGTACTCTAGGTGTGGCCTGACCATTGCCTTATACAAGGGAATAATCACCTCCTTATCCCCGCTGAAAAATTCCTGTATATCATTGACAATACTCCATGAGCTACTCTTGCAGCCCGTCTGCACTGCTCAGAGAACTTCATATCTGCCTGCACAACCACCCCCAAGTCCCTTTCATTCTCTACCACTGTCAGTGTAGTACCACAGAGTTGATACGTTGCTCTGGGGTTGCTGTTTCCCATGTGTAGTACTTTACATTTGTCAATGTTAAACTTCATTTGCCACCTCTCAGCCCATCTGCTCAACCTTCCCAGATCCTGTTGCAGCAGCATAGTGTCAGTAGTGTCCTTGACAACCCTGCCTACCTTTGTATCGTCTGCAAACTTGGACATTAAGCTTGATATACCATCATCAATATCATTTATAAATACAGAAAACAATAGTGGGCCCAACACTGAGCCCTGAGGGACTCCACTAATAACATTAGTCCACGATGAGCAGTGTCCATTGATTACCACTCTCTGTCTTCTCCCCCTCAACCAACCCTTTATCCATAGCAGCAATGTGCCTCCAATGTCACACTGCTCCAATTTGTGTAGCAGTCTTCCATGTGCAACAGTATCAAAAGCCTTTCTAAGATCCAAGTATATAATATCAAAGCTATTCCCTGCATCCAGTTCTTTTGTGACTGCATCATAATATCCAATCAAATTGGTCAGGCAAGACTTCCCCTTAACAAAACCATGCTGTGTCCGAGCTATAACTGAAGTCTTGTCTAAACGATCCTGCAGTGCTTCTTTAACCAGTGTCTCCATTAATTTTCCTGGATCAGAAGTTAAGCTCACAGGTCTATAATTACTTGTGTCAGCCTTTGATCCTCCTTTGTGAATTGGGGTCACATTTGCACATTTCCAGTCTATGGGTACCTTCCCTGAGTCCAAGGAAGCTCTCATAATTATGGCTAAGGGTTTGCTTACTTCCTTTGCTGCCTCCTTTAATATAACTGGATAGATCCCATCCACCCCGGGTGCCTTTCGTGTGTTTATCTTCAACAGTTTCTCCTCCACTTTACTCCCAGTTATTTCAAGATTCTGTAGCTAACTGCTAGAGTTGAATACACCTCTGGCATTCCCCTCGCTGAATAACTCCTCATGTGTGAATGTTGATGCAAAATATTCATTTAGTTTGTTAGCTACCTGAGCAGGATCATCAACAGTTGACCCATCGATATCAAGTGGACCAATCTGATTCATTCCCTTCCTTCTAGAGTCTACATAAGTAAAGAACTCTTTGCTGTTTTTCTTTGCATCCCTTGCCATAAGGGATGCAAAGGAATTTCAGGGATAAGGACAATGCAGTTTTATAGCAGGGAAATCATGTATAGATCATGTATTCACACTAAGACAAATTCTTGAAAAAAAAAAAAAAAAAAGTATGAGAAAGGTCAGGATTTCAGGATGACCTTTATAGACTTAGAGAAGGCATATGATAACGTGCCCAGAAAACTGCTATGAGAAGCTTCAAAATGGGCATCTATCAGTAAACCACTAATAAATATCGTTACGACCATATATAGGCAACATGTGTAGTCAAAATGGGACAAAGATTATTCCAGGAGTTCACTACTTCAAAGGGCCTTCTGCAGGGTTGCTGTATGTCACCAACTCTTTTTAGATCTATATACAGTAGAGCGTCAGTTATCTGGAAAAATTAATGCCAGACCTCTTCCGATATAGCAAAATTGAGGGGATAATAGAATATAAGGCAAAATTAAATAAATTCTGTTACAGTGTGTTAAGGTAAAAAAAAAAAAAAAAACTTTAAATAGCGTGAAACAAAACAAATTTATTTAATTAAAAATAATAATAATAATAATAATAATAATAACAACAACAACAACAACAACTTGTACATAAAAATTTGCACACTTACATATGTATGTATATCTGGAGAGATATTTTACTACAGATTTGGAAAAAAATTTTAAGTAATTTTTTAAAATAATGTTCGATCATTTTTTTGTTTTGACCTTTTTATTTTTCTTTTCTTTTTTTTTTTTTTTTTGCTGTGAAATCTCTCAAGTTCCTTAATAATAAAAATAAATCGCACAGTTTCAGGCCGATATTATTCTTGCCGAATCTGGAGCTGAACTAAACATGATATGAAATGAAGAGAACAAAATATGTCATGGAAAATTGGGTTCAGGGAAGCGAATAACTAAATTCTATCACTTGTGATTTCTGAGAAAACGCATTAATCTTATTCCAACATTTCACAAGATATACAACATAAAAAAATAGACAGAAATACTCTTGTAGCATAATAAACATTTGTCTCAAATACTACCATTAATAAAAAAAAAGAAGAAAAATCAGCCTTTCAAATTATTCTGGATAACCAACATTTACTGTATATCCATGTGTGTGTGTATATATACTCATATACTGTATTTCTAAGAGAATGCTCCAGAAAATGCAACAATATGGGTATACCTAAGAGAATGCTCCAGAAAATGCAACAATATGGGTATACCTGTTGAGAACATATTCAACTTACTATTTGCTGTTCAATTGGTGAGAGCACAAGACATGGATGACAGAGAGTATATGTGCAGGAATTTGGTGGAGACAGAGGATGGGGATTAAAGATAAAAATATGATAAGATGGAATATTAACATCAAAAGCGGTTCTGAATATTATTATTAGCCATATTGTGCAAAGAAACCTGAGGCTTATGCCGCACCAGCCCAAAAATAATTTTTTTCTGAATGACTGCGAGAGAGAGAGAAGTAGAAGGGAATCTCCAGGAAGAAGAATGATATCCAGCTCGGGACCTTGGGTGTGCCAAGCCCATACTCACCAGATGAGTATGGGCTTGGCACACTTTTTTAAGTTTATATTCTTCTATATTTACCCCCCTGAAATGAACTACTGGAGAAGAGCAGCAAGAAAATCAAGACTGGAGAAAAATGATGGAAGTGAAAACTGATAAAATCCAGGTAACTGAAACAAAGAAGCTGAGGTAGTATGGACATACCAGAAGAATTTATTATAAAGCTGCATATCTGTGTCTGTGAATTATAAGGTTACAGTGATTTTATTTTCAAGGGCGGACAGAAAAAATATTTACAAGGGAGAGGAGAGAGGGAAAAAAACGCTCTAGGATAAAGAAAACTGAGTAGGCCATCAGCAATTTTATTCACTGAAGATTTAGATTAAAAATTAATGTGCAGGGTTCAAACTGGATCTTAAATTTTCAAAAATAACACTTCAGCACACCTTATATCATGACTAAGGGCAATCTAAAAAAAATGCAATCATCTTTCATTATCCACATGTTTTTTAAACAGAGCTGGCAGTTGATGGATTTTTCCATCACTCTCTGGAAGGAGTAGATGTTAAGTGCAATGGGATAACTGGAAAGGAGGGATTTATCACCGTTTTATGGAAATGACCTGGCTCGATGTGAGCAAACTTCCATGCAGTAGAAAAACACCAGTGGAATAGAAAAGTGTAAAAGAGTAACACAAAAATGTGAAATTCTAGATTTAAGAAGTGGCATCAGAAGCTGAAGCTTTCTTGGCATCAAGGTTGTTCACAATTCTTTTAATTTTTTTCTCTCAAAAGACCATGGGAGGCAATGACTGGAGTGCTTGGTATAGCAGAATATGATTTATCAAGATCACTGATACAAGAATTAGAAGACAAGTAGAATGCTAATAAGTTAGCTTTATCTTATCTTTAGCCAAGGATACAACAGAACCATCAAGTTGTAACAGAGGTAAAAGTATAGATGGATAGAAGTTGTGGCCAACAGCTTTGGCAAGAGACCAGAAGGGTTGACTACCACTCGAACAGAAGGAAGTTTTTTACCTTTAGCTTGTTCAAAATTGTGTTTGGATTGCTTAAAATGGTTTGTGTTGCTGGCACATATGTGGTACACATATTTTATTTGTTCATTCCATGTGTTGAAAAGTAAAAGAAAACTGCAGAATTCTAGACACTTTTCTGTCATTTATTTTTAGACAGATATTAAAGGAGTTGCTTCTCAACATTCTGAAAATCATAGCACATGAAATGCACTCTCTCTCTCAAATGCAGTGGCAAAACATATTACTAATTATTTTACTATTTTTGCAAGTTTTAGTGTAAACAGAAAATGAAACCAGGGATCTGGATACAAACTAATTGCAATATGCTACATTTCTGCCTTTCACAGTCATAGTACATTTATTGGAAAACCAAGGTTTAAAGGAAGGATGAGATTTTAGAGTGGAATGCAAATTTAAAATTAATCTCAGTGACAATCTGAGCAAACATTAGGACCAGATAATTTAAAACAGTAATCTGACCAAGGATCATCTCATTTGCCATTCTTGTAATGGCAAACAGAGGCTAAGAACAGCCATAAGAGAGGGCTACACTAGACAAGAGACCATCACCAAGTTATGTAAGGTCACTGCAAAAGCTGATCGGCTGAGTCCACATACTAGAAAATTTACACCAGTTGGAGTTGCAAAGATTAAAACCATTGAGGAAATTATCTTATTTTCGTAAATGTTAGACCGGAGAGAACAGAGTTTCACAGAAAAGAAATCAAAAAGTTTTGAGTGATTTATAGAGCTAGGAGAATGAGAGGCAATGATGAATTTGACAGACTGAGGTAAATAAATAAAGAAAGATATCAAAAAGACTGATTTCATATTAGGAAGTCTCTGACAAGGAATATTAGAACAAATAATTAAAAGAAGCAGTGCTTGAGGCAAGTGACAGCTGAGATTTTGTCCGAAAGAGTGGAACTCTGCTGATTGTAAGTGAAAACAGATGTTACTTAAGATTTGAAATGAGACCATGCATATTTGTGAAATGAACAAGTTCTTGGGAGGTTTAGATCCATTTGATAAATTTTTTTCTATTTCTTTTACTATTCACAATGCATTGCAGTTGAGGTAAAAGTAGAGGGAGATATGCTACACAAATTAACAAATTCACTGCATCATGACACAAACATGCTGCTTCAGATTTTTTATCTACTTGTAGGGGGAACCTTCTGACTTTTAGAACCCTTCCTTCCGATTTGACAGAAGAATAACAGGATTTTCAAACAGATATTACCATCAAGCAACCTTTGCTGACTAATTCAGCCATAGTGAGAAGAAATCCCAATAATGTCTCTGCCCCCCCACAATCCAGATTGACTCAATCCCAGGTGAAAAAGGAAATAAGGGCAAGCTGCAAAAGTGTTAATGAAATTTTTTGGATATGGCATACACACAGCAAGAATATACAGTATATATATATATTTTTAACCGCTAATTTTTGTCTTTTATCTCTGCAATGGATAAACTTTCATGTTAATGTGGCATTAATGCCATTGCTGGTTTAACAATTATACATTATATGCACATTAATAGTACTGTGCATAAATTTTATTTGATTTATGATTTTTATTTAGGGTGGGATGCATTTCAGTCTGACCGTCTGTTTAGCAATTGGTGTGCTAGCAGAGGTCGGTTAGCCTGTTGTTACATGTTGAATTAAAATTTAAATTGCTAAAAGAATTATTCCAAGACAATAATAGGTTAGTGGAAATAATAATAAGGTAATAAAATTAGGGAACAAAATTATATTCTTTCACATGGCCATCTCTCCAACTACAACTACAACTTCACAAGGTGATTGTGAAGATTATGACAAAAGCCTCTACATGCAAATGGAATGGGCAAGTAAGCGTCAATGCCTTATTATGGGTGATTTCAATTTGCCTCTAATTGATTGGAGTAAATGGGAAGGAAACTCGACACGGGGAACAAAATTTTTAAATCAACTAGATGACTGTTATTTGTATCAACATGTCAAGGGAAAGTACCAGAGAAAAGAATATCCTAGACCTCATCATCACACATGAATCAGATGACATAACAGGGCTGACAGTAGAGGAACCAGTAGCAGGAAGTGATCACGGAGTTCTACGGTGGATGATGACGAGAGAGAGGTAGCAGAAGTAAAAGGCAAAGGAATGGGTTTTAATTTCAGAAAAGGAAATTACGATGCCTTAAGGTACTACATGGCCTCTATTAACTGGGTAGATATCGCGCAGAGAATGAATACAATTGAACTGTGGTACGCTTTTAAAACATTAATCACAGATGCCTTGAATGCGTATATACCATTAAAAAAATACTCCACGAGAAGGGTTCCAAGTTGGATGAATAGTGAAGTTGCCGCATTACTTGAGCAGAAAAAGGTGGCATGGAAAGGTTACAGAGCAATAAAAAGTACTGAAGCCTATAACAGCTACAAGGTGATGTGTAATAGAGCCACAGAAAAGGTTCGACAGGCAAAGACAGTTTATGAGAAATCACTAGCAAACAGAGCAAAGAGGGGGGGGATAAAGAATTCTTCACATATATAAATGCCAAGAAGAGCAGGAAAACCAGATCGGACCTTTACGTAAGGGAAAGGGGATAGTAATAAATACACCAGCTGCCGTTGCAGATGAACTCAACAGTTATTTTGCATCGATATTTACAAATGAAAAACGTTTTGTGGCAATGGGAAATTGTGGGAGCAAAGTTAAAAAATATGTAATTAATGATATTGAAATTTCGCAAGATTATTTAATGAAAAAACTTTCGAGCCTACAGACCAGTAAGGCTCCTGGAGTTGATGGAATATACCCTATAATCTTAAGAGAGGCGGCAAGCGAGTGCATTGAACCATTGAGGCTAATTATGCGAGCATCACTAGACTCTGGGGAGATTCCCTTGGATTGGAAAAGTGCAAATGTATCTCCCATACATAAGGGTGGCTCTAAAAGTGAAGTGGGAAATTATCGACCTGTCAGTCTGATTTCAGTAGTAGGGAAAATCATGGAGGCAATGATCAAGGGTGGAATTCAGGATCATTTGGATCGAATTGAAATTCTCAAGGATACTCAGCATGGTTTTGTAAAGGGAAAATCATGTTTAACAAATCTGGTTCGCTATTTCGAAAGGGTCACTCACGAGCTCGATTTAGGGAATAATTTCGACATTGTTTATTTAGATTTCAGCAAAGCTTTTGACTCAGTCCCACATGAGCGGTTGCTTTATAAGCTGGAACAGGTTGGAATCACTGGGAAAATCCTTAGATGGATAGAAGGATGGCTTCAGGGCAGGAGGCAGAGGGTTGTGATAAATGGCTATTCCTCAGATTGGGTTGACATGAGAAGTGGGGTTCCCCAAGAATCAGTATTAGGACCACTGTTGTTTTTAATTTTCATAAACGACATAGATGAAGGGATAGAGGGCGTGATGTCTAAATTTGCAGATGATGTTAAAATTGGTAGAGTAGTTAATGATCACTGTCAAGCTGAGCTTCTTCAGAGAGACCTAGATAGACTTCAAGAATGGTCAGAAAAATGGCAGCTGTGCTTTAATCCAACAAAGTGTAAGGTAGACTTCAAGAATGGTCAGAAAAATGGCAGCTGTGCTTTAATCCAACAAAGTGTAAGGTATTACACCTGGGAAACAGTAATCCCAAAAAAACTTATTCACTTGGTGGAGTTCAACTAAACCCAGTACTGGAGGAAAGGGACTTGGGTGTTACGATACAGTCAGACATGAAATTCTCTGAGCATTGTAAACAGGTTGCAAGGAAGGCCCATGCTATCCTATCGATGATCTATCGAAATTTTGCAAGTAGAGATAGGGACGTGATAATCCCATTATATAAGGGTTATGTTAGACCACACTTGGAATACTGTGTTCAAGTATGGAGATCGCATCTAAAGAAAAACATAGAGCTTCTTGAAAGGGTGCAAAGATGGGTAACTCGCCTGGTGAGATCGGCAAAAGGGCGTCCTTATGAAGAAAGACTTCGAATATGTGGATTGCAGAGTTTGGAAACTAGACACCTTAGAGGAGATTTGATTGAGGTGTTTAAGGTTCTGAGAGGCATCAGTAAAATGAATGAGGACAAAATTTTCAAGATTATAAATGATGCTAGAACTAGGGGACATAAATTCAAGTTACGGGGGGGAAATGTTTAGATTGGACTGCAGGAAGTTTTATTTTAGCCAGCGAGTTATAAATTACTGGAATAAGTTGCCTTCGTGGGTGGCAGAGGCAGACAGTTTGGGGAAATTCAAAGGTCATCTGGATAGTACTTTCGGGTAAGGGAAGCGCATAGGATGATAGGTTTAATTTCCTTTTTATTTATTTTTTTTTTTTTTATTAATTATTATATTTAGTTATTTATTTTATTTATTTATTTTTATCATTGTTTTGTTCGGATTTTTTTTTTTTTTTTTGGCTGGTGCAGCATAAGCCATAGGCTTTCTTGCACCATGCGGCCGTTACTGATACTAATACAAAAACACTATAGCAAACCTGAATAATACTGAGTGGTCAGGAGCGAGAGTGCACAGCACGTGTTCCTTGAGAGGACCGGGGTTCGAGCCGTGACTGCTAAATACGATTAACATTTGTATTGACTGATTTATTGTAAACTCCACTGATCTGGTGGTCATGCTGGAGTATAAACAAGAACATTTTAAGGCCTGACGTAGCCGAGTGGTCAGGAGCGAGAGTGCATAGCACGCGTTCCTTGAGTGGACCGGGGTTCAAGGCCGTGACTACTAAATACGATAAATATTTGTATTGATGATTTATTGTAAACTCAACTGACTTGGTTGTTGTGCTAGAGTATAAACAGAAAATTTTTTTCTACTGCAAAGAAACCAAATGCAAAGCATTTACTGATCCGCATCACAAACACATTCTTACAGGTGACCTTAATCTAGTTGAAAATCATGCATTAAAAGAAATCATGGGTAAAGGTATGAAATTCAGATCTAACACTCATACCAACCTAAAAAGCATACATGGTTCGATCAGACTGGACTTACTACAGTTTGCATACAATATACACCAGTGGAAGCTTTCCAAATCTGTATTAACACCACCTTAGAACATATAATAGCAAGATTTAGAGATACCATACAATATCAGTATAATTACAACCTAAAAGCAATAAATAAAAATATCAATTTGCAAAATAAATTTGTGATTACCAGCACAGACAAAGCTAATAACAATTTCAATATAATATGCAAAAAATTTTACAGACACATTCAAAACGGAATTGAACAGCGATACGTATAAAATTACCAGAGCCACCCCTAGTACTATTACAAATAAACTTATAGCTATGCACAAAAAAGTTAAACTAAAAATAGATCATGCCAAATTTCCATTCCTCTATTGGATCCTGAAATTCCATAAAAACTCAATAGGCAGCAGGTTCATCACTACATATAGAAACAGCTACATTAAAAACTCCAGTAAAAAACTGGAGACCAAACTAAGATTAATAACTACCCAACTCATAAATGCAAAATTCATTTCAGACAACAGTAACTATATAGAATACCTCAAAAATAATAACATCCATAAAGTGTACATTTACGATTTCAAAAACCTATTCACTAGCATTATCACACAATTTAAAAAAAGTACTAACCGACTATTACGTAGAATATCAGGAAATACTAGACCGATGTAAACAATACTAGCTACGCAATACAACATAATGTGTAATTAACAACTATATACTTATGGGCAATAGCATCTATGTGCAAAGTAGAGGTGTGGCAATGGGAGCGAGTAGCTCTTGTTCCACTGCCAACCTATATTTACACTACTATGAAAGCAGAATAAAAGATAATATAATATTCTACAGATATATAGACGATGTTTTGGTTATTGATTACAACAAATTTGATGACTTGGCATTGGAAATATATCCCCCAGATATGACCATCAAACGCAATAATCCCAATAGCCACCTACAAGCCATCTCTACCTGGATAGTGAGGTTATAATTAAAGAAAATAAAGTCTGCACACGACACTTTGACAAAAGACACCACTTTAATTTTGGAACTATTAAACTGGGACACAAATTTAGCAAAGCAAGTGTATGGAAACGTTGTTACAAACCAAACCAACAGAATAATACGAATTTGTAATAACCAGGAACTGGAGACGTTAATAAAACTAAAAGACAATTTAATGAAGAATTCCGATTAACTTTTATCAGGTTCCATATAAACGCAGCCATCCAAGCCAATATAAACTGACATCACACAGGCATCAATCAAAACAGGTTGTCTCATTGTCTGACCTCACTGTAACCCAGATGTCCAAATTCAAAACCCTAAAAAGATAACGAGAATAATATAGTTAACAGACTACTGACCCTGACTATCTCACAGAAAATTAAACCGGATATTATAATACAAATACACATCACACTTCACCCAGCCTACAGATGACAATCAAAATAAATTCCTTGGCACCATAAGGAGAGATATCACCACAGTGGGAGGATGTATCCCGCTGGGCATAAATTGGCTGTTATGCTGTAGAAAGGTTATACCAGTCCTTGCCCAGCGGATAATATAGAATTAAAAAAAATAAAAAATAAAAATAATAAGTATTATTAAATAAGTCCCCATATGCATTTACCCCCAAATCTTAACATCTTTTACATATGTAATTCTTAATATTCTTAATACCATAAAACTTAATATGAAATTTTTAATACCAACAAACAATAAGTAGATCATTTAATTAATTAATTTTTAATTTAATTAATTAAAAAGTACAATTACATTTACTGACAAACATTCTAAATTAGACCAGATGGTGCACAAAACCATCTACAAAATCAGAATGTTGAGCTGACTTAAGGCTTTTTGTACCGACCACAGTCCACAATGGCTACAGGTAAATGCGTATTATATTGATGAATACCCGTTGAGCTTTGAATCCCAATCCCAGTTTACTGTTAACACCAAATAATTTGGATTTCAGAAATAAAAAATATACTTATAATCCAGTATACCTAAAACTAAAAACTTAATATGATAAAGGTCTAGTAAAACTGTTATTGGGACTACAGAAACAGTCATGCATGAGACATTCTTTTAATATTGGCTATCTGTCTGCTCAAAGCTGCCAAGGAAGTAGTGGAGAGATGGCCACATGAAAGAATGTAATCTTGTTCCGTAATTTTTCCTTAAATTACCTTAATTTCTCCTAACTTTACCTTATTATTATTTCCACTAACCTATTAATGACTTGTAATAATTCTTTTAGCAATTTAAATTCGACATGTAACAATAGGCTAACTGACCTCTGCTAGCACACGAATTGCTAAGCAGACAGTCAGGCCTTAATGACTGATATGCACCCCTTTCTAAATAAAAACCATAAATCAAATAAAATTTATGCACAATATACCATAGACAGTTAGCATTAGTAGAGGCATATGATGCAAGAAAGCAAGCTTATTCAGCATCAGCCAAAAAAAAAAAAAAAAAAAAACAACCACTACTCCCATTTCACCCCTCAATTCGTTCGAAATACCTGTCCAGCTGAGCCTTAAATTTGTTTAGGCTATCAACTTCAACAACAAGCGATGGGAGTCTATTCCACAAACCAACTGCCCGCTGGCTAAAGGCAAATTTCCGCACATCTATCCGACATCCGTCCTTCCTCAATTTGAATTTATGCCCTCTCAGGTGATTATTCTGAGCAAGAAGAAGAAGAATCCCATTGGCATTGAGCATGCTCAAACCATTCAAGGCTTTATATACCTCCATCAGATCACCTTGCTGGTGCCTAGTCTCCAGACACTGTAATTTGCACAACTTAAGCCTTTCTTCATGAGCAACCCTTTGTTCCATTCACTAATCTTGTTGCCCTTCTCTGTACTTGTTCCGGCAGCTCTACATCCTTCTTGACATGAGGCCTCCAGACCTGTATACAGTATTCAAGCTGTGGTCTGACCATGGCCTTATACAAGGGGATAATCACTTCCTTATCCCTGCTAGAAAAAATTCCTGTATATCATTGATAAGACACCATAAGCTACTCTTGCAGCCTGTCTGCACTGCTCTGAGAACTTCATATCTGCCTGCAAAATTACCCCCAGGTCCTTTTCATTCTCCACCACTGTCAGTGTAGTACCAGCAAGTTGATACGTTGGTCTGGGGTTACTGTTTCCCATATGTAGTACTTTACATTTGTCAATGTTAAACTTCATTTACCACCTCTCAGCCCATCTGTTGAACCTTTCCAGATCCTATTGCAGCAGCATAGCGTCAGTAGTGTCCTTAACAATCCTACCAACCTTCGTATCATCTGCAAACTTGGACATTAAGCTTGATATACCATCATCAATATCATTTATAAATACAGAAAACAACAATGGACCCAATACTGAACCCTGAGGGACTCCACTAATAACATTAGTCCATGATGAGCAGTGTCCATTGATTACCACTCTTGTCTTCTCCCCCTCAACCATCCCTTTATCCATAGCAGCAATTTGCCTCCAATGCCACACTGCTCCAATTTGTGAGCAGTCTTCCATGTGCAACAGTATCAAAAGCCTTTCTAAGATCCAAATATATAACATCAAAGGTATTCCCTGCACCCAGTTCTTTTGTGACTGCATCATAGTATCCAATCAAATTGGTCAGGCAAGACTTTCCCTTAACAAAACCACGCTGTGTCCAATCTATAACTGAAGTCTTGTCTAGATGATACTGCAGTGCTTCCTTAACCAGTCCCTCCATTAATTTCCTGGAACAGAAGTTAAACTCACAGGTCTATAATTACTTGTGTCAGCCTTTGATCCTCCTTTGTGAATTGGGGTCACATTTGCACATCTCCAGTCTATGGGTACCTCCCCTGAGTCCAAAGAAGCTCTCATAATTATGGCTAAGGGTTTGCTTACTTCGTTTGCTGCCTCCTTTAATATAACTGGATAGATCCCATCCACCCTGGTTGCCTTTTTTATGTTTATCCTCAACAGTTTCTCCTCCACTTTCCTCTCAGTTATTACAAAATCGTTTAGCTCACTGCCAGAGTTTACTTCACCTCTGGCATTCCCCTTCGTGAATAATTCCTCTTGTGTGAATGTAGATGCAAAATACTCATTTAGTTTGTTAGCCACCAGAGCAGGATCCTCAACTGTTGAACCATCAATATCCAGTGGACCAATCTGATTCATCGCTTTCCTTCTAGAGTTTACATAGGTAAAGAACTCTTTGCATCCTTTGCCAAGGATTCCTCATAATCTGCCTTTGACTGCCTAATTTGCTTTGTGACTTGGTTACAGACCAGCTTATATCTATCATAGGCTACTATGTCACCCATTAATTTATATGTATCCCATGCATTTTTCTTCTCTGCCATATGTCTCATTAGTTCATCTGACATCCATTTAGGCCTAACCCTTATTATTCAAGTGTTTGAATTTTTGGGTTGTTATGGATGCCATGTGACTTTAATTGGTATGTACTCCAATGTGACCAATAACCAAAAACTAATAGGAATGGCTTTAACAAAGAAAACTAATTTAAAACACAATAAAAATCAATTTAAAAACATTGTGCGAATAATGAAAGAGACCTAAATTTTTTTAAAAGCCTTTAGCCACAATGTAAAATCAGCAGAAATTTTGAATTATAATTTGAACCCAGGGCCGGATTTAGACACAAGCTAAACAAGCTACAGGGCTTCATATTAAAAGGGGCCTCGCTCCACCTTAAAAATTAATTTTTAATATTTTAATATGAAGGGCCTCATACATGTTGTAGTTTAGGGCCACAACAAGTTTAAATACGGCTCTGTTTGAACCCTTACATCATCATTAGGAATTTTCCATTATGCAATAGGTTTTCCTCAACAAAAAGAAACCAACTTCTATTGTTCTAGTCTTTTTTTCCAGCTTTCTCTCTCTCTCTCAGTTTTTGTCTTTCCATAACTTTTTGGACTCCATTCATCCATCCACACCTCCCTTGGTGTTCCTCTCTTCCTTCTTCTTGGTGCCACCCAATTCATAATCACTTTTGGAAGTCTATCCTTTTCAAATTGTTCTGGTATGTCCATACCACCTCAGCTTCTTTGTTTTAGTTACCTGGATTATATCAATTTTCACTTCCATCATTTGTTGTCTTATTTTCTCCAGTCTTGATTTTCTTGCTGCTCTTTTCCAGTAGTCCATTTCTGTAGTTCGTTTGCATGCAATTTCCTCTGTTGTCTTTTATTCACCATCCATGTTTCTGCCCCTAGAGCATTATGCTCTGTACAGTTGTTTGGTAGATAAGTCTCTTTGTCTTACTGAGAATATTCCTATTCAAAAGGATTGCATACCTATCATTTTTTTCTTCCTCCACTAATTCTTTTCTCCAACTGAAGTTTGGACTATCTGTCAGCTTGTATTATCGATCCCAAGTATTTAAAGTTATGTACTGTTTTAAGTTTATATTCTTCTATATTTACCCCAGGGGCTCATATCTGGTGAGTATGGGCTTGACACACCCAGGGTCCCGAGGAGCTGGATATCATCATTCTTCTTCTTAGAGATTCCCTTATACTCTCTCTCTCTCTCTCTCTCTCTCTCTCTCTCTCTCTCTCTCTCTCTCTCTCTCTCTCTCTCTCTCTCTCAGTAAATCATATATATATTTTTTTTTTTTTTGGCTGGTGCAGCATAAGCCTCAGGCTTCTTTGCACAATATGGCTAATAATAATATTCAGAACTGCTTTGGATGTTAATATTCCATCTTATCATATTTTTATCTTTAATCCCCATCCTCTGTCTTCACGAATTTCCTGCACATATACTCTGTGTGATCCATGCCTTGTGCTCTCACCACCTGATCAGCAAATAGTAAGTTGAATATGTTCTCAACAAGTATACCCATATTGCTGCATTTTCTGGATCATTTGCTTAGAAATATATGGATATATATACAAACATATGGATATACAGTAAAACATTGGTTATCCAGAATAATTTGAAAGGCTGATTTTTCTTCTTTTTTTTAATTAAGGGTAGTATTTGAGACAAATTTTTATTATGCTACAAGAGTATTTCTGTCTGTTTTTTTATGTTGTATATCTAGTGAAATGTTGGATTAGGATTAATTCGGTACTCTTGGAAATCACAAGTGATCAGGAGCGGATTAAGGTCGGTTGAGGCCCCGGGCGCAGAAGAAAATATTGGGCCCCTTAAAAAAAGAGAGAGACAGGGAAAATAAAAATACATGTTAACCATTTTTTTAAATAAATAAAAAATATTATGTACTATTAATGTTTTATTTCCAATAAAATTTGAATATAATATATGTATAATATTATATGTATAATATATTTTATATTATATTTACATTTATTTTATTTATATTTTATATTTATTTATATTATATTTTTATATTATATGTATAATATATTTATTAATATAATAGTAGCATAATAATAATCACAAAGTTTTGAACTAATAGTTGAACATATTAGTTTAACTATTAGTTGAATTAATATGTTCAACTAATTTGTTAGGGTTTTGCGTGGGCCCTTCAGAAGTCGGGGCCCAGGGCGCGCTCGCCGTTAAATCCGCCTCTGCAAGTGATAGAGTTTAGTTATTCGCTTCAATGAACCCAATTTTCCATGACATATTTTGTTCTAATCATTTCATGTTTAGTTTAGCTCCAGATTCGGCAAGAATAATATCAGCCTGAAACTGTGCGATTTATTTTTATTATCAAGGAACTGGAGAGATTTCATAGCAAAAAAAAAAAAGAAAAGAAAAATAAAAAGGTCACAACAAACAAAACAAAAAAAATGATCGAACATTATTTTAAAAAATTACTTAAAATTTTTTTCCACATAAAATCTGCAGTAAAATATCTCTCCGAATATACATACATATGTAAGTGTGCAAATTTTTATGTACAAGTTATTATTATCATTTTTAATTAAATAAATTTGTTTTGTTTCATGCTATTTAAAGTCTTTTTTTTTTTACTTTAACACACTGTAACAGAATTTATTTAATTTTACCTTACATTCGATCATCCCCTAAATTTTGTTATCCGGAAGAGGTCTGACATTAATTATTCCAGATAACTGACGCTCTACTGTATATATAGTATCTTAAAAAGAGTTGGTGACATACAGCAACCCTGCAGAAGGCCCTTTGAAGCAGTGAACTCCTGAAATAATCTTTGTCCCATTTTGACTACACATGTTGCCCTTATACATGGTCTTAACGATATTTATCAGTGGTTCACTGATAGATGCCCATTTTAAAGCTTCCCACAGCAGATTTCTGGGCACGGTATCATATGCCTTCTCTAAATCTATAAAAGGTCATCCTGACCTACCTCATAATTTTTTTCAAGAATTTGTCTTAGTGTGAACACATGGTCTATACATGATTTGCATGCTGCAAAACTGCATTGTCCTGATCCCTGGAATTCCTTATAATCCTTCCCATGGTTTTCATAATGCAGTTTGTTATGTAGATACCTCTATAATCTGAACGCTTACACATTGAAAATTCCATTAAACATTGACATTTTGCTGGAAAGCAGTCAATGATCGAAACGTGAACCTTCTGGAGTTCACAAGTGCCAACTTCTCTCTGCAGTGGGGTGTGTATGTTCTCTGTCTATTATAGTGCAGTTAATGTGGTGTTGACACTTATCAGTTGATGGGTGGTTTTTTGTTGTTAGGTTTTTAGGAGCATTAGCAACTAAGGCCATATTGCTCCAGGAATATGCAGTGGTCATTCCCTGTCCTCCGTATTTGGTGGTGATGGGCTCGAACCCCGGTCTAATCAAGAAGCGTGTGCTACGCACTGCTGCTCCTTCCCACCTGGCTACGGTGGCACCTCTGATGTGTGGTAAGTCGCTCTCTCTTTCTCTCTCTCTCTCTCTCTGTGTGGGGAGTTGTGTTTGTACTGCTTGTGCATTTGAGTAAGTGTCACTTTAGTATTTTTATTTTAATTTGATTGCGAAGGTATCTTGGTATTTAGGTGGCAGAATAACCCCTTGACGGTAAACTTCTACAACATGGTATTCCCTGGCTGTGACCAATGACTGCTTTTTGCTTTAACCCCTCCCGAAGTCAAGTAAAAACTTAACCTTTTTTCACTAAACCAAAATGAAGGTCAATTAAAACCATGACTCCTCTTATAAGTGTGTTTTTCCTCTTCTAGTTACAACTATTTTTCTCAGTTCACATCCTTCACGCAACCTTCTGTTCATCTTGTAGTGTAACAAACCGTATTCTAAATTTCAGTCCACCTTGCCAAGTATAACCCTGATTGTTGCATTAATTTTCTGCATTAGTTTCATTTTATTATTAGAGTTATTTTTTCACAATGCTCGGTCATGCCCTATTCATTCACCATTCTTTATCTGGAACAAAATATAAGTCAGTACTTCACTAAACGGCATAAAATTCTCTACCTATATTCAATGATGGCTTTGTGAATGATTCTTCAATCACCCTCTAGTTTAGTAAATCAAGGATTCTGACTATATGTAAGTGATTTTTTCAGATGCATTAAACATTTTACTAATTTGCGACTGGTAAAGATATGGAATAGTAGTAGTAGCAGTAGTGGCATATGATGCAAGAAAGCAAGTGTATGAGCTTATGCAGCACCAGCCAAAAAAAAAAAAAATTTGCAAAACAGTTCCTTCTAAATGTTTGTCCAGTTCCTCTTTCCAGCTGCTGCAATTTGCAGAACTTAAGCCTCTCTTAGTAAGAGGATCCCTTCATTCCCCCTCACCAATCTTGTTGCCCTTCTCTGTACATGCTCAAGCAAATCCACATCCCTCCTAAAATGAGGACTCTACATCTTTCCAAAAATGCCTCCAGACCTGTACGCAGTACTCAAGGCGTTGCCTGACCATTGCCTTATACACAGAGACAATCACCTTCTTTTCCCTGCTAGCAAAATTCCTGTATATCATTGACAAAACACCATGACATGCCCTGGCAGCCTGTCTGCATTGCTCAGAAAACTTCATATCTGACTGCACAATTACTCCCAGGTCTTTTTCATTTTCTACCACCTTAAGTGTAGTACCACACAGTTGGTACGTTTCTCTGGGGTTACTTCTACCCATATGCAGTACTTTGCATTTGTCAATGTTAAACTTCAGTTGCCACTTCTCAACCCATCTGCCCAAATTTTCTAGATCCTGTTGCAGTAGCAACACTGCCATTAACAATCCTCGCAACCTTTGTATCATCTGCAAACTTCGACACTAAGCCTGATATACCTTCATCAATATCATTGATAAATATACAAAACAACAGTGGATCCAACACCGAACCCTGTGGGACTCCACTAATAACATTAGTCCACGAAGAGCAGCACCCATTGATTACCACCCTCTGTCTTCTACCACTCAACCATCCTTTTATCCATTGGAGCAACTTACCCTTAATACCATTCTGCTCCAATTTGTACAGCAGTCTTCCATGTGCAACAGTGTCAAAAGCTTTCCTGAAATCCAAGTATATGGTATCAAAATAATTTTTGCATAGAGTTCCTTTGTAACCGCATCATAATATCCAATGAAATTTGTCAGACAAGACTTTCCTATAACAAACCCATGCTCTATCTAAATTATTGCTGCAGTCTTGTGTAGATGATCCTGCAATGCATCTTTAACCAGTGAGTCCATTATATTACCGGAACGGAAGTTAAACTAAGTGGTCTGTAATTACTGTACTCATATAACCCTTCGATCCCCCTTTGTGAATTGGGGATATATTTGTACATCTCCAGTCTGTGGGGACTTTCCCCAAGTCCAAGGATGCTCTCATAATTATGGCTAAGGGTATCCTTACTTCCTTTGCCAACTTCTTTAATATAACTGGATAGATGCTATCCACCCCAGGTGCCTTTGTTTAATTTCAACAATTTCTCATCCACTTTGCTCTCAGTTATTACAAAATCATTAAGCACCCTGCTACAATTTGATAACCTTCTGGCATTTTCAAACCTTAACAATTCCTCATGTGTGAATGTAGATGCAAAATACTCATTCAGATTACAGCTATCTAAGCAGGATCATCAACAGTCGAACATCGATATCAAGTGGATCAATCTGATCCATTCCCTTCTTCCTGAGTTTATATAAGTAAAGAAGTCTTTGCTGTTTTTCTTAGCTTCCTTTGTCAAAGAATTCTCGTAATCTGCCTTTGCCTGCCTAACCTCCTTTCTGACTTGATTACAGATTAGCTTATCTCTGCCATAGGCTTCAGTGTCGCCTGATAATTTATATGCATCCTATGCATTTTTCTTCTCTACCACGAGTCTAATCAGTTCATTTGACAACAATTTAGGCCTAAACCTTGCACAATATTTCTTAATAGGTATGAAACTTTTAGTAGCTTCCATGATTAATTCCTTGAATGCTTCCCACTTATTATTTGCTGTTGGTAACATGATCAGTTGATCCCACTGTACAGAATTTAAAAACTTTCTGAGACCACTGTAGTCACCTTTACGGAAGCAAAAACCCTTTCCTTTACCCCTGATGTAATTATATCTTTAAGTAAATCCCACGTCAGTACACTGTTATTACTGCCATCTAGTGGTTCCTTTATCTGCAAATTCTTAATACAGGAATGATCACTACTAATAACAAGATTAAGAGTATTACCCTCTCTGGTTGCCTCTCGAACATGCTGCTGCAGAAAACAATTATCCAATAAATCCACAATATCTTACTAGTGGGGAGTGACCAACCACAAGTTCCAGTCAATATCTGGGAAGTTAAAATCCCCCATTATAAGACATTCTGATGTACAAGCCCACTCTATTTTTCTGTACAGTTGTTCATTGTAATCATTCGAGTGATTAGGTCTATAACATACTCCTACTTTTATTTTTGCTTTTGCAGTGCTTATGTCACACCAAACTGACTCAACAGTGCACTGTTCATCTATATCAACTGGATGCACTTCTTTTGATTTTATGATTTTCTTAATTAACAGCATAATACCTCCTCCCTTCCTATCCTGTCTGTACACATTGTACTCCCCAAATTCCAATTCTGCATTCCTAATATCTGTGTGACACCTCGTCTCTGATAACCAAACAATATCCACATTTGATGTCTTGACCAACATTTCAAATCATCTGATTTATTTACTATACTTCTAGCATTGGTATACATACACCTATTCTTAGTTACCCTAACACATCCCATATACCCACCTGTTTCACGATGACTGGTATCAATCCTTGAAACCCCCAGCACCCCTTGCTCCAGGCTGCTGCTTATTCTAATAGAAGTAGTGTAAGAATCACCTTCATCTCTGCCTGCAGCTACTTTAAACATTTTAGTCTGTGAATCCCCCCCGCCAAGCTAGCAGTTTTCCAACCCACCTAACACTGCCTCAATAGCATCACCAAATATTCTTCGCACTTTTTATTTAAGTGCATCCCATCCCTGTAGAAGCAGTCTCTCCTGTTAAGAAGCACAGACCACGCTGAAAAATATTTTACTCCTTGAGCCTTGCACATTTGTTCTATGGCCGAATTGATTGACAAGGCTCTCATCATGTACTCCCTCCTATCGTGTCTGGGCAGAATTGCAGACACTTTCAAATTTAACCCTAACTCACGAATTTTTTGCAACACTGACCTGTACTTGTTAAGTAAATCTGCAGTTCTCCTACTACCCAGAGCGGTGTTAATGTCATTGGTGCCAACTTATACAACAATATCACACTTTGCGCCCTTAAAAGATGATATATGCTTCACAACGTAATCAACTTTTGCCCCTGGCAGACATACTCTGGTCCTATTCCATCTATCCTTTTTACACAATACGTATATTCCCCTTCTCCCTGACAGTACAGTCACCAACAATAACTAGCTCCTGTGGGACCAGCAGAATGCCAGATTTGGGAAGCTCAAGGGGTGAGAGCTAGTTCCATTATATGTTAAATTTAAGAACCACTCTATACATTAATTATACACCTATAGAATTACATAAAAGAAAATAATATATTATACTCATGGGTGTCCGCAGAGGAGGAATGGGGTACTTCTCCCCTGGGATCGAGTAAAAAATTCCACAAATTATAATCGTAAAAGTAATTGAGAAATTTATATGCATTATATATAAGTTTTTGTATTGATGTAATACGGTATTCTATAATCTACCCCAAAAAATTAAATAAAAATGCGAAGTTCTAGAGATCTTTTGCATTCGCTATCCTTTACTACTTAAATAAAAATTTACTGATGTAATAATAGTAGTAGTAGTGGCATGTGATGCAAGAAAGCAAATGTATGAGCTTATGCAGCATCAGCCAAAAAAAAAAAAAAAAAATCACACCATTCCCTCCAAATGCCTGTCCAGCTCCTCCTTAAATTTATTCAACCTATCGACTTCCACAACGACAGATGGAAGTTTGTTCCAGCAATTAACCACCCGCTGGATAAAGGCAAATTTCCGCACATCTATGCTACATCTGTCCTTTCTTAATTTGAATTTATGCCCCCTTAGGTTCGTAATCTGAACAAGTGGAAGGATCCCATCAGAATTCAGCGTGCTGAACCCATTCAAGGCCTTATACACCTCAATCAGATCACCGCGCACGTGCCTAGTCTCCAGCCACTGCAATTTGCAGAACTTAAACCTCTCTTGATAAGAGGATCCCTTCATTCCCCAAACCAATCTTGTTGCCCTTCTCTGTACACGCTCAAGTAAATCTACATCCTTTCTAAAATGAGGCCTCCAGACCTGTATGCAGTACTCAAGGCGTGGCCTGACCATTGCCTTATACAGAGGGATAATCACCTCCTTTTCCCTGCTAGCAAAATTCCTATATATATCATTGACAAAACCCCATGACCTGCCCTGGCAGCCTCTCTGCATTGCTCAGAAAACTTCATATCTGACTGCACAATTACTCCCAGGTCTTTTTCATTTTCTACCGCCTTAAGTGTAGTACCACGCAGTTGGTACGTTTCTCTGGGGTTACTTCTACCCATATGCAGTATTTTGCATTTGTCAAGGTTAAAGTTCAGTTGCCACTTCTTAGCCCATCTGCCCAAATTATCTAGATCCTGTTGCAGTAGCACACTGCCATTACTGTCATTAACAACCCTGCCAACCTTTGTTTCATCTGCAAACTTCGACAGTAAGCCTGATATACCTTCATCAATATCATTGATAAATATACAAAACAACAGTGGACCCAACACCGAACCCTGTGGGACTCCACTAATAACATTAGTCCAAGAAGAGCAGCACCCATTGATTACCACCCTCTGTCTTCTCGTACTTAACCATCCTTTTATCCATTGTAGCAACTTACCCTTAATACCATTCTGCTCCAATTTGTACAATAGCCTTCCATGCGCAACAGTGTCAAAAGCTTTCCTGAAATCGAAATATATGATATAAAAATTATTTTTTGCATCCAGTTCCTTTGTAACCACATCATAATATCCTATCAAATTTGTCAGACAAGACTTTCCCTTAACAAACCCATGCTGTGTCTGAATTATTGCTGCAGTCTTGTCTAGATGATCCTGCAATGCATCTTTAACCAGCGACTCCATTATTTTACCCGGAACAGAAGTTAAACTAACTGGTCTGTAATTATTCGTGTCACCCTTCGATCCCCCTTTGTGAATTGGGGTCACATTTGCACATCTCCAGTCCGTGGGAACCTCCCCTGAGTCCAAGGATGCTCTCATAATTATGGCTAAGGGTTTGCTTAGTTGCTTTGCCGCCTCCTTTAATATAACTGGATAGATTTCATCCACCCCAGGTGCTTTTCTTACGTTTAACTTCAACAGTTTCTCTTCCACTTTGCTCTCAGTTATTACAAAATCATTAAGTATCCTGCTACAATTTTATAACCTTCTGCCATTTTCAAACCTTAATAATTCCTCATGTGTGAATGTAGATGCAAAATACTCATTCAGTTTGTTTGCTACCTGAGCAGGATCATCAACAGTCGAACCATCGATGTCAAGTGGACCAATCAGATTCATCCCCTTCCTTTTAGAGTTTATATAAGTAAAGAAGTCTTTGCTATTTTTCTTAGCATTTTTTGCCAAGGATTTCTCGTAACCTGCCTTCCCCTGCCGAACCGCCTTTGTGACCTGATTACAGATTAACTTATATCTACCATAGGCTTCTGAGTCGCTTGATAATTTATATGCATCCCATGCATTTTTCTTCTCTGTTATGAGTCTCATTAGTTCATTTGACAACCATTTAGGCCTAAACCTTGAACAATATTTCTTAATAGGTATGAAACTTTTAGTAGCATCCACGATTAATTCCTTGAATGCTTCCCACTTAGAATTTACTGTTGGTAACACCGTCAGTTGATCCCACTGTACAGAATTTAAAAACTGTCGGAAACCACTGTACTCACCTTTACGGAAGCAAAAACCCTTTCCTTTACCCCTGATGGTAATTAAATCTTTAAGTAAATCCCACGTCAGTACACTGCGATCACTGCCACCTAGTGGTTTTTTTATCTGCAAATTCCTAATACATGAATGATCACTGCTGATAACCAGTTCAAGAGTATTACTTTCTCTGGTTGCCTCTCGAACATGCTGCTGCAGAAAACAATCATCCAATAAATCCACAAAAGTCTGACTAGTGTGTGAGTGCCCAACCTACAAGTTCCAGTCAATATCTGGGAAGTTAAAATCCCCCATTATAAGACGTTCTGATTTACTAGCCCACTCTATTTCTCTGTACAACTGTTCATTGTACTCATTCGAGTCAATAGTGACTCGAATTTGGGGAGTACACATTGTACTCCCCAAATTCCAGTTCGGCATTCCTTATATCAGTGTGACACCATGTCTCTGATATCCCAACAATATCCGCCTTGGATGTCTTGACCAACACTTCAAATTCATCAAATTTATTTACTATACTTATAGCATTGGTATACATGCTCCTACTCCTATTCCTAGTTACCCTAACACATCCCATATACCCACCTGTTTCACGATGACTGCCACCTGTCCTTAAACCCCCAACACCCCTTGCTCCAGGTCGCTACTTATTCTAATAGAAGTTGTGCAAGAATCACCTTCACCTCTGCTTACGGCTACGGTTAAACTATTAGTCCTGTATCCCCCCAAGCTATCAGTTTTCCGACCCACCCAACACTGCCTCGATAGCATCAGCAAATATTCTTGCACCCTTTCTATTTAAGTGTATCCCATCGCTGTAGAAGCAGTCTCTCCTGTTAACAAGTACAGTCCAGGCTGAAAAAAATTCTATCCCTTGAGCCTTGCACAATCTTTCCAGGACCGAATTGATCGACAAGGCTCTCATCATATACTCCCTCCTATCGTGTCTGGGCAGAATTGCAGACACGATAGGATAATCATTTGTCTCCAAGCTTTGCCCCCCCCTGGAAAATTTTCTGTGGACGCCCATGATTATACTTATTCCAATATGGATGGAAAAGAAAAATTTGCGAAAAAAAAAAAAAAAAAAAAATTCAGAACACATGCAATAATTCCAAGTAAACACTACTGCCATTCGCGCATGCATCCAATATAAAAGAAAAATTTGATTTGCTGATATGATAAAGATCAAAAATATATTTTACTTAAAAGTTCAAAGATATAATTTTTGTGATTGCAACAAGTAACTTTTTTGGTAGACATTCAGAAACGAGTATCCCCTTTCAAAATGGCGGCGAGACGGCCGTGATTGACGCGTGTTGACTCCGCCCATTGTCACATGACCTCCTTAACACACGGAAACAGCCGGCATGGGTGACACGCACTGCGTGCCAGCCGTGTCACCCTCGTGCCAAGTACCTGACGGCACTGGAAAACACGAGGCAGGCTAAGGTAAATCCAATAAATTTAAAAGTTCAAGTTACAAAAATGTCACTTATTGAAATGTCACGTGACATTTGAATAAGTCGGATATAGCTGAAAAGGGGAGAAGGTAATTTAAAAGGAAATTTCGCGAAAGAAAAGGAACGGCAAATCAACAAAATTTAAAAATAAAACAAAAAGTTACACGAAATGCAATCACTTGATTCTTCTCGCCCGTACATAACTAGACTATTTCGCGAGCATTAACGACGAAGAAAAACCACTCACCTCATCGGTCGGGTGTATTTCTTCAATCCTCGGTTCCGGCTTATATACAGAGCTTACTGCTTTTAAAAATTCAAGCGTTAGATCGCTGCTGCTGGAATTTTTCCTTCGCCACATTTACTGTGCGAGGTAGGTAGGTAGGAGTCGAACTGATCATTGACTTTGCTAAATGACAGTTGCCGTTTAATGGCACTCCATGTTCCCTCGATTTTGTTTGTGTTTGCTCCTGTTTCCGGGTCGGTGAAATGAATTCAGTGGTTTACAGTGAGACGTTTAAACCCTTCGTCTCCCAGACAATCATACGACTTCCACCAGTCCAATGCTATGGTGGTACCGTGCCCAATTGGAAGTCTATCCCGTCCCCGATAACCCTAATTTTAAATCTCACATGAAAATTGCCATCCACTAAGAGAAACTAATAATTTCTACTCAATTTACAAAATTGAAACTCTCAATATACATAAACAGAAGTATATTCTTTCATTTCGTACTTTTAGCGTTCAGCAAAAACTATTAATTCACTCGAAAACAGCAAAAATGTACGCTCATAATATCAATTTAGGAATTATTACTTCGGCAAAACGGCGCTCGAAGCTTTGAAGATGAAACGCGCTACGGCATTACTTCTTCCTGTAACTTTTTGTTTCTTAGTTTTTTTAAAAATTGCCATTCTTTTTCTTCATTTCAGCTCCGCTTTTGTGATGTCTCGTGACATACTGCGATCCCCGAATATTTTTCCTTTTCAGCTTTTGTTTGTTTTATTTTTGAAATTTGTTGATTTGACGTTCCTTTTCTTTCGCGAAATTTCCTTTTAAAATACCTTCTTCCCTTTTCAGCTAAATCCGACTTATTGAAATGTCACGTGACATTTTGTTACAGCGAAAAATGTTATTGTGACATTTTTCGCGATAAATGTGAATTTCAAAATTAATAAAAATTAAAAAAATATTAAAAATTTTAAATTTTTTATTAATTAATTAAAATCACAGAGCTAAAATATTAGCTCTGTCATTGGCTGATTACTATTGCGCCATTTCCAGGCTCCGGTGGTCATTTTTAGTCAGTATTTCATTTGTGCGAGTGTCCTGTTGCTGCTATGTAATCTCCTTTATCACAAGTTTTTTTTTTTTTTTTGTTGTATATTTTTTTTGGTTGTTTTTTTTCTTTGTTTCTCTCCGTTCAACCCTAGAGAAAATGGAACGAATCAGTGTGCAAATGTTTGTGTGTTTGAAAAATGAAGGATGCAAGAGTGTAACTGAATGGTGCCAGAAAATAAATTTGATTGCGTGTGAGTACAAATGTTTTCGGTGTGAAAGGAAAATGAGATTGGCCGAGCAGAAGGATCGTTTGGATTGTTATGAGTGGGTCTGCCGAGCGAAAGGGGCCAATCCTCATTATTGTAAAGGATCTGTGTGAAAGGGGTGGTGGTTCTCCTTCAGCAAGCTCAGTATAATCGACGTGCTCTTCTAACCCATTATTGGGTTGCGAAGGTGCCCGTCGATCATATTATGAAAGAGCTTGGTGTCTGGTCCGCGACCGTGAGTGACTGGAGGAGTTTTTGCAGAGAAGTGTGTGTGGAAGTGTGCCAGAGGGAAATTGGTATGATAGGAGTAAATGTAATTGTTGAGATGGATGAGAGCAAGTTCGGTAAAAGGAAATATAATAGAGGAAAAAGAGTGAATGGGCAATGGGTGTTTGGTGGGATACCAAACACCCATTGCCCATTTGGTGGGCTGTTCAGCGGGATACAGGAAAGTGTTTTTTCCGGGTCGTGGAAAACAGGAGTAAAGACGTTCTCCTAGACATAATTTTAAGACTTCCATTCGGCCCGGTACCGCCATAGTATCGGATTGTTGGAAGTCGTATGATTGTCTGGGAGACGAAGGGTTTAAACATCTCACTGTAAACCACTCAATTCATTTCACCGACCCGGAAACAGGGACAAACACAAGCAAAATTGAGGGAACATGGAGTGCCATTAAACGGCAACTGTCATTTAGCAAAGTCAATGTCAGTTCGACTCCTACCTCGCAGAGTATATGTGGCGAAGGAAGAATTCAAGCAGCAGCGATCTCACGCTTCAATTTTTAAAAGCTGTGAGCTTGGTATATAAACCTGAAACCGAAGATTAAAGGAGGACACCCGACCGATGAGGTGAGTGGTTTTTCTTTGTCCCAGTTCAATCTGATTGTTTTTCATAGAAATAGCATAGAAAAACGTGCATTTCATTTTTGTTTCTGTTTCGTCATATTTCCCCAGAAATTACCTTTTCTTTTTCTTCTTTTTAGCCTTTCTCATTGTTAATGCTTGTAAAATAGCATAGAAAAACTTGCATTTATGTGCACGTTTTTCTATCTCCGTATTTTTATATCCTCGGGTTTGGTGGACCCAGTTTAAAGGTCAACTAATAAATTCTTTAATTTTTACTGTATGGACACAGCTGAAATTCGCTATAGGTGAAGCCAGAACTGTTTTCTTCGATTTTCCAACTTCAATTTTCAAAAATTTCTATTGAATTTCACGCAAATGACAAAAATGTGACATCGAGTATACATTTTTTAGGCCTTTTCAATTCATTTTTTTACCCCTGCCCTAACCAGCCTAGAGCTTATGAAACCCGACACTTGATTCGTTTCTTGATGTAGAGCGCGCGAATTTCTTTTTACAGAGAGCTAATTTTGAACTAATGCCGTAGCCCGTTTCATCTTCAAAGCTTCGAGCGCCGTTTTGCCGAAGTAATAATTCCTAAATTGATATTATGATCGTACATTTTTGCTGTTTTCGAGTGAATTAATAGTTTTTGCTGAACGCTAAAAGTAGGAAATGAAAGAATATACTTCTGTTTATGTATATTGAGAGTTTCAAATTTGTAAATTGAGTAGAAATTATTAGTTTCTCTCAGTGGGGGGCAATTTTCAAGTAAGATTTAAAATTAGGGTTATCGGGGACTGGATAGACTTCCATTCGGCCCGGTACCACCATAGCATCGGACTGTTGGAAGTTGTATGATTGTCTGGGAGACGAAGGGTTTGAACACAAACAAAATCTAGGGAACATGGAGTGCCATTAAACGGCAACTGTCATTTAGCAAAGTCAATGATCAGTTCGACTCCTACCTACCTCGCACAGTATATGTGGCGAAGGAAAAATTCCAGCAGCAGCAATCTAACGCTTGAATTTTTAAAAACAGTAAGCTCTGTATATAAGCCGGAAACCGAGGATTGAAGGACACCCGACCGATGAGGTGAGTGGTTTTTCTTAGTCTCAGTTCGTTGTTAATATCCCAGTGTTCAGTAATCTTTTTCATTTAAGAATAGTGTGGTTGGTGCTGATAACAAGACACATCATGCAATATTCCAACCCAGACGACTATTTAACTACCGAAGCCAAGTTCACTTGTTACCATCACATCAAAATAACATCGGTACCAACAGGCCAGTATACAATCTGGATGAACATGAACGTTCATGTTCATCATGAACTATCAGCATGAACGTTTGCATAACTATTATAAAACTGTAACTTTCTATTTTAAAATCGAATGAATATCAAAGGAAATACTGATCTCACATTGTTAATTTTACCCAATTGAAGTTGTACGTCATATGGAGCTTAGCCCCTTTCCGTACATAGCGGTGAACAAACTGAGTTTGGTATTGAGTGTCAATTTTAAATAAGATATGAAAGCATTTGCAATTTCCAAGTTAGTTGGAGTGAGTATATTATTGTTTACCTTTAGGCAACCCTGGGCCATCAAGCATCACTTAGATCTTATCTGTGAAGTATGTATAATCTACAGTCAGTCATCCTATTTTTGTAGGATAAAAAAACCGAATTTAGTGCAGTGAAATCTATTAAACTGTAGGTAGAGACAGTAAATTGGTCACGACTTTATGAAAGCCTATAAACGTCTCTTAAGTCGTGTATTTTAACATTCTTTTTGTGAAAACAGCTGAAGCGATTGGAAGGATGACTGAATTCTGTCTACCTCTAAAAATACTCTCAATGGGAAGTGTTTAAGGGGTGAACTTTCATTCATGCGCTTTTTCACACTGCAGTTTTAATCGATGAGGATTGTGTCCTTTTCTACTAGAAACTGAGTTATTAATTCCCCAAAAGATGCAAAACTGATTAAAAAATACAGGAAAATTAGAGATATTCGAGGAGTCGGTATATCATTCCTTACTCTAAATTAGTGGCCTTAGCGGAAATTCTAAACAACCGAATCTGATCATGAAAGCACGTAGTCGTTACCCGAGGTGTAACAGGATTATGAAATTTAACATTGTCCATTTTCTATAAAGAAAATATGCTGATAAAATTTTATAGGGTGGATGGTAATTTTATATTGATTTAAGATTGAAGAAAACAGTTATTCTTAAGAGAATATATCGAAGTTGGTTGTTTGTTTTTATAACAGCACAACCTCATAATATGAGACAGCTACTTAGTCTTTTCATCGATCATTAAGTACACGCACTCATAATATCACAATTATTTTTCATTAATCGCCAAGAAAGGAAATAGAGGGGCGTCTCAGTAATCAACCGTTCAGTCTTTTTACAATCAGAGGCTGGGCCATCAGCATTATAGGCCCTAGCCAAAGCAATGCATGGGGCCTCACCCACTCATTCAATAAAATTAAACCTTTAGATTTATTGCTACTTTCAACAAAATCAATGTTTAAACATGATGCGAAGCGAAGATTAATCAACAGAAACCTTTGAACATTACAAGCCTTGAAAAACACAAACATTTCAACATGTAAATTATTATTAATTGGTAAACCGTAAAGTATGAATTAATGAATGTTTTTATTATTAATCAACACAAATGTTTGCGAAATTTCTTTGCTGAGAATTTTTTTATAATTGGATTGAAGTCAATAGTCTTCAGGATATCATTTTCCATGCACATGAGTGAAAGCCAGTTCAAACGCTGCTGCCTCATTGTGCTGCGAAGATGATTCTTTATAAGTATCAATTTTGAAAATGAGCGTTCCCCTGTACAGTTGGTCACCATCATGCACATGAATACTCTGAGTGCGATTTCAACATTTGGAAACACAGATTTCAAATTGCCCCAAATTAGTTTGCTGTACAACTCAGAGAGTGTCACATTTTTCATCAAGAACCACGTAGTGCTTGAGATGCTTGCATTCATTTAGAAGGTCACAATAATCAAGATCTTTGTCATACACATTAGCCAGATGCTCGCACTTTTTGTTTAGCTCATCAGAACCAATTGTTCTTAATTGACTGAAGAAGTAAAACAGATTTCCAATCCATGAATTCTGCACGTTTTGACCGATCAGAGTTCAAAGAGTCCAGAAAAGGGAGGAATGTTTCCACCTTGAATTTTTAACTTTTGTTTGTCTTCTTTATTTATCTCTTCTCCTGATCTATCATATTTACTAAGACATACATTTCGCTTTCGTTCCCGTTTCTTCACATCTCTATAATCCGAATCTGGACACCTACTCCTGACCATCAGTTCATATTCACTAAATTTGTCTCTAATTTTCTGAAGATAAGTTTTCAGACTCGAGAAGATTCTTTGGCAACAAGTATGTCCACATCTTTAGACTGCGGGAACTTACTTGTTTTGTTAAATCTTTTGATAATGTCGTTCCAAAAAATTGTCAGAAAGATCGTTTCCATGTTCTACATTCTCTCATTTAATCCTTCCGCATCTCGCTTTGTGTTCACTTCCTGGTTAGTGTCAGCTGATAAAGAATCCGGTGCATCTTTTTTTCGAAATCTTCATGCAGAGCATGGACAGCATCAAAATGTGATGACCATCTTGTGTCAGATAGACGCTTGACCACAACATGATCTTTTCCTGAAGATGACAGAACGTTCCATCGATGTGTAGAAGCCGAGAAAAAGGAATACAAACGCTGAACAAAGTCAAAGGAGACAATCAGTAGACAACACTCTGCCGCTTTTACTCCCACCAAGTTCACACTCCGTCCAGCACAGGGGACATAGATGGCCAACTCATTCAGTTGATGAATCTGTGCTTGTGATCAAGTATAGCGTCCAGACATATTTGAGGCATTGTCGTACGATTGACCACGGCAGTTTGATGGCAGAATTTTGTTCTCATTCACAAAATCTATAACAGTGTCTGCTAGATTCTTTGCTCCATGAGAAAACACTGGGATGAACTTGAGGAAACGCTCCACAGGCTCACATCCTCGAATGTACTGGACGGTAAATGTCAGTTGATCAATGTGTGAGATGTCTGGAGTGGAATCCACACTTATTGAATAGTGCTTTGACTCTTTTATTTCTTCCAAAATGGCACAAAGAACATAAATTCCTCACAAATGTTGTTTGCCGATAGATACGATGGGTTTCCCTTTCCAGCATTTCCATACAGTTTGAGATGCTCTTCCAAAAACGGAAGAGCATCTAAATTTTGGGTTTTTTGTCCAGCAAAACAGGCAAACCAACCAGAGAATACACTAAAATCTTGGAAGTAATACACACGAGTGGATGAAATAATTTTCCGGTAGCCATAATAGACAGTGTTTTTTTTTTATTAGTGTTATCCGAGAACAACCTCATCCGCTCGTGTGTATTATATTCATAAAGTAGTTGGTCCTCTGGTCTGTTAGTTTTACAAACATAACATATTCGGTGCAATATGGTCCAAGCTTGTGATGCGCGTAAAGTGTTTTAAAAATAAAATAAAATGTATTATACTGTATATGAGTGATTTCTCCAACAGCATATTTATTTACAGAAGTACTTATTCAGTCAGGGCCGGCCCGAACAAAAGCGGGGCCCGGTGCAAAGATGACTTGCGGGGCCTTGATACAAATTCGTACAACAAAATAATTTATTGCATTTTGATATTTATTACATTGCACAAATTGGTTTAGTAAGGATTACATGAAAATGATAAATAATTAAATTATTTCAATAAACTTAACATTTCAATCACAAAAAAAACTTTAATAAATCAAATAAGAAAAATAATTGCTTCATATACTTATAAAATACAATTTGGTATGCGACTTAATCGAATAAGGTCACAATATGTGACTTTTGTTATATTTTCTTACATGTTTTATAGCAAATTCGTTGATAATATCATCATAATTTTAGTTTTTTGGCTATTTCGGATTCGATATATAAAATGGCTAAGGAGGTAAATCGTTCTTGACTAATGCTAGATCTCAAGTAATTTTTTATTATTTTCAATCTTGAGAAAGATCTTTCTGCAGATGCGACGGTAATTGGTAAGGTTAATATAATTTTCAGAACAGTAACAAAATTTGGATACAATTCAAATAAATTATTTTTCAGTAAATATTGTAATATTTGTAATATTGTGATCCTGGAAGGCAAAACTCGACGACAAATTTTGATTTCATTAAAAAAATCAATGCAATCAATATCGTCTTGCAAGGTCGCATTTAAGTCTTTGCAACATTTAAGAAGATCGTTTTCAGTCAATTTTTGAATATTATCCGAATTTATAGAAAAAACCATAGCAGGCAGATTGCTGCTATGGATAAAGGGGTGGTTGAGGGGGAGAAGACAGAGAGTGGTAATCAACGGACACTGCTCATCGTGGACTAATGTTATTAGTGAAGTCTCTCAGGGTTCAGTATTGGGTCCATAATTGTTTTCTGTTTTTATAAATGATATTGATGATGGTATATCAGGCTTAATGTCCAAGTTTGCAGACGATACGAAGGTTGGCAGGGTTGTCAAGGACACTACTGACACTATGCTGCTGCAACAGGATCTGGAAAGGTTGAGCAGATGGGCTGAGAGATGGCAAATGAAGTCTAACATTGACAAATGTAAAGCATTATATATGGGAAACAGCAACCCCAGAACAACGTATCAACTCTGTCGTACTACACTGACAGTGGTAGAGAATGAAAGGGACCTGGAGGTGGTTGTGCGGGCAGATATGAAGTTCTCTGAGCAGTGCAGACGTGCTGCAAGAGTAGCTCATGGTGTATTGTCAATGATATATAGGAATTTTTCTAGCAGGGATAAGGAGGTGATTATTCCCTTGTATAAGGCAATGGTCAGGCCACACCTAGAATACTGTATACAGGCCTGGAGGCCTCATTTCAAGAAGGATGTAGAGCTGCTGGAACGAGTACAGAGAAGGGCAACAAGATTAGTGAATGGAACAAAGGGGTGCTCTTACGAAGAAAGGCTTAAGTTTTGCAAATTTACAGTGTCTGGAGACTAGGCACCAGCGAGGTGATCTGATAGAGGTGTATAAAGCCTTGAATGGTTTGAGCATGCTCAATGCTGATGGGATTCTTCCTCTTGCTCAGAATAATCACCTGAGAGGGCATAAATTCAAATTGAGGAAAGACAGATGTAGGATAGACGTGCGGAAATTTGCCTTTAGCCAGCTGGTGGTTGGTTGGTGGAACAGACTTCCATCCCTTGTCGTGGAAGTTGATAGCCTAAATAGGTTTAAGGCTCAGCTGGACAGGTACTTCGAACGAACAGAGGGGTGAAGTGGAAGTGGTTATTTTTTATTATTTTTTTTATTTTATTTATTTATATATTTATTTTATTTATTTTTTTATTTTATTTTATTTATTTATTTTTTTGGCTGATGCTGCATAAGCTTGCTTTCTTGCATCAAATGCCTCTACTAATGCTAATGTCTCATGTTCGTGATAAATTTCGAATCTTAAAAGAAATAATCGCGCTATCGATTATGACTAGAAAATATTGAATTCAGAAATATTCTTCGCCTGATGAAATAGGCTGATCGGTTCTTTCATAACAAAATTGCTTTATTTTTCGATTTGATTCTTAAATCCAGTTCTTTGATTCTTAAATTCAGATGTCACTCGTAATTCTTTAGCTATTTCCTTTGCAGTTATTAAAGAAGATTTGAATCCCGATTCACGATACTGTTCAAAAAAATTTAAAAGGCCTTTTAAATGTGAATTTGCAGTACTGATATCTATATTTGAATTTTGAAATATCTTGCTCACAATATTTACTTCATTGAGTATGTCATACCAAATGACCAAACTTAATAAAAATTCAAATGAAGTAAGTTTATTTTCGATTGATTGAATTTCGGATTTCGTTTTCATGTCACTGGTATGTTCATAAAGGTATTTTAAAGCTAGAGAAAATTGTAGTACTTGGTATCTCACAGATTTCACACTTTCGAGGCGACATTCCCACCTTGTTTCTGACAGTGGTTTTGGAGTAAGATGTTTGACATGCTCTTTTAATATATCCCAGCATATCACAGAACTTGCAAAAATATTATATATGCTTTGTAAAGTCTCAAAAAAATGAATTTGCAAGAGAAGATGATTTTGAAATGTCTCCAAGAACTAAATTTAAATTATGACTTCCGCAGGGCATATACTGTGCTTTGGAATTCTTTTGCAGGATAAGTGCTTTGGTCAAACCAATATTATTAACTTAAAATTTTCTCAGAAGAAAATTTAAGTCGACTTTTTGAATAATTTCGAATTCGCTCGATCTCTCGAAGGTAGAAAGCGAAAAAGGGCCGAGAAAACCTAGTCGGTGGTATATAGCCTTTAGAGTGCGATAACTATGCAAACACTGGCAACATATAATCGTACGTCTGAGCGACTTGTAAGGAGAGATATTTTAAATATATTTGAAAGAAAATATATTTTCCCGTGTTCTTTAGAGAATTCTTGGCGGGCTTTCAGATAATGTTAATAACATAAATAAATAAATTTGATTATTGACATTTTATTTCTTATGTATATTAAAAATATGGCCATTTTATGGCGATGTCGCTAGACTTTGCAACAGTATTAAAACAAAAAAAAAAAATGAAACCATTTTTATTTTGCAAAATCAGTCCGCGGCGCGGGGCCTTCAGAAACGCGGGGCCTTGTGCGCTCGTACCGTTCGCACCCCCCTCGGGCCGGCTCTGTATTCAGTTGTCATTTCACTGGAATGTTAGTTAACGATATCCTGGAAAGCATACATTGCACTCCCGCAAAGCAATTTAGCCTTGCGGGGGGCTTTACAGGGTACACTTTAAGTTAACTTGCTAGTACAGTACACTGTCGAAATAACGGCGCCCCAAATAACAGCACGTGGAGATCGGATGTTTACATACAACACAGATGTCAAAAAAAAAAAAAAAAAAAAAAAAAAACCGACAGGTCACGTGATTACTTTTTTTTGTTTAAATTCGCCATTTTGAAAGTGAATTCTGTACTGATATTACGGATTATACTGCTGTTTTACATTTATTTTAAATTAAAAACCCCTCACTATGGCTCCTAAAGTTAATAAACCTCATACAGAGAAGAAAATAAGAATTCAGAACGTTAAAACTTAGTGAAAAACTAATAATAGAAAATAGAACGGGCATAAGTAGGAGTGTATTAATGGCAGAATATAACATTGGATCGTCAATATGTTTATATTTTTTATGTGCAGTTAATAAAATTGCATTCTTAATCTCTCTATTTCTTATTTAGCCTCATTATTTCTGCATCAAATATATTAAAAATAACACTTCTAGATAATCGAAAAATCGAAATAACGGCATCTTGAATCCCCGAAGGTGTCGTTATTCTGAAAGTTTACTGTATTATTTTTCTCTCTTCCTTCCTCAAGGGCTCAACCTGCCTGTACATCGCATCAGCCTATCTGAAAGCGCTTTATTCGATTAAAAAGGATCGCGTATGGAATTGGACATCCGTGTGAAGCAGATCTACTCGAATTGACTTTGACTGCAGAGTCCAATAGGTTGAATGAACGATTTTTTGACTGAGATCGATTGCTCTTCCCGACGTGCATGGGCTGTAGCGTTGAAAACGGAAATACAAGTTGCTAGAGGTTTGGAAATGGTGCCGCGTGATGAAATCTCCTTAACACTATTTGCACGTCGATAGAGGCAAATAATTTTGGAATAAACATGGGATTTATCGAATAAAGGTGGCCATATGTTTTTTTTTTTTCGTATGGATTTACGAAATCGTCCAGAGGTTTCATCGTACGTTACGTGGGTGGATATGGCGTTCCTTTTCTTACAAAAATACATAACGGTATATTGATATTCTCATGGATCTTGCAGAGAGGTATAAATGAGAAAAGAACAACTGGCAGGGAATCTGCGGATGCCGACGTCGAAAATGAATCATTAAAGCACGCACGCCGACCGGGCTAGCCGGGTGCGTAGTGCCTGCCTGTCAACCCAAAGGTCACAGGTTCGATTCCCGCCTCGGGCTTCGATCAAAGTACTGAAAAAACCTTGGGAGGTGCATTATGGCCACAGAAGCCTATGCGCCAACAACTACCAAAAAAAAAAAAAAAAACGCACACACCGTCTTTGCCTTCCATTAGCCTTTGTTCGCATCTCGCATCAGAAACAATATTTGAAAAACGGCGCCATTCACAGTTGGTCAGAAGAGGTCTTTGTAAGGAACGATATCACACATCACCTTTGACATAACAGTTAATCGACAAATTTCTAAAGACACTATCAGGAAGAATTTACTCCTCTGAGTTGCAAAAAGTGGATTGTCCTGGACTGTATATTAAAAAAAAAAAAAAAAAAAAAAAAAAAAATACAGGTTCAGCGACGAAAACAATTTCTGGTCAGACGCAGAGGATATTCTGAATCATGCTGGATAAACGAGTCAGAATTGTGGCATTCATAATCGTTTATGTAGCATTAGGGTCCAGTGTTGTGTTGTGTTGGTCCTACCCCTAATTGGCAAGAAGTTTAGTGTTTAAATCAGAGATTGCACATTTTCAGAACATATTGGTTACACTAAGTACGTTAGCGTGTGTGGAGGACCAGAAATTGATGTACGTGTTTTATTCTCACAATTCTACCTGGATTCTTACAGTTGGGCGGGGTGGGAGAGGAGATAATGTTATATTATTTTATTTATTTTATGTTAATTTGCAATTTGCTTATTAACTTATCTAAAAATTTGCTATTCTCTGAACACCCTACTGACATCTTTAACATCCCCACTTACGCAAATCTGACTATAAATTTCAGAAAATTCCAATTTCTAGAGTGTGTAAAGAGGCTGTTAGCAGAACATTAAAGCCACACATTTTGTTTAAAAAAATTTACAAACCTTTAATGAGCATAAAACATTTACATAAATACAGCATTTACATAAAAGAAACAAATAATTACATACAAGCATCGAAATTTCCATATACATATGTAAACCACGATACAATACACTACACTATCTCTCTCTCCTCAATTATTCTCAATATACGAATTATTAACATCAGTTTGTATCAGTTGTATTTTACATAAAATTGACTACACAATGATTACTCCATCATTCTCTTACCTTACCAATTTTTTTCTGTCTTTCTCTTACATCAATAATATTTACTTCGGCTCTTATTACTCCTTTAGAATCTTTGTTTCTAGACTCTAACACATGAAGTGTATTACATCTAGTGCCCTCTTATCTCAATAACATTCCCTATAGGTCATCCCCATTCTACCTTAATTAACATCTTAGTCACCCTAGTTATCATCTTAGTCATCCCTCTTTACTCATGAGGTTTTTCTATTAATAAAATTTATTTCTCTTTACACCTTACTGATATGTTACCTTGTTTGGCACCTGGCCTAATTTAATGGCATAGATTAACCTATCCTTTCAGTACTACCCTTATAAATATGATTTCTTTGCTAATTCCTTTATATTATTACTTCCCTTTACTACTCCTGAGCTACCCTTACATTTATTCATATCATTAACAACAGGACGTTCCTTTCTTTTACAAGGGCTATCACTCAATGGCTTACAGAGCTAGGTCCTTGAGTTCAGGATTCAATAAAGATACAAGGAACAGACTTACATTCCGACTTCGCCGTTACTTCCAATGTACTTGCGTTCAGGTTTCCTTCGAGGCATACAGGCTTACTTCAGATCCTTGGGCACTCCGGTTTTCCTTCGAGACTGACAGGCATGCTTTCACCTCTGGGGCACTCTTGACACGACGCTCCTTGTGTAGACATATATTCAGAAGAGTACATACTTGGCTCATTCTCTGTGGCCGGCACTCGAACCCATGAGCAGTTCTTTCGCGAGATTTCTTCAGACTTTTCACAAGGGCCTACATCACCAAACTCTCGCCCTTTCTCTATTTCAGCTCGCAAATCACGACCTTCACCCCTTAGACCACACCACACAGAATGCTTCTCTCTCTCAATTTTTCTCTCCAAATTCTACTCTTCCCCTCAAGTTTGGCCCGCCTCCCCCAAGGACTCCAACCAATCCTCTTTTTCTGTTTAAATCTCCATTCCTTTCCATTTGCCAACACAATTCTCCTAAGCTGTCTCCCTATCGCACAAATCAACCCTTTTCTAGAACTTTCTCATTTTTTTCTCACAGCAGTATAACCCTTTCATGTCCACCGGTAACCTCCAAAAACACTCATTTTCGTTTCACAACTTTCTCTCTAATTGTATCCGAACACCCCAATTTCAGTCAGCCTGACGCCGTTTTATTTTGACGGAACACTGGACGTCCACTCATTTCCTGTTTCGGTTCTAACGGTGTCATAGATCAAAAAAGGCACTTCTATAATCCAGTTTCACGTCCTATTGTTCTTCCTTAAGAAAACCTTTCACGCCTGTTCTCAGATGGCACCCCTTTACCGAGTCCTGCTGTCCCTGTTTACCCTCTTGCATTATCTGAATTACTTGTTTACCCGTTTGCTACTATTCTTAATTCTTACGCTTAAAACTGTCCATTACTAAATCTAGCGTTCTTCAAACTTTAACCTTACTTTTAGCAAAAACAAATATTCTTATTTTAATTTGTAAGATCATACATCTTACACAGTCAAAGGACTACATCTGCACGCTGATGAATTGTAATAAACTCACGCCTTTACCTTACACCAAGAGATTCGTAAAACGTGTAAAATGTGGGCTCCTGAAATGCCTTCATCTGAAGATGGGTATTGCTGACGATTACACTTCCAGCAACGAGTCACTCTGTTCTGGTGATTGATTCGAACACCAAATAATTACTAACCTCACCCGAGATCCAACTCATTTAGAGACCCTAGTATATTCGATGAAATGGGGAGCGAAATTTCCTTCCTCTCCACCTGAGGTGGACTTTCCTGACTGCTGCACCAATGCCACTGTCTTTGAAAGAAGGTTAGAGTGGAGTAAATTCGTCTGAATCTGATCGTTCGGAAATATTAGCTGATGTTGCCTGCTCTCGTTTTGAGCGGAAAACTGCCAGGTGTACAAATTGTGGTGACCACAATGGCATTGTCCACATCGTGATAGCGATGTACAGACATAGCAGTTTTTTGAAATCTGGCTAACTGATTGCTGAATTTATATTGCAGTAGTTCTGGATATTAAAATTAATAATATTCACTTCGGTTTTCAGCATCTGTTGCAAACATTCGCAGCTGTAAAATTGCATCCAATTGATGCAATTTTACAGCTTTGTCCACCAATAGCTGATGTTGGTGGACAATGCAATGTTGAGTCTGTTTGGTGTGACATAAGCACTGGGAAAGGAAAAATGAGAGTAGATGTGTGTTATAGGCCTAATGAATCTGATGAGTATAATGAGCAATTGTGCAGAGAAATAGAGTGGGCCAGTAAATCAGAGAGTCTTATAATGGGGGATTTTAATTTCCCAGAGATTGACTGGAATTTGTGGGTTGGTCACTCACACACCAGCAAGGCTTTTGTGGATTTATTGGATGATTGTTTTCTACATCAGCATGTTCGGGAGGCACCTAGAGGGAGTAATACTCTTGACCTGATTATCAGTAGTGATTCTTCATGCATCAAGAATCTACAGATAAGGAACCACTAGGTGGCAGTGATCACAGTGTGCTGAAGTGGGATTTACTCAAAAAGATAACTACCATCAAGTGTAAAGGGAATGGTTTTTGCTTTCGTAAAGGTAACTACAGTGGTCTGAGACAGTATTTAAATTTTATACAGTGGGACCAACTGATGATGTTACCAACAGCAAATTCAAAATGGGAAGCATACAAAGAATTAACCTTGGAAGCTACTAGGCTTTTCATATCAACTAAGAAATATTGTTCAAGATTTAGGCCTAAATGGATGTCAGATGAACTAATTAGACATGTGACAGAGAAGAAAATGCATGAGATACATAAAAAATACCAGATGACACAGTCGCCTATGATAGATATAAGCTGGTCTGAAACCAAGTCAAAAAGAAGATTAGGTAGGCGAAGACAGATTACGAGAAATCTTTGGCAAAGGATGCAAAGAAAAACAGCAAAGAGTTTTTTACTTATGTAAACTCTAGAAGGAAGAGGATGAATCAGATTGGTCCACTTGATATCGATGGTTCAACTGTTGATGATACTGCTCAGGTAGCTAACAAACTAAATGAATATTTTGCATCTACATTCATAAATGAGTTATTCAGGGAAGGGAATGCCAGAGGTGTATTAAACTCTGGTAGTAAGCTAGATAATCTTGTAATAACTGAGAGTAAAGTGGAGGAGAAATTGTTGAAGATAAACATAAGAAAGGCACCTGGGGTGGATGGAATCTATCCAGTTATATTAATGGAGGCGGCAAAAGAAGTAAGCAGACCTTAGCCATAATTATGAAAGCTTCCTTGGACTCAGGGAAGGTACCCATGGACTGGAGATGTGCAAATGTGACCCAAATCCACAAAGGAGGATCAAAGGGAGAAACTGGTAATTACAGACCTGTTAGTTTAACTTATGTTCCAGGGAAATTAATGGAGGCACTGGTTAAAGAAGCATTGCAGGATCATCTAGACAAGACTTCAGTTATAGCTCGGACACAGCATGGGTTTGTTAAGGGGACATCTTGTCTGACCAATTTGATTGGATACTATGATGTAGTCACAAAGGAACAGGAAGGCGCCTCCGTAGACAGGTGGGAAGGAGCAGCAGTACGTAACACACGCTTCTTGATTAGACCGGGGTTCGATCCCGTCATCACCAAATGCAGAGGATGCGGAAAGGTCAGGGAATGAGCACCGCATATTCCCGGAGCAATATGGCCTTAGTTGCTAATGCTCATAAATAACAAACAAACAAGGAACAGGATGCAAAGTTTAATTTTGATATCATATATTTGGATCTTAGAAAGGCCTTTGATACTGTTGCACATGGAAGACGGCTGCATAAATTGGAGCGTGTCGCATTAGAGGCAAATTGCTGCTATGGATATGTGGGTGGGGGGGGGGAGAAATAAAATATGTCTTTACTTATATATATATTTTGTTATTAATTATTGAATATTCTTTATCTTGTTTTGTTCCCTTATAACTATGTAGACCTCTTTATTCCTTATACCCTTTATACCCTTATATCCTTTGCTTCACAGGAGAATTTCAGGTTCAAGGGAACTTCTCAGTTACGTATAATTCCCTTTGGAAAGGCTGTGTTCAAGAATGACAAAAACACACATTAATTTATAACATAACATAGTTTATTTACATATATATACACAACATGATAAAGTGATCAAAACTCAATCACATACTAATATTATTCAAATTTGCCTATGTAGCATCAGTATATCTAGTGTAAACCCAATGTATTAATTTGCATCTATATATGCAAATTAATACATTGGGTTTACACTAGAAGGGTTATATTCTATCTACACAACAAACTTAATATCTTTACAAAAACTGCTATAGCTTCTTCTTCACACATGAACAATAATTACTGAAGAGGATTAGGTAACACTCTTTCTCCTATGTAAATCAAATTTTTACCTTATAAATTGATTTAGGAATTTCACTCTTAACTTCCGTTTTAATTAGTGCCCCATTTAGCCTTGGGGAATATAATTTCACAACTTTCTTTAATCAAGACAGATAGCACATTTGACATCAATTTATGTCTAATTATACATTACTCAAAACCCAAAACTATCATCTGACTTATCTCTATATTTATGTATATATTGATATCTTTGTATACCCTTCCCTTAACATCTTTCTAAACATTATACTAATCTGATATTATTAGAGTCCTACAGTCCTTTATAGGTACGTGAGAATACCTTATAACTAGTCACTTACTTAATTTTACGAATTGGATTTCTCCGTTTTGGGGCCTTCAGCTCCTTGTCTGGGAATGGCATCATCGTTTGCGAAGGGCATTCATCTCAGGACTTCTAGTTTCTCAATGGGCTGTGGTCTACGTCTGGATAGGGCATCATTGTGTCTTTTTAGGAATTTATGGGCTCGTCTTCGATACTGCTATTTAGCCTATGGTTCAGCTATTCTGGCGGACTAGGGATTACAACTTTACCTTCTCAGCTCACTTATCTGCGCCTTGCCTTTATCATTGCCTTCAGATGATGGACACGCTGGCCACTTTCACTACCTTCCTATTACGGATAGGTTTGTTTCTCCATACACTTCATTCATCTGCAAACGGGTCACTACCCTTGCCTTCCTGTTACGGATTAGGCTTATTCCTTCTTTCCCTAACACCGTCAAAAGCTGAACTCTGTGTTTTTACTAACCCATTTCCACAAACATCGACAAAATCTCAACTATGTGTCTTTAACTCATTTTCACAAAAAAACAACAAAATCTCAAATTTGTGACTATTTTAACCCATTTACACAAACACCGACAAAACCTCAACTGTCATCTTTTCTAACTCACATTAAAAACACCAACAAAACTCAATTCTTGTCTTACTTACTCATTTTTACTTACACCGACGAAAAAACTCAACTGTGTGTCCTAACTCATTTCCATAAACACCCACATAAACTCCACTCAGGGTTCTGTGTCTCTCCCCCGTTCACTCACATTTTGTTCATCTGAATTACGTACCGCCCCTATATGTCAGGAAGCCCTAGTTCTCAGTCTTAACCAATCTTTTCATTTTATCAACTTTATTTCTGTCCTATTCGCCCATTTTAATTTTTCTCAAGCTGTCTCTTCAGTGCTCTATCCAACTTCTCATTTTAAGAAATTTGTAAATTTTCCCAGGCAGTCCGCTGCTTTGAAGTTCGCCGCCCTCTTTCTGTTTCACTTAACACTTTTTCCTCCTAATATCCCAAAACTTGCTATCACCGACAGCCAGACGCCAGTCTTAAATCTCACCCGAGCATTTGTCCCGTATTTACTACCCGTCTCTTCTCCAGGTGGCACCGATCAAAGGAATGTCCCTTCTGCTACTAATCTCTCATGCTTACCCCCCTACCTTGTAACCGTCTCTAAATTTAATCCTTTGCGAGTGACCCATTATCTTAGTAATATTCGTGACTAGTAATGTTTTGCTGCCCCATATTGCTATATCAGAAGCTTTACTTTAAATTAATCTCACTTTTCTATAAAATATTTTACTTGTAAGATTTTATATCTTACAGATAAAGGGATGGTTGAGTGGGAGAAGAAAGAGAGTGGTAATCAATGGACACTGCTCTTCGTGGACTAATGTTATTAGTGGAGTCCCTCAGGGTTCAGTGTTCGGTCTATTGTTGTTTTCTGTATTTATAAATGTATAAATGATATTGATGATGGTATATCAGCTTAATGTCCAAGTTTGCGGACGATACGAAGGTTGCTGGATTGTTAATGACACTAATGATAGTACGCTGCTGCAGCAGGATCTAGAAAAGTTGAGCAGATGGGCTGAGAGGTGGCAAATGTAAAGTACTACATATGGGAAGCAGTAATCCCAGAGTAACGTATCAACTCTGTGGTACTACACTGACAGTGGTAGAGAATGAAAAGGACCTGTGGGTAATTATGCAGGCAGATATGAAGTTTTCTGAGCAGTGCAGTCGGGCTGCAAGAGTAGCTGATGGTGTCCTGTCAATGATATAGTGAAATTTTTCTAGGAGAGGGATAAGGAGGTGATTAACACCTTGTATAAGGCAATGGTCAGGCCACACCTTGAGTACTGTATATAGGTCTGGAGGCCTCATTTTAAGAAGGATGTAGAGCTGTTGGAACGAGTACACAGAAGGGCAACAAGATTAGTGAGAGGAACAAAGGGTTGCTCTTACGCAGAAAGGCTTAGGTTTTGCGAATTACAGTGTCTGGAGATTAAGCACCTGCGAGGTGATCTGATTGAGGTGTATAAAGCCTTGAATGGTTTGAGCACGCTGAATTCTGATGGGATTCTTCCTCTTGCTCAGAATAATCTCCCGAGAGGGCATAAATTCAAATTGAGGAAAGACGGTTGTAGGATAGAGGTGCAGAAGTTTGTCTTTAGCCAGTGGATGGTTGATTGCTGGAGCAAACTTCCATCTGTCGTTGTAGAAGTTGATAGCTTAAATGGATTCAAGGCTCAACTTGACAAATATTTGGAGCGAGTGGTTGGGTGAAATAAGGGTTTTTTTGGCTGATGTTATATAACCTTGCTGTCTTGCATCATGTGTCTTTGGTAATGCTGATGCATTATATATTGCTTACGCAACGTTATTAAAAATCGCCGTAGCTTCAGTATATCTTGTTTACTTTTAAACTTTAGTTTAATAGAAACTGCAAAGTAGTTTGAGATTGAAAATGACTGTTGCGCTCACTTTAGCTACCAGGTAGTGAGAGACACAGTGTGTATGAGTGTCCTCTGTTTTGTGTCGAACTTTCCATACATATATAATATTACATTATCATTTTCAGATTATTGTTGTGATTGCTTAGAATATTAAAATCCAGTGTTGCAGGCAAATTATGACAAATCTAATTTTTTTAGAAATCGATGAATGGTATATTTATTACAACAGGAACAGTTACTTGTATGACAACAAGTTATGTTTACAAAAAGTGGGTTTCACAACTATTCACTTCATTTCAGGAACATTCAGTTCGGCCTCTGGTGCCTGTTACAAACAGTCGTAGCTGTAAAATTACATTATATATTCCTGAAATATTGAAACTTTATTTCAAAGTCGCTATAGAATGAATACATCTTCTTTGTTTTTCAACTTTCAGATTCATAGAAACTGAAAAGCGCTATCAGATAAGATTCAAAAAACAATTTTTGCAATAAGAGAGAGAGAAAATGTGTGTCCTTGCTCTCTGTTTTATACTGACTACTGCCATCCATAGATATAATATTACATTATCATTTTTAGATCGTTGTGTTTGCTTAGAATATTAAACTTCCGTGTCAGAGAAAAAGATTAGAAAATGTTAAATTACTTTAGAAATCGAATACATTATTTAATAACTCCCCTATTATAGGGGAGCCGAATAATTACTAGTATCTTTCATAATAGTTTTTGTCTTTCAAGGGAAAAAAAGTGCAACATGCATATACTGTTCTCTAATAACAGAAAACAATCGGCCATAAAGACTAATTGCTATTTTTAATTACCACTCTTATACCACGTGAAATTAATAATGTACTTTATTAAGCCCAAACCACTATACATTTAAGGTGACGTTTCATACTTCTTACCGATACCCATCATCAGACCATGCTGTTAGGGTAGCAAAATAGAAAGGGTTAAAATTTGGATTATATTACAATAATTATTAGTGAATTTTAAGTCTACAGTGTTTACGTTTAAATTTCCGTTTTGGTTACAATAGAAAACAGATATTAAAAATAATTAAACACATAAATAATTAAACACAAAAATACATAAAGATTAAATTCTTACCTGCCGACAGATTTCTGATTGCCTATACTACCAGAACCTGATGTATAAACTGGCAAGAGGCGCTGTGTTGCAATCAGTTAATTTATAGATGAGAGATTAAGTGTATTAACCAATAGGAAGATGCCAAATTTTACTATCCTGGATGTAATGGGTCTTGTTGGAATGGAAGCCGTGGGGTGAACTTTGCTCTCATACTCCGATCATCTGTGGTTGTTGTGCAGGCTGGTTCTGGAGGGGGTTGTATGTGTGCTACTCTTCCGGATATCTGCACTAATTTCTTTTCCCGTTTTACCATTTCTTCTTTTTTTCTTGTTGAAAAGGAGGAAATATTGAGGGTTGAATTCGATTCCTTGTTTTTTGTTAATTGACGAGGCTCCGAACATCTTTATGAAGAAAGCTCCTTTAAATTTTCTTTTGTTGTATTGGTTGTCCGTAGAGAGGATTCTAGTGTTGCTGGATTGCTATATGTACATATTTTTTTATGTTCTTTGATTCTGCAGCTGAATATTCTATACAATTCTATACCCCCACACCTAGAGTATTTTATAAATAGGACCTCTAGAGTTGTTGGGGTTATTGGGCTGTTATTTTAGGATCTGCTTAATGGAAGCTGAACTCTTGGAAAAGGTGGTGATTCCATATTTACTTGCTTATTTTACTTTTTTTTTTTTTTATGAATTTTGGTATGTAAGGTATGCATATGGCTGTTCTTCTGTCCCTGCTGGGTTGGGATTATGTGAAGGTCTTGAAGATGTCTTCTGTTGCTCTGTTAATAACATATAGATGAAATCCGTTCTTCAAGGCAACCTAGTTATTGTCTTTAGTTCTAGTTGGAGGTTTTCTTCTTTACAAATTGTGTATGCTCTGAGGATGGAGGATTTAAAAACAGATTTTTGTTGAGCAAAACAAGTAAATAAATATGGAATGTAAACTATGGTATAGTACAGAATATATGGAAGCGAGTAAACATGAATGTAAACTGACTTTGCTGTATAAAACGGTTATAATTCCTATAATTATATATGCGGCTAGTCTTTGTTTTAGGGGCGATGTTCTTAAAATAATTCAGTCTAAACTGGAGAGTATTCAACTTTGCTTTGTACTTGCTGTACCATTTCTTCTGCTATCCTTCAAGTTCTCGCTGACACCATTCCCTTAGAGGAGTATCTGCTCGTCATTTCCAACAGATTGTGTTATTTTGTCCACAGAGGTCTCTCTCTCTACCGATTTTCAAGAGTTTAATGTTGATATCATTGTGGATCCCAAAATATATACAAAAGATGAAGAAACGTCTTCTCTGTCTTTTTGGTAGCAGCATTGATCGATCTCTGCTAAGGCTCTGTTACTAGAATATTCCTGCGGAATATTTCATATACTACTGATAAAAACTTTCTATAATTAATATATATATATATATATATATATATAAGCAAAAAGACCATCTGTTCATTTCTGCATGAATTTGGATATCGGTGACTTATCTTTCTTAAAGAAAGAACTGATTTCTTGTTGTTTTATTTGCTTTTGTAAAGTTATTTTACACAGGAAATTGCATTTAAAGCGATCGAACTATCCACTCATCATCATCATCATCATCATCATCATCATCAGCCATTTTCAATCCACTGCAGGGTGAAGGCCTCTCCAGCTACTTTCCAGTTCCTTCTGTTTTGAGCACTGGCCATCCATTTGCTACCCACAAACTCATGAATTTCATCTATCTATCTCCGCCTTTGTCTTCCAGGTTTTCTTCTAGCTCCTCTTGCGTACCATTCTCTTATTTTCTTAGTCCATCTGTCATCATGTCTTCGAGCTATGAGTCCTGCCCAAGACCATTTTAGTTCTTTAGTTTTGATAAGAATGTCCTTTACTTGAGTTAGCTGCCTAATCCATGTGTTTCTCTTCTTATCTAACAGTCTGATTCCCAATATAATTCATTCCATTCTTCGCTGTGTAGTTCTCAGCTTCTCTTCCATTCTTTTGGTGAGTGCCCAAGTTTCACTTCCATAAGTCATGGTGGGGAGTATACATTGGTTCATTATTTTACGTTTCAGACAAACTGGGATATTGCTCTTCAGTATGTGACTATATTTCCTGAATGCTATCCATCCAAAATTTATTCTTCTCTTGACTTCCAGCCATTTATCATTATTACAGCTAATAACTTGTCCCAGATAAGTATATGACTCCACCTTTTCAATTACTGCTGCTTCAATCATTATTTCCCTTTCCGTGGAATACTTGTTCATCATTACTTTTGTTTTAGCCATGTTCATCTTCAGTCCAAAATCTTTACCAACTGTGCATAACTGATTAAGATTTTCCTCTAATTCTTTGGGATCGTGGCTTATGACCACAATGTCATCTGCAAATCGTAAATGGTTTAGGTACTCTCCGTTCACATTGACTCCTTTCTGCAACCAGTATAATCTTCTGAAAGCTTCCTCAAGGACAGCAGTAAACAGCTTTGGAGATATTGTTTCCTTGTCGAACTCCTTTCTAGATTTTAAATTTTCTACTGTCTTTGTCTAGTCTAATAAAGGAGGTAGCATTCTCATATATTTTCTTCAAAATCATAATATGTGGGGGTATCTATGCCTTGTCTATCCAGTTCCCGAAAATTGCCTTATGCTGTATGGAGTCAAATGCCTTTTCATAATCCACAAATGCCAGGCATAATGGTGTTTTATATTCATTTGCTTTCTCCATTAGCTGTGATATTACGTGAAGGTGATCCATAGTTGGGTATCCTGTCCTAAAGCCAGCTTGCTCTTTCGGTTGGTTCTCATCAAGCATTCTTTCTAATCTGTTAGTAATGACCCTTGTGAACAACTTGTAGATGTGGGATAACAAGCTAATTGGTCTATAATTTCCAATTTCTGATTTATCTCCTTTCTTATGTAGCAAAACTGTGATTGCATTATTCCACTGCTTAGGCATCACACCTTTTCTAATGCACTTTGTGAAGAGCCTTGCCAGTTTTTGTGTTCTGTCTCTTCCTCCCAATTTTAACAACTCTACAGTAACTTCATATTCCCCCGGGGCTTTCTGATTCTTCATTTTCTTCAATGCATGTTCTACCTCATCAGGAAGAATATCGGATATGTTGTATGTGTTGCTAATTTGCAATCCAACTTCCCCACTGCTGGCATCATTCCCTCCCTCCTTGTATAATTCTCTATAGTAGTCTTCTGCTATTTGAATTATGCCTTCTCTGCTGTTTATAAGTACACCATCGCTATTCTTCAGTTTCAGTATCATTTGTCTTTCTGTATTACTGCGCATGGCTGCTGATTTAAATCCTTTGTTTTCCCTTAATGCTTGTTCTACTTTTCTTGTGTTAAATCTTCTTATGTCTTCTCTGAGTCTCTTTCTAATGGCTTTGCATAACTATCCATTATTAATATTAAAATCTTCATTTCCACTTTCGCCAAATTTTTGCATTTCAAGTTCAGTGGAGTCACATTTTTTCAACAGGTATTGGCCGTGTGGGAATTCTCAAATACTCGCATTTTTGTCATGGCTCGCTAAAGGAAAACAACCATGGATGTCCAGTGCGAGCAATCATGACAGACATATCTGCAGAAAACACTCTTTAAATATAATTTACCCAAAAAACAAAGAAAAAAAACTCAAACAGAGAGACAAAATGTAAATTAGATGTCGATCGTCCAATTTGACAAGTCAAACCGAAATGGAAATATGCGATATAACATCTACTAAGTAAAATTGCGCATTATGGCCTTAGTCGCCCATGCACCATAAAAACCAAATCAAACTACGTAAAATTAAGCAGATAACTTCAAATTAAGTAAAGTGTTACATTAATTTATTAATCAAACACATATTCTTAAAAGAGAGAATAAGAATGAAGATAAATTAACAAACTAAACAAGAATGGGTAACCATATCGAAAAATACAACAAGGAAAAGAGAGGATGGTTAGAAATAAAAAGAAATAAAACACAACTAACAGTATACTGTTCGTATAAGTAATAATAGCGGCTTAATTTCATAAAAATCATTAATTGATCACATTGCATATATTTTCAACTTTTTATTCACGTACATTGGCCGAATAGGTATGTGAGCGGTATAATCGGTCCCATCATGTTCATCTCATTACAAAAAATTAACTTGCTAGAGGCAAAACGAAAACAGATTTAGAATCAATGTCCAAAGAGCTATTTAATCCAAGTATATTTTCCCCGATGAAAATATTTGTTGACCAGCGTTATATTCGTATGAACGTTACTAATACTGATACCATTTGTTTTGTATTACCACTTGTTACTTGTTGTAACGCGCCATCGAGGGTAGCACAATTGGTAGAATCGCCGTCATTACCCCCCACTGGGTGGAAAAGAGCTGAGCTCGAGTCCCATCGATGATGTGAGAAAATTTTTATGGACCTTTTTCACAAAGTGGCTGAGTTAATCGCTTTCAGACGAAGGTAGCATGGTTTTTTACCTGGAAACTCGTGTTTTTGGCCCAGCAAATAGAAAATCAGTCATAGAACACACGAAATTTACAGACAGTATATACGACGCTATATGACCTTAGTCGCTGATATTACTTAAACCCTACTACAACAACAACATAGTAATGAAACCAGTAGTGGGCTATATGCATAACGATTTGATTGCCTGACCCTCCGAGGAAAACACGATTCAATGAAATGAAGGTTTATATGATACCAAGAAACATTCTTCTGTGGCAAAGCGCTTACTTGCAAACAGCCTGAACGCGATTCTTAAAGGATCCTTTTGACCACCAATAACAGCAATTCGGCCTCCGTAGCCAAGTGGTCAAGAGCGGGTGTGCAGTACCACACGCTCTTTGAGTAGCCCGGGGTTCAAGTTCCTGACTGCTAAATACGATCGATATGCCAACCCGCACTGGACTAGCGTGGCAGATTACGGTCCATTTTCCCTCAGCATGAATTGTTGAGGAGGCTTCCATCCTGCAGTGGGTTGATAATGGTTGCAGCTTGCCTTTAGCAGCAATTCGCGATTTGTCTCACTGAATAATCCTGACTTCTTCCCTTCTCTACTTCGTACCAAATTCGTTCCAAAATGAAAGTTGCACTGATTCAAAGAAGTGCCGATTCCTTTTAAATTATTAATAAACTTTGTTTTATTGGAAAAAGTTACTGCTTCCAGATATATCTCGATGGAGAGCCATACGTAAAGCGATAAATTATTAGATGCGTTTCATACATATGAAAAGATCGAAGAAGATCCGGTAACTCCATTTACAGAGTAGATTTGGAAATTCGTCGCCGCGTATACTTTCAAAGTCAGCGTTAAAGATGTTGTTGTTGTTATTAGGTTTTTAAGAGCATTAGCAACTAAAGCCATATTTCTCCGGGTATATGCGGTTGCCATTCCCTGACCTTACCGCATCCTCCGTATTTGGTGGCTCACGGGCTCCTGCCCATCTGGCTACGGAGGCGCCATTTTAAAGATGATAATGAAAGTAGGAAAACAATTGGCTTTTGTACTTTATCATTTTACCAATCACGTTAGATGCTTTGTAACTGATTGTCGTACTTTTAAATTCATCTTTTGAATTAAACGTGATTTCAAGAAGCCACCCCACTTACCATTACACTTCCACGACCCACCTACAGATACCCAATAAAAATACGGTTCCACGGACTCGTTGATTAATGAAGTGTACCTAATAGACTGGATTCGTAATGAGAATCTTTTAACTCTCAGTGTACGAGCGCTCAGGAGTTTTTCCTCAAAAACTTGCTGAACGAATCGTACATGTTTTTGAACTTCATGGTATCATCGATTTTTAAAGAATAATAAAAGTAATGACATTTTACCAGGCAACTGATTGCAGCGGTGGAACAGGTTTCAACACGATCAAATAATTAAGTCAATGGAAAGAAATCTGCATTCTAATTTATTCATTTGATAGAGATCATGACTATTAAAATGAATTTTATAGTAATCATCCGAACTACGAATTTCCATCTGGGGCTATTACTGAAACAAATTTTGAATCTGTATTTGCGAATATAGATTTCAATAATTATTCTTCTGGAGATAAGTCCTTTAAGAATACATTAATGTGTTTGTATTTGAAACATATTGATTTTTTTGCTATCGTTTTGTGTTTATCAGGGAGTTAACTTTCCCGGTAATTATAATGCATAAATGCAGAGGAAACCAATTTCCGTAATAATTGAGTACGAATACAAATGACAAGCGTTGGAAAATATCGATATTTAAGCATTGGGTAAGCAATGTTAAAGTCGAAACCAGAGACCCCTAACGAATTCCATGTTTAATTTGCCATATAAATATAAAACAATCTGGAATTTTTATGTGTAACTGCTCCAGCATCTCTTCTGATCATTATGGCCCCTGCCTGCGGTGTCCGGAGGAAAGAAAGGGAACGTGGACTAGATGAGCAAAATCTCAAAAGGCAGTTGAGAGAAACTCTCAGCGACAACCTTCCTCAGATAGTGAGAGCCAAAAGTATACCTCAAAGAACAGTAAAAACGCTTGTATTCCTGCTATCCTTAACAGGTTTCTTTTATCAAGTACACCAATTTATGGAAATATATTGGAAATATCCGACAGTTTTTCAATCTACTGTACGATTTGAAATGAAACCGGAATCTCCAGCTGTTACGTTATGCAGTAAGAATGCGTAAGTTAAAACAGAATTTCTTGTATTTTTATGGCCGTTTAAATTTTGTACTAGAATCGCATGATTCTTAAGCTAGTAATTTTTAAAATACGAAGGGAATGTAAGAAATATCCCAGTAATAAATAAAATAAATTTACAGACAAAAATAATTTTCAAAAACTCTGCCTAATAAATAATTTGTTGAAAACAGATTAGAATCATCTGTACAAGAAACGTTGCCTTGTCTTCTTAGTGACGTCGTCCACATAAATTTCAATTTCCTGCAGCCTACGAGAGAGAGAGAGAGAGAGAGGTGTAGAAGATGTTGCTTGCATCGCTCTATGGTAGCGAAATGATGAATTAAAGGAGCAACGCTCAAGATAAGGAAAAAAAAAACAATAAATTGCTTTCAGATTGTTTTCTCCAATTGGTTCTGGTTTCAGAACGAATTGGAGAAAGGGACTCTTCAATCGATGACTACATGTGTTTCTTACGAGTTTAACGGACAATTGGAAACGGATTTTGAAAAGCATTAGACATGAGAGGGCATTATGGATTTTAGAATTTAGTAATAAACGTGAATGGTGTTGTATGTGTATCTAACTAGTTTTGAAGACTGTATATACAGTAATAGCGTAGCTTTATTAATTGTTCACTAAAATAATTTGACTCTAATATTAAATATTTCTGTAGGATTTCAAGAAGTAAATTCTGCAAACGAAATGAACATATGTGCGCTACTCCTGAGGACAAAGAGAAGTTTTGTAGATTATCACCTCATTACTGTCCTTATGGAACACTGGAGGATAATTTCACAGTAAGTATAAACAATTTGTGAAGAGGTATCATTCAAATGAGAGGGCGAAACACGTAGTCCTCAGCCTCTTGCAACATATTTAAATTTTGGTTGTGTGGCATTTAAACACTTAAAATTTTTCTGTAGGTGTGGAATTAAAAATAGAAGTAAGGCTACCAAGAAGCTTGTTTGTTATTTGTTTTTAGGAGCATTAGCAACCAAGGCCATTTGCTCCGGGAATATGCGGTGGTCATTCCCTGGCCTTTCCGCATCTTCCGTATTTGGTGGTGACGGGCTCGAACCCTGGTCTAATCAAGAAGCGTGTGCTACGCACTGCTGCTCCTTCCCACCTGGCTACGGAGGTGCCTACCAAGAAGCGGGAGGAATTCAATAACAAACATCCATACGAAAGAAGGAATTAATTGTTACGATATGTTGGTGTGTCCCTGCTACGGCTAAATGCAATAAGGTTAGCGTAATGGCGTAGTGTTTTGGATTGGGGCGCCACCGGTGGTTTCTCACAACTGCGTCGTCATTTCTGGAAACAACTAAGGTTACTGAGGGGTTGTCATTATGTCTATAACTGTTGTTGTTGTAGGGTTTTCGGCGCATTTGCCACATGGGCCATATTGCGCTATATATAATATGTTTGTAAATTGCTCGTGTTCTGTCAAGATCGTGAGAGCCGTTGATGATTACTGCCAAGCATGGGGGGGGGGGGGAGCTCCTTGAGAATGACGTGAAGAGGTTTCAAGAATGGTCAGAAAAGTGTTTTAATGCAAAGTCTTACTTACTCTTGGGAAATAGCAACCCCAAAATAACTTACCTACTTGGTGGGATGGAATTGGAATTAAAAATACTGGAGGACGAAAGGTATCTAGGCGTTATGAGACAGGCAGATATGAAGTTCTCTGAGCAGTGTAAACAGGCGGCCAGTAAAGACCATGGCGTCCGATCCTTGATTTATTGAACAATAAGCCGAAGAAATAGGGAGGTCATATCTCTATCTTATCTCTATCTCTACAGGCTATTGTAGAGATAGAGATAAGGAGGTAATAATCCCACTGTATAAGGCAATTGTTATACCGCATTTGGAATATTGTTCCAAGTATGGAGACCTCAGCTGAAAAAAAGATTGAACTTCTTGAAAGGGTCTAAAGGAGGGCAACACGCATGGTGAGATCAGCAAAAAAAGGACGAAAGTATCTTCGATTATGTGCGATACAGAGCTTGGAAACCAGGTACCTTAGAAGGGACCTGATTGAGGTTTATAAGACTCGGAGAGGGGTTGATAAAATGAATGAAGGCAGAATTTTCACTGTTATGAGGTATTCCAGAACTAGGAATAAATAAAATTACAGGGAAAGAAACTTCCTATAACTTAGTTTACACTAAGTTATAGGAAGTTTTCTTTTAGCCAGCAAGTCGTTAATTATTGGAACAAGTTGTCTCCGCAAATACGTGAGGCCGACAGTTTGAAGAAATTTAAAGATCAACTGGATGGGAAGGAAAAGAGAAGCACGTGATTTGTATTTTTTATTTATTTATTTATTTTTTTTTTTTGTTCAATGCATCAAAACTCGTGCAAGCTGCACGAGTTTTGATGTACCGAACTCTGCACGAGTCGACAAAATTAACAGAACAAAATGTTTTTCACGAATATTTTATTGTGAACAATGTCGCCGAATGTGAATATTTGACATAATAGACATCATAGTATGCAAATTCCGGATATCCAATAGAAATTGATCTACTACCATACAGAGCCGCCCATTATGCAAATTATTAATGCCTATAAAAACACAAGTTGCGACCACATCACTTAATTCCCGTTATTTTGGTTTGCTCATTGGGATCTCCCGTACTTAGGATGACAAGTCAACGTCGTTTAAATGATTCTCTGAGGCCTTTGGACGACCTGATACCAGCCGAGCCTTTGCAGGCGGAAGTGGAACGTTGGCTTAATATGTCACGCAGTGCCATCTCAGCGCTATGGAGGCAGTTTTAAGAGAAAGGAATCATTACCAAAAGAGCTGGCAAAGGTCGCTAGAGGGTTACGTCAACCGGACCAGACCGCTATCTGGCTCTAAGAGAAAGATGGAACCCTAGGATGCCCTGTCATCAACAGTTTCTTCAGGTTGCTGAGGCCACAGGTGAAAACATTTCCAAGTAGTCTGTGTTGAGAAGACTTAATTCAAGTGAACTTTACGCAAGGAAGCCAGTTAGTTAGCTAGTTATTTGATTTTTAGGAGCATTAGCAACTAAGGCCATATTGCTCCGGGATATGCGGTGGTTATTCCCTTCCCTGACCTTTCCGCATCCTCTGTATTTGGTGGTGACGGGCTGGAACCCCGGTCTAATCAAGAAGCGTGTGCTACGCACTGCTGCTCCTTCCCACCTGGCTACGGAGGGGCCTAAGGAAGCCAGTGATTTGTATCCCATTAACCTCAAAAATCACCGTATAGCTCTCGTCGAAACTGGTGCCACGAACATGTGACTTAGGTTCCGATAAATGAAGTAGGTATCGTTCTGTTTGAGTACCGTTTTAGCCTACAAACAGATTCTAGACGCTATTTCATCTGGAGATAACGAGGGATGCGGTACCATTGCTCCAACGTCAGATAAAAAGTTACTTACAGTGGAGGCGGTGTTCTTGTGTGGGGCGGAATAATGGTCAACGGCCGTAACCCTCTTCGTGTTTTTGATAATGGTACCGTAACTGCGCAGAGGTACCGAAACCAAGTCCTCGAACCCTATATGCGACTTTTTAGGAATGCAGTTGGCCCAGATTTTCTTTTCATGCAAGCACGACGTCATTGCAAATCGAGCTCCAGTGGGGTAAAAAAAAAAAAAAAAAATATTATTTTAGGCCACCCGAATAATTCAATTCATCTGCCGTGCTGTGTGTCTCATGTCTGTTAATTGCGTGTGTTCTATGGTCGTTTTGCTGGACAAAGGGGGGGAACCTTGCTATCTACGTCTGAGACCGACTAACTCAGCCACGGAGTGAAAAAAGTCCATTAAAGTTCCTTGTGTCATCGACGGATTCGAACTCGGGCCTTTTCCACCCTGTGTGGGGAAGACGGTGACGATGCTACTGTGCTACACACGCATACTGCTCAAGTGGGGTACATATGGACATGTGTTTTTGTTAGGGGCGACTCCTAGAACGTTAGTTCAACTCCGCCTCGTATCTCTGTGAAGAACAGTATCACTACAAATCGGCCAGATATGTGTGTGTGTGTGACGTAGGTTTGTGTGTGTGTTCTGTTGTTGTGTCTGGCCGCTTGGCTACTCAGAAGCATCAGTCACCTGGACAGATGATTCTGGGTACTCGACAACACCACGGGAAGGTGGACAGCCCCAATGGAACACGTACTGTGTCAATACAAGACTCTCACCCACCTGATGTTGCCAAAAGGTGGGCCAGATTCCTCTAGGGGCCCACTCCAGAGGAGAGAGAGAAATAAAAAAAATTAAATTTTCCCTTAGTGCAAAAAAAAAAAAAAAAAAAGAAAAAACAAAGTGATATCACTGTAGAGCGCGAAACAACAAAAAAAAAATAGTAAATAAATAAGATAAACAGAAATAAATAAAAAAAAAGTGACAGCAACCCTGAAGAATGCAAAGAAAAGAGAGAGAGAGAGAGAAAAAAAAAAAAAAAAACATGTGACAGCCACACTGAAGAACGTGAAGAGAAAAAAAGAGATGGGAAGAAAATAAAAAAAAATTAATTTAATTTTCCCATATTGCAAAAAAAAAAAAAAAAAAAAAAATAGGAAAAGAAGTGATATTACTGTAAACCCCAAACAACAAAACAAAAATAATAAATAATAATAAAATAAAATAAATAAATAATTAAAAATAAGTAAATAAAATAAAAAAACAGTGTGACAGCAACCCTTAAGAACGCAAAAAGAGGGAAGAAAAAAAAAAAAACTGTGACAGCCACACTGAAGAACGCGAAGAGAAAAGAAGGAATGGGAAGAAATAAATAATAATAATAAAATAGAGAGATAGTGTTTTCCGTCCTGCACACAGGCAGCAGAAACAACCGCCACAGCCCAGGACGGGGGGGGGACATGGTCGGTTTCAGTTCACTGCTGGGTCATCGATGTTGGCTACTGGGGGCCTGTTAATCCTTCGTCTACGAAGACATCAGCTGAGTAGGTTTGCAGTGCAGGGAGGTTGCTAGGATTCTGTAGGAAGAGCTCCAGATGCTCGCCAGAGATCTGTGTACAACTGACAAGGTTGTGTCTCAGATCCGTGTACGTAATGCACTCGAATTCTCTTTGGCTCCACAATGGCAGAGATCTGTTGGGTCGAGAACCAGATGGTGTAATTTTTCATTCATGGATCCATGTCCAGTAATTAGGTATGACGTTTCTAGTGAGGGGGTAAACCAAGACTGTGCAGATTTTATAGCAGCGTAGGTTACATCAAGTAGGAATCTTCTTGTGACAACGCCCAGTGTTGAGTTATCCCATCGAGTTTGCCAAATATTGAAGAGCACGTTGTAGCAACGGGTCATCTCAGCCCTGGGGTCAGCATCCAGGTTAACCTCAATGTCGAGGATCCTTGTTGGAATATTTCTCGTAATTTGGGAGCACAACCCACGAAGGATGACATATAGATCAAGCGGAAGTGCTCTCGCGATGACCTGGATGACAGGAGTGGAGACCATTCTAAACACTCGGCAGATTGCCATTAACATTGACCTCTGGATGGTTCCAAGCTTGTGTCGCATCTTTACAAGTTATCCGATGGAACCAGGCTCCGGCTGCATAGGTCACAATTGGTAAAAATACTTCTTTATAATACAACCGCAGGGGCTTTTTTGGAGAGTCCCCAATCATTTTTAGAGATGCGTACGATGGTTCCTGAGAATCTCTTAACTTTGTTTTTTAGATGAACAAGATGTGGGAGAAAGCTGAGTTTGTAGTCAATAATCACCCCAAGTACCTTGGTTTCGGTGACGACTGGCAGTTGAGCATTAAATATCTTTACCTGCTGTGGGCGCCTGAGATCCAGTCTATTCTTGAATAGCATCATTTTAGTTATTGTTGGGTTGATATGCAACTTATTAAGTGCAGCCAAGTTGAGAGATCGTCGAGGACCTGGTTTGCGTTTTCTTCGATGACCTTCCGTGAATGCCCTGACACCACCAGTGTGAAATCATCAGCGAAGCCCACAATTTTCGCATTCCTGAAGGTGCGTGAGAGCCAGTCTTGGAGCAATATATTCCAAATGAGGGGACCCAGGACTGACCCTTGAGGACAACGTCGATTTACTGATCCGGTCACATGCTGGAATTTTGTCTTAAGAATAATTGCTCGGTGGAAAAATAATTCTGGAAGAGGCTGTATAATTGCCGGGGGCAAGCAGCAGTTCGAAGGCGTGCCAAGGCACTGTCCCACCAGACTGTGTCGAATGCTCCCTCGAAGTCTTCCTTAAGTGTCCGTAGATTTACCGTTCGTAATTTGCCGCCATTGTTATACCATACAACGTTATATCCCGAAGTATATACCGTTAGCTTATTATAGTATAGTTTTATCAATTAATCAGTAAAATTTATTAATCCTGTTGAACTTCATTGTCAATTAAATTGTACTTTTTTTAACTAAATACATATAACGACTTAGATTTTACAAACGTAACATAATTAATTAATACATAACTTAATACGGAAGTTATATAAAGAGACTCGAAGATAATACTTGATACTGAGAAAAAAAATATAGATATATAGTGTTACAACTGCGTTGGGATAAAAGTTTAGGTTTATAATTTTGTACTGAAATTGAATTGAAATCATGACTCAGACCAGAACAGCAAAGCAAAAGCCTCAAGCTAAATGGAGTGCTGTGGCTCAGGGTAGAACTGAGGGGGCAGTTGCCCTCTGAATCAGAGCCTTTTAAAATGCACTGCTTGCTTGATGTTTGTGGACAATCAGGAACAGGACATGATATTGCCAGGGGGATGTCTTTGTGTATGCGCGATGTAAGGAGTGTGGGGATTCGAGGCGAAAACTCAGCGTTGTTATGGGCCTCGAAGGCCCATAACAACGCTGAGTTTTTACAACGCTCAGGGCATCCACCCTGAGCTTGAAGAACAGGGTGGATGCCCTCGAAAGATCTAAATTGATCTTTTGTTAAGGGAAAGTCTTGCGTGACCAATTTTATTGGATACTATGATGTGGTCACAAAGGAACTGGATGCAGGGAATAACTTTGATACCACATATTTGTATCTTAGAAAGGCTTTAATACTGTTGCACACGGAAGACTGCTGCAAAAATTAGAGCAGTGTGGCATTGGAGGGAAATTGCTTCTATGGATAAAGGGATGATTGAGTGGAAGAAGAAAGAGAGTGGTAATCAATGGACATTTCGTGGACTAATGTTATTAGTGGAGTCCCTCAGGGTTCAGTGTTGGGTCCATTGTTGTTTTCTGTATTTATAAATGATATTGATGATGGTATATCAGCTTAATGTCCAAGTTTGCGGAAGATACGAAGGTTGCTGAGTTGTTAAGGACACTAAAGACAGTACGTTGCTGCAACAGGATTTAGAAAAGTTGATCAGATGGGTTGAGAGGTGGCAAATGAAGTTTAACTTTGATAAATATAAAGTACTACATATGGAAAGCAGCAACCCCAGAGTGACATATGAACTCAGTGGTACTACACTCTGACAGTGATAGAGAACCAAAAGGAGCTGGGGGGGGGTAATTGTGCAGGCAGATATGAAGTTTTATGAGCAGTGCAGACGGGCTGCAAGAGTAGCTAATGGTGTCTGGTAAATGATATACAGGAATTTTTCTAGCAAGGATAAGGAGGTGATTATCCCCTTGTGTAATGGTCAGGCCATACCATGAGTACTGTATACAGGTCTGGAGGCCTCATTTTAAGAAGGATGAAGAGCTGTTGGAACGAATACAGAGAAGGGCAACAAGATTAGTGAATGGAACAAAGGGTTGCTCTTACGATTCTTCGTAAGGCTTAAGTTTTGCAAATTACAGAGTCTGGAGATTAAGCACCTGAGAAGTGATCTGATTGAGGTGTATAAAGCCTTGAATGGTTTGAGCACGCTGAATTCTGATGGGATTCTTCATCTTGCTCAGCGTAATCATCTGAGAGGGCCTAAATTCAAATTGAGGAAAGACAGATGTAGGATAGATGCGCGGAAATTTGCCTTTACCCAGCGAGTAGTTGGTTGGTGGAACAGACTTCCATCCCTTGTTGTGGAAGTTGATAGCGTAAATAAATTTAAGGCTGAACTGGACAGGTAATTGGAACGAACGGAGAGGTGAAAATGGGAGCGTTTTTTTTGTTTTTTTTTTTTGGCTGATGCTGCATTATATGCCTCTTCTAATGCTAATGTGAAGTCTATGAAGGTGGCCAATTCGAATTTTTCTTCAGAACTTTCAATATGTAAGACCAAATTGTAAAGAGCTTCTTCACACAACCTTCCACGGGTGAAGCCATACTGGCATGGTGAGACCAAATCATGCATGGGTAACAGGGAGATAACCCTTAGAGCCATGAGTCGCTCAAGGATCTTACCAAGGTTAGCTAGCAGGGAAATAGGCCGGAAGCTGCGGGGTCACGTGGTTTGCGAGGCATCTTAATAAGGCGAAGGAGGGCCAACTTCCATTCTTTTGGGAAGCATCCTTCATCCAAGCATTTATTGAAGAGAAGGAGTGGATGGTGCGGCCGCAGTTTGTGAAAGCGGATGATGAAAATTACTCTGTTAGGTCAAGGCCCGGACGCTTTTTGAAATTAATGTTTTTAAGGACTGCTCCCAGTTTTTCTAGTGGGGCAGGAATATCTTGAAACAGAAGATATCCAATGAGTGCCTTGGCAAGAACGATCACCACACTTAAATCCGATCGACCATGTGTAAGTCTCCCCCTTGGGTGCTGTATTGCACCCCGAAAGTACCTGCTCGATCACTAATCGGATTTGTTTGCCACAGAGTCTTATAGACACCCTTACATCGAGCATCGTACACCCGTATCAAGCCTGTTTAGCGTTGGATGGGATCGTAGGCCGTGCTGATGTCAGTAACCATATTTTCGAGCATCTTGTATCGACTTCTGTAATGTGACCATTTTGGTAATTCTTAAACGAAGTTTTTTACTTTCTCCTTATTTCATCGTTATTCTATGGTATACAACCATACCAAATTTTTTCCTGCTTCATCGCAAGCTGCACCAGTTACACCACGTTTTTTAAGTGTTATGTTAATTTTTTCAAGCAGTGTACTCACCTGGGATGCGAGTTTCACTTTTCAATAGCATTTTCGTCAAACAAGAAACAAAAGATATGTACCATTTTTGGGAAATCCTGGAGGAGTTAACGGGTTGCTATAATATGACACGATATACTAATATGATAATATTTAGTATAAGAAGATATCTCGCACTCATCCCCCTACATGATTCAGAAATGTAGTTCTCGGCACCTGAATGCCACCAAGAAAAAATATATTTGGCATCGAATATTGGAATTTACGATAGCTAAACGGACTAGGCGAGAAGCAGTTCACTATATCTCGATGGATATTACATACCAGCATCAACATGACTTTTTGAAAGCTCGTTGTTTTAAAAAAATATAGTGCCACCCTTTGTAAATTATTGACTAAAAGGGTATATGTTCTAATATAAATGATATCCTTACTGGTCCCCGATACCGTTACAGTAGCACACGTTTTCCTCTTCCCTTAAAGATGAAATTTAATAAAATTGCTCGCGTCTACAATATATTTGCTACTAACGTCATGGAATATTTTAACGAATTTTAAACAGACCGTCACAGACTAACTGAAAATAAAGCATACAGAAAAACAATCCATCAGAAACTGTATCGCAGCCTTGCCTGACTCAAAACTAAACCCATAAGAGGATACCTGGCAATGTAAAGTTCCATTTCATTAAGAAGAGCAGTGACATTCACTGTATAACCGGACAGGTTAATATAGGGTGGCCACTGAAAGAATGAAGGGTTTGAAAAAGTCATAACTTGTTCATTTTTAATCTTTTTTTATTTTCTTTTTTTTACAGGTTATAGAGCATCCCTTGGAGATTAAAATTTGTTCACTGAAAGACTGACCACCCTTTCAGAATCTTCTGAAGCGATGTTCTGGCGATGCCTAGTCGAGCAGAGCGACGACGTGTAGAGGCAGATGGATCCTCAAGGACACTCTGCCGTACAGCTTCCACCGCTGCGTCAGTGCGCATAGGACCTCTTCCCGGAAGATCGCCGACTGATCCAGTTCTTTCAAACCGGGCGACTAGGTTCCGAATCATGTCATCGCTAGGAATACTTTAAAATGTTGCCAGTATTTTTTCTGAGTTTCAATAATTGATCTGTCACTGGAATAGAAAAACCCAACGAGTTTTACTCGTTGCTGGACATCATATGTAGCCATTTTAATCTCCAAGGGATGCTCTTTAACCTGTAAAAAAAGAAAATAAAAAAAGATTAAAAATGAACAAGTTATGACTTTTTCAAACCCATCAGTCTTTCAGTGGCCACCCTGTACTTAGTAAAATATCTCAGGAACAAAGCTCTATAACTAACCTATTTGCCTTATAATTTGTACAAGAGATGAGTGTAAAAAGCAATAATTTGAATAAATATTTTAATAATTATTATTTTACCATTTACGGAAGTGTTTCATCGTTGATAAAATTTACCCTATTTTCAATTTATTTTCTGTTTTGTGTTATTTATGTTTCTATTTGTTTACTTTATTTATGTTTGTGGATTGAGGTCTATCAAAATATTCTTCGACTGATTCAACGTTCAAAACAGAAATACTACTGGAGGATATCCCGTCCACGGTGTAGCATTCCAACCAAACTCGACAAATGCTTTATTCGGTTACATTTTAAATTCACCTTTGGGTACCACGCCTTTTCAATTCGTTAATGTCAACGACACTACCTCTATATTTTTTAGCAACTGCTATGAATTTTTTCAGTTGTTTTTAAACATTGTAAACTAAGCGGATCTTTAATGCATGTTTTAACCCCACATCGTCGATGCCGTTTACAACATTTTGTGTTCACGGCTAGCAGTTTCTTACGGCTTGAATAAATACACCAGTTTCGGAACTTTTTGATAGACCTTCGGGTATGTATACTATATATTGCCTTATAACGATTTATCTTTATACGAATCTTTTTGTACTTTAGGTACTAAAATATAGTGCAAGTGATAAAATAACTTCAGATATGTATGAGGTGGAAAATACTTTCAGAGTTATGTACTGCATTGATAAACCAGAAAAAGTGAGGTAAGCAGAAATATTTGAAGTATTATCAAATATAATGGTTTCAATATTTAAGCAGCACACTCGCTTAGTTTCCGTATGTATTGTAAACATGAAATTAGCGGATTGTTATAAACCAAAAATACGGCAATAGCTTGCTTGGGAAATTTCTACTCTATCGACTTGTTAACAGGATAGATTCCTTTTACAAGGATACGCCTAAATAGAATTGGTGCAAGAATATTTCCTGATGCTACCGAGGCAGTGTTAGGTAGATTGGGAAACTACTAGCCTGGAGCCATACAGACACTAATAGACCAATAGCAGCCGCAGAGAGAGGTGAAAGTGATTCTTGTTCTACTGCTTTTGGGACATACAACATCCTGAAAAGTGAGGTGTCGGTGATTGAGGCCTGCTGGGGGGTCTTCTTGAGACAAGCAAATACTTGGGCTGTATTAAGGTTACTCTCTCTCTTCCTTCTTAGGATTTATTCCGTTATTACAACGGTTCTCCCCATCGAAAAGTAGAAATCTTTATTGCAATTATAATACAATTTGATATATTGCAAAAGTTCCCTTTACGGCCACAAGGCCAGGAGTTAACAGTAATAGTATAATAATATAAGATAAAGAACTTTGAAAAAACATATGTGGACGAATAAAAAGGAATACAGCTCAAAACTCATGGTATAATACATTTATATACACCACAATGTACAAAGAATATTTAGATGGAAAAATGAAGAGTTAGTAAGCCATCTTCATGTCATATGGTAGTGCTGGCTTCTGGCATTAATGCGAGGTTCAAGGAGAACAATCAGGGAGATGGAAGTACAATTTAAGGATGCGGCGTCTGTATTTCCTGTTACAAGCAAACTTATTAAGGTCAGCATCCAAAGATATCACATGAGAGTAACTGAAAAGGCAGAAACTGGAAGATTGATGGAGGTCTGCGTGCGTAGCACAGTGGTATCATCACTGCTTTTCCACACCGACTGGAAAAGCCTCGGGTTTGAATCCCGTCGATGACGAGAGGAACTTTAATGGGTTTTTTCACTCCGTGGCTGAGTTAGTCGGTCTCAGGCGTAGATAACAAGATTTTTCCCCCCCAGAAACTGGGGTTTTTCGTCCAGCAAAATCGACAGACAAATCGACCATAGAACACACGCAATTAATAGAGATAATATAACAGCAGGGTAGATGAATTTCATTATTTGGGTGGCTTTAAAATAATAGTTAGATAGATGGAGACGGCTGAAATGTGGACACAGAGTTGGAGTCGCTCAGAGGTAAGGCTGGGGATTCTTTAGGAGCACAAGTCCCAGAATGATGGTGTCGAAATCTTGCCAGTGATAATTTTGACAGCCGTAGTAAGGCGTTTCATCGTAATAAGAGTGGCGAGCCTATGAATTTTTATCAAACTGGCCATTTCAGTTGTCCTTAGCTGTGGAGGTAGTTTATGTTTGTTTATGGCCTATTTTAAGAGCCAAAATTCAGTAAAAAAAAGTGGTCGAATTGGGCTAGGTGCAGCACACGTGCATACCACTGCGGGATATAAAGGTGGGGAGTATACTGTAGTATTTATATATCTTCTGGTAGTTGTAACATCATTAATATAATGTAAATGCTGTTTAGCCATCCATCGGAGTCGAGCTGCTTGGGTGAGCAGCTTTTCCATGTGGTTACCAAAGCAGAGATTAGGATCAAAAACAACCCCGAGATCAGTACGCTTATTGAGGATGGGGATAAGAGAATTACACAGTGTCGGCTGAATACAAGAAGGCGTTTTCTTTATTGAGAATATCATAAATTCTGACTTTTTTGGATTTATTTTTAATACGAACTGGTTGAGGTATTTTGAAAATTCCAGGAGTATATTGCTAATTGATGCTGTTATCACAAGATCATGTGGAGAAATCAGTGTGAGGAGTTTCATATCATCGAGCGTGATGGGTAAAAGGAAAGATTTATTGGACTTTGATAAAGGACAGCTTGTGGATGCTCGACGAGCTGGTGAGACGATTTTCTAAACGGCTGAACTGGTGGAGTGTTCAGGATCCGCCGTAGTTAAAGTGTACCAGGACTGGCATCAAAATGGTCAAACAACGACTCGACAGCAAACCTGCAAACGTCAGCGAAAAGTTGATGTTACAGGTGAGCTCCGGGTCCCACAACTCGTTAAGGCGAACAAGCGCAGCACTGTTGAAGAGTTCACTACCCAATACAACATGGGCCAACCAGGAACAATATCTGGCATGACCATGCGTCGCACGCATGGGCTATACCAGCAGACGACCCCTACGGCATCCTCTCCTAACTGTTATGTTATTTATTTGTTGTTGTTATTTGGTTTTTAGGAGCATTAGCAACTAAGGCCATATTGCTCCGGGATATGCGGTGGTCATTCCCTGACCTTTCCGCATCCTCCGTATTTGGTGGTGACTGGCTCGAACCCCGGTCTAATCAAGAAGCGTGTGCTACGCACTGCTGCTCCTTCCCATCTGGCTACGGAGGCGCCGTCTCCTAACCGGGGTTCATCGGCGTAAAAGACTTGCCTGGTGCAAAGAGCATGCAAGTTGGTCATTAAAAGACTGGAAGAAGGAGTGCTGGTCGGATGAGTCAGGTTATTTACTCCACATTGTGGACGGTCCTGTACAGATTTGGTGTCAACAACATGAGGCGCTTCATCCATCATGAATGGTATCAAAAGTGCAAGCCAATGGAGGCGGTTGTATGGTGTGTGGCATGTTTCACTGCCAGGAACTTGGACCCATCTGGTGCATGTGGAACAACGTATGAAAGTGGTCACCGTTATCGTGAACTGCTTGCTGACTGTGTACATCCCGCTATCTTGCACTTTTTACCGAATGGCGATGGCGTCTTCCAAGATGACAATGCGCCGAGCACTCGGGCACTTGTTGTGCAGGAATGGTTTGAGGAACACAGTTCTGACTTCCAGCATGTCGATTGGCCTCCGAACTTCCCCCGATATCAATCCCATAGAGCGCTTGTGGGACACTATGGAAAGGCATATCAGGCGGCTGGATACACCAATCACCTCCATACCTGCATTGCTGACCGCATTACACACAGCATGGTTGGCCATACCTCCCGAACGCTTCAGACATCTTGTTGAATCAATGCCACGTCGGATAGCTGCTGTACCGAGGCAAAAGGAGGGCCTACGAAGTATTAGGTAGGTTGTCGTAATTCAGTGATCACTCAGTGTATATTTGCGCATATGGACATGTTTTTGTAAAGGGCGGCACCTAGAACATATGTTCAACTCCGCCTCGTATCTCTGTGAACAACAGTACCACTACAAATGGGCCAGATATGTGTGTGATGGAGGTTTGTGTGTGTTCTGTTGTTGTGTCTGTCCACTTGGCTACCCAGAAGCACCAATCAGTTGGAGAGATGATTCTGGGTACTCGTTCACACCACGGGAAAGTGGGCCAGTCCCAGCAATGCGCGTACTGTCTCAAAAGAGACTCTAACCATTTGATGTTGCCAGCAGGTGGGCCAGGATCGTCTGGGGGCCTATTATTATTATTATTATTATTATTACTAGCTATATGGTGCAAGGAAGCCTGAAGCTTATTCTGCACCAGCCAAAAAAAAATTTCCGAGTTACCCTTTGTGTGTGTGTGTGTGTGTGTGTGTGTGAGAGAGAGAGAGAGAGAGAGAGAGAGAGAGAGAGAGAGAGAGAGAGAGAGAGAGAGAGAGAGAGAGAGAGAGAGAGAGAGAGAGAGAATCACCAAGAAAGAGAATAATGATGATATCCAGCTCAGGACCCTGGGTGTGCCAAGCCCATACTCACCAGATGTGAGTCCTTGGGGTCTATTCCAGAGGGGCACACAAAATAGAAAAAAAAAACAAAAAAACACCCGTGGTGCATGTTTTGGGGGCAAAATAATAATAAATAAAATAAAATAATAATTAAAAAAAATAAATAGTTTTGTAAAAAAAAATGCATAATAATAAATACATAAAAATAAGTCTGGAGTGGCTGACTCCAAACAGAACGCAAGGAAGAAAATGGGATGGTGTTCACTAAACCTTTCTTCAAATCTTCATACAGAATACAGTCAAAAACTACGTGCCTCCAGTTTTCCTTGGCTCCGCAGTAGCACTGGTCAGTCGTGCAGAGGCCTAGTTGGTGCAGTTTTTCATTAAGAGAACCATGTCCAGTAACTAGGAGGGAAGTCTCCATGGTGAGGGAAAGCCAGGATTGGACAGAATTAGAGGATGTAAGGGTGACATCAGGAAGGAATCTTCTAGTAACCACCACAACCTGGGATGTATCCCAGCAGGTCTGCCAGATGTTCACTAACTCGTTGTAGCCTCTGGCTTTCTCAGCTTTTGTTTTTAATTCTGAATACTAGTCCTCTGTAAGAGGCATACAAAATCCAGAGGAAGAGTTCCAGCTATAACCTGGATGGCTGCTGTAGATACTGTTCTGAAAACTGTAAGGGTAGCCAGTAGCATTGTACGTTGGATGGAACTCAATCTGTCTCTCGTCTTGACCAAGCCAACTCGGTGAAACCAGGCACCGGTTGCATATGTGACGATTTGCAGTAAGACTGCTTTATAGTAGAGACGAAGTGTCCTCTTGGAAAGACCCCAATCATTCCTGGAGATACGAATAATGGAGCCAGAGAGCTTTGACTTTTAATCTGAGATGGGTGAGGTGTGGAAGGAAGCCCAGTTTGTGGTCAATTACCACTCCGAGAATGGTAGCTTCAGTAACTAAGGGTAGCCGGATTCCAGAGATTTTAACATGTGGTGGACGCCTTGAGGTCTAGCTTGTGCTTGAAGAGCAACATTTGGTTTTACTTGGGTTAATGCGGAGGTTGTTGAATGCTGCCCAGAGGAGAGATATATGGAGTTTTTTCAGATTGGCGTTATGTTCAATGACACTCCTAGATTTTCCAGACACGACGATCATAAAGTCATCGGCAAAGGCTAGAACTTTGGTGTTCTCAAAGGAACAGGAGAGCCAATCCTGTAGAACCATATTCCACACCACAGGCCCCAAAACCTACCCCTGGGGGCATCACCGAGAGATAAGCTTGAGGACATGTTGATACTTGGATTTTAGGATAACAGTTCTTTCAGAGAAGTAAATAAGGAAAAGTTTATATAATAGATGGGAACAGGAGGCAGACCAGAGGCGCTCCAAAGCACTGTCCCACCAGACAGTGTCGAACGCTCCCTCAAATAGACAAAGATTGCCAATTCAAACTTGGCCTCAAAGTTTTCTATATGTAACACCGGGTCAAAAATTCAAAAAGGGTCTCTTCAGAGAAGCGTCCTGGTGTGAAGCCATATTGATTTGAAGAGATTAGATTTCTCGCCTGGAAAAGCGCCGACTCTTAGGACCATAAGACGCTTGGGAATTTTCCCGAGATTTGCCAAGAGTGCAATGGGATGGACGGAGCGAGGAGCGAGGATCTTGTGGTTTCTTTATCAGGCGCAGAAGAGCAGTTTTCCAGACCATCGGAAAGAGACCTCCCTGGAGGCATTTATTGTACAACAGGAGGAGGTATAGCGGCTTTAGTTTAAACAGATGAAAGATGAACGTATACTCTATCAGGTCTAGGCCAGGGAATTTGTTGGGGTTTATTTTCTGTAATACTGCAGTCAGCTCTTCCAGGGTGAAAGGATCCGTTGTGCTTTCTGCGACACAGTTTCGATTTGCTCTTCTGATTGCTGTACGCTCTGGGACATCCTCAGCAACGTCGTCTTGAGGAAACAACCTGTCAAGGATTAGGTTGGCTGAATCATACCAGTTGGAGGTTTCCTGGGAGTAAGCCTATACAGTGTTGAAAATTTCAGGGGTGAAGGTTTTATCTCTTGTGATTTTATATACTAAACCCCAGGGGTTGGAATTCCCAGTTTCCTTAACAAAGCTCACCCAGGTTGCTTTCTTTCTGGCTGCTATGGCTTTAGTATAGTCGTTTTTCTTTTGGATGCAGTCACTGTAGGGCCGTTCAACTTCTGGGGGCGGCTAGTCCTGGTGCCGCTGATAGTACCGACGTGCCCGCAGTGGCAATCTCCGAAGTCTAGTGAGATCATTGGTCCACCAAGTGGAGACAATAGGTCGGAATATTTTCTTTTTGGCGGATTTATAGGATGCTTTGAGGATTGTTTGCTGGAGAGCAGTTAACAGTTCATTGGCTTGCGTGGATTCATATAGATTTGGCTCACTTTCAGGGAAGTGTCCTTTAATAGAACATTCAAAGGACTGCCAGTCGACATTTCTGATGGAGAACCTCCTAAGTGTAGGCAGTCTTACTTGGTTGTCTTTTTTCAGTGGGGTTAAGGTTATGAGGAAAAGTATGACTGTGGTCGCCGAGGGTTCAGTCTGGGATAACCTTTCAGTCGAAGACCAGGGGTCAAGGTCCCTAGTAGAGATGGTGATATCGATGTTCGATTCACCTGTAGTGTACGTGGTGTAGGGACTGGGTTGATTGCGTATTGTTAGGTTTCTATTCAGCACGCGCAGATGATCCATCAGCCTGAATAATTGAACCCAGGAATTTAAATTGTTGTACAGTTTTCACCCGTATTCCATCTAAAACCGATCGGCGCCTCCGTAGCCAGGAGCAGCACTGCGTTGCACACGCTTCTTGATTAGACCGGGGTTCGAGCCCGTGACCACCAAATACGGAGGATGCGGAAAGTTCATGGAATGACTACCGCATATCCCGGGAGCAATATGGCCTTAGTTGCTAATGCTCCTAAAAACCAAGTAAGAACAACAATTCCATCCTGTGCTACTACCATTTGGTCGTCTGAAAGCACTACATGGTAAAGGTACTTATTTTTACCAAGGGGAACACCCATTGAACTGCACTTCTGTGATCATGGTCTTAAAATAACTTTCAGGTATAGTTTAAACAAAGTAGGTGACAAACAGCATCCTTGAAGTAGTCCTTTGGATGTCTTAAATTTTCTTGATATTTTGAACTAATTTTTTATACAGCATGTATTGTCTTGTAGATTCTTGTGTTTATATCAATTAATGGATAGTTTACTGACATTTTTTCATAGCCTTCCACAGACGATTTCTTGGTACATTATCATACGCTTTCTCTAAGCCTGTGAACAGCATACCTACATCTTGGTTTGTAGCCTGACATTTTTACAGAATTTGGTTAATAGCGAATTTATGGTCTATACATGAGCGTCCGAAAAGCCACTCTGTTCCTCAAAAATTACAATTTCTTTTTCCAGTTTTGAAAGTGGAAAAGTGATTAGGGTTACTAAAATCAAAAACAAGTACATGTATACTTGCGTGTACACTAATGTAACGTTAAGATCATGGTAAATTTGATGAATGTGAATTATTAGTTAAGTCATCAAATACGGACCTTGTATGGATATCGGATACATAGCGTCACAAAGATATAAAGAATGTAGAATTTGAATATAGGGAGTACAATGTGTACAAAAGAAGGACGAGGAGTTATGCTCTTAGTTAAAAAATACATAGAATTTAGGGCAGTATACCCAGTCGATTTGGGTGGACAGTGCAATTTGGAGTCAGTTTAGTGTGACATGAGCACTGAGAAAGCAAAATTGAAAGTAGGAGTATGTAATAGGCCAAATGACTAATACGTATAACGAACGACTATACAGACCAATGGAGTGGGTCATAAAATCCGAATGTCTTTTAATGAGGGATTTTAACTTTCCATACATTGAAGTGATTGGAACGTGTAGGTTGGTCACTTACACACCAGAAAGAAACACCAGAAAGAATTTTGTGGATTTATCGGATGACTGTTTAGTGAGGCAACGAGAGAAAGCAGTACTCTTGATATGATCATCAACAGCCACTCTTAATGCAATAACAAGCTGCAGATAAAAGAATCACTAGTTGGACAGTGATACAAGTGTATTGATTTATTTAAAGATGTAAATACGCTCAAGGGCAAAGGGAAGGGCTTTTGCTTTCTTAATGGTGATTTTAGTAATTTAATTTTTTTATTTTATTCAGTGAGACCAACCGATTGTGTTACCAACAACAAAATATAAATGGGAAGCATTCAGGGATGTAATACACTGGTGTGCAAAATTTAAGGCCCAGTCAGGTTTTCACCCGTAGCTTTTCATAGGAGTGGCCTAGACATGGGAAAAGCATACCAAAGGAACCCCGTGAGGTACAGAAATGATGAAGGAAACAACACTGACACAACAACGGAAACAAAACGGTACAGAGGGACTTTATTCAAAAATGGCAACATAGCATTGGCTGCCATGATACAGATGCACCACTGCCAAAGATGGAACAAAGGAATGGGGGCGCCTCCCTCCGTAGCCAGGTGGGAAGGAGCAGCAGTGCGTAGCACACGCTTCTTGATTAGACCGGGGTTCGAGCCAGTCACCACCAAATACCGAGGATGCGGAAAGGTCAGGGAATGACCACCGCATATTCCCGGAGCAATATGGCCTTAGTTGCTAATGCTCCTAAAAACCAAACAACAACAACAACAACAAAGAGAGGGAGGAGTGGAAGAAGAGATATGGCTACCCCTAATGTCGATGCAGGCTTTGCACCGCCTGTCCATACTTTGAACAATGTTGTTGATAAGTTCTTACGGTAACATCGCCCATTCCTCGGTCAGCGTCATCTTCAGCTGGTGAACATTTTCTGGTGGGCGTGGACGTGCCGCTAGGCCTCTCCTCAGAGCATCCCACATGTGTTCGATGGGATTTAGATAGAGTTAACGGGCAGGCCATAGGAACAATGTCCTCACTTTCCAAAAGCATATCAACAGCTGCAGTACGATGGGGCGTGGCGTTATCATCCATAAACACGAACTCGGGGCCAATGGCACCTCGGAACAGATGCACATGGGGAAGGATTACCTCAGTACAGTAGCGTGCACCGGTTAGAGTACCACCTTCCAGTATCTGGAGCTATTCAAAGTTTAGACCCAAACGAATGACGGATGACTTAATGACGATCGTGGCAGAGAAGGAAAATGAATGGAAATTGTATAAATTAGGTGATAGAGAAGCCTATGGTAGATATAAACTAATCTGCAATCAAGTTACAAAAAGAGGTTAGGCAAGCTAAGGCAGATAATTGGAAGTCTCTGGCAAAGGAAAGCAACAAAGGCTTCTTTACTTATACAGGGTGTTTCAGTTAAACGTTTCAGAACTTCTAAGAGGGGTAGGGTACATCCTGACAACTCGAAATCATATAGCAATGTGGGGTCGGAAATGCTTTCCTGAAGCGTTGTTGTACACAGAAGCACCATAAAAAGAAAAGAGACCGTAAGTGAGAAATCGTTTTAATAATACATGAAAAGAAGCAAAAGGTACATGGATTAAAGTAAGTGTTCGAAGTTTCTTCCACGGGCTACAATGCACGCCTCACATCTCCGACGCATGGACATCCGAACATTCTGGAATACTCCAGGCGAATTTCGAATTTCTTCGGCAGCTACTGCGATTCTTGCAACCAGCTCCTCAGCATTGTCAACAGGGGTGTCATAAACTAGCGATTTCATATGACCCCAGAAATAAAAATCAAGACATGATAGGTCGGGTGACCGAGCAGGCCAACGCACGGGACCACCACGTCCGATCCACTGTTGACCAAATGTGACATCCAGGTAGTTACGAACATCTCCGCTATAATGGGCAGGGGCTCCATCGTGTTGGAACCACATTGTCTGTTGCGTCGATGCAGAAATCTGTTCATCTCTCAAAAGTTGTGGCAATACTTGCTGCAGAAAGATCAAGTAGATAGGTCCGGTTAGACGACACGGTAACAGGTAAGGTCCGATGAGGTGATCTCCCATAATACCGGCCCATACATTGACCGAAAATCGAATTTGTGCTGCACGACGTCGTATTGCATGCGGGTTCTCGACCGCCCAGATATGGTCGTTATGCGTGTTGAAAATTCCTTCCCTTGTGAAGGATGCCTCATCGGAAAACAACACTTCAGCAGGAAAAAGGGGATTTGTAGCACATTTTCCAAGGTACCACTGTGCGAAAGCAATACGAGGTTGAAGAAACTTTGAACACTTACTTTAATCCATGTACCTTTTGCTTCTTTTCATGTATTATTAAAACGATTTCTCACTTACGGTCTCTTTTCTTTATGGTGCTTCTGTGTACAACACCGCTTCAGGAAAGCATTTCCGACCCCACATTGCTATATGATTTCGAGTTGTCAGGATGTACCCTACCCCTCTTAGAAGTTCTGAAACGTTTAACTGAAACACCCTGTATAAATACTAGGAAGGGATGAATCATACTGCTCACTTGGTATCGGTGATTTTATTGATTATTCTGTTCATGAACAATTGATCCGTTTAAGGAAGGAAATTTTTAGGATGCCAGAAGTGTATTAAATCCTGACAGGGTGCTAAATAATTTTGTGATAACTGAGAAGAAAATACACTGCTGTTCAAAATTAACAGAAAAAAATGTTTTTCATGACAATTTTATTGTGAACAGACCGCCGAAGGCGAATATTTCATATAATAGGCATCTTAGTATGCAAATTCCGAGTGTAATGGAAATCGATCTATCACCTACAGATCCGCAAATTATTCATTCCTATAAAAACGTGGGTTGGGACCACATCACTTCATTCCCATTTTTTTGGCTTGCTTAGTGGGATAGCCATATCTCCAGTTCTCAGGATAGCAAGTCATCGTCGTTTAGATGATTCTTTGAGATGGCAGGCCTTTGGACGACTTGGAGCCGTGCAGTTCCAGAAAGAGGTGGCACGTTGGCTTAACATGTGACGTAGTGCCGTCTCGGCACTATAGAAGCAGTTTCAGGAGGCAAAAACCATTACCAGAAGAGCTGACCCAGGTCGCCCAAGGCTACATCAACCAGAACAGACTGCTACTTGGCTCTAAGAGCAAGACGGAACCCTACGATGTCCTGTCATCAGCTCTCTTGAGGTTTCTGCTTCCACAGGTGAAAGTATTTCCAACCGGACTGTGTTAAGAAGGCTGAAGTCAAGTGACTCTACGCAAGAAAGCCAGTAGTTTATATCCCACTAACTCCAAAACAGCACAGAGCTCGTTGAAACTGGTGCCACGAACATGATTCAGAGTCCAGACAAAATGGGGTACAGTTCTGTTCTCTGAGTCCCGTTTTAGCCTACAAACAGATTCTAAACGTTATTTCACCTGGAGACGAGGAATGCTGTTCAATCCCTCCAACATCAGAGAAAGGGACACTTATGGTGGAGGTGGTGTTCTTGTATGGGTCAGAATAATGATCAACGGCCATACCCCTCTTCATGTTTTTGATGAGTACCGTAACTGCGCAGAGTTAACGAGAACAGATCCTCGAACTCTGTGTGACTTTTTAGGGGTGCGGTTGGCCTAGCTTTTCTTTTCATGAAAGACAAAGCCACTGCACATAAAACTCATGTGGTGGAGAAATATATTGAAACTGAAGATATCCAACGAGCGCAGTTTTCAGAACGATCACCAGACTTAAATTTGAGCGAACACGTGTGCGACGTGTTAGATCAAACAAGGCGTCGCATCGCATCGCACGCCGATTTCAACTCATCGGTCATTTGGTGAGCTTCGTGATTCTGTAGCAAAAAAGCCCATTTTTGCTACAGAATCTTATAGACATCATTATAGCGAGCGTGGTTCAACGCTGTCAGGCCTTTTAGCCATTGGATGGGATCATACGCTGTACTGATGTCATTAAGATTCTGAATGTGATGGCTACGATCTATGCATTACAACAAAAACTATAGTGCGTACCTTTCAGTTTTTCAATCGGGATTCATATTCAATGTTCTGCTATCTTTGTTCATTTACCTGGGTTATGGAAAAGTGGAAAAGCCATCTATGTTTACCTGGGTTATGGAAAAGTGGTCAATTCTCTCTTTGTTGATTCAGTTTACTCATTCGATACAGTTATTCCTAATCTCATAACAAGCATTTAGCCTAGATGTGCTATACTTTAGTCTCTATGTACTCCGCAAAGGAGTGAATGCCATATTTTCTCATATACGTTGCTTATGAAACTTATTATTATTCAAGCTGTTTTGTTTTATCCTTTCATGATACTACTGTTCATGCTGCGATTTACTATTTATGTCTATAATTTTATTTACTTCTGGCCACTGCCATTTATTTACTGCACGTTACTACCACTGTTACGCAACTGCACAACCTGTCCGATCATCTCCAAGATAAAATGGGATTTTTTTATTTATTTTTGGGATGGTAAAGAGGTATTAGAATCAATGTGTTTTATTATAATTTTATTTACAGTGCCTACGTTTTATGAAATGCTTAACAATTATTGTTTCTCTGCAGCGAACTGATGGACTCGGACTTATTTGAATGTTTGTCGGATTACACTGGAGAATACGATATTCAACTGCATGTTTATAAATGCCAATTAAAAGGTTATGAAGAGAGAAATATTTCCGCTAAATGTAACATTCAGAAATATATTCGCCTTCGGGAGCAATCTTTGTCTCAGAAATGCGTTGTAATAAATTCTTTATGGGGAGAACCTGACCAAGACAAAATTAAGGTTACTGCTGATTTTGGTGAGTACAATATGCCATATACCATTTAACTGGACAGCGGCACTTGGGTGTACTTCTTTACTCTACAGACGAATTTTAACACTTTAATTGCGATGAAAGCCAGCTTCAGAAACTCATGATAAATAAATGGCACAAGTGCTAAAAATCGGTACAGCACAAGCAATAAGAAACAGATACGCACGGTATGTTATAGCTAGAAGCGCCATTTTTCCCCCCCATATCTTTTAAACATTACTGCAGTTAGCATTAAAAGAATTTTTAATATATATAAAAGCTCATTATGAAAAAAAAAGGTCTTCGTACAATATATTTGTCCTCTTAAATTGTGACGGATTTTCGTCCGAGTTTCCTCAATGTTTATTTACAAAAGAATGTAAGAGATCCAGGGAAGTGGAGAGCTAAAGCATGCACCAGGTGCAAAGTGTATGACGGGTACCCCCTGTATTTCTATGTCTGTGCGTGTTCAAAAGTCAGTTCAAACATAATAAATCAATAAGATAATAAAATATAACGCATATTTAATATTTTAATTTTATAGATTTTTTGCTCATCATTAGAAATTAATTAAATTTTAAAAAATGTAATATTAAAGTCTCGGCCGGGCTTCTTGAAGAATTACAGGCCGGGGTACTGTAGACTCCTAATCCCCACCCCTCCCCCTCTTTTGGCCTGCAGAGATAATGGGTTTTATGTTCACTATCGTCTGTTGATTAAAAAGGTCCACGCTTGCGCTGCTGTATTTTTAGGTAGTAACTTAGGTAAAAAAGGTATTTCATGATGTCGAACACAAAATATGCCATATACCATTTGGCATAATAAATGGTATATGGTATATGGCAGTGTATAAAAACAAAGTAATTCAAAATCTTTAACGAAAGAAATATGTCGTAAAGGATAAATAAATTAAAACTCAATCGATTAAAAACAAGCTAAATCTAAATGAAATAAGTGCTAAACCAAAATACATATAAAAGAAAACACACCTATACTTATTAAAGTTAAGTATAGGTGTGTGAAATTGGACCATTAAAACCTTTCCACAGCGTACCGAATAAAACCGGTGAAACAAAGCCACTGCCATATTCATTAATTTTGACCCTTCCTGAAATGTAGTCTGCGACCAACATGTATCCTGACTAATGCTTTTTATAAGACAATAATGATATATTTTTTTTATCTAAATAGCAAATCCCAATTCATCATAGATAAAACACCACGTATTCTCGAGGTAAACTGTCTTACCTTCTGAAAGAACTTCGAGTATTCAATAATGAAAACTATTTTTCATTATAAGCTGCGAGCTCGTACCTTAATTTTTCGTCTTCTCACTTAATAAGATAATATGGGTTTACTATTATAGATCGGCCGCTAGGAGGCGAAGGTCAGTGAGTTACTGAATTATGTGCTCCTAAAAATACTCAAATACCTAAGTTAAACTGAAAGAATCATAAATGAACTGCATATTGACAGAGAGCTTATGAGAAGTGGAATCTGGATATAGTGTCTACTAATGGAATCCTGAACAGGTAATATGTCTAATCTTGATTTTAAGCATTCATACTTCGTGTAATAGTTTAAAGGAACGGTTGGTTTATAGCGATTCAGTGCAGCGGAACATAGCAATATTCTACTTAAGGCAATACGGCACTTAAGCTCTGGACAAGGTCAAACGGTGACAAAGTTAGGGATTAAAACCTCCCCCATTTCCACCTGCATATTTCATAGGCTAGTCATCGAACGATAGAAGTGCCCTATCTTGTTGTACTAAAGACTACCTGCCTCGAAATTACTGAAATTCCGGCTCCCATTTGCATTTCAGAATGACAGATTTCAGCGCATCAGCCGTGCCGCTTACTTGCTGCATATGTCTGACCAATGATGACTTCATAATTAAATGCGTTACTTGTCACAAAAACTATTGCAATAAGCCTGATTGTACTTCTGTAGATATTAAGAGATTAAACAAAACTAGAAAACGCAAGTTTGAATGTGACGCTTGTAGGCAACAAACAGGGAAAAATAATGAAGAATTACCTAATGAAGTCATTTGTGAAGATTCATGCACAGAACAGATTAATGACCTTGAACAAGCAACAAGAGAAATCCTCTCTCAGACTGACCTTGGAAATGGCATCTTGGGCCATCCTGAAGGATCAATTTTTGAAACCTTGGGATGCGATATTTGCCCGGAAGACTGCGAGCACTCTGAAGGGGCTTTCGCTAGACAGAGGAGCAATCATAGCCCGGAGGAAAGGCAGGAGGAGAACCGTAAAGAATATGTCTCGCGTACGGAATTAAAGGATATCCTTGCAGACTGCATCAGCCCCTTTTCGATGCAGGCTGTGGAATACGCTGAAAACCTCGCGAGCAATTTCATCCCTGTACATAAAATGCTACAGGAACTGCAGGAAGAGAATTTTCTTCTCAAAGAACAAAACAGTAAAATATTGCACACCCTTAAACGACTGGAGGAAAAGCTAGGATGCTTTGAATCAGTCCTCGTTGCACAAGGTGGCTCAGCGGCCCCCGTAACCGGCGAAACTTGCTATGCGAGGCAGAGCTACCCAAAGAAAAGTAGAAGTGGTATGCATGGATTGTACAGGATGACAGAAAGCATTCAAAATCAGAAACAGAAAACAAGAAAAGAATTGAATTCGGGGGAAAACATATCAGAACGAATTGCAAAACTACAAGACAGCCAAATAATATGTGAATTTCAAGCCCAGCCGGGAACTGTCTGTTTGCAGCAGGACCTCGCAAGCAATAGCACCAAATCCAGGGAAACTTTAGGGGCAGCACAAGGAAATGGCTCCACACATTCCACTAGGAAAAGTCGAAACCAAAATAAAGAAGTCTCAGAAATATTAGGACAACAGGAATCAACTGAAATGATTGGGGCATCCATGTATTCCAAGAGTACGATCGCGAGAGTTACATCTTCCCCCTCAAATCATGTTCCTGCAAACCCACTCACTTATGCGCACATCACTATGCTACCTAAAAAGCATAACACTTTTGAGGGTAGAAAAACCCGCCCATCCCAAAATTTCATGCCTAGTCTTGCCGAGGACAGCCGACGACATAATCCAGTTCACAGAGAAAGTATTAATGTGTCTTCCTGTAACACACCAGAAACAAACAAACGGTTTTCTGAAATGTACAACATTACTTCCGTTGCAACCAGAGAGCAAATTTTTGTATCAAGGCTGGGACCCACAACACAGCCCAAAAATATTAAAGCCATGTGTGAGGGCGAACATGGGATAACTGTGGAAGTAAAGCAAGTGAAAACACGACACCCAGCTTACTCCTCCTTTATAATCTCTTGTCCACCAGATAAGGCAACTCGCCTACAAGACGTAAGCGCCTGGCCAGTAGGTACCTTAGTCAAGCCCTACAGAGACAGATGGGCCAGACCACTGGTTAAAAATGATGCAAGGAATCGGGCTCAATAGCAATCAAGAAAACTACCCCCAGCTGGGGATGCAGAACATCACATCCACCTGTTTGCACAAAACGTGAGGAGCATCTCAAATAAGCTCCACACCCTACAAACGATGATGATGTACGGGGACCTGGATTTCATTTGCCTAATCGAAACCTGGTTGGGAAATGGAAAACAGTTAGATCGGCTAACTGCGGCAGCAAACTGCAAATGTGTGGGAACCGGAAGAACAGATAGGCGAGGAGGGGGAGTTATAATTTGCTATCAAAATAAATACCAGTCTATAAGAGAACGAAAAACCAATTCAAATAATTTTGAAGGGATTTGCGTTACCTTTTCAAAAGAGCACGTGAAAATACAGATATGCATCATATACCTCCCACCTGAGCACACAAAGGAGACAAGAAACGAACTCTATGCTTGGCTTGCTGCAAATCTAAAGCCATCAGTCGACACAATAATAGCGGGAGATTTTAATTTGCCTCTTCCGAAACACAGGGAGGCCAAGAAAGAGCTGGATGCTACATTGGGTGCATTGCACTTGACGCAGCTTCCGACACCAGTAACAAGGGGAATGCAGCAACTTGACATGTTGTACCATAGTTCCTTAGACATAAGGCTAACGCAAAACTGCATAAAATTTAAGTCGGACCACAATCCCATTGAAATAGAAGCAGCACTGAAGATACACAAATACATGCAGGGTAACCACACGAACTGGGAAAAGCAAAGTAAGTATCTTTTCTCCGTGAAGTATATTAATGCAGAGGTCATTCTCAGTCACCTGACTAGTTACAACTGGAATGACCTGCAAGAAAAGCCAGTAGACGAAGCTTTAGAAAGGATCACTAAAAAGCTATACCAAACAGCATTGGAAGGAGCAGCAAAAGAAATCAAAATATCTGAGAGAACAAAAGAATGGTTTAACCCACAACTGAAAGAAAGTTTCCTCAGGAAGCAAAAACTGTATAGAAAATGGCAAAGAACGGGTCATCCTGCCGATCACATTCGTTATAAGAAAGAAAGAGCACATTTCATCAAAGCAAAACGACAGGCACACTGCAATGTTATTCATAACAAACTAAAACGAGCAAAAAGAATTACTAGCAATAGAAATAGCACAGAGAATATGACAGAATGCATTTTCAAGGAATGGGCTAATAACACTTTTAGTAACCTGCATGGACTGAATCAAATTGAGAACACTGATAATGGTAACAAAATTTTGGAATTCCTGAAAGATTTAAACAAGCGAAACTATTCGGCAAGAGAGGAACCAACAAGACCTCCATTGAGTGAAATACAAATCACCAAAGAGAGCGTAATGAAAGCAATCAACGATCTGCCCAATAAGGCCACTGTTGGACCAGACAAATTTCCAATGTTCATCCTTAAAATAAGTAGCCCATTTATAATAGATCTATTACTGCACATCTATCAGAAAATCATCAGGTCAGGAGCTTTCCCGCAAGCTTGGAAAAATTACATTGTAACCCCAATACCAAAGATTAAACACCCAAAATTGGCTAAGGATTACAGACCAATTTCTGTTAGTTGCACCCTACAGAAGGTATTCGAAAAAGCGCTTCTTCCCACCATCAATCAACACTGCTTCAGCCATAGACCACCACATTTGCACTCAGTTATTTCGGGTAGATCAACAATAACAAACTTACTGGAAACCCTTTTTCGCGTGCAGAAAGCACTAAATGAGAAAAAGCAAATTGATATTATTTTTTTGGATATCTCCGCAGCCTACGACAACGTCTCAATTCCAGCGCTCATTGCGATTTTGAAGAATTATTTTAATGTAAGAGGAAATCTGTTAACTATAATAACCAGCCTGCTAGAACATAGGAAACTTATTGTTAAGCACCAAAAGCTACAATCTTGCTTTACCATCTCGCAAGGAGTGCCTCAAGGGGGAGTTCTTTCGGCTACTCTCTTCGCGGCCGTCCTGGAGCCGTTTCTTGCACGGTACTACAATTTTATAACATATGCTGACGATGTAAAATTCTTCATCACTTCCAAAGGCCATGAATCAGCAGAAAGTATTTGCCAGATGGCAAATAGCACAATCCGAGAATTTGAGAGCTACCTGGATTGCATCGGGCTCCGTATTAATGCACAGAAGTCTGCCCAAATGACCATAAGTTACAAGCAGAATAAAAATGACATCTCAATCTCTGTGAACGGGTCTAGTGTGGAAAAAGTGCACTCTCACCTGGACCTGGGTCTTAAGTGGGATGACAGACTCACCTTTGCTCAACACTTCGCCCATATGAAGACAAAAATATTCGCCGCTTTATGGGCTACTAGGCAGGAACTGGTAGGAATTAGGGATCCTCAGCTAGCGACCAAGTACATTTTAATGTGTGTCCTGCCAATTGCAATGTATGCCTCGCAAATCTGGTCTTCAGCTCCAGATTCACATTATAAGTCCGTCCTTGGGATCGAGTACTGGTTCTTGCGATGGCTTAACAGAGTTGCTGGCCACCCTTTTACTATCTCAAGGGCCATTCTCTACTCAAACCTTAACATCACACCCTGGATGCAGCGGACAATTAACAGGAACATACACACTCTCGCACAAATGCTCACAGGCAGAGTGGATGCTCCAGTCCTGGATAATATTCTAGTTAAACCGCGTGCCACTGCTAGACGTTGCGGAGAACTAAATAATCCACTGCGTTCAGTCCTGAACAATCTTAGTAGCCTGCAAAGATTCTTCCCATCAAATGCAGCGAGAATATTTAACTCACTACAGATAGATGCCGAAAAACTGTGTGAGGATGCAACATACCGGAAAGAGATCTTCCAGGATTCGTACAGACTTACCGAAATATGAATCGGCCGCAAAGTACTAAAGAATTGTGAATAAAAGTGAAGCTTTCTGCTTTAAGAACAATAATAATCTGTTGACTGTAAAAATATACCTTCTGTAACAGTTATGTTAATATGTAAGTTATATGTGGAATTATTAATGAATTGTAAATATATGAGCTGTATAATGTTTGTACACAATCATAAATGTGTAAATACTGTATGTATTAAACATAAAATGTGTATATAATATTTCGGGACGAGACTACGTGTTCAGTATGTGTAACCCACTGCACGTAGTATCTCGTACCCTGATATGTACTTAGCACCCTCCTGGCACTTTGCCGTCCCGGGGTGGTTTCCTTATGGAAATAAACAGATAATAATAATAATAATAATAATAATAATAATAATAATAATATAGCTGTCTCAAGTAAGACTATTTTTATGTCTTGAGACTAGGTTTTGAGTTCTTAATTGTGCAGGCGGGGGGGGGGGGACTAGGGTTAAATTAGTGTGGACAGCAAGGATTCCTTTGTCACCCCTTTTTCTGTTGTTTATTTGTCTTTTTGTTTTCCTGATCTGCTATCTTTTCAGGCACTGAAGAAGTGGTAAAAGTTGTACGACTTCTTGTCTAAGAATTATTTACATTCCTTTAAGAAAGCAGTCAGAGTTTACTCTACACAGGCTGAACTGCTTAAAAATTTCACGCTTCTCCATCCCAAAACCTACCGATATCTTCAGATCTTAATAAATATGACCTTTCTATACTCAGTGCAAGCACCGAAGCCAGTTATATTGCTTACTGAATTATAGCAATACTACTTTGCTAAGAGTATCCGGACACCACTGGTATTCCAAGAAAATTAACCACTCTTCGTCCACATCTAAGGAATCAAGTACAAGAGTAACTTCCTTCACACTAGGGATAAGCAGATCAAAGAAATACAGTAGATGAACTTAGTGACTGTCATAGGAAGTCATTATAAGATGATATATCAGCAATATTGCAACACTCTAGATCGATAAAGGTTATGTGGACGAAGAGTATGGTTAATTTATTTTAATCGTCAAATGGAAAAGAAATGGCAGTACTACAGCCAGGAAGTTCGGTCAGACCAAGAGAAATTGACAGAACAAGACCGGAGGACGCGCAAAAGAGTGGTAAGAAGTTTCTACTACTCTTGATAAAACACTGTCAATTCAGTTTAGGGCAGCCAGGAACTGATTTAGTAAAAGGATGATACATAGGGAGCTGTGGCATAGAGTTTCTAGAAGAGCTCCAACACACAGAAACAATATACAAATTACAAAACGCAATGTAGAATGTTGCCCAGCGTTGTATACGAAATATGCGCTTGCGCGAGTTGATGTATGTTGTGTTCGGTTATGCTCTTCATAGATAGCAAGTTTTAGTTACTTATCCTTGACCGTACAGCATGATTCAAGTACCAATAGATTCCTCTTCTTCCGCCCAACACGGATGAGCCATCATCTCCATCATCAAAGAAACAGGTACTTCATGTTTTATACTTTTTATTTTATTGCTTCCATTATATTAGCTCTAACCCGTATACAGAGAGCAAACACTAGTGCCCTAAAGGCATATGTCGACGTCGTGGTCAACCTTGAGAAGTCACAAAGCCCTGCGCTGCTGAACCTCCAGGGTACGTTAAACTCTCCTATTCTTTCAACTTTAAAAACTCCCCTCTCAGCAGAAATACAGTGGTTGTATCAATACAACCTCAGAAGTGAACATAAAGGCACTGTATAACCCGTCTTATTCCGACCCCCACAGGCAAACCATCGTCAAGAGAACACCTAAAATACAAGGGTTTTAATCCTTTGCAGAAAAGTAATTAGTCGGACAAATTTCAACCTAAAGGCAAAGTATGGCAGAATCAGAAATTTCGACAAGCCCTCCCACGTGCTTCCGTTGTAAAGTAGATCATCAGGAAGCAGTAATCCAATGTACGTCATGTCGGCAATTTTACTGTACGGCCCGTACCAAATGCGATATAAAGCGATTCAACAAGCAGCGACGTCAAAAGTACATTTGCCCATTCTGCAAAGAAAGTAAAGAACAAATGACAAATGCAACGGAATATCTGGATATCCAGAATGACACGGAAGTCGAAAATAACCAAACAAACGTCCAAACATCAAACTTTAGTCAGACTCACGCTGCAAGTCAAACTGATTTAGTAGCGGTTAACCCGGAGTGTGAAATGGACTCAAGAGGTCTGCAGTCAACAATCAATCATCGTGACACATGAAAATCCTGTGGAATGCAGGAAAGAAAGCCAAGGGGAAAGTGCCCTCCTTAATGATGAGCAAAACAGGTTCCTGAAAAACATTGATGACATCTGTACAGAACACATGAAATTGTTCCACATGCAAACTGCAGAACTTCTGGAAAACATAATGTGGAAACTCATATCAATCTCTGACAGTCTGCAGAATTTATCTGAAGAGAACCGGCAGCTTCGTGTACAGAACAATGACATGAAACAAGAAATAGGTTTCCTAACCAATCAAGTGTGTCAACTAGCAACCTTATTTATGCCCAATGTAAACAGTATATCCAACAACGTCCCACACAACGTGGCTCAGGGAACCTTGGAAAACAAGCCACGAGAAGTATTGATACATGATTCCAACGCGAAAAGGAATTATACTCCCCAATTTATGTATAATGCAATGCCTCATATGCCTGTCACCCTTAGCCCAATGGCAGCCGTAACACAAGGAGATAAGAATCAGCTTAATAGCAGAGATGCTGGGCTGCATGACTGTAACTCACCCAAACCTGCATCTAACAACACTGGGGGGTAGCCACTCAAAGACCTCTCAGGTGGCCCTCTCCACAATACCGACCCAAAATACTACTAAATCTAAAAGGTTAAAAGAGACAATCCATACTGGAAAGGGTGCATCAAGACCCACATTTGCAGAAGTAGTCACCGGCAAAAAAGATGCTGAGAATAACCAAAAGATCCCACCAGCAGGGCTCATAGGCAGCCTCTACTCCCTGGCATCTCTCACCGACCAACATGTTTACTCAAAAGAAACCCGGATGACATATTCAACGTATCGGAACATGAAAGACAACACGGCAATAGAGATGCCACAGAACTTTCCTCGAAGGGTACTCGTGCTAATTCGTACAATATCACAGTAGTTCAGACTCGTGGTCGAATCTTTATATCTCGACTGGAACCGACTACTAAACCAGACAGCATTAAGGCAATGTTTACAGAAGTACATGGGATGAATATTGATGTGAGACAGAGAAGAACCAGGTATCCAACCTATGCCTCTTTCATCCTTACCTGCCACCCAGAGAAGATGAGCTTCGTACTGGATCCAAGGCTATGGCCCCCTGGAACCCTCGTCAAACCCTTCCTAGATCAAAAGCCAAGAACCGCAATAAACCACCGACATCAACATCAAACGCAATAGCAATTAAAGCTACCAAGCTTCCAACCAACAAAATGCATGAGAAATCAAATAACTTCACTGAGAACAAACTTACCATAGGAAACAAACTGTCCACATATCATTCAATCCAACTCTCAGCAGATTATAATGGCAATCTCCAGGGCTCCAGACCTGTAAAGAATATCCCTGTACACATCACAGTGCACAGTTGATCAGTGCGAACCTTAAAAAGAGACCTGCCACCTGTACGAACTCCAGTTACTATGGCTACCACCATTCTAATTGTCTATCAAAATGCAAGGAGTATTTGTAACAAGCTAGACACTGTCGAACAGCTTCTCTTCTCTAAAACCTTTGATATTCTCTGCATTGCCGAAACGTGGCTTGGGAATGGGCGGGACTCCCTTGCTTGTGCTCCTCAGGCTGGGTACCAGATGCTCAATTCCTCCAGAGAGAGGATCGTGGAGGGGGGGGGGAGTCGCAATATTCTATAATACCACTATCTTCTCATTGGCACATTCTGTAGTAACCCAATCCCTTGCATTTGAAGCTGCTATGGCGTCCCTCAAGCTCAATGCCAACCTGATAGACATAGCAACAGTATACATTCCACCAGGCCCAAACAGTGACATCATTGAAGATGTCATCCACTGGCTGGTAAATCACCTCCATGCCTCTGCTAAGCAGAGGAGATTCTGCTAAGCAGAGGAGATTCTGCTAAGCAGAGGAGATACTTGTGGAGATTTCAATCTTCCACCTACTCTCACACATCTTAGTAGGAAACTCATTAGCAGTATGGATTCATTGGGTATCGGCCTACTTAATTGCCGCCCCACGAGAGGATCTAATCTCTTGGATCTGACATTCTCTTCAGCACCATGCGACCTCGAAGACAGTCCTCAAAACCTATTTCAATCCGATCACGAACCCATTGCCATACTTCTGCACTTACCCTCACCTAACTTTGATATCCAAGGCCCAAAAAAGAAAAAAGACATCACAGCACCCAAATTCACTGATCCACCACGATGTCTCGAAGCTGCATCCTCGATACCTTGGGAGGCTCTCAATAATTGTGATCTCGAGCTAGCTGTGGACCTCTTGACCAGATGGATTCGAACCATTGCAAGTTATGGTGCTACAAAGACTGTGCATCACTCCCCGTTCGAGAGCTTGGTGGACAGCACTGAACAACAGCTTTCAACAAAAACAAAATCTGCATAAGATATGGAAAGAATCAGGCGCTATACAAGATCGTATTGCCTTCTCCAGAGCCCGGGCAGTTTTCAACCGTCAGAAAATATTTGCAATTAAAAAGCATTTAAATTCAACCCTACGAAAAGGCAAATCGTTTTATGACTCTCAGCACACAGGAATTCCTAAAGCACTGGACATTGAACTGTGGATGGACCACATTGCACGGTTCTCAAACACTGGGCCCGATGCACCTAGGCAACTTGCCCATCAACAACGTCCCTACTGATATGCTCGCCACCGTTCTCATCACCAGGAAGCAGCTTATAACTGCTATAAATGGATTGCCACCCACTGCAACTGCAGGCCCCGATCTTGTGCCACAATTCATGATTAAATGTCTTAGCTCCAGGAGCGATTAAGGTCGGTTAAGGCCCCGGGCGCACAAGAAAATATTGGGCCCCTTAAAAAAAAGAGAGAGAGAGACAGGGAAAATAAAAATACATGTTAACCATTTTTTTAAATAAATAAAAAATATTATGTACTATTAATGTTTTATTTCCAATAAAATTTGAATATAATATATGTATAATATAATTAATAATAGCATAATAATAATCACAAAGTTTTGAACTAATAGTTGAACATATTAGTTCAACTAATATGTTCTGTTGGGATTTTGCGTGGGCCCTTCAGAAGTCGGGGCCCAGGGCGCGCCCGCCTCTGCTTAGCTCGTTTATCATCGATCCTCTACTATCAATTTTTAACCGTGTCTTAACGCAGCACTACTTTCCCCCTCTCTGGAACAGATATGCTGTTAGGTCACACCCTAAATGCCAATCTGCAACCCTCATTAAACAGTTCAGGCCAATCTCTCATTCTTCCAGCCTCTTGAAGCTCATGGGGAAGACATTACTTTCCACCATCACCAATCAAATCATGCCTCACAAACCCCCACAGATTCACTGTGGCATTCCAGGTAGATCCGCAGTCACCAGTTTAACATCGATAACCTACACCATTCTCAGTGCACTAGAAGCTAAAGCAGAGCTTTCTGTCACCTACATCGACCGGGAAGCTGCCTTCGACTCCATCAGTATCCCCTCACTTGTTCACCTTCTAGAAAACTACTTCTACATGAAAGGTGACATGTTGTGGTTTATCATAGCCCTGCTCTCTGACAGAACCATTCTTCTTAAATTCTTCTCAATGACCTTGGCCAGGCAGAGTGCACATTGATAAGGGCAGCATAATAATGCCCAATATATTGTAAATAATGTTCAAAGCACGATGTCTTTATGAATGTGTTGTAAATAAAGTGAAGAATATCTTTATGAATATAAATATTAATATAACAATGTAAATATGAATATCTTTATTATTTCATTGTAAATACTGTTAAAAGCATATATCCTGTAAATAATCTGACACTGATTCTATTTTATTGTTGGCTATGGGGGATGAGCCCGAACTTCGATGTGGGCCCCGTCTCCCCAAGGCTATTGTCCACCAGCCAATGTAAAACCCCTGGCATTGCTGCTGTGAAGGGTCTATTGTATATACCACGTTTGTATACAATAAAGATTATATATATACACGTATATCATAATTGGTCCCTGAAATGGGGATCAATTACAGTGAGTTGTGACAATACGACTCGACTCTAGTTATTCCTTTTAGCAGTAAGCAATAATTGAAATAGAGAATATTTGAACTATTTACGAGTGTTATTTTCTTTAATTTACAATTTTTCTTCATAGGCATGAAACTGTTCATTGATATAAAGCCTGAAGAATTTTTAAAACCAATCACTCCCTTAGAACTGGTTATGGCTATTCATGATCCAAAAATTCTGTTGAATCCTTTTAGTTTGGGAAGCGGTGGCGTGCGGATACAACCTGGAAGAGAGTATATCGTGAATTTAGAAAGGGTATTTATTTTTCTTTGGATCTGAACATTTTAGACTATTGAACAATGTTTATTTTTTTATATAACTGTTTCTTATCGTGTGTGTATATATATATATATATATATATATATATACACACACACTTTATTATCTGAAATCGACGCAGTTAGTTTTTTGCTAGTATCATTATTTTGGCGGCAATCGAAAAACTATAATGTAACCAAAAATGTCATTCTTCGTTGCTCCGGTGCCATGAAGACCTTAATTCCCTATCTGTCTTCCACGAAAGGGAAGACGGATAGGGAATTAATAATGACGATTCCACTATGCTACCCGCGTAGCATAGTAGAATCGTCACAGTTCTCCCCCACATAGGGTGGAAGAGGCCCGGGTTCGAATCCCATCGATGACGCCAAGAACTTTTATGGGCTTTTTTCCCTCCGTGGCTGAGTTAGTCTGTCTCAGGCGTAGATAGCAAGGTCCAGCAAAACAGAAAAATGGATCAGAGAAGACACCAATTTACAGACCCAATACACATGGGTAGATGAAATTACTTTCCGGGAGACCCTAATAAATGGTGTTTTTTTTTTTTTTTTTTGGTAAAAGTGGCTTTAGAAGTAAATGATGAATCCAGCGTACAGGATAATTGAGACCACAACACAGAAGGTTATAACAATTACCGACAAAGACGTGTCCTTATATTTATAAAACTAATTCTGAAATATATTAATTTATTGAAACCACACTATTATATCACGTGGTAGATTAAAATAATTTATTATTGAAATGCTACAATTTGAAACATCTCAATGAAAAACGTTTAAACAATTCTGGCTACGTTTTGCGAAATCATTGTTTCGCCGTCTTCAAGCCTGTGGACTTAGAACATTGGTTTGAGGTACAATTTTTGTAAAGTTTTATGAAACTATTAATAATCTAATTATGTTAAATTAAGGCTGTTTGTTGAAGTTAACCGATGGGGTTACAGTTGCTTGGTTTTAAATTTGGATACTTTGGTTACAGAATAATTCTTTATAGGTAATTTGATAACCTTCGACATTATTATTATTATTTTTTTTTTATGAGAACCCCAAACACGAGAGGTATTAGAACCTATAGTACTTAGTACCGTGCTTGGATTGGAGGTTGAGCAGACGAAAGAAGATATTTATTGACATTGGACTTCTGTAGATTGTAATTTTCAGGAAATACGTATGAAGGAAGGTTGTTCCAGAAAACGGCAGTTGAATGAATAAACGAGGAAGATGAAAAGTTGGTTCTGTGGGTTTGAAGTTGGACAGTAAATGGATGTTGGCTGGTGGCGGCGCGTGTTCGGACTGTTTTGAAAGAGAGAGCGGGAATTATAGAAGCCAATTCAGAAGAACAGTGCCCATGGAAGTATCTGTAGAAGAGGCATGCAGCAGAAACAGTACGTCTATGAGAAAGCGAGTGGAGAGACTCTGTTAGAGATGAATCATTAATTAACCTAACTGCCCTCTTCTGAATGGAATCAAGAAGCCTGAGAGAGGTTTTGGGGGCACCACCCCAGATGTGGGAACAATGTTCCATGGCAGGGCGGATTTGCGATTTATACAGAGTGAGCAGCTGTTTGGAAGAAAAGTAACGCCGAGAGTGAAAGAGAAAACCAAGTTTTTTAGATGCAGAGGAAGCAATATTTGTAATACGCTTGTGCCAAGAGAGATTAGAAGTCAGGGTGATCCCCAAAAGAGATATATCATTTTGCCTAGAAATCGGAGTGTCACTAAAGATAAGCATAGGACCAGAAGAATCCTTTTTGCGAGATATAAGACAAGACTGAGTTTTAGAAGAGTTGAAATCAACTAAGTTGTCTTTGCCCCACTGGAGAATACCTGAAGATCGGCATTTAGGAAACTGGTAGCAGATTTTCGAGAAGTTGAAGCTGATTGAGCAGAACAAGGTTTCCCAAAATGGAAAGTGGAATGCAATGTGCTACCATCGGCAAAACTATGGCTAGGATTTCCAGTCAATGGAAGAAGATCATTAATATACAAAAGGAAAAGAGTGGGGGAAAGAACTGAACCTTGGGGGACACCGGCATTAGTGGAGAAGTTAGAAGACAGAGAGCCATCTACCATCACCCTCAGTGAGCGATCAGAGAGAAAACTGGATAACCAATTACTAAAAATAGTTGGCAAACCATAAGATGGAAGCTTGTTTAGAAGACCATTATGCCAAACACGATCAAAAGCCTTTGAGATGTCAAGAGCAACTACTTGTGTTTCGCCGAACCTTTCCATTGAATTAGTCCATAAATGGCTAACATAAGCCAGAATATCACCAGTGGATCGACACTGACGGAATCCATACTGGCGATCGTTGATCAGACGGAAGGTTTCTAGATAGTTTAAGAGTTGGCGGTTAATTGATTTCTCCATTACTTTAGAAAGAGTAGAAGTAATTGGAATGGGACGATAATTGGATGGGAGGGATTTGCCACCCTTTTTAGGAACTGGCTGGATATGAGCAAATTTCCAAACAGAAGGAAAAACACCTTTGGAATAAGAAAGTGAAAAAAGCCGGCAAAGAATAGGAGTAAGTTCAGGAGCACAAGTTTTGAGAACAAGTGGAGAAATACCATCAGGACCTGGTGCTTTCTTAGCATCAAGATTCATCAAAATCCTTCTGATATCCTTTTGACGGAAGACCACAGGAGGCATTGAATGGAGCGTGTTGGTTATGGTGGGAGGTGTTTTACCAAGATCATTAATACATGAGCTGGAAGAAAAATGGGATGCTAGCAGGTCAGCTTTATCCTTGGCTGAAGTGACAACAGAGCCATCTGGTTTGGACAGAGGTGGGAGCAGAGATGGGCAAAAGTTGCGGCCAATAGCTTTGGCAAGAGACCAGAATGCTCGGCTACCGTTAGGACAAGAAGCGAGTGTTCTACTCTTAGCCTGTTCGAACTCTAGCTTGGACTGATTAATAACTGCTTTACAATTGTCGCGAGCTTTGGTGTAGGCGGAAAATGAAACTGACGAATTAGAAACAAGCCAATTACGATATGCAACATTCTTCTCTTGAACAGCCTTAGCACATTTATTGAAAAACCAAGGTTTAGATAAAGGACGAGATTTTAAAGTGGAGTGTGGGATAAAGGATTCCATTCCTGCAAGAATAATTTCACTGACACGATCTGAGCAAACGTTGACATCAGAAGTTTTGAAAAGTAATCCGACCAAGGAAAAGAAGAAAAGAAGTCTCACAGGTCATCCCATTTTGCATTCTTGTAATGCCAAACAACACGAGGTTGGGAATAGCCATGAGATAAAGGTTTCATTGGAGAAGAGCCAATCACCAAGTTGTGATCTGAAGTGCCTAAAGGACCTCTCACTTCGACCGTGTACTTAGAAGGTTGTTTGTAAGAGAGAGATCAAGCGTATTGGCTGTATGATTAGGATTGTCCGGTATTCTTGTAGGTAAATGAACAATCTGTGCTAGGTCATTAGTAATTGCAAAAGCCTCAGCATCTCGACCTGCGGGGTCAGTATGACTAGAAAACGGAAACCAGCTGGAGTTGTGAACATTAAAATCACCAAGGAAAATTACCTCACTGTTAGGAAAGTTGGACTGGAGAAAGTCAAAGAGCTCCAAGTGATTAGTGCAGTTGGGAGAACGGTAGAGACAACAGATGAATTTGACACAATGAGGTAGAGAGATTTTGAGCCAGAGAAGATCAAAGAGAGGAGATTCCAAATTGCCAAGTCTCTGACAGGGAATATCAGAACGGACATATGCACAAGTACCACCTTTGAGGCGAAAGGAATCATACAGCGAATAATTTGGGCATCTGAGATGAACAGTAGTTGAATCAACCGATAACTGAGATTCTGTCAGAAAAAGTACATGGGGTTTGGCAGACTGCAAGTGGAAATGGACATCGTTGAGATTAGAATTGAGACCACGTATATTTGTGAAATGAATTAAGAAGTGCTTGGGAGGTTTAGATCTTTTCGCAGATAAGCTTGCTCTATTAGTTTGACAATTCATGGTGTATTCAATAGTAAGAAAGAGTGGGTGGGACATGCTGTATGAAGTAATGAAATTTTTGGATATGGCGTACACGTGGTAAGAATGTATCCAGATCCTTGACATAACGTGGCCTCGACAATGCTCCCCGCATACACACTACTCGGACTCCCTCCAGTCACTATCTGGCAGAGTAGAGGTAGCAAGATTATACACTAGCTGATCCGGAAGCCTCCTAGAGAGTTACCAATAGGTTCGGTCCGGTGTACTAACTAGCGGCCGGCCTGCGATCACCGTTTTAGAGCTGTACCCTCGAAATGTAAGGAATATTATGTGTATTAATTACAATATATAACATACAATTTACCATAATTGTAATATTTTACAATGACATTAGTATATCATAAGTATATACCCTCCTGGAAGAAACCTTTTATCGGTCATCTTGAAGAAACCTTTCTGGTCCAACAATCCATAAAACCGATGTGAATTAATTGACTTCCACAGTGCCTCATCGTTTGGAATCAGAGCACAGACCACCTCCTCAAGCCTTCCATCATAACCTCAAAAGTTTCCACCATAAAATCTAATTTAAGATAGAAACATGAGAAGACAAACAACCCTGGTTCCTGGACATTCTTATCTCAAGAACCCCGAATAATCTAGATAAGACAGTATATAGAAAGCCTACAGACACAAGATGCATCCTAAACTTTAGGTCGTCATATCACTTATCAGCCAAAAGAGTTATCATCAGCGTCTACTTTAATACGGCTCTAAGAATTTCTTCAACAGGAAATCGCAACCATAAAAGCAATAGATTTGAAGAACCAATATACTCCAATATTAGTAGACGAATTGTCAACAGAACTCCCAACAATGGGTACTTCCCCTGCAGAAGAAAGAAGAAAAAACTAAAGAACCAGCTCCCTATACTGTACATTGCAGGAATCAGTAGCAAAAACCTATCACATACTTACATTCCATGCTGGAACACAATCTCTGAAACAGAAGCTTTCCAATAATAAGCATCAATCATACAACCCCAGATTCCTGATATACTATATCCAGTACTCTTGAAAACTTAACTTTCATCAGTGATTTACATAGAAGAGAATACAGGAACACAAGAAAGCATGGCAGAATCCACATTTTAGCCCTTTCCTGCAGGGGCATATGGGACTTTACCAACACCTTAGTACTTTCAAAATATTCATCAAGCTCCATAAGAATATTTAAGGAAGACTACTTGATAAAATCTTTCAGAAGCTCAGCAATAAATAAACAATGAGTCACCTTCCACAGTGCCTATTATAATCCGTTCCAAGCAGAAATCCTTGAAAAGATCACAGGAAAAAGAAGAATCCAAAAACCCTACACAACTAAATCTATAGATTATTTTCCCATCTTAAGCTTGTCACCAGCACACCGAAGGTAAGTCCCTTGCAATATCTTGGTGTCCAAAAACCATCTCACAGAAAAAAAAAAAAAACCCACTTCCCACTGGCGACACCAAAATCAACCTATACAAACCCCATCCCCCCCCCCCCCACACACACACTCGCTCGCTCGCTCTCTCTCACTCTCTCTTTCTCAGACCACTTCATGTACTTCTCACAAAAATCCACTCCAAGATCATGTAAACTTTTCAAACTTAACATGATATGGGAGTAACTCTAAGGATTTCCAGCTAAGCTATATTGGTTAAATTATTAATTAATTATTCTGTAACCCAAGTATCCAGAGTTAAAACCAAGTAATTCAAAAGCTACCAGTAACTTTTACAACCTTAATTTAACATAATTAGATAATTAATAGAATTTTGTAAAACTTTCTAGAAACTTAACATAAAACAAATGTTCTAACCCCACAGGCCTGAAGACGGGAAATTGTGAGCTCAGGAAACGTAGCCAGAATTGTTTAAGTGTAAATATCATTACTTAAATCTAACATATGTTATAAGAGCGTAGTCTCAATTGATTAATTATCCCACAATGAGGAACAAGTCACGTAGATTCCCTCTTTCCATTAGTTAATTATTAAATACTGTAGATATAGCTATATTAAATTATTTGCTAAACTGAATAGGAGTGTCGAATTAAAATGAAATATGTATTCCAAGGTCGACCTAGTAGATAATCCTACCTCACTTGGAGAGTCTTTTCTTTGTCACCGTCGTAAGGAGTGCACTGAACTTAAGTTACAATTTGGTGCATTGCTAGAACAATTTTAGTCACTGGAAAAATGGGTGCTTAACTTCGAGAATAATGTAACTGGGAATTCGTCAGGGACTCAAGACTCTAGCAACATACCAAGTGATGCACTCCCGATTCGGACCCCAGAACAGAATAACCAGGTGCAAACTACTCTGATTCGAAAGGACTTAGTTTTATTAGGGGGACTGACATAATAGGACTTGTCAGGGAAACGGGCAATATGTTTTTTTTAATAAGGATAGGCGGACTAGAACCAGGGTATGTCTGCCAGGAGCAACTATTAATGATGTCACCAACAGATTGTCAGGTTTTAAGGAGAGTAAAGAGAATATTATTATTCATGTGGGGACAAATGACATTAAGCCTACATGACTGACGATTTATTAGACAAATATAGGACCATGCTGAAGAAATGCCGCGAGTTAGGTCACAATGTCTATTTGTCTGCAATTCTGCCTAGGCATGATAGGAGGGATTATATGCTGAAAGCCTTGTGGATTAACTCAAGACTTGAAGGACTCTGCAAGGCTTTTGGGAGGAAATTTCTGTCAGCTTGGCCCGCACTTGTAGGTAGAAGGAATCTGTTTTGTAGACACACATTTAAACGCATGTTAATATTGAGTTTTTGCCAGTATTACTGAGGACACATTAAAGGTTCCGGGAAACTGCTGATTTGGGGGGTGGGGTTAAGGGCAATATAGATACACGTTTATCTGATAATATTGGTCAAATTAACGCTTGCACATACCTCAAGAGTTCTTGTTTGTTACCACAACAGAACATATTAGCAACATGTTCTGAGGGCAGATTCATTTCAAATGAGAGGGCAGCTAATACCAGGGAAGCGAGCTTAAATAACTTTAAGGGGTGTGTCAGGGTAGTTAACTATACAAGAACACTAAGTCTTAATTGTTTGTACAGTAATGTCAGAAGTGTCGTCAATAAAATGAGTAAATTTGAACTGCTGGTTAGGACAAGTAACACTGACATAATAGGACTTATGGAAACGTGGTGCCACTCGGAGATAAGGGTTGATTAGTTTCAGTACGGTATGTATAATGTATTTAGGAAGAATAGGGAAGATAGAAGGGGTGGTGGGATCACGCTTCTTACCAAAAGCAGCCTGATCGCGACGAAAACCTTTCCGGATTCAGACGTTTCGCATGCATGCTAGTATAGAATCTGTATGGTGTGAGATAGTTGGAAGCAAAGGTATAATGAGAGTGGGAGTAATCTGCAGGCCACGTGATTGTGAAGATTATGATGAGAGCCTCTACATGCAAATGGAACGGGCAAGTACGCGTGAATGTCTTATTATGGGCGATTTTAATTTGCTTCTAATTGATTGGAGAAAATGGGAGGGAAACTCCACATGGGGACTATTTTTAAATAAACTAGATGATTGCTAGTTGTATCAACATGTCAGGAAAAGTACTAGGGAAAACAATACTCTAGACCTCGTCTTCACCCATGAACCAGATAACATAATTGGGCTGACAGTACAGGAACCAGTAGCAGGAAGTGATGACGGAGTTCTACGGTGGACCATGGAGAGAGAGAGAGAGAGAGAGAGAGAGAGAGAGAGAGACAGCAGTAGTTAAAGGCAAAGGAATGGGTTATAATTTCAGTAAATGAAATTACGACGGCTTAAGGTGCTACATGACTTCTGTTAACTGGGGAGATATCTCACAGAGAGCGAATACAATTGAATTGTGGTATACCTTTAAAACATTAATCACAGAAGCCTTGAATGCGTATTTACCATTAAAAAATATTCCACGAGAAGGATTCCAATTTGGATGAATAATGAAGTTGCCAGATTACTTGAGCAGAAAAAGACAGCATAGAAAAGTTAGAGCAATAAAAAGTACTGAAGCCTATAACAGCTACAAATTAATCTGTAATAATGGAACAGAAAAGGTTTGGCTGGAAAGCCAGATTATGAGAAATCGCGAGCAAAGAGGGTGGGGGAGATAGGAATTCTTCGCATGTATAATGTATTTAGCAAAGAAGAGAAGGACAAACTAGATCGGACCTTTGGTAGTATTAGATACCACAGCTGTGGTATTAGATACCACAGCTGAAGTTGCAGATGAACTCAACAGTTACTTTGCATCTATATGTACAGAAGATGGGACATTCTTACGTCAATGAGAAATTCTGGGCATGAAGTTGAAAAAAATGTAATTAATGATGTTGAAATTTCATATGTTTATTTAATAAAAAAACTTTCGTTCCTACAGGCCAGTAAGGCTCCTGGTGCTGATGGCATATACCTTATAATCTTAAGGGAGGCGGCAAGTGAGTGCATTGAACAATTGAGGCTAATTTTTGATAGCATCACTGGACTTGTGAATGATTCCGTTGAATTGGTAAAGTGCCAACGTATCTCCAATGCATAAGGGTGGTTCTAAGAGTGAAGTGGGAAATTACGGCCGGTCAGTCTAACTTCAGTAGTAGGGAAAATCATGGAGGCAATGATCAAGGGTGAAATTCAGGATCATTTAGATAGAAATGGAATAAGGATACTCTTAAGGATACTCAGCATGGTTTTGTAAAGGGAAAATCATGTTTAACTAATCCGGTTAGCTATTTTGACAGGGTCACTCAAGTGCTGGACTTAGGGAATAATTTCGACATTGTTTTTTTGGATTTAAGCAAAGCGTTTGATTCAGTCCCACATGAGCGGTTACTTTATAAGTTGGAACAGGTTGGAATCACAGGAAAAATCCTTAGATGGATATCTGGATGGCAGGAGGCAGAGGGTTGTGATAAATGGTTATTCGGACCAGTGCTTTTTTTGGGACGGTAACGCAACGGTACGGCACGGCGCACCGGCACCTTTATTAACAGCGACGTGTGACATTTGGATGCAATGCACTTCAAAATTTGTAATATTCCGTAAATTTTTTTCACGTGTTTAAATATTATTCAAATAAGCTTAAAATTATTTAACTAAATTTGCATTTTTTACTGTGTATTGTTAAGATATTTATTATATAAAACTGTATAACCATTTTTATAATTCTAAATTACTCAATCGGACCTCTGTTTAACGAAGTCCTTTTATAGCGAATTATTTTGAATTCCCCTTGGAAGTTACATTTAAAATAGTTTCCATTGAGCGAAGAAAATTTTCATATAGCGAACGGATTAGGAGAGAATTAACTCGGTACGCACTATTCGCATTTCTGGCCTTCAGGCAATTTAGGAAATTAGGGCTGCTGTCCGAATTAAGAGAGCTAAAGGGATTACCATTCTACAACTTAGTGGTAATTTGTAAAACCTGTCGCACATAAGAGTGAGCAGATCAAGGTGTATTCCCAATGGGCTCTGGCCTACCTTCTACTGCAGTGGTGTCCAACCTTTCACGTACAGTGGCCATATTCAAAAAAATTCAAAGTTAGATTTCTTCAGTGTGTTATATTTTCCATATCTTGTTGCATGTAAAAATAAAATTGAAAATATTCAAAACTTTTATTAAGTACAATACACAATTACATTTACTGAACAAAACATTTCATTAGAAAATGTTTTTGATAATTAACAAAATTTAAAATGCTGTTTTAGTTCACTTCCCTTGCGGGCCTAGGTTGGACACCGCTATGAACCAACTGTAAGCGTCTCCCTCCGAGAATTAGAAAAGTGATTTTCTTTCACCCCGACAAATAATAATCTGTTATTTCGCGGAAGTGCCGTTATCCACATTTTTATGAAAAATTTCCCTATCTCTGTTTACATGGTCCCAGCACCTGAATATCCGAATGACACCGATATTTTGGACATTAAATAAAAAAAAAAAAAAGAAAAGAAACAATTCAAATTTAAGAACTAGTGACAATCTCGATGACGAGAGAAGGAAAACGAGGACAACGAAGGTTTCTTCTAAACATGAAATGTTGGCATTTGGTGAAAATGAAGTTAGAAAATTGTCAATTAGGTTACAGTTAAATGCAATTCGGGGATACCTAATTGATAAAAAGGTTTCGGAAGACTTGAAGCATTTGATGAACGCTCTGAGTACGATACCAATTTCACCGAGTGATTGTGAACGAGGACTTTCACAAATGAATCTGATCGCAGCCCAACCAACGCTTTGTTGATGACAAAAACAGTTTCTTAAAACTGTAGGCCCACCGCTAACCCACTTCGATTCAGCAAAATATGTCGATTCATGGTTGCTTCGGAAACGCCATTCAGCAACCGACACACAAAGAGGAAGAAAAGAAGTCGGCATAGGGTGTCCGATGAGAACTTAATGAAAATTTGGAATATTTTACAAAAACTTTATTATGAAATTATTTTTACTTACGTTATTATTTTTTTATTTATTTTACTTATTTTTTTATATACTTGAATAAGAAATTTATGCTTATATTTTCATATACTTAATTCGTTGTTCTTATTCTAAAAACATTACTACTAAAGTAACAATATCAGGAAAAAAAATTTAGAGTACTTTTCATATCCTTTTAATTTAAAATTTTTCCTGATAGCAAAGAATCAGTACCGGAACCTATATTTTTTACAAAAAAAAAAAAGCACTGGTTATTCCTCAGATTGGGTTGATGTAAGAAGCGAGGTTCTCAAAGGATCAGTTTTAAGAGCACTGATTTTTGATTTTCATAAATGATATTGATGAAGGGATAGAGGGCGTGATGTCTAAATTTGCAGATAATGTAAAGATTGGTAGAGTAGTTAATGATCACTGTCAAGCTGAGCTTCTTCAGAGAGACCTAGATAGACTTCAGGAATGGTCAGAAAAATGGCAGCTATGCTTTAATCCAACTTTGTTGGATTAAAGCTTTAATCCAACTTAATCCAACTTTGTTGGATTAAAGCACATCTATCTAGGTTATTCAGGTCATGATTAAAAAAAAATATTTATTTATTTTTTTATTATTATTTTTTAATATTTTTTTCTTATTATTTTATTTTATTTATTATTATTATTTATTTTTTGTTAATTATTATTATTTATTTTTTGTTAATTATTATTATTTATTTTTTGTTAATTATTATTATTTATTATTTTTTAATATTTTTTCTTCTTATTATTTTATTTATTATTATTGTTATTTATTTATTTTTTGTTATATTATTATTTATTTTTTTATTATTATTGTTTATTATTATTATTATTTTGGCTGGTGCAGCATAAGCTATAAGGCTTCCGTGCACCATGTGGCCATTGCTAATACTAATATTATTTTATAGACCGACACGACCATGCTGCCCCACCCTTATTCTAATTGTCAAGATTACCTGGCAATGTGGGAACCATCTGGGAGAAAGGCACCAATGTCTAGGGAGGTAAGAATATCCAAAATATAAATGAATTAAAAATGCATATTAATCTTGTGCGTCCATGATGACCTGAAAGATTGAAATAATGTTGTTTTTGGTTTTTTAGGAGCATTAGCAACTAAGGCCATATTGCTCCGGGAATATGCGGTGGTCATTCCCTGACCTTTCCGCATCCACCGTATTCGGTGGTGACGGGCTCGAACCCCGGTCTAATCAAGAAGCGTGTGCTACGCACTGTTGCTCCTTCCCACCTGGCTACGGAGGCGCCGTTTTGAAGTAATAAAATACCATTTATGAGTAAAAATAAATAAATGAATATTTAGCTTATTTTATATATATATAATAAAATATATTTATATATATGTAAATAACTTTTATATATTAAAATTAATATAAAATAATGGAAAATGTATGAACAACTCACCGTTGCAATACATCTTCTATGATCCTGTTTTTAATTACAGAAACAATTATTTATTTTTCCTCAAGTATCGAACTGACTACGAAAAATTTACAATGACAATAATATAATTTTTTTTATATTAATCTCTACCAATGTGTAAATATTTTACATACCTGCAATTACTCGTGTTTTATAAATCTAAAAATAAGTAATTTTTAAACCTCAGTTTTCATCATTGAGTTTCATGTGTTTACGCGTCTTATACAGTTATTTGTGAACATACATTATTTTAAATTTTATCTCAGGTCTTAATCCTTGTGCAGTTGTATTTGCTTATTTTGTTCTGTATTGTATTATATGACAGTTTTCTCACAAATTGAGAGGTCCAGCTGTAATGTGTGATGTTAAATAAGTAAATAAACTGACACCCACAACTGGACGCAAGCCCAAGCTGAGTAGGTCCACCACCATAACCAGATGAAGACATCGAAATAGAAGCATCGAACATCCATGGAATGTGGTGCAGGATAAAAATCACTGGCGTTCAGGCTTTAGGCAGACGAGTCAGTTTGAACAGTCTATTGGGGAAAACAGTGAAGCAGGCGGAGTTCTTCCTGATTTTCCATTAATGATTTTATATATTAATTTTTATCCCTAGCTGTGTTCTTCTTTTCTGGAGGTTGTTTAAGTGATATTTTGCTAAAACGGAAAGGACGAAACCATCCACCCCAACCAATGAGGTGCTTCCAGCACAACTGTGCTACGTTCGTCATCTAAACATACTACGAAGTCTCCAAGGCGGAGACCAATATAACAATACACACACAACACACCAATGGTCGGAATGATTCCTAACTGTTCAGGTTACCAAACAGCGAATAGCGGAGCAGAGACAGTCCATCTTCACAAAGAACCTGATGGCTCCTATAATTTTTGAAAAAATTACATAAGATACGAGTGACCAACCAAAAAAGAATGAAGAATACGGAAACCAGAGCTAAAGAAGGAACAGCAAGAAGTACAACACGGAACAGCTGAAGTGGGAGTAGATGAATAAAGCCCAAGCAGAATTCGAGGAAATGGATCCTACAATGACCCACGACATACAGAAGCAGAGATCGACTAATTGACGAAAAAAAAAAAAAAATCTCTACCTCAACTGACGAATAATACCAGATTACTACAACAACGAAGTAACGATGGACTCCATTCGCGCAATTGTGCAGTGCTGCCGAGGCAGTCACCAGGATCAACGGCAGAGAAACCAGAAACAAGCAGAAAAAGAAATGCCAAACCAAGGAACCTCCAGCATAGGAAAGAAGGCTTCAGCAGAAGATATAAGATCTAAGATTCAAGAAAGGCCAACTGTCATGGTACCAACGAGTAACAAAAGTAAGAAGCTGGACGTAAAATTGAAGAGCATCCTAAACGCAAGAGAGACCCATAGCAAACACGAGACCAAGAATCAGAAGGTTAGAAGAATACTTAGACACCAGAAGCAGATCCTTCTTGTACTCAGCAAGAGGATACGCCAATATAGCGAGATAGTGCCCAGAGGACAACTATCAGATGTTCGATGAAAACCTCTGTAGAAGCATTGGGCAAGCCCATGCTCCTGTAGGAGAATCAGTGGATTGTCCGATTGGATTGACTACCTCCATATGCTTGGATTATCTTAACAAGGCCATTGTTTCCTGAGGTTCTCACCACACTTTCTGCCTACCATCAGTGCAAACAAAGGCAAAACATAAGGATTTTTTTTTGTTTTTCCCTAAAACAAGGAGCTTCTGAACAGGCAAGCGATGCCAATACTCAATTTCTTCATTTCCCAGCACAAAGCACGGATTGAAACAGGGCAGTTCTGGGCTTGGTTTAATTCTGGTTCAATTGATGTCATTTGCTGCACATTAAATGCCCTATTTTTCTGTACAGTTCTCAGAGTACTGTTCTGTAGCTTTTTCTGTTATAGTGTAGGGCGCTTGCTGGACAATGTTTAATATGAACAACGAGATTTCTAGGCAATCTTCAAACACTAAAACAGGAATCCAGAAAGGCTGGGATTTATATGAGCCTCTAGTGGTTCATTTAGGACTGTGAATCCTGTGTTCTTAAATTTACTCTGGGAAGTAAAGAGTAAACTGCAACCATCAAGATGCGCTGTGTTCTCCACTCTGCCCCCTGTTTTCCAGATGGCAGGGATCTAGAGTAGCTGCAAGACAATGGTTCTTTAAATAGCTTATTTAGTGCTGAGAACAGTGTATAAAAAGAGAATGGTCAAGAACCAAAGTTAAGCAAACAAAACATGATTTATTGTGTGTGTGTATATATATATATATATATATATATATATATATATATAGGGTGTATCGTAAATAGTGGTCCAGAGTAAAGGAGTCGGTACACTGTGTTCTTAGGTATCACGTACAGGAATTTCAGTTACTTTTAGTCAAGATTCTCGGAAAAAAATAAATTTCATTTTTTTTTTAAATTTCTGTGTCTTGCCTCACTAATTTGCCTATAATTTCAACAAATATCAATATTTTTTAATTCTGTTTTTTTATTATTACTCCTGAATAGGTGCACTATCGTAAACAAATACATTCGACTAATTTAAAGTCAAAGGTTTTTAAAGAAATTCATTTTTTTCCTATTTCGATACTCATCTCCAAAAAGTCATGTGACTTTAGGTGCATATTGTCTAAAAAAAAATGTACTACACTGTCAGTGCCCATTAATTTAAAAAAATCATTATTAAATCAAGATTCTAAAATGGTACAACATTAATTGCTAACAGTTCAGAAAAAAAAGTTATTGGCATTTAAAACAAAAAGCAGCTTAATTGCCTAAGATATTTTGGATTCAAAGCTTTTTTATTTTAAGTTCTTTGATTGGGTTTTTTGAAATAAAACATTCTTTTCAAATTAACTATTTATTTCAACTAAACGAAATGCTCAAAATGGCCACCATTAGCGGTGATGCATGCTCTGCATCGCCGAATAAAAGATCGTTTGAGTCTGCGAGCAACTTTTTTTTCTGAACTGTTAGCAATTAATGTTGTACCATTTTAGAATCTTGATTTAATAATGATTTTTTTAAATTAATGGGCACTGACAGTGTAGTACATTTTTTTTAGACAATATGCACCTAAAGTCACATGACTTTTTGGAGATGAGTATCGAAATAGGAAAAATATGAATTTCTTTAAAAACCTTTGACTTTAAATTAGTCGAATGTATTTGTTTACGATAGTGCACCTATTCAGGAGTAATAATCAAAAAACAGAATTAAAAAATATTGATATTTGTTGAAATTATAGGCAAATTAGTGATGCAAGACACAGAAATTTAAAAAAAAAATGAAATTTATTTTTTTCCGAGAATCTTGACTAAAAGTAACTGAAATTCCTGTACGTGATACCTAAGAACACAGTGTACCGACTCCTTTACTCTGGACCACTATTTACGATACACCCTGTATATATCATTAGAAAGGTATTTATCATGAGTCACTCTATCACAAGATAATGAATAACAACTCACTACTTTATTACCAATTACTGTGTTCATGGTACATGTGTAAAACTAGGTTCATGTACTTCATGTAATCTTCAGTTGACAATATAACTGGCTCTCAAAGAGATCGACAGGGATCAAGCCGTCCAAGTGTTTTGGTAATTATGTGAAGCTGCTATGTGAGTTTAACAGTGGCTGAAAACAAGACGATTAGTAATGAGTGATATTAACAATACATTTTAGGATTCAAGTACAAGAAGATAGACACTTATTAGAGTGTATATCTGTGGGGCGAAATGTAAGTAAGAAACGCAATTTATAGGGCAGGGTGGTGTGGGGGTGGAATTTTTTTGTTTATTATTTTTATTTCTTTTAATGCATTAAATAAATATTTTCTCATTTATTTAATGCATGTGTCTTGTTTAATTATTCCCTGTACTCTACTGTGCCTCCCCCCGTTTAGTCCCCTCCCACCTGACTTGTTTGTCTCCCAGAAGATTCTAGACTCGAAGGGGGTTTCAATATTTTATGTATTCCTCCTCTGGATTGGCTGAAGCTCAAAATGACTGACTGACACTTAAGTACCAAAACATAATAATATTTATTGACATTTTATATATACATTTCCAATCTATAACTACGATTAACTGTGAACTTTATTATGTGTGACTTTGTTAGATTGCTAGGCCTTATCTGTGTAATTATCCTTGTAATTCAACTACAGAATTTTCATACATATATACATAACATCATGTTCTTCATGTGTCTCATCCTTGGGTTGTAACAGATCTAGGAGTTCATTACATCTCATAATCCTTACATCAGCTTTCCTACCAATCAACTGTCCTAGTAGGTTTACAAGTGGCTTTCAGTGTGGTAATAAACAATTTCAAGTAGCCATATATACATTTTTATATCCCTTTCCAAAATTATCACATACACACACACACATATATATATATATATATATATATATATATATATATATATATATATATATATATATATATCTCAGTTAGAAAAACTTTCCTCAACTACAGACCTGTTCATCATTCGTAATCAACAATGGTAACTAACCGTCTTCCCGTATCTAATCCTATAATTCTTTAATTAGCAGGGCACTCAATCAGTGTTTTATCCGTTTAAACAATTACTATCACTCTAAGTTATACTCTCTATAAATCCAAATTCACTATAATATCATATTCAACTACAATCCTTTGTTACCTAATTAGTTATTCCCCCAAAATTAACTATTATCTCAAAGTATCCTTTCTACCCATTATTAAACCTTTACCATAAGGTCCTACTCTTAATTTCACTACAATTCTGTGTACATGGGTACAATTACATTTAGCTTTCTCCCATAGGTTAACTATTTCCCCTTGAGTCCTTTCTTCACTAACTTAAGATTTTTCTTACTGAACTATCACTTACTGGTTTTCCAAGTGATTTTTTTATTCAGGGCTGCCATAACCATCAGCGTAACGGCGTAGACTAGAAGGCGGGCGATTGCTCATCCTTGGAATACATCAATCTGCCGGAGGTTCGCTCTGTTGAGTTGAATAAGGATCCTTTTCTTACGTCATTCTCTAGAATTCTCATTGGGCGCTCTCCTTCCTTCACTATGAATTTCATCAGCTTCTCACAACGTTGTTGTATTCATTGGCTACTCTGGATCATCTTTCTTCCACATGGACACATTCTTTCCCCAACTTTAGACTTACGAAATTTCCCACAAGGAAAATTTCCTTCCCATTACTAAACCATCTCCCCAAAACTCAGCAACGACTCTGCTACACGACTGTCTTCCTCCACGCACTTCCAAAGACTCTCTCCAAAAAAAAAACTTTTCTTTCTCCTCACTCTGCATTTCAAAATTTCCTACGCTTTTCACTCTGGCCAATCGCTGACCTGTACAACCCTTCCCCTGTAATTCCCATTCGTCTCCTATACTCTTCCGTGGGCGTGTTTTCCATTCTTTATATGAGGACTTCCGATTTTCCAGCAATTTCTGGAACTTTCTAGAAAGGTAAACGGAAGTTCCGGTCAGCCATGAAGTTTCCAGATCTTCTTTGTGACCTCACATCCACACCCATCTACGCCCTGTATTTGCCTGGCTACACCTGTCGTTAATTGCCCCCATGAAATTTTAAAGTGTGTACTTAAATTTCTTGAGTATCTCCATTACTGAGCTCCATCTCTATCTTAATTGTTTTTGTTTCGGCTCATTGTTCTTTAGGGGCGAAATGTTTACTCTGATCTGTTCTCATTAGCTACGGTCTGCTCCATCAGTGTTTCCTATTGAATCGCGTGTTCGAAACGCTTCCCCCCCATTGCTATGTTAATCTTCCTCTTGCTTAAAGGTAATAGGCGAAACGAGCAAAATTAAACCTGGGACTTATCTGAACTATTGTATACAAATTCTGTTATTAGTTTTGACCATATATATTTTTAAATGGTTGTCTGTATTAATATTCCTTAATAATTTTTCAATATCAATACTCTCATTATTAAATAACAGTTGTAAGGACAGGTCCTTACATGAACTCTGTTGTGGACTGTTTCGGTTAATTTTCTATAATAACTAAGGTGATCTTACCAGGATAACTTTTGGTAGACGTCAGGGATTCGGATTCCGAGCTGTTTTCCTTCCAGGATGATTTTATCGATGTCTCTTTCATCCAAAAGCACGAGAAGATTCTCCCTTCAGCAATTCCCTAACTGCTCTCCGCCCGATCTCTCTGTCAACCACCTGTGAACTGTCAAAAAATCTCTCCCTGTTCCTTTGTCTCACCTTGTTATATAAAGGTCCCCCCCCCCTTTTTTTTGAATAGGAAAAATGGTATTGGCTAATAGACCGATTTAGTGGGGAAAGAAAAACCATTGGTTTCTTGTCATCGATGCCTGACGCAAATAAAATGGAATTTTAAAGTGGTGAGAGGGAGAAACTTTGGTACTGCCTGGGGGTGTATCTGTAGACTGTCTAGTGTTAATCATCAGTTCCAAAAGCCTATGATTTCCCATCAATTATCAGACTAAAATAGCCTTGCAGTTTTCTAGTTCGAATTTCACCCAAAAATATGTTCTCTAATCGGTATTACTCCGATATCTCTGCCGAGAATCGCAGCCTTTCACATCATTTACATGAAACGTATTTCCTTGATGTTCGTTCTTCGCGATCAAGTGTCTGTCTCTTGCTGTGAACTGGTCTGAGACATATCAGCGGGAAAGCGTCTAGATTGCTGCTCACCCAGTACGGCGTCAAGACGGAGCAGACAAAAATAGCTCTTACGCACAGAGTAGCAATCGCTCTCAACATATATCAGTGGCAAAAAATATTGGGTGTATGGGAGTAGATACTACCTTTGTAAAGTGGCCAAAAGAGTTAGAAATGTTCATATTTTTAATAGTACGACGGTTTCATTCTTGAAGAACTGTTTTTCTGCCGTATTTCCGCCTTTCAGATGTGGAAAAACTGCTTGTTTTATAGTCATTAAAAACCTTTGAGATGGATGCTTTGAGAAACCAATTATGTCTTTCGTTTCTTGAATCGTGGCTTCTACTAAACGTGCACCCACGATAAGACCTTTTTTCAAAGTCTGATAGATTACGCGTTTTCCCCATTGTGACTTCGGATTACTGTAGTCAAATAGTCTGTGTAGTCTTTATACTCAACGAGGTAACATGTCACAATTTTCTTGCATCTATTTATATCTTGTATCTTTGCATCTATTCGCTTTATTTGAATTTCTTCTGTCTGTGACTGTCTTAATACAAAGGTTCGTATTTTTTTGGCCAGTGTGTGTGTACAACGTTGGCATATTGGAATGAAGTCTTTTCGTTTGTTCCTAGCGATCCATTTTGTGATTAATACGGAGTGAGAATGTGTAAAGAAATTAGCACCGTTAGCCGGTCGATTATACATTCACATTTATTCTACCTTTTTGTAAGATAAACAAGAGTGATTCCCCCTCTATCATGACTCAAAGAATTTGTTGTTATAAATTTTACCATACCCCAAGTGGGAGGTATAAGTCCTCCCATGTTCTCTACGCACTTCTAATATCACGTTTACTTTTTACAGAAAACGTATCCCAAAAGCATTTTAAACTGCCCTTGGGCTCGTTGCATTCATGGATAAAAATATGATTTCTTGTTATTCTGAAAGCTTAATTTCTAAATAGAGGAATAACTTTAAAGAACACCTAAGTGTTCTTTAAAGTTATTAGGTGTTCTTTAGGTGTTCTTTAAAGGTGTTCTTTAAAGAACACTTAGGTGTTCTTTAAAGAACACCTAAGTGTTCTTTAAAGTTATTCCACATTATTTAAAGTTATTCTACTTTATTTAAAATTATTTTTTTCTCCTCTATAGACATGTTTCGCCGAGAGGTACATCAAATATTCTTTGTCACACCATAATTGTATCCCTCGGGATGTAGTACATCTTGGAGATGATCCCATCTGTGCTGGTAAGTGAAAATCACTTTCTTTCCTGTAAATACTCTTGACTTAGTCCTTGATCCCATCAGCCTTTCGACAGTACCGTTGAATTGTAACGGTTCACCCGTAGCATGCGGCACGCGACTCCACTTGGTGTGGTTGCAAAGCTCATACGCTCACCGTCTTTAAGTTTATTTATTTGATCATATACACAGTGTCAGAGACACTTATCGTCGTGTATGAAATCACGCAAATACCCACACATCTAAAAGCGAGCAATTGCAAATAATATAGTTTGATTTTGGTTAAGTACGTGTAGCAGTTTATAAAGCTTAGAACAAGAAAAGCATTTTGAACCCAAACATTACTTTAGCTGTAAGGCCAGTACCTCATGAACTTGAACTGCTGGTACCAACTCTACCAGTTCGTCTTGAACAAATGCCATCAGGGGTTTAAATGACATTTGTAATATAAACTACTGTAACTAAGAAATTCAACATGATTGCGCAAGAGATGTAAATCTATCCAAGGGTCAGCAGAGACTCTTGGGGTCAAGATTGAAATCCAAGAATCTATTGGCCTCAGGAACAGTCTTTTCATGGTAAAGGCTTACAAAAAGAATTGGTTCTCTATTTTGCTGATGAAGGCTCAATTGCAACAGCATTCTGCAGTTATGATTTTTTTTTTTTTTTGAAAATTTCTACCAACCAAGAGTGTGGAGCCTAATTTATTGGCTAATCAAAGGAAACCTTCTAAGGAATTCTCTTGTATAATGGACACAAGCATGCATATATTTCTGCAGCCTATTTCAGCATAATTAAAATAAAACTATGAAAATTTAGCTTCTTATTGGAAAAATTCAGTACAAGGAGGCTAAGTGTGTGGAAATTTCAAGGTTCTTGGTCTGTTACTCTGTCAATAAACTGGGTATATAAAACGCGTAATACTGATACATTTTATTCTAATATAATATGGTAATTACAAAAAATATGGTTTTTTACACTGAGGCAGGCACACTGGTGTCAGGATATTGAGAAATATAAACTTTACCCACATGAACCATAATAATGATAAAAAAAGCAAAAACTGAAGACTTAATTTATATGGGTTGGCTCAGTAAGAGCAATAATATATATATTTATTATTATTTAAGTAGAATGTTTAAATCTTCTTATTTAAGTAGAATAATGCCTTTTAATTTTATAGATGATACTGATATTCAGTATTTCGATACGAGTGACGGCGCAGATGACAGCAGCTTTAGAGATGACATATGTAGAATTCCATGTTCGTAAGTAGTGTTTCAGTTATTTTCAAAAAATTGTCATACGAGTATTGCGTATACACTATCCAGTCAAAATATTATGACCACCTACCTAATAGTGAGTAAGTACCAAGCGTGGACTGCGCCATGCGAGGACTCTATAAGGCTTCTGAACGTTGTAGGAGGTATGTTGCCATGTCGGCTGAGTCCTGCAGATCTGCAATATTCCGGGTTTAAAATCCAAACACCAGACGTGTTGATCCATGTAATCCAAGATATATTCTACGAAATTCATATCCGGCGTATTCAGCTGCCAAGGTTGCACCTGGAAGTAACTTTCGTGTTCGACAAACCACTCTCGAGCAATAATAGTAAGTGGCAAGGCGTATTATCCTGCTGGAACACACCTGTACTGACTTATTTTTTCCCAGAAGTGACTTATCTGCAAAATAAAAAGGTTCAAAGATGGTTAAGCTTGAGTCTGTGGAGACTTCATTTCTGATTACGGTTCACGGCTTGGGTCTTCATACGTCAGATATGTGTATATAAATTGGGCTCACATATTATTGAGTATACCTCATATGATGACTTAATGAGTAAATAGAAATTACAGTATTATTGATTTTGTACCCAGATATGAAAATTTTTTTGTTGCAGATCGGTATACTTACCAGATATTTCAAGATTTTGCTGGGTCAGTGTTCTCTAGAAGGAAAGGATTTTATTCTAACATATAAGAATTCGAAGAGTATACAGAAGGTGAATGGACAGCAAGAATCTACCCCCCTCTCTTTTGTTAACACCACGGGAGTTTTTTTTCCTCTCTGGAATGTGCCCCACCTTTTGGCAATGTCAGGTGGGAATGTCTCGAATTGAGATAGTACGAGCTATACTGGAACTGGCCCACTTTCCAGTCATGTGGACCAGTACCCAAAATCATCTTTTCAGGTGACTAATGCTTCTGGGTAACCAAGTGGCCAGAACACAACGACCAAACACACATAATACACACAAACCTACATTACTTACATATCTGACTCTTTTGCAGTGGTACTGTTCTTCCCAGAGACAGACTGGAACTTAAGTTCTAGGAGCGACCGTTAAAAAAACACATGTCCACATGACTGCAGTGTCCCATTCAGGAAGACAGTCACCACGGAGAGTAGTACCTGATCAGCCACGATGGATAGGTAGCTTTATGCATTCAGAGTGTGGTACAGGGGTATGACAATTCTAAGAGATTCCCAGGAAAATATCCCCCAATACCAAAAAAAAAAAAAAAAAAAAAAAAAACCAACACTGGCCACTACTTGTCTGTGTTTGACTAGGACATCGGAGCGATTTCTCTCCGCAGTTAAGTGCCGCACCCTCCATCTGCTGTCCACGCGGTATAGAAGGAAACGTGATTATTCATAAAAGGCTACTTTTTTCAGGTTCGAACTTAAGGCGTTAGTGGTGATGGGTGACCATAAACAAGGACACCTTGACAGGGCGCCTACTCCGATGGCCCATACGGTGACAGGTTTGAATCGTGGTGTTGGAAACATCGCTGGTCAACTCCTGTTGAAAATCCATGGTCATCATTATCCTATGAAAACCCTAATAGCGTTTCCCAAGGTATAAGCTCGACAACGCAATGATTTCTATCCTTGACCACTTGGTCCATACCACCACACCACCACTCCCCATAAGCCTGAACTAGTCAGGCTTAGTGGCAGGTATACTACCCTGATAAGGGAGAAGGGAGTCTGTACTATCTAAAACACATCAAAATTTTCAAAACACGCGATTTTTGTCTCAAGCCACAAAATCTATTTACAATACTTACCAATTGTAAATTTGCATTTTTTACACATGCATATAATAAAAATTCTATATACAATAAAAGTATAACTTTATATATGGATTATACATTGTAATCCATATGGATTGCAAAAACTTATCTAATAACACCCAAAAGAGCCACAACTTTGCAAACTTTGAAACAGCTTTAGCAGCTCAATGAGACTTAACTTTTCTACCCTCTGTTACAATTCAGCTGCGAGATTATCATAAATTCTACTATAACGAGTTATGTGCTCGTTAGTGTCTGGCTGTCCACAATTACAGTTCTTGCTATCCACTACACAAAATTGCTACAACCTAGTCTTAATATCATGATTTGTCCACATGGCATAGTTTGATAAAGCCCATGACTCAGCCATTTTCTCTTTCTCCATTGTACTGATATCAGGAATCTTACTAGATGTGACGTCCTTAGACTCATTCCATCGTATTTTTCATATCCCCAGTACTTCAGTATCAAACCTTTTCTTCTCTACTTTGACATCATTCCTATCATATGCCTTTTCAAGAATAGGACAAGATTGTTTGTTTGTTATTTGGTTTTTAGGAGCATTAGCAACTAAGGCCATATTACTCCGGGGATATGCGGTGGTCATTCCCTAACCTTTCCGCATCCTCCGTATTTGGTGGTCACGGGCTCGAACCCCGGTCTAATCAAGAAGTGTGTGCTATGCACTGCTGCTCCTGCCCACCTGGCTACGGAGGCTCCATAGGACAAGATCTTGCACCATACAGTTCCATAGAGTATTTTTATTTGCTGCATACTGAAGGCACTATTTCATAAAAACTAAATCCATCTCGACTTGTGATAACCTGCAGTGTCTCATTGGATGCAGTCCGACAGGCCCGAGTCATCACTCCTAGAAGAGCAGATCTCTGTGTCGCAGTCAACTGCTGCCTTACGGGTATGGAGTGTTTAATAGCTGAGCCCATGTCCCACATGAGGCTCAGCATTTAAACACTCCATGCTCGTAATATGGAGTAAGAACACATATTTGTAAATAAATGTCTAAGACACTTCCTTTTATCCTCCAAGCTGTTCTTATAATACGTCTGAACTTAGCACATATAGTAGTCAAGCATCAGCCTATATAAATTATTGGTACGCTATCTTACTGCTGTAAAAGCTTCTCTGAAGTCAATAAAAATTCCTGCAAAATATTTTGCCATTGACTGTCTCACTTTATTTAGTTCATTAAAGGTAGCTATTTACTCAAGATCTATCTTGAATGGATCTGTCCGTCTTAAATATGTATTATCTATTTCATCCCTGACACCTATCATATCTTTTCTCCATCTTTTTATGCTTTCGAAAACTTTTCGTATGACTGATAACAAAACTAAAGGTCTGTATCATCATGGATCCTGCACATCTTTAACTATAACTTTTAAAATAATTTTAATCAATGATATTTTCCATATTTAGGGAAAGCACTACCTTTCAAACTATTATTGGACAACCATTCATAGCCGGGAGCTTTTTATTCTTAGATTATTTTAAGGCAACCCTTTATTCTTATATATAAATATCCTCTTACAGCTGATTGTTATTATTTTATGACTCATCCTCCAATCAGACTGCCCTTTGTTCTGCACTATCTTCCTTCAGGATTCTATTCCCATAATATCTCAGTAACTGAATCCTTTCAATTAAATGCGCCAAATAGGCTAGTAAGTATTAATAATATGACGTATCCTTTCCAGTTTCAACTTTTCCATTCTTATTTTAAAAGGAAGTGGAAATTCCCAAGGATTACTGTTCCCTCCTGTCTTTACAAAATCTTGCCATGACTTCCTTATACTTTTCTTTTTGGCCTCAACATATCTTATCTTCATTTTCCCTATACCTCCTTTTACTTTCTTTTAAACCTTTTGATTCTTGCCTTGTTACTCTTTGAAATCTCCTTTTAAGAGCTTATTCATTTGTTTTCTTAGATCAGTTAGTTTTTCATTTCAACATGGTTCCGAAAAGGTTACTATCTTTCTCCTCCTCATTGAGCCACCAGAAGCCTCAAATAAAATTTTACAAAAAAAACGCGACATGTCGGCAACCAGGCTGCAACACTTCTTTTCTCATTATCAATATTCAACTTTTCGCATATTAAATCTTTAAATATATTCCAGTTATCAGTGCTTATTCGAAACTTATCCACCTTTTCCAACCTTGTTTTCCATTCAAATTCTTATATTTTTAAAACTTTTACAAAATATGGTCACTATTCGACCATATATCGGTCATTCTCCAATTCGTTGCTGTGTAGTAATCCTATTAATCATAGGATTACTAAACAGCAACGTCAATGTTAGAGTCCCCCATTGTAGAGTAAACGTACATATTTGATCCAGCCTGTTCAGTTTAAAATCTATCAGCACAGAAACAATATTAAAAATGTACCTCTACTATCAGTCACATATGTGGACATCTGTTTTTGTAATTGGCGGCACCTGGAACGTCAGTTCATTTTACCCCAGGGGCTCACATCTGGTGAGTATGGGCTTGGCATACCCAGGGTCCTGAGATCATGGATATCATCATTCTTCCCTTTCTTGGTGATTCCTTTCTACTTCTCTCTCTCTCTCTCTCTCTCTCTCTCTCTCTCTCTCTCTCTCTCTCTCTCTCTCTCTCTCTCTCTCTCAGGGTAATAGGGAAATTTTTTTTGGCTGGTGCAGCATAAGCCCCAGGCTTCCTTGCACCATATGGCTAATATTAATAATAATAATCTCCGACTCGTATCTCTGTGAAGAATAGTACCACTGTAGAAGGGCCAGAAATGAGTAGTGTGTGTGTGTATTGTTCAGGTCTCTTGGCTACCCAGAAATATTAGTCGCCTGGATCGATGATCTCGGGTACTCGTCCACACCACGGGAAGGTAGGCCAGTCCCAACGGAGGTCGCACTGTCTCAATTCGAGACTCTGACCCACCTGATGTTGGCAAAAGATGAAACAGATTCCTCTGGGGGCCCCACTCCAGAGGAGGGGAAAAAAAGCTGCCTCTACTATCAGTCACAGTGAACGCACCACTGAACAAGTTCGTAGCCAATATCAGTATCATATTTTCATTTCTTCTCCAATCTAATCAGCGTACTGCAATCAGCGTACGGCTTGTCTCCCACAGAACTGGCAATAAATACATATTAAATAAATATGGCTAAATCCACCTATAATTCCAACACAACACCCATGTGAGAAGGTTAAGGCTTCTATCTGTGCAACAACCAGATTTTGAATGCAAATCACAACAGCATCTTGGAATCCACGACAATGCCGCACAGTCTTATAATTTAAAGGATACCCTTTCTTCAAGTAATTAACAAGGTAAGGCTCCTGCACCAGGAGACAATCATATTTCTTTCTCTGCAACTTTTTAACCACTTGCAGAGCCACTTTATACGAACGCTGATGCGATTCACTTCGCAATTTTTATCACTTTAATTGTTTGTGTTATGGAACTATCCATACCGTGCCCTATTTTTAATTCTTCTTCAAGAGTAGTGTTTCCGTTTGCAATGGGTTTCCTCAGCCTACAAGTTATTTTTTGGTAGGAATTTTTTCCCGCCATAAAGTGCGGTTCAAGGCGTTTTGGTCGGTTAAGCTTCTGGCTGTAATGCACTTCCATACTCCATCCATACATGTCCTCCTAGGTCTTCCTCTTCTTCTTCCAGGAGGTATCCATTCCAGGATAGCCTTTGGATATCTGATTTCTTGCATCTGTTTTACATGTAAAATAAATAAATTTTTTGTTTACACTCCGGGACGACCAAACGGTCAGAGGAGTTCACAAGATAGACAGAATACAAGAAACAGCACCGCATTCAGCAGTCACGGGCTTGAACCCCGGTCACTCAAGGCACGTGTACGTATGCACCCGCGCACCTGACCACTAGGCTACGGCGTACATACCATGTTAAACGCTTTTCTTTGATAGTGTCAATAATATTCTTTTTCACTTCCATTTTCTCTTTATGTCTTCATTCCGTTTTCAGTCTCTTCTAGAAGTTCATGCTGGGCGTCTCCAAAAATCAATTTCTGTGGAGAGCAATTTGTTTTCCACTCGCCTATTCAACATCCAGGTTTCCGCTCCATACAATAGAAGACTTTGTACAATCGTTTGAAATATAAGTTTCTTTGTTTTATTTAGGATATTTCTGCTCCATGGAACAGAATTTAACATGCCGATAGCCTTTCTGCCGTCTGCAATTCTCTTATTAATCTCTGCTTGGGATGATCTATTACTTTGTAAGGTTGATCCCAAATATTTGAATTTTTCGACTTGTTTGATTTTAAAACTAACAATATTTAGAATGTGTCCTGATCCTGAAGACAACATTTCAGTCTTTCTAAAATTGAATTTTTAGAACCCATTGTTTATATTCCTTAAAACAATTGACGACATGCATAGTCTGCATCTTCTAAGTCTTGTAGTATCACCACATGATCGTCTGCAAAAAAGTAAATTGTTAATATAGGTTCTTATTAATCGGCAATTGCATTTTTTTGACCAGGATCTTAGGCAGATGTCGTTATAAATTTTGAAAAGTGTTGGTGACATGCAACGGCCTTGTAATAAGCCTTTTGAAGTGTGGAATTCAGGTGACAAAGCTGATCCCACTTTAATTCTGCATCTATTATTCCTGTAAATTGTCTTAATAATGTTAATCAGATGTCCATCAGTATTTGACTCTTTCAGTGCTTCCTATAAGAGTTTTCTTGGAACACTGTTCACAATGAAAATCATAAAGATTTCTATTCCTTTCGATTGGCATTTTTCAAGGATTTATCGTATTGTTGAGATATGGTCTATACATGACCTCCTGGCTGAAAAACCATTTTGTTTTTCTGACACCTCGATTCGGGCTTCTAAATGGTTCCTAATCCATTTTCCAAGAATCTTTAACAGCTGGTTGAGGACGAATATTCCTATGTAATTTGAACAACCTTTCCGATCGCCTGTCTTATAAATTGATATAATATATCCTGCTGTCATTTCTTTCGGTATTTCTTCTCCTCTCAGTATACCATTTAACAGTTTTTGTATCAGAACAGCCACTCCTCTTCCTCCGTATTTCAGAAGTTCCATATAAACTCCTCCAGGTCAAGGTGATTTGCCATTCCTTCCTTTCTTTAGCAAGAGTTCCACTTCCCTAACAGAAACTTTTAAGCCCAAGTCTTCTACACCAAAATCTTCCAACGTCTTGAACCCTTCCTGGTCTTCTTTTAAAAGTCCTTCTTAGTACTTCATCCAGTCTGTCAAAGGTATTAATTGCAAACCAGCGTTGTATTTATTCTGTTTTCTCAAGTCTTTAAGAACCTTCCACGATTCCCCTGATCGATTGAAGTGCAATTTGCTATTAATAGTCCCACATTTCCTTTCCCATCCTTCATTTTTCGCTTCTACTACCAACCGATTGGCTACTTTCTTCTTTTCAACATAAATGTTCTTATATGCATCATTCTTATCACCCAACCATTTCTGATATGCAAGTTTCTTTTCCCCTACAGCATCTCTTACTTTCTCTGTAATCCAGGTCTTTTTTGGCCCTTGACTCTTGTTTTTGCCTAGGATTTCATGAGCTATTTTTTTACAATATTTTTTTAAATATTCATAGATTTCTTTACTATTACCTTTTATAGAAATCTTTATTGCAATAATAATAATACAATTCGATACATTGCAATGTTGCCCTTCGCGGCCACCAGGCCAGGGGTTAACAGTAATAATACAATATAAATAGAGAGTATTGATATATGAAACATAAGGAAATGCATATGTGGAAGTACAACTCAAAACTCCAAGTATAATACAGTTATTTAATAGTACAATATATAAAGAAGATTAGCGGAAACATAATTTCAGAGACATATAGTAATATAAACAGGCAACGTTCTTTGCACTGAACAGAAGTAGTTAGTTCATCATTACTCACTGTCATAAAGAAAAGTTAGTATGCCATCTTCATATCAGGTGGTATTGTTGGCCTGCGGCATTAAGACGAGCTTCGAGGGAAGGATCAGGGACAGGGAGGTACAATTCAAGGATGCGACGTCTGTATTCCCTGTCAGAAGTGAACTTATTAAGGGTAGTATCTGAGGACTGGGCACATGAAAGTAGTTGAAAAGGCAGGAACCTATCGGATATAGGTGGAATACGGCTTTTCATTTCAAAAGTTCCATATAAACCCCTCCAGGTCCAGGAGTTGGAGTCTGAGGGACTCCCTGTGAGCACAGGTCCTTGAATAATGGTGCCGAAATCTCGCCAACCATCATTTTGATAGTCGTGGTAAAACGTTTCACCCTAATCAGCTTGGGGAGCCTGTGAATTTGAATCAAGCTGGCCATTTGAGTTGTTCTTAGCTGTGGAGGAAGTTTGTTTGTTTATTGTCATTTTAAGAGCCAAAACTCAGCAGAAAAAAGTGGTCTGATTGTGGCTAGTGGCAGCTGATGCACACACCTCTGCAGCATATAAAAGCTGAGCGTATACTGTGGTTTTTATATATTTTCAAGTAGTTATGACTTCATTGGTATAATGTAAATGCTGTTTGGCAATCCATCGGAGCCGAGCTGCCAGGATGAGATTTCTTTAAAGAGAATATCATAAATTCAGATTTTTCTGTTTTATTTTTAATCTGAACCGGTTGAGATAGTTTTCAATTTCCACGAGTGTATTATTAATTGATCCTGTTATTATGAGAAGATCATCATATGGAGAAATCGGTGTGAGGAGTTTTATATCATCTGCATAACATAAGGTATCATACCTGGACTCAACAACTGGAGAGAAGTGCTGTAAACAAGAGCCCATATAAGACACCACCCTGTGGCACGCCTGAAGAGATACTTTGCTCGTGTATGTGCCTATGAACAGTAAAGCTGGATTATTCTGTTTTGAAGGAGCGATGTGAGGAACTGTAGAGAATCTCCCTTGATCTGATAGTGGGCTGAAAGTAGTTTCAGCTTTGCAGGAACGTTTATAGAGTCGAAAGCTGCTTCAAGGTCTACATTGGTGACTGCAAGCTCTGATTGGGATTCAAACGCAGAGAGGATAGAGCTGGTGGTGGCTAAGAGGTTAATCACAGTGGATCTATGCGGAAGGGAGTAATGGATTTGAGGAAGCTGATGTGGAAGAAGTTATTTAGTTAGAACAGGGAGAAGTACCTTCTCAAGGAGCTTTAGAAGACTTGAGGCATTGGAGATTGTCCGGTAATGCTTAAGAAGTGCAGGAGATTGAATTTTGGGAATAGGCTTCTCAAGGTAGATGTTACAAGCTGAGGAAAGAAATGGCTTGACAAAAAAGCATTAAAAATAGTTAGGCTCCAAAATATATGAGCTAATTTATTTGATAATGAATTGGGGGATTCCGTCCGCACCTGCCGCAGCAGAAGCTGATGTAGAATTAATGGCAGCAATAAGCTGTTCCCTGGAGATTGATACTGCAGACAGAGTGTCAGGCGAGATTCTAGTTGTTGGTATATGAAGATCAGGACATTGTTCCGTGTTCGAGGCAAATCTAGATATGAAGTCAAGCCACTGGTCAGGTTCAAGATTTAGGAGGAAATCAGAAGGCCGCTCAGAGTAGGGGCATTTTCCGCTACGAAGGGTTCTATCCATGTAATGCTTAATTGCTTGAGATTTCTGTTTATTAAATGTTGCGCGAGCTCTGGAGTAGGCTATCCTATCTTGGACACTTTGCGACTGCTTCCACATTTTGTTCAGATGCTGCTTTAACTTTAGGCTTAGAGGGGAACAGGTATCCTGTGTGTTATCAGACACTCAGCCTAAAACACTGATGGATCCAATATCTCTCTATTACAGAAGATTTAGGAGAAGTCCGGTTGGCCTGCCTCCCTAAAATCCACTCATGCACACCTTCTCGATGGTAAGCCCTGTTACGTCACTTAGGTGGCAACGAACGTGTAGAGTGGTTCTCTTCAAGACGCCTGGTCAGCGTGAAGAGGAAAAGACCAAACCCTCCAGCAATGAGAGCACAACAATACAAATGGCCCTCAGTTCCCAGCAGCTTTCACTCTCCCTCTAACGGCAGCGAGAGGATCAGAGTGGAAGCAGAGGGTGCTAAGAATCTCTGGGTACGACCAGGCTGCCATGCACGGAAATTGAACTTGGCCTGTTATAACGTACGATCACTCATCAGTGAAGACAGGATATTAGAGCTGGAAAAGGAATTAGAAAATGTGAATTGGAATATCATCGGTTTGGCTGAAACAAGAAGAAGAAATGAATCACTTATAAGTTTATCAAGTGGAAATCTGCTGTACACAAATGGAAACAGTGAAAGGAGTGAAGGTGGAGTTGGGTTTCTGGTCCATAAAGATTTTAAAAACAACATTTTGGAATTCAAAAGTACATCACCAAGGTTGTCAAGACTAATACTCAAGATTTCTAAGAGGTACAAGCTAAAGATTATAATGATTTATGCACCAACATCGAGCCATGATGATGAAGAGGTTGAAGAAATGTACACTGAAATTGAGAGTCTTCTAGATGAGCAGAAACCCCACTACACTATTATTATGGGGGACTTCAATGCTAAGGTGGGAAAAAGGCAAAACAGCGCAGCAAGAGGAACTATAGGAAATTTTGGAATTGGTGAAAGAAATAAAAGAGGTGAAAGACTTGTGGAATTTGCAGAATCTCAAGCAATGTCAGTAATGAACACTTTTTTCAAAAAAAGGGTGAACAGAAAGTGGACATGGAAGAGTCCAAATGGATTAACAACTAATGAAATCGACTTCATCCTCACTAACAGAAGATATATTGTGAATGATGTTACTGTCCTGAATAAGGTAAATGTTGGAAGTGATCACAGAATGGTAAGATGTACACTTGATATAGATGTAGGAAAGGAAAGGAAAAAACTGACTCGAGTAAATAATACAAAGGTCTTTGAAATTACAGAGGAGGAGAAAAAGCAGTATGTACTGGAACTTAAGAACAAGTTTGAGCTTCTGCAGACTGCTCAGGACCAAGATATCGACGAGGAATATTACAACTTTCTGAAACTGATAAAGCCCGAGAAACCTATAGGGAAACAGAAATCCAAAGAAGAAAAAATTAGTCAAGAAACACTTGTCATGATGAACCAAAGACGACAAATGAAAAGCAAGAAAAACACTGACAGGGAGAAAATTGAGTATACTGAGTTATGCAAAGCCATTAGAAAGAGACTCAGAGAGGACATAAGAAGATTTAACACAAGAAAAGTAGAACAAGCATTAAGGGAAAACAAAGGATTTAAATCAGCAGCCATGAGCAGTAATACAGAAAGACAAATGATACTGAAACTGAAGAATAGCAATGGTGTACTTATAAACAGCAGAGAAGGCATAATTCAAATAGCAGAAGACTACTATAGAGAATTATACAAGGAACGAGGGAATGATACCAGCAGTGGGGAAGATGGATTGCAAAGTAGCAACACATACGACATACCCGATATTCTTCCTGATGAGGTAGAACATGCATTGAAGAAAATGAAGAATCAGAAAGCCCCGGGGGAAGATGAAGTTACTGTAGAGTTGTTAAAATTGGGAGGAAGAGACATAACACAAAAACTGGCAAGGGCTCTTCACAAAGTGCATTAGAAAAGGTGTGATGCCTAAGCAGTAGAATAATGCAATCATAGTTTTGCTGCATAAGAAAGGAGATAAATCAGAAATTGGAAATTATAGACCAATTAGCTTGTTATCCCATATCTACAAGTTGTTCACAAGGGTCATTACTAACAGATTAGAAAGAATACTTGATGAGAATCAACCGAAAGAGCAAGCTGGCTTTAGGACAGGATTCTCAACTATGGATCACCTTCACCTAATATCACAGCTAATGGAGAAAGCAAATGAATATAAAACACCATTATGCCTGGCATTTGTGGATTATGAAAAGGCATTTGACTCCACACAGCATAAAGCAATGTTTCGGGCACTGGAAAGACAAGGCATAGATACTCCATATATTATGATTTTGAAGAAAATATATGAGAATGCTACATCCTTTATTAGACTAGACAAAGACAGTAGCAAATTTAAAATCGAGAAAGGAGTTCGACAAGGAGACACAATATCTCCGAAGCTGTTTACTGCCGCCCTTGAGGAAGCTTTCAGAAGATTAGACTGGTCGCAGAAAGGAGTCAATGTGAACGGAGAGTACCTAAACCATTTACGATTTGCAGATGACAATATTGTGGTCATAAGCCACGATCCCAAAGAATTAGAGGAAAATCTTAATCAGTTATGCACAGTTAGTAAGGATTTTGGACTAAAGATGAATATGGCTAAAACAAAAGTAATGATGAACAAGTATGCCACGGAAAGGGAAATAATGATTGAAGGAGCAGTAATTGAAAAGGTGGAGTCATATACTTATCTGGGACAAATTATTAGCTGTAATAATGATAAATGGCTGGAAGTCAAGAGAAGAATAAATTTTGGATGGATAGCATTCAGGAAATATACTGAATGCTATCCATCCAGGATGAATAGCATTCAGGAAATACACATACTGAAGAGCAATATCCCAGTTTGTCTGAAACGTAAAATAATGAATCAATGTATATTCCCCACCATGACTTATGGAAGTGAAACTTGGGCACTCACCAAAAGAATGGAAGAGAAGCTGAGAACTACACAGCGAAGAATGTAACGAATTATATTGGGAATCAGACTGTTAGATAAGAAGAGAAACACATGGATTAGGCAGCAAACTCAAGTAAAGGACATTCTTATCAAAACTAAAGAACTAAAATGGTCTTGGGCAGGACACATAGCTCGAAGACATGATGACAGATGGACTAAGAAAATAACAGAATGGTACCCAAGAGGAGCTAGAAGAAAACCTGGAAGACAAAGGCGGAGATGGATAGATGAAATTCATGAGTTTTTGAGTAGTAAATGGATGGCCAGTGCTCAAAACAGAAGGAACTGGAAAGTTGCTGGAGAGGCCTTCATCCTGCAGTGGATTGAAAATGGCTGATGATGATGATGCTTTAACTTGAAGCTTATATTAAGATGAAGCGTCCACTATGCTCTGGACCGAGGCATGATGGAAATTTTCTTTGATGCTGCAAAGGTCGCAATAGTTTTTAGCCAATTAGTAAGCAAGTTCACTGCAATTTCGAGATCACAATTTTCTAAGACTGTCCATGGGATGACTGAGGCAGCCTCAACACATTTAGAAATATTAAATAACCCGGGATTTACTATTACTTTGGTATTAGTCGAATTCACAACAATGAAGTTAATGTAGGTAGGTGTAAAATAACAACTGGCTTGTGGTCCGAATTGAAATAAGTCTGTAGCAGGTAATCAGGTGTGCAAGGAAATGAAGCAAGGATGAGATCTAGTTGGTTCTTACCTCTGGTCGGGAGATTGTTGATCATTTCTAACCCTGTACAAGATAAGTTTGATAGGAGCATTTGCTGAAAGTTAGCTAGCTGGGGAGAAAGATTAAAGTCTCCACAGACGAAGTGCAAGGCTGAAGGATGAAGCTGGTTGATGATCCAGTTAGATACATCATGGATGGCTTCATAAGAAGGTGCTGGGGGTATATATATATATATATATATATTGTGTTTTTATTATTTTAGTTAGTGTCTAATTGATTGTTTTTAATTTGTCCCTTGCTACGTTAATGTCATTGCCATAGGCAATTGGACTATTATACGTGCTTGATATATTTTTTTTATTTTGATTGCTTGGATTACTTTAATTTTTGTGTCTATTTTCTATAGGGTATTAAGGTGTATCCTGAACAGGAGATTTAGTTAGCGTTTTTAGTCTAACCTATTCCTAGGGGTCTGTGGTGGTGTTCAAATTATATAATAACTAATGAAGTTAGTTGTAATTATAATTATTTAACTTTAATTAATAATATTAATCAATACTAACTAACATTCCCTTACCTGGTCATCTATCCGCTACTTCATCTTAGGCTTTGAGCGGATCGATAGCCAGTTTTAACGGAATGTCTCATAATTACTCGTTTCTGTTAACTCCTTATCAGTTTTGCCTATTAGTGAGATTATTTTGCTCTTTTAGATTATTTAATTCATTGAATAAGGATAGTTTTATGTCAATTTGTCTTTCAGTTTAATTTTAATTTTTGAAAAATTTTTTATTCTTAACTTCGGATTCGGCAAACTGGTAGAGGAGAAACAAAGCCCAACGGGTAATTATCGGAATAAACGAGTGGAGCTATACTTATCTGTCCGGTGGTGGTCTTCCAGTAAATGAGGGGTTAGCCCTGTTCATTGTTTGTTTTATCACTGGTTTGGTTTTGAGTGCGCAGTCGCGTCTATTGTTGCTTGATATTGTTGTAGGGTGATATTTTTGCAAGTCATCCGATGAGTGGGTTGATTCCTACGTCAGCCGGGGTGGGGGCTGCGTACGGGGGGGTTGGGTGTTTCCGTTTTAACTCCGTGGTGAAAATTAATTTGAAAATAACGTGATTTGGTTGTATGTTATTTACAAGCGTTATTTTTTGTAATTTACATGAGTTGGTTTGCTATCCCTTTGGACTGGGCCGGTATAGCTTTTCTAAGGCATAACAGCCCGTTTCGTCCTCGGGGATAGCTATTTACATATTTACAGCCTCCTGTAAAGTGAATGTTACCTTGCGTTTCGTTACACACAAATTAATTTTTTATTTTGATGGGTGGGTTAATATAGGAAGCCGGATTATAGTGCGGTCAGAGGACGAGCCTCCTCTGAGCGTAAGATATAGGAAGCCTCCGGCTTCCTATATTAACCCACCCATCAAAATAAAAAATAAAAAATTAATTTGTGTGTAACGAAACGCAAGGTTTTATAAACTAATTTTATAATTATAAGCTAATTTTATAAAATGAAAGAAAATACATTATATTTAAATTAAAGGGCATAGGGCCACAGTATATAAAAAATATTAATTAAATACATACCTTTTATAATATACGTAAGTTAGTTATAATCCAGTTTAATACAAATATACTAACAAAATCAGTACCTTTCGAGACGCGTGTCTCTTTGTCAACTGACAAATTAAATACAAAAATACAACGAGCTGAGTGAGGCACGTTAATCATGCGTCATTGTTGTTGCACGGACGTGCGCTGCTTTCTACACCACTGATCATCCAGCAATAATACTCAACAATAATAGAGTAGAATACTGGCTCCTGAGATGGCTAAACAAGATTGCCGGGAAACCGTTTACCATCTCAAGAGCGGTCTTGTCTGCCAATCTGGACATCACACCCTGGAAGTATATCATCACAACCAGAAACATCTTAACTCTGGCAAAGCTACTAACGGAGAGAATAGATTCGCCGAAAGTGGGAAACGTGATCACTCGCCCCCGGATGATACGACCGAGAATAAAGAGGGAAGAACCAAGTCTCAAGTGCCAACTGACTCAATTGGACTCTCTGGGGAGATTTTTCCCAGCAAATACTGTGAATTATTTCAATAATTTAAATATTGATGCAGAGAAACTATGTACAGACAAAATGTATAGGACAGAAATCTTTGGTAATGTGTATCGGCAAGTATAAATATAATAAGAAGACTAATTTAATAATTTATATAATAATATTTAGCATTTAACAACCATTTGCAATTAATTAAACCAACTTAACAATTAATTCATTAACCACATATTCTGTGTTTTTGCATCTCCAAATTTTGTAAATAAGTTCATGTAAACATGCTTGTAAATACTATAATGTAACCACACCCTCTAGCCACGTGCTGTCTATGGGTGTCTCGTAAGAGAAATAAACAGATATTAATAAAAAAAAAATAATAAAACGGTTGTCTCTAGGATGGGATGTAGACGTATGCCTTTCTGACGATTTAATGCCATTGGATTGTTTACTATGTTGAGTGACTCTAGCCATAGGCGGTGGCGAAAGTGTCCTGAGTGGTCTACTATTTCAAAGTCGCGTTTGGGGTCAAGATCGTGGTTGGTGGCCCAAAAATGTTCCGCAACCGCGGACTGGTCAGTTTCGGCAAGCCGGATTGCTCTGTCGTGTTCCGTGAGGCGATCCTGGAGACGCCTTGATGTTTCTCCTATGTAGCAACTGTTACAGTCTCTACAGGTGATGCGATATACCACATTGCTGCGTAAGACCTCAGTATACCCCAAACCTATGTGGTGCGGTCAATTCAATAACTACAGATTTGGCCACGCACCAAGCCATCTCAATAGCACTGCCCGCACCCTATTCTCCAGGGCTTGGAGCCATTCCAGCACCGACACAATTAGGCGTAACGAGATCTCCCGTGTGAAGGTGGACCTAACCAAATGTGGTTATCCATCCCATGTACTAAGCAGATGCCTATTACAGGCAGAAGAACTCACATCCAACCCAAGACCTCCGAACCAAGTCGGTTTATCGTCCGCCTACATTCCCTATTATCCAGGCGTGTCAGGACGGATCTCGAAGGTCCTTAGAAGTTACAACATCAAATGTGTGCAATTACCCTGCAGGAACCTATGTTCACTTGTCTCCAGCGTGAAGACCCCTGTCACACCTGTCTTATGCAGCAATGTGGTATATCGCATCACCTGTACAGACTGCAACAGTTGCTATATAGGAGAAACATCAAGGCGTCTCCAGGATCGCCTCACGGAACACGACAGAGCAATCCGGCTTGCCGAAACTGACCAGTCCGCGGTTGCGGAACATTTTTGGGCCACCAACCACGATCTTGACCCCAAGCGCGACTTTGAAATAGTAGACCACTCACGACACTTTCGCCACCGCCTATGGCTAGAGTCACTCAACATAGTAAACAATCCAATGGCATTAAATCGTCAGAAAGGCATACGTCTACATCCCATCCTAGAGACAACCGTTTTATTATTTTTTTTTTATTAATATCTGTTTATTTCTCTTACGAGACACCCATAGACAGCACGTGGCTAGAGGGTGTGGTTACATTATAGTATTTACAAGCATGTTTACAGGAACTTATTTACAAAATTTGGAGATGCAAAAACACAGAATATGTGGTTAATGAATTAATTGTTAAGTTGGTTTAATTAATTGCAAATGGTTGTTAAATGCTAAATATTATTATATAAATTATTAAATTAGTCTTCTTATTATATTTATACTTGCCGATAAATATGTATGCGTCGGCCTCACATAACCCGAATCAGAATTATTTTTTCAGAGTTATTTATTATATTATCCTCGAAAAATGAATTTATTAAAATAGTAATACAACGTAAATTTTAGATGCGTGCAGTAATAATATTGGAACTTCTATTATATTTTCAAGCTACTAAAAAGGTCCTTAACATTTTTAACATATTGTCTAATGTTTAAGGGGGCCCACTTGCCATCGGGCAAGCTGATACCCTGAACAGTCCGCTACTGATTGCAACATGTCCAATTAAGAGACATTTAAATTATTTTGTTACAAACACAATATCTTATGCTATTAGAAGAAACGAGCAGCCCTCATATTAGCACATCATCATCATATTTACACTCATTGCAGCGTTCCCTGAGCAAAGGCTCAACAACGCAATTTAACTATTTACATCGACCTATTTGGCCTTCCAAGCCGCAAGGACTCGCCTTACTGCCGGAAGTTTACCATCCCTAGCCCCGTGGAGGCAGGTCGCTACTACCCTTATTTGCACCACTTTAACAAAACTCTAAGTGAGTAGAATTCTGATTGCTTTGATCAACCCACAATCGAAATCTATACAATTTTAACCAAACGTTTACATTTCAATTTCGAAATCAAAATACCATGTACATAATATACAATTGTGCAACGACAAGCAGTTGCAATATAAAACTAACTTCCGCAAACATGCGGGAATAAATGGACGTAACAGTTCAAGTAGTGCCCTGAGCACTACGAATAACATTTACATCTGTTAGGTACCGTATAAAAATTTTATATATACATTCATTTTCAAAGAGCTTCTGCATCCCATGAGGAGTGGACATACCTAACTGGCCAAGAAGCCTCCGCCTTGGCACATTATATAATTGACACTGAAAAATTACATGCTGGCTATCCTCTATCTGGCCGCAACGACAGCGATCACTGTCCGCTAGACCCAGCTGATGAAGCCGCAACCGAAGTCCGTGTCCAGTAACAACCATAGCCTGGAAAACTCCAAGTTTAGGCCACTTGCGTATCTGTTCCAACTGTGAGATGTCAGGCATCATCTCAAACGTCACTCTGCCTTTGGTAGACGTAGTCCAACGTTCCTGCCATAGGCAGCGAACCTCTAGCGAAATCCGTCTGCTTTCGTCCTTCAAGTCGGGTTTACCGTACACTCTTCCCGCATCGGGGCAACAACGGACACCCATCAACTCCAAAGGCAAGTTGTTCTTAGTTCCGTATCGTAGGAACTTCTCCAGAATCAGTAAGTCAACTGGCTCTGCTTGTGCAAGAATCTGTAGGGCTTCTGTGGAGACAGTGCGGCAAGCTCTGGTCACACTCAACAGCGCAAACCGCTGGGCAGCCATCAAGTGGCGCCGAACTAAACATCTGTCTATAGCCTGTCCCCAGGCTCCACAGGCATAGGTAATTATAGGGACAAAGAGGCACTTGTAAAGAATATCCAAGTTTCTGCCTTTAATACCCCAATCAGCTCGGGTGATCCTCCTGAGCTTCCCATACAGTTTCTTGATCTTATCCCTCATGAACTTCGCATGAGGAATAAAGCTCAGTTTCTGATCTAGTAAGACTCCCAGGTACTTAATCACTGGCACAAAACCCAGGGAAAGCCCACCAAGGCCAACTGAGGGGTGTCTATTAGGACTAAAATGCCCTTTAAGCATCATGCACTGCGACTTCGTCGGCGATATCATTAACTTGTGAACCGAGGCCCAAGTCTGTATCCGATCTAACACCCCACTGGCTTTTTGCTCCAGTTCTAATCGGGCGTTACCGCACACAAGTACGGCAACATCTTCCGCGTAAGCTACAATCTCCACATCATTCCAGTCTTGGTTCAGTAACTCGTCCAAGACGAAGTTCCACATAAAAGGGCCTATAATGGAGCCCTGCGGAACTCCTCTGGAGATCATATTAGCACAGTTGGTATAATCATCGTCCTTAACACACCGAGTGGAAAACACTCGGGAGTTAGAATCCTGTCAATGGAGCGAGTAATTTTTAGGAGCCTTTTTCACAATGACTGAGTTAGTCTTTTCCCGGTTTTTCTCCAAGAACCTTTTTTTTTTTTTTTTTTTTTTTTTTTTAACAGAAAAAAAAAAAGTCGACCACACACCACACGCAATTTACAGATATATTATATAGTGTCAAATGATGCAAGAAAGTAAGCTTATATAGCATCAGCGAAAAAAAAAAACTACCATTTCATGCATTCACACCTTCCAAGAATTTGTCCACAAAAATCAACCATCTACTGGAGAAAGCAAACTTCCGCACATCTATCCTGCAACCATCCTTCCTCAAACTCGAATTTGTGTCCCCTCATGTGTGTATTCTCAGCAAGAGCAAGAGGATTTAGCTTACTTAATTCACTCAAGGTCTTAAACACCTCAAGCAGATCTCCCCGCAAGTGGCTAGTCTCCAGACGATTTGAATAACTCAAGCCTTTCTAGGTAAGAGCACCCTTTTGTTTCCTTCACCAACCTGATTGCCTTCTCTGCACCCGTTCCAGCAGCTCTACATCCTTCCTAAAATGATGCCTTCAGACTTGTATGCAGTACTCAAGATGTAGCCTGATGTTTGGGTCTAGGTGATACTCAGAAACGTTGTTGACTAGAGCATAGCATCCCAATTATGAACTGTTTTGATCCTTCTCTAAGGGTTGTGATTGATTATTGGTCTGTGTTCCTGCAATAATAAATGTCTTTCTCAAAAATCGCAGGATCCTTTTCTACTCTGTGGCAGAAGTATGTGGTGGATCCTTTTCTGTTACGTTCTGGAAACCTCAAAGTAGACTCCATTCAGGAAATGTTCTCTGTTTTTTTTTTTTTTTTTTTTTTTATGAGAACCCCAAACACGAGAGGTATTAGAACCTATAGTACTTAGTACTGTGCTTGGGTTGGAGGTTGAGAAGACGAAAGAAGATATTTGTTGATATTGGACTTGAACTTCTGTAGATTGTAATATTCAGGAAATACGTATGAAGGAAGGTTGTTCCAGAAAACGGCAGTTGAATGAATAAATGAGGAAGATGAAAAGTTGGTTCTGTGGGTTTGAAGTTGGACAGTAAATGGATGTTGGCTGGTGGCAGCACGTGTTCGGACTGTTTTGAAAGAGAGAGCAGGAATTATAGAAGCCAATTCAGAAGAACAGTGCCCATGGAAGTATCTGTAGAAGAGGCATGCAGCAGAAACAGTGCGTCTATGAGAAAGCGAGTGGAGAGACTCTGTTAGAGAAGAATCATTAAAGTACCTAACTGCCCTCTTCTGAATGGAATCAAGAAGCCTGAGAGAGGTTTTGGGGGCACCACCCCAGATGTGGGAACAATATTCCATAGCAGGGCGGATTTGCGATTTATACAGAGTGAGCAGCTGTTTGGAAGAAAAGTAACGCCGAGAGCGAAAGAGAAAACCAAGTTTTTTAGATGCAGAGGAAGCAATATTAGTAATGTGCTTGTGCCAAGAGAGATTAGAAGTCAGGGTAATCCCCAAAAGAGATATATCCTTTTGCCTAGAAATCGGAGTGTCACTAAAGATAAGCATAGGAGCAGAAGAATCCTTTTTGCGAGATATAAGACAAGATTGAGTTTTAGAAGGGTTGAAATCAACTAAGTTGTCTTTGCCCCACTGGAGAATTACCTGAAGATCGGCATTTAAGGAATTGGCAGCAGATTTTCGAGAACTTGAAGCTGATTGAGCTGGACAAGGTTTCTCAAAATGGAAAGTTGAATGCAATGTGCTATCATCGGCAAAACTATGGATAGGATTTCCAGTCAATGGAAGAAGGTCATTGATATACAAGAAAATGGCTGAAAATGGCAGGAAATGGCTGACTACCTCAATACCTTCAACCTCCAAATCAAACCCCTAAAATCAGCACAAATAACTTACTCTCTAAAGGGCAGCCCAACAACGTTGGAGCCTGTGCTTAACGGCTCCTCAGTTCCAAGTGTTCAAACACACAAAGATCTGGGGATCGTCTTCGACTCCAAACTATCTTTCAACGATCACATAAACCTCATACAGTCGAGGCTGAACTCACTACGCTGGGTCGCCAAACAACAGCTGCTCCACACCACCGACCCACAACTGGTAAAAAGATACATCGTATCAATCCTTTACCCGACAATACTGTATGCTTCAGAGATATGGGCCTCGGCCGCCGAATCCAACATCAAAAGAATATTCTCTGCCGAATTCTGGCTTCTAAAATGGGCCAACAGCAAACTCCACCTTCCCCCAGCTCTCAGATCAACGCAGTTAGCAGAAGCTCTTCAACTACGCAGGCTCCGGTCCTACATCGGAGAAAGAAGGCTGCTGTTCACCATCAAGATGGCCACCGGTAAAATTACAGAGCCGAACTTCTGGGATCACTGCTCTTGGCGCATTCCTCCCCCTTATATCCGGTCTTCAGCACAGCTGCTAGCAAACCGTAACCGGCTTGTACTAACCGACAGATTCCTGCCAAAGCAAATGCTGCCCTCACTGCAAGCCATCGACGGGGACCTCCAAGAAGTGGTCAATAATAAAAAACACAGGAAGGGTATCCTCGTCGACCTGAAAATGTAAAACTGCGCCTTGTTAATAATCTGATTTATCTTTTTTTCTCATGTGTATCTCTTTTGTAAATATGTTTTGTTAACCCCTGGCACCACCATGCCGTGACGGGACTAATTGTATGTCTATCATTGCTGCCATTAAAGATTCTATTCTATTCTATTCTATTAAGAGGAAGAGAGTGGGGGAAAGAACTGAACCTTGGGGGACACCGGCATTAGTGGAGAAGTTAGAAGACAGAGAGCCATCTACCATCACCCTCAGTGAGCGATCAGAGAGAAAACTGGATAACCAATTACTAAAAACAGTTGGCAAACCATAAGATGGAAGCTTGTTTAGAAGACCTTTATGCCAAACACGATCAAAAGCCTTTGAGATGTCAAGAGCAACTACTTGTGTTTCACCGAACCTTTCCATTGAATTAGTCCATAAATGGGTAACATAAGCCAGAATATCACCAGTGGATCGACACTGACGGAATCCATACTGGCGATCGTTGATCAGATGGAAGGTTTCTAGGTAGTTTAAGAGTTGGGCGGTTAATTGATTTTTCCATTACTTTAGAAAGAGTAGAAGTAATTGCAATGGGACGATAATTGGATGGGAGGGATTTATCATCCTTTTTAAGAACTGGCTGGATATGAGCAAATTTCCAAGCAGAAGGAAAAACACCTTTGGAATAAGAAAGTGAAAAAAGCCGGCAAAGAATAGGAGTAAGTTCAGGAGCACAGGTTTTGAGAACAAGTGGAGAAATACCATCAGGACCTGGAGCTTTCTTAGCATCAAGATTCATCAAAATCCTTCTGATATCCTTTTGACGGAAGACCACAGGAGGCATTGAATGGAGCGTGTTAGGAATGGTGGGAGGTGTTTTACCAAGATCATTAATACATGAGCTCGAAGAAAAATGGGATGCTAGCAGGTCAGCTTTATCCTTGGCTGAAGTGACAACAGAACCATCTGGTTTGGACAGAGGTGGGAGCAGAGATGGGCAAAAGTTGCGGCCAATAGCTTTGGCAAGAGACCAGAATGCTCGGCTACCATTAGGGCAAGAAGCAAGTTTTCTACTCTTATCCTGTTCAAACTCTAGTTTGGACTGATTAATAACTGCTTTACAATTGTTGCGAGCTTTGGTGTAGGCAGAAAATGAAACTGAAGAATTAGAAAGAAGCCAGTTACGATATGCAACATTCTTCTCTTGGACAGCCTTAGCACATTTATTGGAAAACCGAGGTTTAGATAAAGGACGAGATTTTAAAGTGCAGTGTGGGATAAAGGATTCCATTCCTGCAAGAATAATTTCACTGACACGATCTGAGCAAACATTGACATCAGAAGTTTTGAAACAGTAATCAGACCAAGGAAAAGAAGAAAAGAAGTCTCGCAGGTCATCCCATTTTGCATTCTTGTAATGCCAAACAACACGAGGTTGGGAATAGCCAGATAAAGGTTCCATTGGAGAAGAGACAATCACCAAGTTGTGATCTGAGGTGCCTAAAGGACCTCTCACTTCGACCTTGTACTTAGAAGGGTTGTTTGTGAGAAAAAGATCAAGCGTATTGGCTGTATGATTAGGATTGTCCGGTATTCTTGTAGGTAAATGAACAATCTGTGCTAGGTCATTAGTAATTGCAAAAGCCTCAGCATCTCGACCTGCTGGGTCGGTGTGACTAGAAAACGGAAGCCAGCAGGAGTTGTGAACGTTAAAATCACCAAGGAAAATTACCTCACTGTTAGGAAAGTTGGACTGGAGAAAGTCAAGTTGCAAAGAGAGGAAGTCAAAGAGCTCCAAGTGATTAGTGGAGTTGGGAGAACGGTAGAGACAACAGATGAATTTTACACAATGAGGTAGAGAGATTTTAAGCCAGAGAAGATCAAAGAGAGGAGATTCCAAATTGCCAAGTCTCTGCCAGGGAATATCAGAACGGACATATGCACAAGTACCACCTTTGAGGCGAAAGGAAACATACAGCAAATAATTTGGACATCTGAGATGAGCAGTAGTTGAATCAACTGATAACTGAGATTCAGTCAGAAAAAGTACATGGGGTTTGGAAGACTGCAAGTGGAAATGGACATCATGGAGATTGGAATTGAGACCACGTATATTTGTGAAATGAATTAGGAAGTCCTTGGGAGGTTTAGATCTTTTCGCAGATAAGCTTGCTCTATTATTTTGACAATTCATGGTGTATTCAATAGTAAGAAAAAGTGGGTGGGACATGCTGTATGAAGTAATGAAATTTTTGGATATGGCGTACATGTGGTAAGAATATACCCAGATCCTTGACATAACGTGGCCTCGACAATGCTCCCCGCATACACACTACTCGGACTCCCTCCAGTCACTATCTGGCAGAGTAGAGGTAGCAAGATTATACACTAGCTGATCCGGAAGCCTCCTAGAGAGTTACCAATAGGTTTGGTCCGGTGTACTATCTAGCGGCCGACCTGCGAACACCGTTTTAGAGCTGTACCCTCGAAATGTGAGGAATATTGGATCTCGCCACGACATTCATCATAACCTCAAAAATCACCAATCATACTGCATGATGGAAGAGATAGGGAAGGGTTGACCGGAACTTAGCTCTAGAGACTAAACATGGGTTCCACCACTTCAAGGCTCCAATAAGCAAAGTGGTGGTATTTCACCGGTTGATGAGAGTCATCTACCACCTAGTACTGCCTGGTAACATAGAGGGGCGGCGTTCCTCCATGTGGTGTGGGCGCCACACCTCGACCCCTGCTTACGTTGGTTCACACCTGGGTGGTCACCCACCATGTGCTTGTGCATGAAGGTTATACCCAGGATTACTAACAGTCCCATCATCGTGAAGATGCAAGCAGAGGATTTGGCTGTCATAGACCGTCCGGACCTCGCCGAAATTGGGTCCACTTGACTTGAGTGTCACCCGAATATCAGTTCCATCAGCGTTTTAGACTCCCAGGTAGCAAGAACAGCTTGTCTGGCATATCTGAGAGAATGTCTGAGACAACCTCAAGGACCAGAGGGGGAATGTTTAGGGGGAATCCTTTTTTTAAGAGCCTCCTTCGCGTGTAGCACAGTGGTTACAACCACTGAACTCCCCGCACCGCGTGGAAATGTCCCCGGTTCGAATTCCATCAACGAAGAGAGGAACGTTTATGAGTTTTTTCACTCCGTGGCTGAGTTATTTGGTCTTAGGGGTGGTCAGCAGTCACCTACCAGAAACTCGGGTTTTTTGTCCAACAAAACAGGAAATTTACCAGAGAAGATACAAAATTTTTGCGTATATCGCATTCCACACAGAAAGAACAGCGAACTGCTCTCTTGAATAGCAGTTATCAGTGTCCTTCAACACTGGATGGTAAACGTGTAATTTCGAATCTCGTCAATGAATCTAGAAATTTTTGTAGATTTTTAACAAGCAAACAGTAAACTCGCCAAAGAGGACAGAAAATTACAAATACAGTGCAGTACACACTAATGCCTCATAGCGTTAGTTGTTTTGGCGCTTAACACACCGCTAACAACAAACTTCCATACTACTAAATTTTTAATTACTTTTACTAAAAGACTATTGTTCCTCTATTAGTACACATTACAGGTTTAGTGCAAGCAAACAGTTACATTAAAAAGATAGAAAGAGTTTTGAAATCATTTATAAGATACTTAGCCCAAAAAAGCTGCTCTTGAACAGTGTGTTCATTTTAAAATGATGATGCTTGAAGAACATAGAAATTAATTGGATCTGACTTTCGCATCAGTTCTTCCTAGATATTATGGTTTTAACTCTCCCCCTAAATCTTCCTAAGAACCACCGGTTATTTCAGGTTAAATTTCCAATAACTAATTACTTGTATAATTATTACAAAAAATGAAGTGTTCTTAATAGTCGATTAAAATAATTCGTTTAATCGAGTATCTAGAACACTCAATGATCTGAATATTCATATCTTTTTGAAAGAAATCAAGGATACCTTTACAAAATGAAGATTTTGTAAGATCATACTTATACAGTTTTATAAATTAAAAAACCACGTTTGTTTGTTGTTGTTTGTTATTTGGTTTTTAGGAGCATTAGCAACTAAGGCCATATTGCTCCAGGAATATGCGGTGGTTATTCCCTTGACCTTTCCGCATCCTCCGTATTTGGTGGTGACGGGCTCGAACCCCGGTCTAATCAAGAAGCGTGTGCTACGCACTGCTGCTCCTTCCCACCTGGCTACGGAGGCGCCAAAAAACCACGTCTGGACTTAAAATCGATCCAATGTAATAAGTAATCCTACTGTAATGCTATATTAAAAATATGTTCGTTTTTATTGGATAATATGTTCTGTTTTCATCTGCAATTGAAAGCATGTTACTTGCTAGTTTTTTAAGAAAATAAACTTTATTGAATAAAGGGCAGGATCTAAACTATCGTACGATGACAGTTTAGATCCTCCCCATAGAGCATTGCAGATGCAGAAGATGGCTTTACTCAGGGGCCCAAGGCGTTCAAATTGTCCATCAACTTAAACGCGTCGTAGTTCACTGAATCGTAGAGGTACAAAATCACCAAAATAATTAGGGGGGTTGTTCGCAGTATGTCCGGTGCTCACTACATCTCTGGTGTTATAGGAACTCCCTAGGTCCCTTTAGAAAAGGAAATTTCTATAATGTCAAAGGTTTTGTTAATGACGGCCAGAGGTTGTTCATAAAGCCTTTAGGTAATTTTGCACAAATCTCCGTAATCACATTAAACATTGCCCAGAAGTTGGAGTCGAAGAATTATGATAGCGGCCAATTATGATCATGCATGATGAATAATTGGCAAGGTTGCACAAGATGAAGATTGGTTATCGAATATTCCACGGTTTACTCGTTTGTACCGAAATGGTTCTGCAGTAAGCAGGAATTTCCTCGTGTGGACTGAAGAAAATCTTCAGAGAAGCAGTGAAATAGTACTTCATTCAATTGAGAAACTACGTCTTACAGGTATGAAGCGAACCATAGTTTGAAACGGGGTGTTGGAGAGGCAGTATGCAGTTACCTTATAACTCGGAAACAGCATTACTAGTCTCTGTACATTTAATAGTAATTTGTTCTCATACAACATAAATGCCATTTTCATTTGACCTTGCCTGGCATATGGCATCTTCATTAAACGATTTAGTGATGGTTTAGTTTTCTAGATTTAAAATATTTAGTATTTTTCTTTGGATCCTAATAAAAACTAAAGTAATAAATAACATTTTAACTGAATATCATCTCTGATCTGTTTCTTTCTTTGAAATTTAGCAGCACGGAATATAAGTTGACTATAACATCCATATTTCGTCACTTTCAGAACGTAAGTAAATTTTAATTAATCAAATTAATTAATCAGATTAATCAAATGTTTCCTGATTACGAAAATAATTTTATTTTTAATTATTTTTTGTTAATAAAAAATTATCACCGAAACTAGGTAATTATAAGTTGGTTTTGCGAATTTAACTTAACATTGATAAATAATATCCATTTAAAAAATGAATATTGGGGCATTCAAGTTTTAACATTTAGTCACTACCCATCACAACTCAAAAGTGCTTTGCAATCAATAAGACAATTTATTCTAGAATATTTGCTATTTGTTTCCTGTTGAAAAATAGACTAACGCTCAGAGAATATAATTTTCGACAATATATTTCTCCTACACTTTTCAACTGATTATCCAACACAGACTATAAGAAAAAACTACTACTTTTAAAGTCACCAATATACACTCTGTGACGTTGAAATTGCAGCAGAAGGAATGACCAGAAGTGGTTAAAAATCAGAAGGCGAAATTTGCGCCGAGACATAAAAATGATTAAAATATGTGTTCACACAAACATTAAACGGGGTGGGGGGGGAAGCCTCGGCTGATATGAAGACGAACGTAGAGATCGTGGAGGTTAAAGCAATGCATGTGTGATGCAGTTAACACGCTTCTCTCTCACAGGAACTGACTTCAGAGTGCAAGAAGATTGCAGAGAATGTCGAGACGTCACGTTCGACACCGATATAAGCAACTCAACGAGTTCGACAGAGGGCAGAATTATCGGCCGTCGAGAGACTGGATGGTCCCTTTTTCGTGTAAAGGAAGGTGTGGGCCGTGACAATACCACAGTGCACTGATGTTGGCAACAACGGCTGCGGGAAGGTACGACTGCTTGTTGAATGGGAATTGGGGCACGATGGACGGCTACAAAACGGGACGATCGTGTTATCCGTCGACTGGTTTACACTGCACCCACAGCCACGCTGGCTGCCATCTAACGAGCTATGACATCACCTGACTGTCGTCTCATCACTCTTCCAACCATTGCACGCTGACTGGCAGAAGGGTGGGGGAACCCGCCTTGCATAGTGGCCAGTGCATCGATTACCCCTAACCGCTGTCCATCATCAACAGCGTCTGGAATGGTGTCGCGCACGGGCTACAGAACTTCCTCAAGTGGTCTTCAGCAATGAATTCCGCTTGTGCTTTGGCCCGATATCGCGCATGCACATGCAGAGAAGACGTGGTGAACGCAATGATTCTAGAGCCATTGTTGAACGCCATACTGCACGCCATGCTGGTGTTATGGTGTGAGGAGTGATCTGCTTTGATAGTCGGTCGTATTAGTGTCGCTGTGATTTTGGACCCGTCCCTCTCTCCTTTCTTACTTGGGTGTCTGATCCATTTTTCAGAGGGGGAAAACTCCCAAACACAACCTGCAGGGGTTTCATCTGAGTGTCATGGTGTGCACATACTATCTTGTCCAGCCAGGTCCACGGATTTCTACCCCATCGAGCATGTGTGAACCACGAGGGGACGCCATTTACAGAGCCACCCGTAGCCGGCATGGAATCATGGATGTTGTGCGGAACAAGTAGCAACAGGCACAGTGGGAGATACTGTAAGAGGTTATTCGACACCTGTACTGCTCAATATAAGACGCTTAGTACAAGGTATCCGCAACCGTGGTGGCTTTAACATCATATTGATTTGTCCATTGTAAGCATCATTTTGTGTGTTCACACAAACATTAGCATCTGCAACTTTTATCATGTGTTCCTTAACCTTTTGTCTATCATTGCTCTAAATATCCTCTTTGTACTCCTATTCCTTCAGGATGCTGCAGTTTCAATGTCACAGAACGCAAGTGCATTCGTATTACCAAAGACAGTGTTTAGCCTTATCATCATAACCAATGTTTCCATGTGACTGTCTGTTTGAAGAGAGATACCACATTCTAAAAAATAAGTCCAGTTCATGCGCTAAAACTTTATAAATAAGAAATAATAATTGTTTTGAAGATATTAAAGAGATTTAATTTCCTACAATAAATAGCTTGATACTGAATAACAAAATAATGCCATTTTCAAACGAAAGGGTTATATTAGCATTCTGTTATTATTGTTAACATCCTATCGCTAATTAAGGCCATATGTTCACATAGTATGGAAGGGGCTGACATCGATTCCTGCCAGGAAGGAAAGAACTTTCACTAGCGTTCGCTTGTTCACATTCCGGGTCAGGTTTTTCTTTCCCAGCGACCGTGTAAAGCGCTCCCTGAATGTGAGCTCACGGAAAAAGGTCAATTTTAAGCCAAAAGAAGAACTTGAAGAAAAGCGAGCCATAACATATAGACAGTTATTACACTAGCTGTTCCTCAATTACAAATCAAATTAAAGTTTGTAAGCTCTTCAGAAAACGCAGCGAAGCGTTCTTGTTCAAGTTGTGTGGCTTGAATTCAATCTTTACTTAAAAAGGTGTGTAATAGAAAGATAACTGAAGCATTAATGATTACTTAGTAGGGGAAATCACTGATATATTTCATGGTGCTGTGATATGAGCATCCTATTCAGACATTTGCCCTCTTTTCTCAGTCGGTGAGTGTTATAAATGGACGAGTATGTGTGGTGTCCTCAGAGAATTTGTCACGATCTGTTTCAAACGTGTTAAAAAAATTGTAGTGAATGAAAATAATCTTCCTGTGCTATGAAAATTCTTGAGTGCGCAGAGAAGAAACAGACGGCGATCAGCGATTTCCGTTTTTCACACTGCGACACCTCACAATGTTCGTCACAGTAGCAGTGGTTTCAATACGTCAGTACTTTGTTTAGCGAAAGAGTGTAAACATTTCCGCGCTAACGCCTTTTCCCTCACGCGACCTTTATTCAACGCAGAACAACCCAACCCAACCCAACCTAATCTCATATTGAATTTTGTAAACAGGTAATGAAAGGGTTACTGTATATTCAAAAGAAGACGTGATTTTGAGTTTCTGCTAATGTGGTCTTTAATACTGCCTAATCAACAACCTTCCATTATGGAATGAATAAAAAAGCGAGCTTGTTCCTCATTTGGAAAACCAAACAAACAGTCAAGTCAGAATATTAATATTGTCTGAAGGATCAACGTGGCTGAAAGTTTGCATTGGAGACGCGGATGGTTGGTTGTTGGAAAAACAATAGATGGAAGTTTGTTGTGGAAGGGGGCAGTTTGCATAAATTCAAGGAAGAACTAAAATTAGTGGAGGGCACGCAGATGTTTTATAAGGTTTCTTTCTTGCATTATATGTTGCTACTACTACCAATAATAATAATGTGCTGTAGCTATTTGGGACCTTTCTACAAAGCACATTAGTGCTTTGTAGAAAGGTCCCAAAAGTCAGAATTTACACTCTCGACAAAATTAACAGAATAAAATGTTTTTCGTGAATATTGTATTGTGAACAGTGTCGCCAAAGATGAAGTGACCAGACGTCCCGATTATGGGGGACAGTCCCGGATTTCAATGGTTTGCCCCGAATTGAAAACTGTTCCAGATTGGACATGTAGCCTCCATACTTAATGGCAAATATAATGCAAATGATTTGCATTATATTTGCCGACAACCAATGGTACAAAGGAAAGTTTTTTTATTAGTAAATATGCTGTGAACGTCAATTAGTCAAGAAACACTTGTCATGATGAACCGAAGATGACAAATGAAAAGTAAGAAAAACACTGACAGGGAGAAAATTGAATATACTGAGTTATGCAAAGCCATTAGAAAGAGACTCAGAGAGGACATAAGAAGATTTAACACAAGAAAAGTAGAACAAGCATTAAGGGAAAACAAAGGATTTAAATCAGCAGCCATGAGCAGTAATACAGAAAGACAAATGATACTGAAACTGAAGAATAGCGATGGTGTACTTATAAACAGCAGAGAAAGCAGAATTCAAATAGCAGAAGACTACTATAGAGAACTATACAAGGAGCAGGGGAATGATGCCAGCAGTGGGGAAGATGGATTGCAAATTAGCAACGCATACAACATACCCGATATTCTTCCTAATGAGGTAGAACATGCATTGAAGAAAATGAAGAATCAGAAAGCCCCGGGGGAAGAAGAAGTTACTGTAGAGTTGTTAAAATTGGGAGGAAGAGACATAACACAAAAACTGGCAAGGCTCTTCACAAAGTGCATTAGAAAAGGTGTGACGCCTAAGCAGTGGAATAATGCAATCATAGTTTTGCTGCATAAGAAAGGAGATAAATCAGAAATTGGAAATTAAAGACCAATTAGCTTGTTATCCCACATCTACAAGTTGTTCACAAGGGTCATTACTAGCAGACTAGAAAGAATACTTGATGAGAATCAACTGAAAGAGCAAGCTGGCTTTAGGACAGGATTCTCAACTAAGGATCACCTTCACGTAATATCACAGCTAATGGAGAAAGCAAATGAATATAAAACACCATTATGCCTGGCATTTGTGGATTATGAAAAGGCATTTGACTCCATACAGCATAAAGCAATGTTTCGGGCACTGGAAAGATAAGCAATGATACCCCATATACAGTATTATGATTTTGAAGAAAATATATGAGAATGCTACCTCCTTTATTAGACTAGACAAAGACAGTAGGAAAGTTAAAATTGAGAAAGAAGTTCGACAAGGAAACACAATATCTCCGAAGTTGTTTACTGCTGCCCTTGAGGAAGCTTTCAGAAGATTAGACTGGTCGCAGAAAGGAGTCAATGTGAACGGAGAGTACCTAAACGATTTACGATTTGCAGATGACAACATTGTGGTCATAAGCCACGATCCCAAAGAATCAGAGGATAATCTTAATCAGTTATGCACAGCTAGTAAGGATTTTGGACTAAAGATGAGATTCTTTGACGGAGCAGTAATTGAAAAGGTGGAGTCATATACTTATCTGGGACAAGTTATTAGCTGTAATAATGATAAATGGCTGGAAGTCAAGAGAAGAATAAATTTTGGATGATTAGCATTCAGGAAATATAGTCACATACCGAAGAGCAATATCCCAGTTTGTCTGAAATGTAAAATATTGAACCAATGTATACTCCCCACCAATTCACTTATGGAAGTGAAACTTGGGCATTCACCAAAAGAATGGAAGAGAAGCCGAGAACTACACAGCGAAGAATGGAACGAATCATATTGGGAATCAGACTGTTAGATAAGAAGAGAAACACATGGATTAGGCAGCAAACTCAAGTAAAGGACATTCTTATCAAAACTAAAGAACTAAAATGGTCTTGGGCAGGACACATAGCTCGAAGACATGATGACAGATGGACTAAGAAAATAACAGAATGGTATCCAAGAGGAGAAGAAAACCTGGAAGACAAAGGTGGAGATGGATAGATGAAATTCATGAGTTTGTGGGTAGTAAATGGATGGCCAGTGCTCAAAACAGAAGGAACTGGAAAGTTGCTGGAGAGGCCTTCATCCTGTAGTGTATTGAAAATGGCCGATGATGATGAACGTCAACAAACACACAGCTGACCGCAGAAACGCTGAAAGCAATAGTACAAGTTAAGTGCAATTTTGCTAATTCTTGTGGAGAATTTTACGGAGAAATAGAAAATAATGAAGACCTTAAGAAAAATTCACTCAGCAGAAAAATATTTAATTTTTCTTGTTTTTTATTGTTAAAAGAAGTATGCATGTATTATTATTGCTCTTATATTATTTCTCCTGATTGGGGGTTCCACATCGTGACGGGTATTGCTACCAAGTACATAGGGTGGTTGTTGTTGTTATGTCTGGTGTTCCTGTTGATAGAGGAACTCTCTGACTATCCTACAGGTATTCAGGATTGCGACTTTCTGGAGTTCCTTGTAGGTGTTCGCTGGGAGACCTATTGCTGCTAGATTGTTATGTAGGGTATTTGACACCATACTTGTGGTTGACCCGATGAACGGGATGGTTGTAACTTGTTGCATATGCCACATCTCCTTGATCTCCTGTATTAGGTTCGTGTACTTTCTGATTTTTCCCCATGGGTTTTGTGCAGGTTGCCTGTGTTGGGTACCTCTATGTCAATCAGATAGATAGCCTTTTCCTTCTTGTCCACAAGGGTTATGTCCGATCCGTTGTACGGGATTGTCTTATCCGTTATTATGGCGCGGTCTCAGTACAGCTTGTGGGTTGGGGTTCCTAGTAGTGCCTGGGGTTCATACTTGTAGCACGGTACACTTTCGTTGATCAACTGGTATTTCCTTGATGGAGTATCCTGGCTACACGGTCGTGTCTACGAGTGTATTCAGTCTGGGTGATCACCTTGCATCCCGCGGTGATGTGTTGGATCGTTTCTGAGGCCAGGTGGCACTGTCGACAGGTTTCATCTGACACTCCGGGCTCCTTGGTGATGTATTTTCTATAGATTCTGGTGTTGATTACCTAGTCTTGGATGGCGAGCTTATATCCTTCAGTCTTAGGGAAGAGCGTCCCGCTAGTGAGCCATGCATTCGAAGCAATTATCATCTAAGTGATCTTGATGGAGGTCATTGTAGTGTCTCTTATGGAGTGTCTTCTTTGCCCATCTTTCTAGCTTCGTTTGTGCCTTCTAGATGGGAGAGGAGTCCTCATGGCCTGGTGGAGTGCTGCTGTGTGTTTCTGTAAGTAATCCTTTAGGTTAGCAATTGCTGTTTTCTGTTGCTCGATGAGGTCTATCAGGCCCCTTCATCCTTCTTTCCAAGCAATTGTCAGTCTCTCCACAGCTGACTTCGAAGGGTGTTGGTGGCTCTTGGTCATCATTGTCCTTATCTTTCTCGTGATATTCCCCAGCTCGGTGTCAGTTCAATCTATGACCACGAAGGAGTGTGTTAGCACTGGGACTGGATAGGTGTTTATGGCTTTAACTGGGTTCCCTCCGTTCAGCTTTGCTTTTAGCAGGCTTCTTGAGTCTCTGATGATATTTTTCGGTCAGGCAGGCCTTAATTTCCTTGTACTGTAACTGCTGAGCCTGCATCATCCCCAGATATTTGTAGGCTTCTCCATGGTTTCGATCTTTTTACCAGTCTGCAGCTGGTAGTTTCGGTTGACTAGTTTTCCCTAGTGCAATCAGTGGGTCTTGCATTTATCTAGATCAAATTACATTCTAATATCATTGCTGAATTCTTCGGTGATCCAGAGTAGTTGTTGGAGTTGCTTGCCTCGTAGAGCTTGATATCATCCATATACATCAGGTGGGCGAAGTTGCACAGATTCATGTTTCCTTCTTTGAGGTTATTATGGCCGCCATTATTATTTCACAGAAAAAAAACTAACCTTTTTTCACTAAACAAAAATCGATTAAAAACATGTCACTGCTAATAAGTGCTTTTTTTTTCTTCTAATTACAATTATTTTTCTCAGTTCACAACCTTCACAAAACCCTCTGTTCGTTATGTAGCGTAACACGAGGGGTACCGTAAATTGAATTTCAGCCTTTCTGTGAGAAAAAAAAAAAAATATATATATATACACACACACACACACACACATATATATATATATATATGTATATACAGGGTGTCTCAAAAATACACGGCATAACTTCAGGAATGAGTTCCTCATATGTAGACAATAAAAATATTTTATATCAACACAGTTCCGGAAATGCTTGGTTTCCGAATTTTGAAGGTCTGTCTATGACAACTGTTCACATCACCTTATAGTAATTGTTCAAAATGCCCACTTTCTGCCTGAATACAGGCCTCACATCGATGTCACATGGATTCGTGAAGATGATGCCAAATTACTGGCATGTTTCGTATTGTCTCACAACCTGCCACAATTCGATTGCGGAGAGTTTCCACATCAGCTACCGGAGTCGAATACACCAATGACTTTAAATGGCCCACATGAAGAAGTCTAGTGGGGTTAAATCAGGTGAGCGTGGATGCCAGGCAGTTGGTCCACCTCTACTTATCCACCGATCAGGAAACCTTCGATTCAGGTAATTGCGGGATAGGTGGCTGAAATGTGCTGGAGCGCCATTGCGCATGAGGTGTGCTTGTTGACGGTGGTCAGTGGCGTGTCGTGCAAGAAATCAGGCATGTTGTTTTCCAGAAAGTTTCTGTACGCTTGCCCTGTGAGTTTGTTTGGAAGTACATGTAGCCCAAATAACTTATCACCAAAAACACCCGCCCAGATGTTGAGGCTGAACCGCTGTTGGTGAAGTGATGGAAGAATTGCATGTGGGTTTTCTTCAGCCATTACATGCTGATTGTGAAAGTTTTGGATTCCGTCTCTGTGAACTGTGCTTCATCTGTGAATATCACTAAGGCAGGAAAGTGAGTTGTACCACACTGCTGCAAGAACCACTGGCAGAACATTACTCGCACAGGGTAATCTGCTGATGACAAGGCCTGTATCCGTTTTGTAATACGGTGACAAGGCCTGTAGCACTTTTGTAATACAGTATGGACAAGGTAGTCGCAGCGCAGTGTAACCTTGTCCTTACTGTATTAAAAAGTGCTAATTTCATTTCATTCCTTTTTGACCTTTCACTTTTTTCTACTAGAAACGCAGTTCCTGATACATGGTCAGGTGTAGTCCCCTGATGAAATACCTGATTATGTATCAATATTTATTTCTGCTGACATCAGATCAAGCATTTTTTGCATTACTTAAATTAGACCTTTTACTTAAATTCTTTCCACCCATATCTGATGACAGCTCTACCATTTTCATTGTATTTTATTTTCATTACCTTTTTCATTTTATTTTGTTGTACTAATTTTGCTTTACAGTGCCCCCACTTTACATTGGCTTGGCAATTCAGCCCATAATTTACTTAATTCATCATAACGTCTAGGATATTAACATTCTTTCACCTTTCACTAATCTACTACTCTTATTTTTCTACTTTCCTCACCCTTATAGCTATTAGCACCCTCTGCAACTTTCACATCCATTTATACTTACTCAATGTAATTTAATATTAATACAAATCACATAAGGTATGACAGATGCGCTTTTAGGTGCATCTGTCATACCTTATTTATTAACCTTGCTTTCATCCAAAACCTTTCATCTATTGTTTAACTGTTTTCTATGTGACAACCCATTCACACACACAAAATTTGTTTTTGTTTTTTTTTTAAGAAGTTGATATTTCATTTTGTAAGTTTAGTTCAAAGAAATGAATGTAGAATGTATTTAAATTTATATTTTGTATGTGAATATTTTTATATATATAAATTTTTAAAAATGTGTACTGCATATTGTTTCTGGGGATTGAACCCCCCCCCCGCTAGATGTCCCGCATGGGAATGCGAAGGATCTGGTCACTTTAGCCAAAAACGAATATTTGATGTATTAGGCATCTTGGCATACAAATTATGAGTATCCAATAGAAATCGATCTACCACCTTACAGAGCCGCACATAATACAAATTACTCACACTTGAAAAACACTTGTTGCAACCACACCACTTCATTCCCGTTTTCTGGCTTGCTCTGTGGGATATCCACATCTCCTGTACTCAGAATGACAAGTTATATTCTTTTAGATTTTTATTTGAGATGGCAGGCCGTTGGAAGACTTGAAGCCATGCATTCGCAGACGGCACACTGATCAGTGTGTTACGCAGCGTTGTCTCGGCACTATGGAATTCTGTTTGATGCAGCAAGAGCGAGCTTGGCCAGCTCGCTATATGGCTATGTCAAACCGAAAAGACCGCTATCTGGCACTAACAGCAAGATGGAACCTTACGATGTCATGTCGTCAACTGTCTCTTGAGGTTGCTGCAGCCGCAGGTGAAAGCATTTCAAAATGGACTGTTCGAAGAAGGTTAGATTCAAGTTGACTAGGCAAGTAAACAAGTGGTTTAGATCCCATTAACCCCACACAACCGCAGAGCTCGTCGAAACTGGTGATATGAACATGTGACTTGGAGCCGTGCAAATAGGGTACAGTTCTTTTCACTGAGTCCCATTTTAGCCTATAAACAGATTCTAGACGTTATTTCATCTGGCGACAACGAGGAATGCAGTACCATCCTTCCAACATCAGAGAAAGGGACACTTACGGTGCAGACAGTGTTCTTCTGTGGGGGAAATAAAGATCAATGGTCGCACTCTTCTTCACGTTCTTGATGGACGTACCGTAACTGCGAAAAGGTACAAAGAACAGATCCTCGAACTCTGTGTGTGAATTTTTAGGGGTGTGGGTGGTCCACATTTTATTTTCATGCACGACAACGCCACTGCACATAGAGCTCAAGTGCTGGAGGATATCTTGAAACTGAAGATGTGTAGACATGTATATATCTTATGTAGGACGGCACCTGAACGGAAGTTCAACTCTGCCTTTGTACACTGTGATCGTTAGAGAGCACTATAACAGGCCAGAAATGTGTGTAATATTATGTTCGCGCAGTGTGTGCGTTGTTGTGTTGTTTCTGGCCGTTTTGTCACCAGGCAGGTGATCACCTGGAAAGCCTGCCAGTGTCCGTCTATACCACTGGGAGGTAGCCCACAACTACGCATGTAACATGGTCAACCTCAACAGTCACGCACTGAATGTCCAAAGAGAGTTTGGAGCCATTCAAAAGAACCCTGTGCCGGCAAACACACACACACACACACACACACACACACACACACACACACACACACACACACACACACACACACACACACACGAGACAGGAAAGCAGAAGCCGAAGAAATAAAGAAGAGAATAGCATAAAGTAAAAATAAAAAAATAAATAAATAAAAAATAGATAAATAAAATAAAATCTTTATCCATGTCTTTGCCTTCTTCTTTATGCAGTGCTGCCCAAAGTAGTCCACAAAGAGAAAACGTGTGCTGTCAAACAGAAGTAGTAGTGTCATCCAAAAACAAGATGAGCTGGAACAAGTTCTAGATTTAATTCTGTTAATCTGGGGTGGTATCAGAAGTCACTGGTTGATGACGGTATCAATGAGCAGAGGAAGGAATTAGTTGTGGAGAGTCTTGATAAAGAATGAACCAGAAAAATGCAGCATGTTTTAAAATATTCGTGTGTTCTTAAAACCAGCAAAATTTTGGACATTATGTCATCAGGACGACAAACGAGGCAACAGGTTGTATTTTCATTTATGAAGTGTTTTCAGTTTGATTGCTTGCATTAACATTGAAGTTGATATCCTGCGATTAGCAGAACTGTAGAAGGTTCGAAGGGCGTGGAAATTATTGATAGATATGAGTATCTCCTCCCATCCGGGAGACAAGTTTGGAACTGTTGCGTTAAGAGCCAATCTTAGGTCCTCGTAAATGGAGCATTCAAAAAGTACGTGAGGAGAGTCTTCCGGTAGTCCACATTGACAGGAGACTGTATTAGAAAGTCTGAATTGGTAGAGTGTTGCGTTAAACGCACCATGTCCAGTTAGTATGTAGGAGTTAAGCAGTGAGGGTGAAAACCATTTTCTGGTGGATGGTGAAAGTAGTGCAGTTATGTCGGGAACGAATTTTTTGGCTCCTTTCTCAGTAGCATTCCATCTATTCTGCCAGGTGTTCACTAACAAATTCCAGCGTCGGGTTCGTTCAGTTTTGGGATCAGCCTGAATATTGACAATGAATCCCTGAAATTCCGTAGAAATGCCTCGGCAGATTTAAAAACAAAGACCTATAAACACAACGTGTAGGTCAAGTGGTATAGTGCCCGTAAGAGTCTGTAGAACTGGAGTTGATACTGTTCGCTAATTCTGAAAAACCCTACTATGAATCCAGCATCATACAAACCAATCGCACTGCTCTCAGTGGTCAGTAAATTATACGAGAGGCTGCTCCACATGCGGATACAGAACCACTACGAAAGGGCAGACCTGGCAGCTAAAAATCAGTTTGGCTTTAAGCCAGGATCCTCCGCAGTGGATGCCCTTCGAGACCTGCTTAGGAAAGCACAAGAGTGCAGGAAAAAATATTAGTCATTTCAGTCAATTTCGCCGGGGCGTCCGACTCACTTTGGTGGCCGAGCGTCCTGAACAGACTGAGAGAAGCTGCAGTACCCATCAACTTATACAAAGCAATGAAAGACTACTCTTCAGGCAGAAGAGTGGAAATAAATTCAAATTATCAAAAAAATCACAAGAAACGTACTAGGGGCTGTCTGCAGGGTCTGTCTTGGGGCCTCTCCTTTGGAACATGGTCTTGGACAAATTCCTGTGCCAGGACCTGGGGCTGGCTGAGTCCCAGGCCTTTGCGGACGATCTCATTGTTACTATTGAGGCGGATTCCGGAGTCCAACTGGAAAACATAGGTAATCAAGCAATGCAGAAATTACAACACTGGGCCACAAAAAACCAGCTAAAAATTGCATCGACGAAAACCATATCCATCTTGCTGAAAGGAACTCTTCAGGTACAGCGTCCACCCCAAATAAAAATAAATGGCCTGACCATCAAACTCACCAAGCAAATGAAGTACTTAGGAGTTATCTTAGATAATAGCCTATCCTTCATACTCCACCTAAAATACATAAGAATGAAAATAAGAAGTACTCAGCCCTAGTGGCTAGGATTATGAGGAAGGACTGGGGATTGAAAAAAACGAAACCTAATGCTATATTATAAGTCAACCTTCATCCCAGTAGTAACCTACACAGCTGCAGTATGGTACACCAAAACATCACTAGTAACCAACAAGAAAATCCTTGGACGACACATAGGACCATCCTATTGACAACCACACGAGTTTACCGTACAGCAAGCACACCGTGGAGTGCTCCCCCTGGATTTAGAAGCTGTGAAAGCAGGACTGCTCTATCTGCACTCAAAGGGAGTGGCCCCATATCATCAGGACAATCAACCCAGCAAGCAGTCAAAAAACGGAAACAGCTCAACTACAGACCTACCTCCTTCAAGAGTGGGAGCAAAGATGGACAGAGACGACAAAAGGTGAGATCACTCGTAAATTCTTTTCAGAACTGAACAAAATATACCCAAGGCAACCAGGCTGGTTCTTCCCGGGCTTGCACCTGACCTCGTTACTCACAGGACATGGACTCTTCAACCAGAATCTGTTCGGCTTCGGCCTCACCGATGACCCAAATTGCACGTGCGGGGAGGTCGAAAAGTGGAACCACCTGCTTTACGAATGTCCACAATACGAAGATCTCAGATGCACCCTCATCACGAAAATCCATTACCTCCCAAAAGGACTTGAACATCACTTCACTGACATGGAAGAGGAGTAACGAGCGCTTTCCCAGTATGCACAGGAGCTATTCACAAGGAGAAGGGTATTAATTGCCATACATAGAGACTGATAGTACAGTATTATAAACAAACCGCATAAGACAGAGACAATTCCTGGAAAAGAAAACTGTGGAAGAAAAGAAAATGAATGGAAGACAATTCCTGGAAAAGAAAACTGTGGAAGAAAAGAAAATGAATGGAAAAAGGGATAAAGAAAAGCAGGGTAAAAAAAAAATTACGGGGCTTGCGCCATGAGTGTTCCAACCTGAATCAAGTGGATAGGAACAGAGACAACAAACCGTAGCCTAGCTCCCAAAGCCTTTGGCAGCCTGAAGAAGGCGCCCTAGCCCACTTCACCTTTAAACCCTACTTCCTAGGGGAAGGATTCTCTCGTCCCCCCTAATTTTTACTCTTGTGGGGCATGGGCATGCCCAACTGAAACTTGGGGCTGTCTTCCCTATTAGCCCCATACTTCTGTCTTTCTCCCCCCAGTCTTCAGCTCCCCCCTCTCTAACACCTAAATTTAAACATCTAAAATATCTTCGCCCACGTCCCGGCCTATCAACACACATGTACATGTGTGTGTATATATGTATTTGTATATACACATACAATATAAGAATATATTTATTTATATTTCTTTTATTATTATTTTTTATTTATTTATTTTTTATTTTTAGGTCCTAGCCACTGAAATCTCAGGAAATTAGGTGGCAGGACCTGCCAGAGTGAAACCAAAACTACTGGGTTCCTGGGCGACTTTGGGCCTCAGCAGGGGTCCAGTGGCTAAACGACCAGATGAACGACACTACACACATACATGATCCATACACTTTTAAATCTCGGCCATTTCCAGCGAACTGGTACACCCACAATAAAAACTACGCGGAGATGGGGAAACCCCGGGTGCCGTCTGACACTAAATAGACCTTACTGTTCGCAAACGGGAAATGTAACTTGTCTCCTGGATGTGAGAAGATACTCATATCTATCAATAATTTCCAGGCCCTTCAAACCTTCTGCAGTGCTGCTTTTAATCGGAGGAACACTTTCAACACCAATGTTAATGCAAGCAATCAAATTGAAAACAATCCATAAATGAAAATACAACCTGTTGCCTCGTTTGTCGTCCTGATGACAATGTCCAAAATTTTGCTGGTTTTCAAGAACACACGAAGCTTTTAGCAGATGCTGCATTTTTCTGGTTCATTCTTTTATCAAGACTCTCCACAACTAAATCCTTCCTCTGCACAGTGATACCGTCATCAACCAGTGACTTCTGATACCACTCCAGATTAACAGAATTATATCTAGAACTTGTTCCTGCTGATCTTGTTTTTGGATGACATTACTACTGCTGTTTGACAGTACACCTTTTCTCTTTGTGGACTACTTTGGGCAGCACTGCATAAAGACGTGGGCAAAGACATGGATAAATATTTTATTTTATTTATTTATTTATTCTATTTTATTTTTTTTTGTTTTATATTTTTTTCATTTATTTATTTTTTAATTTTTTGTTTTATTTTATTTTATTATTTATTTATTTATTTTACGATATTCTCTTCTTTATTTCTTCGTTGGCCATGGTTCATACATAGTTGTGGCCTACCACGCCGTGGCGTAGACGGACACTGGGCAGACTTTCCAGGTGATCGCCTGCCTGGGGACAAAACGGCCAGAAACAACTAAATAACAACACACTGCACGAACATAATATTACACACATTTCTGGCCTGTTACAGTGCTCTGTAACCATCACAGTGGACAAAGGCGGAGTGGAACTTTCGTTCAGGTGCCGTCCTACATAAGATACTATACATGTCTACACATGTTCCGCAAATGTGAAGATCTTGTGAAGAAAACAACGCTGAATAGTGGATAACTTAGTTTGTACAGTTTGAAGTGCAGTACGTCTAAACCAAAGGCTGGCTGCATTGGTTGTGATTGGAATTATGGTAATATTATAAAATAGATGTAGTGTTCAATCCCCAGTCTTGTATGGTAATTTGGAGCAGCACTGCGGTAAAACTCTTAACTTTGATGGACAGATGTTGAATATGTGCAGTAAAGGAAAAGCGGTCATCGATGATGACTCCTAAAAATTTGGTGCTTCGGACAAGTGGAGTGTTTTCTTGTCAAGTTTTACAACTAGTGGTCTGCCATAGTCTAATTTGTGCTAAAAAATCGTGATCTTAGATTTGGTTGGGGATAATTTCAATTTGTTCTTGGAGGACCAAGATGATAGTTCAAAGAGTACTTTATTGGCATAAAGTTCTAAATGAGATCTTCCATTCACCAAAATGACAAGGTCATCTGCATATGCAAGTTGTTGCACATTTTGAAATTCAGTCGTCCTAAGCAGCCAATCATCGAGAACTAGGTTCCAAATCAAGGGACCCAAAGTTGATCTTTGGGGGCAACCAAGGGAGACAGATCTGTGAATCCGTGTTTTAGTGATGGCGGTAACAGTGCAACCAGCAAAGTAATTTCTAACAAGTTTATAAAGCTGAAGAGAGCAATGATTGGAACGGAGTCTACTGAGGGAGCGCTTTCCCACCAAAAGCACCCTCAAAATCGATAAAGGTCGCCATAATGTACTTGGAAGTGGAGCTATCAATAAGGTGGTGAAGTTTTAATAAGGCGTCTTCGCATCCAAGCCCTTGCCTAAAATCGTATTGAAGAGAGGATGTGGCGCTTGTATCTCCCTGCAGTGTAGTAATTTTATTAGCGATTAGTCTCTCTAACGCTTTTCCCAGATGAGAGATCAAGGCTATGGGGCTGTAGAATCCGACATTGCCTAGTGGCTTACCAGGTTTATGTAAATTATTAAGAATGGCATGTTTTCATGGTTTGGGAAATGTTCCAGTATTTAAGCAGTTGTTGAAAATGGTAATAAAAATGTTTGATAAATATATTATCATTGAGGTCATCGCCAGAACATTTCTTTGGCTGAATTTTATTCAGGATTGAAGTTAATTCCTCTGCAGTGAATTGACTTTTTTCTTCTAAAAGAAGGTATTTTTGGTTTAAATCTCGAATAGATAGATGGTATGAAGCGTTAATAGTGAGATCATCATTGGGCAGCAGTTGGTACAAGATTGCATTTATGGAGTCTGTTAATGTAAGCGTTTCCATACTGTTGGAGGTAATGGAGTTAAACTGAAGATATCCAACGACCGCCGTGGCCAGCGTGAAAAGCAGATTTAAATCCAATCGAACATGTGCGGGACGCCTTTGGCGTCGCATTGCAAGTAGACAGCCAACTCATTGGTTACTTGGTGAGCTAAGGTCTGCGCTGGTGGTAGAATGGGAATTTTTGCCACAGAATTTTATAGACACCCTTATATCCAGCATGGTTCGCCGCTGTCAGGCCTGTTTAGCTGTTGGAGGGGGATCATGCACTATACGGATGTCGTGACCACATTTTCGAGCACCTTGTATCGACTTGTGTAATGTGACTTTTTGGTAATTCTTATACAACCCCTATAAATGGTCCTTATACCTGTCCGAAGTTTCTTGCTATCTCCTTATTCCATCGTTAATCTTACCAAATTTTGTCCCGCTTTATTAAGCTCGAGTTACACCACGTTTTCTATGTGTTCTCTTAATTCTGCCGAACAGAGTAGTAATATTGGATTGAGTCTTCCTTCTATTCTTTCTTTCTTTTTGTTCTCATTGAATTATAATTAATGCTTTCATCCAGTTACCAGTTATGAACAAAAACTCTCCTGTTGAAGGAATCTTGTTGTTTTATTGTTTTAACAAATTTCTTGAATTTTGTATAATAAATTGGGTGATTAATGCAGAAATTAAAAGTAAGTAAACTTTTGTTAACTAACTACCAAAAATGAATCTAACTTTTTAATCCACAGGGGACTTGTGAACAACTGCATTACCAGCCAAAACTGTAAGTTTAATTTAAATTCCTAAAATAGTATAATAATAAAACTAATAAACTAACTAATAAAAAAAATAACTAATAAAAAATAATAATAAATAAAAGTACAATAACAATAAATAAAAATATAATAATAATAATAATAATAATAAAATATAATAATGTATAATAAAACAAATATTGTAGAATAAAAATATGGAGGACATTTGTAAAGAATGGGAAGAAAATATTGTAATGAATCCTAGATGTCAAAATATGAAAGAAAATCATGTGACAGGGTTATGGAGTTATTGTTTCTTTTGTGTTGAATTTTAAAATATGGCTTTGGTGCTTTGGAAACCGGACCATGGAAACTGGACCTCGAGTGATTGGAAGGTCATCTGGTTCAATGAATCACATTTCCTGTTGCATCATGTGGACGGCCGGGTACGTGTGTCATTTACCTGGGGAAGTGATGGCGCCTGGATGCACCATGGGATAAAAACAAGCCGGTGTCATGCTTTGGGCGATGTTCTGCTGGGATACCCTGGGTATGGTCATCCATGTGTCGGGCACGCTGACATCTACCACCTACATCATTGCTGACCAGGTACACCCTTTCATGGCAACGGTCTTCCCCTCTGGCAGTGCCGTCTTTCAACAGGATAATGCGCCATGCCACACCACCTGGATTTTTCGAGACTGGTTCGCAGAACATGAGGAAGACTTCCAGGTATTGCCCTGACTTCAATTTCCGAGCAACTCCGATCTGCGGTGTATCAACCACGGACCATACAGTTTTTAAAGGATCTGCTGGTTACGTGTTGGTACCAGATTCCACAAGACACATTTAGAAATCTTGTAGCGTCCATGCTTCGCCGGGTACGAGCTGTTTTGGCTGCACGTGGAGGACCAATATCATATTAGTTAGGTGGTCATGATGTTTTGGCTGATCGGTGTATGTTATCCCATTATTACAGTTAGTTGCCATTAGATTCATTTTGGTATCCTTCTGTAATCCAGATACCTCCGCATCCGAAGTGGACTATACTCCAAAAAATTTTCGCATAAAACTGATTGGTGTAAGTACAGTAATGGAATAATTAGCCTGGTCCTATCTTGCGTGAATATCGATGTTCTCCAATTGTAGAATGGTTGCTGACAAGGTAACCATTCTATGACAGGAAATTACATGTTTCTTCTTTAATATACAATAAAAGAAATTTTCTTTACAATCTCTTTATATAACTGAAATTAATATCGATTTACAGATGCCGGTTTATTTTGATTAAACTAATGCATGAATCTTTGAAAGTGACTGAAAACACATTTTCCCCCAAGTTTGAGGTATGTATTTTTCCGTTCTATTACATTTCCTAGAAAAAATTTTAAAAATCTGTTATGGTGATTTTTTTGTTTCTTTTGTATTTTAGGTGTGCTGAGTACAATGTTATGTTGGTTGTGCTGCATTTTAGATATTTGGAAAGAAGGAAACATTTTTTTTTTCATGATATCTTGTTTTTTTTTTCTCAAACAGATATTGATTTTTCATTTATTGAACCAATCACGTTGCTTATACAGTGCACTCCACTTATTTTGATCGCGAATAATATTATCATTCTGCAATTTTATTACTTTTATGAAGTCCCGATCACACATACATAGAAAAACACGATGTTTATTGTATATTTTAATATATTTTTTTTTTGCTTTATCATGGTTTACGCTTGTGCAGTGGAAGTGACAACGCAACATCTTGATTTGGTCTTGAACACCGAAAAGGTGAGTGGCTAATTACTGATGATTGCTTCGTACAGTTCGTATGGTTGGTTGATGTCATTACTCCGCAAAAGAAAGTACAGTACTGCATCTGTACTCGTACCAATCTGACTTTTTTGCAGTAGGGCATTCTCTTTTCTAATTTTGATTTTAATATTGTCTTTGTTTTTAATGGCTTGTATGGATTTCCAGACACATTGAAAGTTTCATTTTTATTGATGACTTCGCGAAGACAGTGGACAGTATTTTATATTGTTTGATTTCAATGCTTTCTTTCTGTCCACATTTCTTCTCTGTATAATAAACAACGCTAAACAGCTGCATTCTTTCTTCGGTTATTTATCAGTTTAGCTGAGTCCCAAAGTGATCATATTAAGTGGTGTCGACTGTATATATATTTCTGAATCTTTGTTTGTCTGTTTAGGAACTGAGCTGTGTTAATTCCAGACATCATGGCGGTCTACAGAAGGCTATAAAGCAGAAAGAGTTTATTGCGAAAAAGTACAACTTAGATAATTTGCGTCAATTTTTTCGGGCGCATCCGATTACACTAAACAACTCAGCTATAGTTTGCTTCAACTCGCCTAACTCAGCTATGTTGAGTTAGGCGAGTCTCGGGGCGCTTGCGGCATTGGAAAACAGGTCTTTTTGCCATGGTGTAGAAGAATGTTGATTATAGCTACTGCGCTACTCACAAGTGCTTATGTGTGTGGCGATAAAAGAAATAAATTTAACGGAAACTCTGTAACGTCCCTATTAAAGAAAGAAATAAAACGTGAACTTATTTTGGCTGATAATTAGGCAATCAGAAGAAGTAATGGGCTCCTTCTATATTATGCGATTCACTAACTGCGCATCGCGTTTCAGAGGCTGGTTAAAAACAAATGTAAAGTATCACTATCGTTCGTTGTTTCCGTGGAGTGGAAGAAGTTTACCAATCATATCATGGCTGCTACTTCTGCATAATTCAAAACTGGCCCACGAGAGTATCACAGCGATTATAATCACCGCCCTCTCACACCAAATGGAACAAACCTGAGATCGAATCACATCAAAAGAGGCAATTTTTTAAGGGCTTTCTTCATAGCGTGGATAAGTTAGTTGATCTCAAATGAGGGTTGTATGGTTCTACTAGAAACCGGGATTTGTCGTACAGCAAACGATCGTAGAATACGAGTAGGTACAAAATACACTGACGTCTCATATCCTTAGTTACTTTGGTGCTAAACGAAAAATTGAGTACGAACGGTGGAAAATTTGAGTCTTCTGCCATTAGACCAGTCAAAGTGACGAACTGCCTGTGACAATTCCTCCAGAAATCTGTCAACTAGGAGAGAAAAACATAGATGACCAGATGGAAACAATACACACAAGCTCTAAATCAGAATACGAAAGCTCAGACCGATATAAGCCTCATCTGAAACTTGTGAGCAATTTAAATCTCTTTTTTAAGGCACAGGCAGAGCTTTTGGGATCTAGGTTGAAGAAATGGAACTTCTTGCAAAAAGGTATACACTGAATTCACTTTGCATTAACAACACCTACCTAATACCTCGTGAAACTACCTTGTGTCCCTAATACATTCCGTTCGTCTTGGTATGAACTTCACACGGTATTACAGGGGGGTTCTATGGCAGTGCTCTCCATGCACTGCTCAATGTGCCCAGTAATGCTAGCTGATTGTCAGGCGGATGGTCACAGCATCGAATGTCCTCTACCAGCAGGTCCTAAACACGCGCAATTGGTTTGAGATTGGGTGAGTTGGGCGGCCATGGGAAGACGGAGAATTCACTGTTGTGTTCCTGAAACTAGTTAGCAACCTGCTGGCTTTGTGCGTTGTCTTGTTAAGAGACGCCGGAGTTGTCTGGATACGCTGCATCATGAAGGGGTATACTTGATCGGAGATGATAGAAAGGCAGGCATTCCCATCGAACCATTGATTAACGGTTATCCGAACATCCAGGGCATGCCAAGAAAACAATTTCCAAATCATAACACCACCGTCTCCAGCTTGCTGTATACCAACAGTACATCTAGATGTCATGGCCTCATGTTTTGCTTTCTCCAAATATGGATACCCATCACCACGATAACGTTGGAATCGGGATACAATAGACCAGGTGACAGATTTCTTCACGTTGGTGATGACGTGCCCATGCAAGGCATGGCTTCTTGTGTCTCGCAGTGAGCATGAGTAGCCGTGATAGCCATAGCCTATACAAGATAATGTCCGGCACACAGTTCACTGGATATTTTCTTGCTATTCGTACGTTGTACTGGGTGGTTAGCTGAGCTGCACCATTGCTGTTACGAAATGAGATACACAACGCTTGCCACCTGATTCCCCCACATGTGACTGTTCCACGTGTGACCGTTGGCTAGTTCCAGTGGTTCGACTGCTGTTGAACCAGTAGACTCATGGCACCACAGACTGGAGCATTTAACTATTGGATGTTCTCCAAGAAAGATTTCAAGCCGACTCATTCTAGCTCGTAAACACTGAAATAGTGATCGTCAAGTGTATGACTACAATCTTATATCAGCCATTCCCTACTTTGAACTTTCACCAGTGTCATAACCTAGTTAATTCCTACAGAAGGGGCTGCCGCCCGGTGTAAATATATCTGTATTTCGTAAAGGACAAGAAGAGACTTTGCTATATTTAAAGACTGTTCGATGCTCATGGAAGATATCGTGAATTATAAGAACGAAGGCTATTCATGGTCTCTTCGAAATTAAGCCCCAAAGTGTGGAAGTATATTTCCACACCACAGTGGAAATATACTTCCATCTATACCAATCGGTCATGCTTTACACATGAAAGAATCATATGAGAGCATGGAACTTCTTAAGATAAATACAAGTGGCATTTTGCCAAGATGTCTAAGTTATCGGGATCCTTTTTGGTCTACAGTCTGGCTGTACAAAATACTGTTCCTTTCTGTGTGAGTGGGACTCATTATGAATCTAAGATTAGGCCCCACCCATATGAATTTTGTATTTGGAAAGAAAAAGTGTCATTTATAAGCAATTTGTTGTTCGAACATATTTTTACCACCGCTTCAGATAAAGTTGGGCATAATTAAGAATTTCGTAAGATAGTAATAATGGAGGTCGGTTTTAACCGATTTCGTTGGAATGGATCTCCAGGAGGATGCGGGTCCAGATTTGGAGGGAAATAGTTTTATTTTTCTCTCAATAGATGCTGTTAGTTGTACTTTCTGAATTTAATTTTGAACTGTTTTTTTTGCCTTTGGTCGGGCTCGAACACGAGTTGCCATGTTTGGTGAGCGGGCATTTTACTTCGTGACTAGTGCTTTAGATTTGGGTTAGATTTTGGTTTTGAATGTATCGATTGTGATGTCATAGTGAATTTTTGTGAATAATTTTAACGTTAATTATGGCAATGCATTGTGGGTGTTAACAGGAACTATATGTATTTTGGGGATGTTTAAGCGGTGGGGAAGGGCTGCCGCTCGCCCTGCATCGCAGACGCGGCACCGTGTCTGCGGGATGAAAAGCCAAGTGGGATGGAAAACTTTTTTTTTTCTTGAAAGATAAATTCCTTGTTGGGTTCAACTGTTGCTAAGCCCTGAAAATTTAATTTCTTGTGGGTGTTAATAGGGAAGGTGTATTTTGGGGATGCTTATGCTTTGGGGAGGACCACCGCGGCCGTCGCCCGCCCGAACCGCCGCCACCCGATCCAACAGCGGCGACGTGGTACCTTGTGTGCTGGACGAAAAAAAAAATTTTTTTTTTTTTTTTTTCTGGAAGATAAATTCCAACTGTTGCTGAGACCTGAAAATAAAATCCGTATTCTTCAAGTTTTTTCCTCCCAAAGTTCCATCTGTTCTCGAAAAGCTGAAAATTAAACTTTTGTGTGTGTGTGTGTGTGTGTGTGTGTGTGTGTGTGTGTGTGTGTGTGCGTGCGTGCGTGCGTGCGCGCGCCTTGAAGTCTTGTCTGAAACCAATGATTGTAATCTATGTTGCTGGTGTGTAAAATTTAGGATTAAGTTGTTAAAAGGCTATTTTTCTGCTTCCTTTTTAGTCTTGTTTTTCTGCACTGATTGTATTTTTTTTTATAACCTCTGTATATACTTGATGTGAGAAATCTATTCCAAGGTAAGATTTAAAATTAAACTCTAAAAAAGTTATTATTCTCTTTAAGATTTTAGCCCTTTTACAGTTGATTGAATGTAAATGAGTTTACTTACATATTAACAGCGGACCATAAATTCAATCAGCCCGGAAAAACTGGGTAGTCGTCGCCCAGTGGTTAAGGCAACGGACTAGAAATCCGTTGGGGTCTCCCCACACAGGTTCGAATCCTGTCGGCTGCGGTATCTTTTTGACGTTGTAGAGCGGATATCATCTTTTAAAGGCAGAAAAGGTGATACAGTTGAACACGTTGGCACTAATGATATCAAGAATAGGAGACCGGCGGAATTACTTAACAAGTAAAGGTCACTGTTGAAAAAAAGCCGTGAATTAGGGTTGAATTTGAAAGTGTGTGCAATTCTGCACAGACACGATAGGAGGGAGTATATGATGAGAGCCTTGTCGATCAATTCGGCCCTGGAAAGATTGTGCAAGGCTCAAGGGGTAGGTAGAATTTTTCTCAGCCTGGTCTGTACTTGTTAACAGGAGAGACTGTTTCTACAGGGATGGGATACATTTAAATAGAAAGGGTGCAAGAATATTTGCTAATGCTATCGAGGCAGTGTTAGGTGGGTCGGAAAACTGCTAGCTTGGGGGGATACAAGGACTAATAGATTAACAGTAGCCACTGGCAGAGGTGAAAGAGATTCTTGCACTGCTTCTATTGGAATGAGCAGCAGCCTGGAAAACAAGATGCAGAGTATTTCAGAGACTGCTGGGAGTCATTGCGGTAAAATTAAACACATGGGTTGTGTTAGGATAGCTAAGAATAGGAACAGGTGCATGTATACTTGCGTGTACACCAATGCTAGGAGTTTGGTAAATGAATTTGAGGTATTGCTCAAACCAAATCCAAGGCGAATATTGTTGGGATATCAGAGATTGAGAGTAGGAGTAGATCAAAATTGAGAGTAGGAGTGTGCTATAGGCCTAATGACTCTGATAAGTATAATAAGAAACTGTATACAGGGAAATAGAGTGGGCCAGTAAATCAGAGTCTTATAATGGGGGATTTTAATTTCCCAGATATTGACTGCAATTTGTGGGTTGGTCACTCACCCACTAACAAGCTTTTATGGACTTATTGATTGATTGTTTTCTACATCAGCATGTTCGGGAGGCAACTAGAGGGAGTAATATTCTTGATTTGATTATCAGTAGTGATTCTTGATGCATTAAGAATATGTAGATAAAGGAACCACTAGGTGGCAGTGATCACAGTGTGCTGAAGTGGGATTTACTCAAAGAGGTAACTACCATCAGGGGTAAAGGGAAGGGTTATTGCTTCCGTAAAGGTGACTACGATGGACTGAGACAGTATTGAAATTCTATACAGTGGGACCAACTGATGATGTTACCAACAGCAAATTCAAAATGGGAAGCATTCAAAGAACTTATCTTGGAAGCTACTAGGCTTTACATACCAACTAAGAAATACTGTTCAAGGTTTAGGCCTAAATGGTTGTCAGATGAACTAATGAGACATATGGCAAAGAAGAAAAATACATGGGATACATATAAATTAACACGCGACACAGAAGCCTATGACAGATATAAGCTGGTCTGTAACCAAGTCACAAAGGAGGTTAGGCAGGCAAAGGCAGATTATGAGAATTCTTTGGCAAAGAAAAACAGCAAAGAATTCTTTACTTATGTAAACTATAGAAGGAAGGGGATGAATCAGATTGGTCCACTTGATATCGATGGTTCAACTGTTGATGATTCTGCTCAGGTGGCTAACAAACTGAGTATTTTGCATCTACATTCACACATGAGGAATTATTCACGAAGGGGAATGCCAGAGGTGAAGTAAACTCTGACAGTGAGCTAGACAACTGAGAAGTAATAACTGAGAAGAAAGTGGAGGAGAAATTGTTGAGGATAAACATAAAAAAGGCACCCGGGGTGGATGGGATCTATCCAGTTATATTAAAGGAGGCAGCAAAGGAAGTAAGCAAACCCTTAGCCATAATTATGAGAGCTTATTTGGACTCAGTGGAGGTACCCATAGACTGTAGATGTGCAAATGTGACCCCAATTCACAAAGGAGGATCAAAGGCTGACACAAGTAATTATAGACCTGTGAGTTTAACTTCTGTTCCAGGAAAATTAATGGAGGCACTGGTGAAAGAAGCATTGCAGGATCATCTAGACAATACTTCAGTTATAGTTCATACAGAGTATGGTTTTGTTAAGGGGAAGTCTTGCCTGACCAATTTGATTGGATACTATGATGCAGTCACAAAAGAACTGGACGCAGGGAATAACTTTGATATTATATACTTGGATCTTAGAAAGGCTTTTGATACTGTTTCACATGGAAGACTGCTGCAAAAATTGGAGCAGTGGGGCATTGGAGGCAAATTGCTGCTATGGATAAAGGGGTGGTTGAGGGGGAGAAGACAGAGTGGTAATCAATGGACACTGCTCATCATGGACTAATGTTATTAGTGGAGTTCCTCATTGTTCGGTGTCTAGTCCATTATTGTTTTCTGTATTTATAAATAATATTGATGATGGTATATAAAGCTTAATGTCCAAGTTTTCAGATGATACAAAGGTTGGCAGGGTTGTTAAGGGCACTACTGACGCTATGCTTGCTGCAACAGTATCTGGAAAGGTTGAGCAGATGGGCTGAAAGGTGGCAAATGAAGTTTAACATTGACAAATGTAAAGTACTACATAGGGAAACAGCAATGTATCAACCATGTGGTACTACACTAAAAAATTCCTAAAGCTAAACGTTTAAGATTGAATTTAAAATCTACTTAAGCTTACTCTACTTAATCTACTTAAGCTTAAACATAGGCGCTAACAGCATTTACAAAAGCCAAAAAACTATTTAACGACTTAATAAGGGTATAGTCACTAAAGCTTTGTTTTGGAATCGTGCAGTCAAAATGAATCAAAAGCTCACCAGGACTGCTCCACTGTGGAATCAGAATTGTGCATAGGCTGGAAAATTCAAGTCTTGAACACTTTCTTGGAGAAACCACTGCGTAAAAGTCACACGTGCAGGATGATCTTGGTGAAGCAGTAACTGAACCCTTTGGAGATGAAAGGGGCGTAAGAAATCGTTGTGCCAGACACACTGTACACTGCAACGAGACACTCCTAAGGCAGAGGCAACGACACGTGTGCTGGTAGTAGTATTATTCTGGATGGCATTTAACACACTTCTTCCATGGCGGGAATTCGCGTCGAACGTGGTCTGCCCGCACTACTCCTGTTACCTCTAAATGACCCATAATCGCACAAATTTTGATGGACACGCGCAAACAAACAGTGGTCCGGTACATGTGTCTGGGAAATGTTCTCCATAAATTCATTGAGTGACTCGTCCATTGCCCTCTGCTAATCCATACACTAGGTGCATGTCTGTCAGCTCATAGTTCGTATATCGATGCATGCTCTTCGTGCGGCGACTACTCCTTGAATGAGTAAACCAGCAATTTTTCCTCTTGCAAACTGATGAACAGAGCCGTGTACCGACTTACGGTGACGTTTCCGGTTATGGGTTCCTATGCGATTCACATTCCTTTATTGTTATTATTATTGTTATTATTAACAGCTACAAAACAGCAAACAACGTGCCTGAGGGTGCAGCTACAAAGAATTATTACATAGCTTCAAAAAGCTTGGAGTATACATTTCCCAAAGTAAAGAAAAAAGTATATGTACAGATAAAATAAACTAAATAAATAAAAGGACTCATCCGTCCTATTTAAGTGAACAGGCAGAGCACTGGTATTTCTTCACACACAATCAGAGTCTTAGAACTTAAAAGAAGAGTCTTTAGATGTTACCTACCTCCCCTAAACGTTTGTACCAATATTTTTGAGACACCCTGTATAGATACAAAAGTTAACATTGTAGACACTAAACCAATGATTGAAAAGGTTCATTTCAGAAATAATTATCCTAGAATGTGTTTGTTGGATTATAACGACTCCTTGGAATGTGGGCTCTCGTTTGATACTAATGCAAAGATATTAGTCATCCGTCTGATTCACAGACTGCACTTAAAGTTAGTGCTTTGTTGTTTGGGATGAAAAACAGACATTATGTGGGTGAAAAACCTTAACTTAGCCTTTTCTTCTTGATAAAGTTTCTTGCTGTTGTTACCAAAACTGCTAACTCCTTATGCGATGTGAAAAACCGAAATCGACATGAATGTCAAAAACGGGGGAAACGTGGATGGGGGTTGTCGCGAGGTCAGACGGTGTACTCGTGTAGCCCAAATCGACACATGGCATGCTCTACCGCCAACTGTACAACCTCTCTAGGGTACAGGGCAATGGACAACTTGAAACTGAAGTAACGTTACACACTACAACTATGAGTCACTGCCGATTGACAAAAACTGTTGATCGGAAGAAACCTTCTGCTGGAAGAAACCACCGACCTTCTGCTGCGCAGAAGGCCGGTGGCTGCTCTCGGATGGTTGGTGGGCCCCGGCCGGGAGTGCTTTGGTCGGTTTGGGTGGATAGCGGGTTCCACCCTTTGGTCTCTCCGTGTGTGTTGGATTGGGATGTAAGGGAAAAATCAGAAATGAACACATAAGCATCCCCAAAATACACCTTCCCTATTAATGCCCACAAGAAATTAAATTTTCAGGTCTTAGCAACAGTCGGAAACAACAAGGAATTCATCTTTCAAGAAAAAAAAAGTTTTTCATCCCGCACACAAGGGGCCGCTTCTGCGACTCAGGACTGGCGGCGCCCCCCCCACCGCATAAACACCCCAAAAATACACAGTCCCTATTAACACCCACAATGCATTGCCACAATGTTAAAATTATTCGCAAAAATTCAATATGACGTCACAATCGATACATTCAAAACCAACATCTAACCCAAATCTAGCGAGGGAGCCCAGCACTAGTCACGAGGTAAGATGCCCGCTCACCAAAAATGGCAACTTGTATTCGAGCCCGACCAAAGGCAAAAAAAAGTTAAATTAAATTCAGAAATTACAACTAACGCCGTCTGTTGAGAGAAATATAAAACTTTTTATTTCCCGCCTCCGTCCCAGCAAAATCGGTTCATATTGTCGGGACCCGATCCTCCTGGGGACCCGGCCCAACGAAATCGCTTAATACCGACCTCCATTACTACTTAAGATCTATGTACAGGAATGGAGATGGCTTCCGATATTAAAACTAAAGTTTTTTCCTTAGTGTTTCCAAAATCAGAAAGATTTAAGTATCGTTTTTATTAATATATATATTTTTAATTTTGTAAGCAATAAAATAATAAAATTCATAGAAGTATAATTTCTCATCAAGATAATACAACTGATTTTCTTGTAGGAAGTGGAAGCATTCAGCTGTATCGGAGGCTACCTTGGAATATGGATTGGTATTACTTGCATTACAATGTTTGAATTCCTCGAGATAGGACTATTGGTTATGATTTACTGCTGCACCAAACTGGCTAAACGAGTGAAGAGGAGGAGGAATCGTGGTGCCACAATAGTGACTCCGATCACGGTTCATATGTAATTCCCACCACGTTCACAACTTAAATTCTCATTATGATTTTGCATTAATGATGATCACCTATGTTTACACCCTTAGCCAGTGGCAGCCCTAGACAGGGACTAAAAGAGTTACAATCCTCCTTATGATAAAAATAATGGAGAATTTTTTTAAAATCCTTTATGCTATTTAAAGCTCGATGATACTGAAACGCACGTTTTTAGCTCTTCTTGGACTGTAAATTTTAAGAATTTATTTTCACGCTATTTAACCCCCCTTCAAATAGCTAAAAATTCTAAAAAATTGATCGTAACACCGACGTTAATTTTATCTATTCAGGAATTTATTTTCTCCTCAAATAACTACCCTTCCCCCACTCGATTAGTGCTATAATATTCAAACTTTAATGTCTGATACGATGGATGCTTACAAATGCTGAGATTATTATTATTAGCAGCCATATAGTGCAAGGAAGCATGAGGCTTATGCTGCACCAGCGAAAAATAATTTCCGAGTTACCCTGTGAGGAGAGAGAGAGAGAGAGAGAGAGAGAGAGAGAGAGAAAAGTAGAAAGGAATAACTAAGAAAGAGAAGAATGATATCCAGCTCAGGACCCTGGGTGTGCCAAGCCCATACTCACCAGATGTGAGCCCCTGGAGCCGTGTACAACTTTCCCTACTGGACCAGAAGGATATTATCCCTCCCCGTGGATCTGTGTACTGCTTACCGAATACGCTCTTTTATTATATAAAATAATAATAATAAATTTTCTGTTTATACTCCGGGACGACCAAACGGTCAGAGGAGTTCACAAATAGACAGAATACAAGAAACAGCACCGTATTCACGGGTTTGAACCCCGGTAACTCAAGGCACGTGTACTTATGCACCCACGCGCCTGACCACTAGGCTACGGCGGCCTACTAAGTACAAACTTCTCCTCTTAGGGTTCACAATTGCTCATAAATAGGAATAACCTTGTCTGCTTGAACCGAAATAAAACTAATTTTCTGAGCTCATTTCAGATCCATTCCCTTTGGAGACGCGTTATTTTGTTCTCTGTAGGTTTTGGTTTGTGGTCAATATGCTTGATTGGGACTTTTCCTATTTTTTCTGAAGTTAAAACGTCATTATCCTAGAATTCAGGTAACACTTCTTAAACCTCCTGATATCTCAACTCCTGCTTTGGGCGGAGAGCCTAATATGAATCCAAGTTGGATATGATACCTCAAGCGAAACTTTGGGAGACGAATGTTATCATTGCTTTCACCCTACCTGACTTATCAAATGTGAATTTGAATTCAATTAATTCTGTTTAAGCTTTCTCTTCTTTCGAGACCCCTCTAGCTGATGTAGACCCCATGCCTATTTTGAAGTTTTCTTCGGTGCATAATAACTTCAAACGTTCAACTAGCACCAATGCTAATGTTGTTTCTTCTTCTGTTGGTGCTATGCCCATCTTAAAGCCCCCTGCTAGAGAATTCTCCTTAAGGTGTCAACTGATAATCCTCATGATACTTTTCAATTGCCTTCTCAGCCCACGTTTATGAGCACGATGCCTAAATCTATACAGAATTTACGGTCTGTTGGTAATGCACTTCCAAGTTTGCTTCTTTCAATTCATTTTTTGATCCAATGCACTTGCTTCGTGAAGATCTGGAGAGTTTTCTCCTTTCAACCAGAAAAATTTACAAGGAAGCTATGAGATCCATTTTGCGTAAATGGAGATGTCTTGAGAACGTTATACGGGAACACGTGTTCTGAATTCCCACAATTTATGTGTGAGGATACCAAATAGTTGATCGTTTCATCTATTGTAATTTGAATTCAATTAATTCAAATGTGCTATTGATTTTCCATCTTGGATGCTAGAAGAAATACTAAGGTGTTTCGCAGATAACTGATACAAATTTTTAGGTTCCATTAGACTATTATGACGCCACAGGGTTTTAATATTCAAAGAAGTGTAGAGAATGTACCTAGAAATGTGGAAGGGTTACGCACTATCTTGTTGATCTAAATCTGTGTGTGTGTGTGTGTGTCTGCAGAATCAAATATTTTTAGGACTACACTAGTTCTAACAGGGCCTACTTAAAATTTTGCTGTTTCATCACGAATACTAATAAATCTTAATGGAGTACTGAAACACTAAAATTCATTTTTCATATTTATCAATTGATAAGTATCTGTTTGCAAATGAAATTTACTCCAGTTTTGCAATGTAGTATGCCGCACAAATATAATAAAATAAAGGACAGCATTGCGCTATTGATCTCAATTTCTGTGTCTCGTTTATTATAATTACACCTAGTAGCGTATGTAAAGATCAATGAAGAGACTTAATATCTATCACATGCCACAAGATTGTACTTCTATAAGCATCCGATTTTCAGGTGATTGCAAAAAAATTCGTTTTTTTTATTCTCTCATATTAAATCAATATAATATCACATTCGGTGGTAAAACTACCATACCACCATGTTTAGCACCATTTAGCATGATTTTTAAAGATCCTGTGGTGATCATTCAGAAATCTGGCGGGGGGGGGAGTAGAATTTATAGATTTATATATTTCTCTCCCCTTCGCTTTCTTTGTTTCAAATTTTATCAGCAAATTTTAATTGCAAAAGATGAAATAAATTAAATTTCATATTCTCACAATCATCTCGTAGGCGCAATATGGCCTAAGTTGCTGATGAGCTTAAAACCCTACAACAACCAAACACTCGTATTTCTGAGGATGACCACTGGATTCTTTACAATATTTTTTTAAATATTAGATCCCTAGTTTATATCCCTTTTGAATTGTATTGGGTTCTTTAGAAAGTTTCCCCTAAGGCAACTCATTTGGGGCATTGTACGATATACTAGCTACAGAATGAACGCACTTTACAGATACAACATAAGTTAGGCCTCATGGCCTTGGTTACTCTCACGAAACTTCAAAACAGTTCAATTCGATTTTAAAGATGGATTTAACATATGTTTATGCTAATTCATAATACTTAAGGTTTATTGGAATCTTGCAAGTGGAGAGAAGGAGGTCCTTATTCCTGTCTATAAGATGATGACAAGATCAAATTTCGAATATTTGATGTTTGGAAGCTGGACCTACAGAAAGATGCAGAACTTCTGAAGAAGGAAAAGAAAAGGAATTGATTGGTGAAGAGCACTAAGCGCTGTACCTATGAGGAATGGCTTAGAAGATGTGGCCTGAAGAGCTTAGCAAATAAACACGTTTGGTACAGGTTGATAAAGTGTACAAGCACTTGAGGGGAGTTAGTAAAATGAATTCAGGAGAAATATTCTTTTGGAAGAGTGAGACAAGAAGTAAAAGGCACCATTTTAAAATCTTAGGGAGGAACATTAAACTAGATCCCATGACTTTTACTTCGGACAGTGTGTTGTGGAACTTTGAAATAAATTGAACGCAAGAGTGCGAAGGTGGGGAGTTTGGGAAAAATTCAAGAAGGAATTGGATAGGCACTTTTTGACGATGGAAATAACGAGAGGGTTTTTTTTGCAGATGCAAATTAGGTTTGCTTCTTTGCGTTGAAACACTATTATAATACCAATAACGATTATAAGCAGCGCTGGGAATTATCGTACTGCGGTTGTTTCCTTGTAAACACCAACCACACTACAATCATTGTACATTAAAATAAAAATATTTAATGATGTAATACAATGGTCATACAAATGAAAAAAAAAAAAAAAAAAAAAAGGCCATTTGTGATAAATAACCCGAGGAACACCTGGCTCAAGGAAGCACCTATTGCTCCTTCGTTCTTCCCTCATTTGATCCCAATTAAGGCCCCCACCACAGAACACTGCTAGATTCTGGTGAAACTAACCTTTGATAATGAGGTCGAATTCACCTCATTATCAAAGCAAGATTGATGACCGTTAACATCTTAAGGAGACTGGAGACTTGTTATTCTTGCAAGGCAACAAGCCAAGGTTATCAAGTCTGGATGTTACAGTATTTCGCAACGTTAGCACTGCAATTGAGACACGATGGCAAGTTTTTCAAAGTTTATCGTGGTGAGTGTTGTATTGTGACGTATCTTAAGTTGCTAGGCATGTTCTTTATATCTTAACACAACTGATCAGGCTGAGCAATGGACACAGCGATGGAGTGATGGAACAGCTAGTATATGCACAGAAAATGGAAACTGTCTAATGACCCACAAAATAGAATTGACTACTCGAGGGCCAGAGCAATATTTAATAGGGAAAAATCTAGAGCAATCAACCGCTACATCAAAGACACACTTGACAGGGGAAAGCTACCTCGTTGCACACATAAAAGTGACACAAATAAGGGGCTGGACAAAGAAGCGTGGATGGACCACATCAGCAGATTCTCCAGCATATATCATGAGTCTCAAGTCAGGGAGTTTGAGTGGGATCAATTAGTTGACAATGAGATGGAGTCTGTTATTATCACTAAAGAAGCACTAATACAGAGTATTAACTCCCTCAGGGCAACTAAGACAGCTGGAGTTGATGGAGTCCCCCACTTCATGGTAAAGTGTCTCAGCCCTTACCTAATTGAACCACTCCAAGCAATTTATAGCTCTATCCTTGCTTGCCGAGTTTTCCCTGAGAACTGGAATAAGTACGCTGTAATTCCAATGCCGAAAATTACAAAGCCTAACCTTGTGGAGCACTACAGGCCAATATCTACTGCATCTACCCTGTTAAAAGTACTAGAGAAAGCTCTTTTGCCAAAGTTGTCGAATCAGATACTGGCTGGGCAGCCTCAACAAATTCATTATTCAATAACTGCAAGATCAACAATTACTAACCTCCTCACAGTTCAAGCCGCGATACTAAATGCTTTCCAAGCCAGAAAGGAAATTGCAATAATTTATGCCGATATAAAAGCAGCCTTCGATAGCCTGGATGTACATGCCTTACTTCATCTGCTCCAACACGCCTTCCAAATAAAAGGAAATTTGCTGAAGTTCCTACAGGCCCTACTTACTTGTCGGTCCATTTATTACCGCACAGATAGTCAGATCCTCCAACGCCAACTCCATGCAGGAGTTCCACAGGGTGGAGTTTTATCTGGACTCCTCTTTACCGCCATGATGATCCCGTTCTGCAAGGGTAGGGATGATGTATGCACTTATGCAGACGATATTAAGATCCTAACACCCATCCGACCGTCCATGACCAATAGTGAATTGTGTGAACAGATTAATTATAAGCTTCTGAACTTATTCGTGTACTTTGACAAATTTGGCTTGGCCCTAAATCCGCAGAAGACTGTAATTATGGTGTACTCGCTCAAAAAATCCCCTACGCTCGTACACCCGAAACTTAATGGCAAACCTATCCCAGTTGTTGAGACGCATAGAGATCTGGGAGTAACATTTGATACGAAACTTACGTTCAAGTCTCATATTGACCTGATTATAAAGAAAATGAACTACTTACGTTGGGCAACAAAACAGCACCTCTTGCACGTGAAACAGACTGCAACAACCGCACGATATTTAAGAACCACAGTGTATTCGGTCATTTTGTATGGCGCAGAATTGTGGGCGTCAGCCACCCCTACCGACATTAGGAGAATATATGCGAGTGAATTCTGGCTGCTGAAGTGGGCAAACCATAAGCACCATCTCCCTCAACAGTTAAGGACCACGCAGCTCTCTGAACAGCTTAAACTGCAGCGTTTACCAGACATCATTGCCTGGAAACGATTAATAACCGCAATCAAAATGATGACTGGCACGATATCATCACCATGCTTCTGGCAGCTTTGTGAGTGGCACTTCCCGCCATCTGCATTAAGAGGTACAAAATCCTTGAGAATGAAGACCAACAGACTGAAGATGGCCGACAGGTTTATACCCGCTAGTGCGTTAGAATCAATTCAGTGCCTAACACGTATAGGAATTGACCTACTAAGGCTCACAGAAGATCTAAAATATAGAAAACAAACCGCAGTGTGGTTCGCTGAGGCTACTGTTGCCTAGCAGTTGTGTGAATTTCTGTCAAGAACTGTGTGTGTGCAATTGAACAATGTATATCTCTCACAAGTTGATCAGTGGATGCGATGTCAAGATGAACTTTTGTATTACAATTGCCAGGACTCTAGACAGAAATGTAGTGAAGAGTAGTGCAATTTATATGTCATCTTTTCGTGTATATTTATTGTATATTTGTTGCCTTTCTTGTATATGTTAGACATTCTTTTATTCACATTTTATGGTAATCCCCTGGCATTTTCTGCCGTGAAGGGAATTTGTCACTTACCAATGTAAACCTATATTTAAATTTGGTACGACAAATAAAGATTTATTTATTTATTTATTTATATAATACTAATAGCCGACAATCGAAAAAAGAACTCGCAATAAGGGATTTTTTTTTTGATTGGGGGAGTTGCGATGCTTCCATTGCAGACTCACGTATTGGATATCCTTATAAAAGTGATGGCACCTTGACGATTCTGTCGTAAAAATTCCACCCTCTGTACGATAGCACATCGGTCTTCATGTACAAACCCTGCACAACTTGTAGTGGTACTCATTCAGTCACTCTTCCAACGATGCAACATACACGAGCTTTCCAATAGCAGAGTTCTTCTTGCCATATGAGCTTATTAATGACATGCAAAGTGCATATGCTGCTGTGTTGAGCTTCCTGATGATTACACAATAGGATCACAGCATCTTATCCATGTATAGGTAGGATAAGAAAAAACTTGTACAAGCAAATTTAATATTGTATATAGAAAGTATATTTTATTAAATATACCTACCCTTCCCTTTGGTAAATTGAAACATTGTCATCATCATCAGTTCAAAACGCCCGGCAAAATCCAGAGAACAATACTGTATATAAATATAACGATGCCATCTGCCGATTAAATCCAAAATCTAATCAAAGTCTAACTAACATCGATACATTTCAGAACCAAACATAATATCTTTAAAATACAATAGGATTCCATGAAAAAATTTCAACGCATAATTGAAATCAAATAAAATTCGTACGCTTTTATCGACTTCGATTTTCATTGCCGAAAGATCCTCTTGCTCCCACTGAATTCAGGTTCCGAATATTCAACTTTCGAATCGAGAGGCCAGGCTCATCTAACCGTGTGCATTATGTCCGTAAATTGCGTTGTTCGGTTTGCTGGGCGTAAAAAAAGGGCAATCCGGGAGGAAAAAGCTTTCTCTCCTCGCCTGAAACCGACTAACTCAACAAAGATGTGAAGAATGCCCTTAAAAGGGCCTCATGTCATTGACGTGATTCAAACCCAAATCTTTTCCACACAGTATTTGGAGAACGGTGATTATAATTACTAAACTTAAAAATCTGAGACACGGCAAAGACAGAAGTTTCGAACATATTGGTTTCTCCTCAGCTGATGGGTGTCCACTGTTAGCAAACGTATGTCCAACTACGATAATGTATTTTGTCTAAGTGAACAGCTAAGTGGAGTATGGAAATAAGCATTCAGCTGGAGATGTACGTAATCAAAATGTAACTCAGTGAAGCGAATTTTAGTTAAGTGTCCCCCAAATGGCAGAAAGTCCTTTTTCATGCAGCCTTTAATGAAATGTTTAAATATTCAACCTAGACATAAATTTGTTTATACTTATCTTCCGACCGTTATCTTCTGACCTATTATCTTATAAATTACTTTATTTGAAATATATCCACCTCTTCCACAGCCCTTGAAAAAAAAAAAAAAAAAAACAATCTAAAAGGAATGAAGTAAACATGTAGACAAGAAAGATTAAGTTTGTGTAACAATTCAGCGGCATTGCACTTAAGAAATGGGTGGACATCAACATGAAAAAAGTAATGCAAGCTGCCAAATTTTGCGATAGAGATCAGAGTCGAAAAGATGGTTGGTGTCACCTGGGTGAATGCTGATTTGATTTGGGTTTTATTGGCGGATCAGCAACTAAGGCTATAATGCGTCGGTGAATGCTGAATCATGGTTCTTATACCTATGCAGTGGGTTGGACAAGTGGTATGGGTTGAGAAGCAATCATTGAACATCCCATCATATCCAACGTTGGTCGATTGGTATCAGATCTGGTGAATATATGTTCATGTCATATGTGGGAGGCATTATTTTGCTGGAAAATGGGGTTGTAATAGGGCGTAGAAAGGGCAGAGGCACTGGTTTTAGAACGGTTTTAATAAAATTTATTGTCAGGGCTCGGTTGCTACACCGTAATGCGGGTTGGACTGCCTCCGTTCTCGACGTTTCTCCAAATGGGCTTGAGATAACTGGATCGAAAACAGAAACGTGATTCGTCACATGATACCCTTCTTGTCCTCAAGCGACTCTCTCCTTGCATTACTTCAGTCGCTGATGATGATAAAACAGTGTCACAGGCAAATGACACAACGGATGGTTAGAATAAAGCCTCAATTGTCTCCGTGCTAATCGTGCTCCACGACTCTGGCGCAGACATGGATAGAATTTAGAGGTCAGAAATCTGGCGGATTGTGACAGATCTGTTTGTATCGTTATTTAGTGGATTCGACGATTTCCCTCGCTGATTTTGCCTTAATGCTACCAGAGTCCCACCGAAGTGTCCGAGTATCTTCACGCGGCCATTAGCTATCTTTACACTATAAACACCCCTTTGTGTAGGAATGGACTGCTATGTGATGCTGGTGAAGGTTCACAGTCGGGAAAGCTGATCAGTTTTTGAGTAGCTGCAAGGAAGGACGGTTGGCGTCGAGGTCTTTCCGATTTCGAACGTGGAATAATTGTGGGGCGAGACGTGCAGTTACCAGTATCTCGACAACTGCCAACATGGTTGACAGTTCAGTTCTGCCTTCGTGGGTAACACAGTGATATAATCATCGTCCCCACACCGGGTGGAAAAGACCGGAGTTCGAAGAATCCCGTCAGTGTCACAAGGAATTTTTATGGGCCTTTTCTTCAGGCGATGGTAGGATGGTTTTACGTCCAGCAAACAGCAAATTGACCATAAAATACAAGCAATATAGAGATACTTTATATATACAGTGCAATATGGCATAAGTTGCTGATGTGCCTAAAACTCTTTTCTCCTGGAAACTCTGGATTTTCATCCAGTACTAGCAAATTTACCTCAGAACACACGTAATTTAAAGGCAATATACACGGAGCAATACGGCCTTAGTCACCAATGAACCTAAACCCTACTATAACAACAACAGCATGTGTGTTCTGTGGTCGATTTGTTGTTTTCTGGCTCAAAAACCTCAGTTTCAGGGAGAAAAAAAATTATGCAACCACTCCCTGTGACTGACTAAATCAGCATGTGGTGAAAAATGACCCTTAAAAATTCCACGCATCGTTGAAGGGTTTATCCAAATGGATGGTGAATCTCTCTGAGTAAATCCGGAACGTTGGAAATTGATGATAACCTGCACCACCCAGAAGCTCATTCCATGTGTGATTCCAGGGTATTCAGAAGTGCAGACAGAGAGTGTATGGCGTTAACAGGGGTTTAAGTCTCGCATACAGTACGGGCTCCACAGCTTCGATTTTCACGGGAACAATGGTGGTGCACAAGCCAAACATCACCAACCTCAATAGTGGCATAGTATTTAGGGTTGGACACCACCTGTGGTTTCTTGCATCTGCACAGTATCTACTCTGTGATGGAATGCAGAACTACTGCATAACCCAGAAAAAAAAGTGTAGTGTCTTGTTTATGCAGTATTGTGTTATGTTCTGGTGTTGTGTCTCTGGCTACTTGGCCTCAGGGCCCCTAGTGGGAACCTACGTTGCCCGCCATCACCACCGGGAGGTGAGCCAGGTTGCCCTCATACTCTGACTGATCTCCGCCAGGGTCGCCTGAGCTTTCTGGGCGGATACCAAATAAAAAAAAAAAAAAAAAAAAAAGATAAAATTAGGGGGGAAGATAGTACAAGTGGTGGAGTCAAAGCAGGGAAAAGGAGGAGGGTGAGGAAAGAAGGCATCCTCCAGCAGAAAGAAGAGGTGGGAAAGGAGAAGTAGGAATCACCCCTAGTCTGGAAGCCCATCGGAGGCCAGGAAAAGGAAGACAGCTTGCAGAACAAGGGAGGTTTCCAAAGTTGGGTAGGTGCAATGGGAAGTGTGTGAGTTTGATTGCTATCAGTTCAGTGAAGTCATTCCTACTAGGAAGATTTCCAGTTGGGTGTTCATTCAGTTCTGATAGTGGCCAGTGATGAGCAGGTACGAAGAGAGATCATAGCAGTTTCAGGAACAGCTGGTCTGGATGTCTACGTTGTAAGATCAGACGTCGAGAGATAATACCAACTAAAAGCTAAAAACGCTTCTTTAGATTTTAACAGGTTGCTCTCCAGACTAAGTGTGGTTAAATTCAGATCCAGTAGCTTGTTGTTGTTATGAGGGTTTGATGGCGCATAAGCTACTTTGGCTATAATGCAATTCCAGTAGCAGTTGATTACGTAGGTCCAGGTAGATGTTGTTGTTGTTGTTGTTATTTGGTTTTTAGGAGCATTAGCAACTAAGGCCATATTGCTCCGGTGCGGTGGTCATTCCCTGACTTTTCCGCATGCTCCGTATTTGGTGGTGACGGGCTCGAACCCCGGTCTAATCAAGAAGCGTGTGCTACCACTGCTGCTCCTTCCCACCTGGCTACGGAGGCGCTGGTCCAGGTAGATGTTACACGAGTGTATTACGTGGTGCCAGTCGTCCAGTTCTCCACATACACAATGGGCATTGTTTACAAGCCCAAAGTCCTAAAGTTGGTACGACCCGTGTCCTGTCAGAAGAAAGGTAGTATGAAAATTAGGGAAGAACCAGCCAAGTCTTTGTTTGTTCAGGTAAGAGACAATAGCTAGAAATAGCTTAGTAGTACTGCCTTTGGTGGAATCATCCCAACGGATTTGCCAAAGGGAAACGAGTTCCTATCAAGTACGCTGGAGTTCTTGTTTCGACAACCAACCTCAATACGCGGACTCACCTGGCATGGTGCAATGACCTCCGTAATTGGTCAACAGAGCAGTGGAAAACTGTTCTGTGGAGTGAGAAATCCGGCTACACTGTATTCCGAGCAGATTGGAGGGTGTGAGCGTGGCGGATGCCTGGAGAACGTCTGCTGCCGGAGTGCATTGTGCCAAAACGGAAATCGGGAGTTGAGGTATGGCGTAGTAGTTCCGTTTTCATTATTGCTTACGACAACCTCTGGTGATTGTTCAGGGAAACGAGGACGTCGAAGTTTCCTTTAACATTTTAGATAATCCCATTAACCCTACAATGTAGCAAGTTCTCTTGCACACATTCCAGTTTGTTTCGACAGGATAGTTCCTCATGCCATACAGCCTGTACTGTTCCAGAATGATTCAGAGGTGCGAAAGTTGTAATGGTCGGACGAGAGTTCGATTTGAACCGCATGGAAAGCCCATGGGATGAAATGGTACATCGACCGAATGCCGGACCTTACATCCCACATCGAGAAAATTAACTTTGTTTATACTCCGGGCCGGCTACAATGGGTAAGAAGAGTTCACAAAATTAGAGAATACTAGAAGAGCACTATATTCAGCACTCACGAAGGATTAGAACACAGTCAACTGAAGCGCTCGTACCAACATAACCATGAGTTTGATGGTGGTCTTGTTTCAACTAGTCACTGCTGTGCAAGAAAAATGGAGGACATACCAGGGCAGTCTATCGTTCGTTGGTGGGAACTCACCCAAGGAGGGACACAGCTAAGTTATTGTTATTGTTATTTGGTTTTTAGGAGCATTAGCAACTAAGGCCATATTGCTCCGGGATATGCGGTGGTCATTCCCTGACCTTTCCGCATCCTCCGTATTTGGTGGTGACGGGCTCGAACCCCGGTCTAATCAAGAAGCGTGTGCTACGCACTGCTGCTCCTTCCCACCTGGCTACGGAGGCGCCTCACACACAGCTAAGTGCCAAGCTGTTCACGCATTGGGATCAACGACACTGATCAATGCTTTTGCGATGATAGCGAAAACTGGGTGTACGCCCTGTACGTTCGTTATATCTGATGATCTTTCACTTCCGTTGCTGTTAGCTTCGAGGAAAACCTTGGGGAACCAAGAAAATGTCCCAACTTCTGAAGGCGTTTGCAATCACAGCATTTTCTGGAAGAAAGCCTCTTCATTTTGTAGCAACAGCCAATTAACGAATATCCTCAATTTGCTTTCTACCCCCAACACTTCTTTAGCTTCATTCCTGCGCGATTCTTGTTTCCGGTGCCTCTACATCCAAATTTCTATATGTTTTTTTTTTTTGGGAGGGATGTGACTTCTATCTTTGAAGACAATTTTTCCTGCTTTGTCAGGATTTGGCTCTGGCAGAACGAAATTTTAAAATTTAATTTAATTTATTATTATTTTTTTATCTTCTAGTTTTATTCTTAGTGCTTTTTTTTTTTATTTTTTTTTATGTCGTCTTCAGGCCGGCTGTACGCGCTCGATGTGGCCCGCCTCCTCGTGACAGAGATGGGTACTAAACAGCAGCCTTCCAGATGATCGCTCTCTGATAGCTAAGTAAATAAATTAACAGAACTTACACAAAAGCTCACACCAGGCCTTTTAAATGTGTTCTGTTAACATCACAGAATAACACGGCAATGTTGAATTATTGCTTAGGTGCAGTCCTACATGCCTCTCTACCTAAGAAGGAAGGAGTATGTCACAGTGGCGAAAAGGAGCGAGTGGCAGTGATGTCAATGTGAAATCTACGTGTGTCCATGTGACCTTACATATTACTGGACCAGAAAGATCCCAAACCAAAAATTTCTTTTTACTCAAACAAAACAGTTCAGATAAAGAATTATCAGAACAAAACAACTTCCAACGGTTTGTTTCATTCTAAAAAAAACTGGAAATTTGTTGAGCGCAGGTAAATTCTAATAACGCTGTAAAAGTATTTGAAGATGCGGATGTTTTTGGGGCAGTATGTTATTATCTTCCCCATGCTAAATTTACTATAAATCTCTTAAAAGGCGTCGGATGGATAATACCTGTGTAAGGTAAAGTGAACATGGGCCTCTGACGTGAACGGTCAGTGGTTTGTCAGCCGAATAAATGAGGTAAAAACCCCAATAGCAAAACAATCAGAATTTTCTTAATATGGGTAACCAGGGGCAAAGGTTGATGGTGTAGAGCGGATATCATCTTTTAAGGGCACAAAAGGTGATATAGTTGTACACGTTGGCACTAATGATATTAAGAGTAGGAGACCGGTGGATTTACTTAACAAGTACAGGTCATTGTTGAAAAAAAAGCCGTGAATTAGGGTTGAATTTGAAAGCGTCTGCAATTCTGCCCAGACACGATAGGAGGGAGTATATGATGAGAGCCTTGTCGATCATTTCGGCCCTGGAAAGATTGTGCAAGGCTCAAGGGGTAGAATTTTTTTCAGCCTGGACTGTACTTGTTAACAGGAGAGATTGCTTCTACAGGGATGGGATACACTTATATTGAAAAGGTGCAAGAATATTTGCTGATGCTTTCGAGGCACTGTTAGGTGGGTCGGAAAACTGCTAGCTTGGGGGGGGGGATACTGCTGGTTGTCATTGTGGTACAAGTAAACACATGGGTTGTGTTAGGGTAGCTAAGAATAGGAACAGGTGCATGTATACTTGCGTGTACACCAATGCTAGGAGTTTGGTAAATGAATTTGAGGTATTGCTCAAAACATCAAAGGCAGTTATTGTTGGGATATCAGAGACTTGGTGTCACAAAGACATAAGGAATGCAGAATGTAATTTGGGAAGTACAATGTATACAGAAAGGATAGGAAGGGAGGAGGGGTTATGCTATTAGTTAAGAAACACATAAAATCCAAGGAAGTGAAGCCAGTCGACATCGCTGGACACTGCAGTGTCGAGTCAGTTTGGTGTGACATAAGCACTGGGAGATCAAAATTGAGAGTAGGAGTGTGCTATAGACCTAATGACTCTGATGAGTATAATGAGAAACTGTACAGGGAAATAGAGTGGGCCAGTAAATCAGAGAGTTTTATAATGGGGGATTTTAATTTCCCAGATATTGACTGGAATTTGGGGGCTGGTCACTCACACACTAGCAGGGCTTTTGTGGATTTATTGGATGATTGTTTTTTACATCAGCATGTTCGGGACGCGACTAGAGAGAGTAATACTCTTGGGATGATTATCAGTAGTGATTCTTGATGCATTAAGAATCTTCAGATAAAGGAACCACTAGGTGGCAGTGATCAATGTGCCTTTGAGTAAATCCCACTTCAGTGTGCTGAAGTGGGATTTACTCAAAGAGGTAACTACCATTACGGGTAAAGGGAAGGGTTATTGCTTCCGTAAAGGCGACTACGATGGACTGAGACAGTATTTAAATTCTATACAGTGGGACCAACTGATGATGTTACCAACAGCAAATGCAAAATGGGAAGCATTCAAAGAACTTATCTTGGAAGCTACTAGACGTTACATACAAACTAAGAAATATTGTTCAAGGTTTAGGCCTAAATGGATGTCAGATGAACTAATGAGACATATGGCAAAGAAGAAAAATACATGGGATACATATAAATTAACATTTGATACAGAAGCTTATGATAGATATAAGCTGATCTGTAACCAAGTTACAAAGGAGGTTAGGCAGGCGAAGACAGATTCCGAGAAATCTTTGGTAAAGGATGCAAAGAAAAAACAGCAAAGAGTTCTTTACTTACGTAAATTCTAAAAGGAAGGGGATGAATCAGATTGGTCCACTTGATATCGATGGTTCAACTGTTGATGATCCTGCTCAGGTAGCTAAAAAACTAAATGAATATTTTGCATCGATATTCACACATGAGGAGTTATTCAGTAAGGGGAATGTCAGAGGTGTATTCAACTCTGGCAGTAAGCTTGTAATAACTGAGAGTAAATTGGAGGAGAAATTGTCGAAGATAAACATAAAAAAGGCACCTGGGGTGGATGGGATCTATCCAGTTATATTAAAGGAGGCAGCAAAGGAAGTAAGTAAATCATTAGCCATAATTATGAGAGCTTCCTTGGACTCAGGGGAGGTACCCATAGACTGGAGAAGTGCAAATGTAACCCCAATTCACAAAGGAGGATCAAAGGCCGACACAAGTAATTATAAACCTGTGAGTTTAATTTCTGTTCCAGGAAAATTGAGTCACTGGATAAAGAAGCACTACAGGATCATCTAGACAAGACTTCAGTTATAGCTCGGACACAGCATGGTTTTGTTAAGGGAAAGTCTTGCCTGACCAATTGATTGGATACTATGATCAGTGGCGGATTTCCGAACAGACGCACGAGGCGCGCGCCTGGGTCCTCTTAAATAGAGGGGGCCTCAAAAAAAAAATAAAATTGTTTCATTTTTAATTTTTATACTCATCATTATTTCCGTTACTGAATAAAACTATAATTTAATGAGAAGTTAGTAAACTCTTATGCGAATATCCCTACATATTATATGAAATATTTATGCGAACTAAGTGAATCTGTAGTAGAGTACGTATTATCATTAATGCTTAGTTGAGCCATTTTTTCATTTAAACATTAGTTAAAATATGTATGAAAGAATTGCGCAACCAAAATGATTAAAACCGCAACACCAAATCTAGAACGCGTGCTATAGTAAAAACGTGCGCGTAGAATGCACACTGTAGTGGTACCGAAAATATTTATAGGGGAGGCCTCAAAATTGAATTGCGCCTGGGGCTTCTGAAGCGCTAAATCCGCCACTGACTATAATGCATTCCCAAAAGAACTGGATGCAGGGAATAACTTTGATATTATATATTTGGATCTTAGAAAGGCTTTTGATACTGTTGCACAAATTGGAGCAGTGTGGCATTGGAGGCAAATTGCTGCTATGGATAAAGGGATGGTTTAGGGTGATCAATGGTAAGCAATGGACACTGCTCATCGTGGACTAATGTTATTAGTGTAGTCCCTCACTGTTCAGTATTGGGTCCATTGTTTTCTGTATTTATAAATGATATTGATGATGGTATATATCAAGCTTAATGTCCAAGTTTGCAGACGATACAAAGGTTGGCAGGGTTGTTAAGGACGCTACTGACGCTATGCTGCTGCAACAGGATCTGGAAAGGTTGAGCAGATGAGCTGAGAGGTGGCAAATGAAGTTTAACATTGACAAATGTAAAGTACTACACATGGGAAACAGCAACCCCAGAGCAACGTATCAACTCTGTGGTACTACACTGACAGTGGTAGAGAATGAAAAGGACCTAGAGGTAATTGTGCAGGCAGATATGAAGTTCTCTGAGTAGTGCAGACGGGCTGCAAGAGTAGCACATGGTGTCTTGTCAATGGTATACAGGAATTTTTCTAGCACGGATAAGGAGGTGATTATTCCCTTGTGTAATGGTCAGGCCATGCCATGAGTACTGTATACAGGTCTGGAGGCCTCATTTTAAGAAGGATGTAGAGCTGTTGGAACGAATACAGAGAAGGACAACAAGATTAGTGAATGGAACAAAGGTTGCTCTTACGAAGAAAGGCCTAAGTTTTGCAAATTACAGTGTCTGGAGACTAGACACCGGCGAGGTGATCTGATAGAGGTGTATAAAGCCTTGAATGGTTTCAGCATGCTCAATGTCGATGGGATTCTTCTTCTTGCTCAGAATAATCACCTGAGACGGCATAAATTCAAATTGAGGAAAGACAGATGTGCAGAAATTTGCCTTTAGCCAGCGGGTAGTTGGTTGGTGGGACAGACTTCCATTCCTTGTTGTGGAAGTTGATAGCCTAAATAAATTTAAGGCTCAGCTGGACAGGTATTTCGAACGAACGAACGGAGGGGTGAAGTGGAAGTGGTTTTTTGTTTTTTTTTTTTTTTGGCTGATTCTGCATAAGCTTGCTTTCTTGCATCATATGCCTCTACTCATGCTAACCAGTATTCGAGATGAGAGTATTGAATTATATTGATCAAATCAACCATACAAGTTAGTTAAGTCAAGGTAACACTAATTCCGTATGCAAATGCATAAATAAATGTTAGCAGTTCATATTTAAATATATATATGAACATGCATTTTCAGATTTCCTATCTCTCACTACAATTTATATCTGCAGAAAAGATAACGTAATAAACATTATCTTGATGAAGTACGAATATCGACAAAAGTATATCCCAGTACTGCATTCTCACTGCTAAGTAATTAGTTTAAAAACTCAAATTATTCTCAAGTTTTTGTGGTAAATTATGTCAGTTTCGTTTCATACATCCTTTGGAATCTTTTATATTGAAAGTTCAACAGTCACTACAGAGAGAGAGAGAGAGAGAGAGAGAGAGAGAGAGAGATCACTAAATTATGATCACCCTTATGAAAACTGAATGCTAACCGTTGACCACATGAGGTGTGAGAGGGCGCAGTTAGTGGACATATGTAGCATAGATAAGGTGTCAGTGGTTCAATAGGTAGTAAAATTCAGACCGTGATGGGTAAAAGGTACGATTTATCGGACTTTGATATAGGACAGATTGTGAGTGCTCGACGAGCTGGTGCCTCGATTTCCCAAACGGCTGAACTCGTGGGGTGTGCGAGAGCCACAGTAGTTAAAGTGTACCAGGACTTGCGTCCAAATGGTCAAACAACGACCAGACGGCAAAACCACAAAGGTCTGCGAAAGGCTGAAGTTAGAAGTGAGCCCCGGAGCTGACGACTGGTACAGGCGCAGCCCTGTTCAAGAGTTGACTACTCAATACATGTGCCAACCCGGAACAATATTTGCCATGACCATGCGTCACCTGTATGGGTTATACTAGCAGGCGACCCTTATGGCATCCCCTCCTAACCAAGGTTCATCGGCGTAAAAGACTCGCCTGGTGCAAAGAGCATGCAAGTTGGACGTTAGAAGACTGGAAGAAGGTGTGCTGGTCGGATGAATCATGTTATTTATTCCACACAGTGGATGGTCATGTACAAATTTGGGGTCAACAACACGAGACACTTGTTCCATCATGCACGGTATCAAAAGTGCAGGCCGGTGGAGGCGGTTGTATGGTATGGGGCAAGTTTCACTGGCAGGAACTTGGACCCCTGGTGCATGTGGAACAACGTATGAGTGGTCATCGCTATCGTCGACTGCTTGCTGACTGTGTACTCCCCGTTATGTTACACTTTTTCCCGAATGGCGATGGTGTCTTCCAAGATGAAAATGCGCCGAGCCATCGGACACTTGTGCAAGAATGGTTTGAGGAACACAGTTCTGACTTCCAGCATATCGATTGGCTTTGAACTTCCCCCGATATCAATCACAGAGTACTTGTGGGACACTATGGCATATCAGGTGGCTGGATATACCAATCACCTCCATACCTGCATTGCTGACCGCATTACACACAGCATAGTTGGCCATACCTCCCGAACGCTTCCGACATCTGGTTGAATCAATGTTGCGTCGGATAGCTGCTGTACTGAGGGCAAAAGGAGGACCTATGAAGTATTAGTTAGGTGGTCATAATTCAGTGATCATAGTGTGTGTGTGTGGATATATATATACGCTTAGATTTTTGGAATCCCCACGTAATAGAGCGCCACAATAAACTTATTATCTACTAAAATAAATTAACAAATATTCTAAAACTAATAATAAGCGTATATCATATAAAATAAATTTCATTATATTACTTTTGCAGAACAATGACGAGTTAAGCTACAAAAGTTCAATTTCACTGATGTTATAAAAAAAAAAAAAAAAAAGGCTGATTCCATGCATGAATTATTTTTGGAAACAGCTTTTGTTTACTAATGCAGAAATATTGCACTTTATGTACTTTTTTTAGTTGTTGACACATCGGCTTCTGTGGCCATAATGCACCTCCCAACGTTTTTGCACTACTCTGATCCACGCCCGAAACGGGATCCGAACCCACGACCTTTGGGTTGCCAGGCAAACCCGGCTAGCCCGGTCGGCCTTCACGTATTAAATGTAATGATGCAAAACTTAAGCATCATCTACAGAATTTCATATTACACGCAAACGAACAACATCGAAAGTTTTTTTTTTAAATAAAATCCGTACACAACATACTGAAAGCAGAAGTATAATTACTACTGTATTACATGTGAAGGAATTAAAATGATTACAAAACTACCATCTCATTTATACGAATATTGTAGGGTACAAGCAAAAGCAACTAGGCATGTAGTTGAAACTTTCCACACAAGATTTTAAACAAAGCAGAAATATTTCTTCCGTGGAAGAGAAAAAGCGCGCGCGCACACGCACACGCACACACACGCGCGCGCACGCACACACACAAAACATCAAAATTACGTTTGATGGCTTCTAGAAAATACTATTTCAGCTAAGGATTTGAGTCATTATATCCTTGCTCACTATACAACTTACAGTTGCAACTTATGTGCGGACAGAAAAACACGAACATAAATAAATTGCCCGGTAATCATTCACTTTAGTGTCGTGAGTCACGGTCAGCCCGCCAGTCACTGCCAGTCACCGCAGCTAGGAAATGTCGTGAATCGTATTCTGACGGGCAGTTCCAACTTGACTGAGCATGCGCAACACTCACTATCTGCCAGTCTGAGCTTGGAATTGTCACGGAGCATGCGCGACACTCTCCGTATCTGCCGGTCAATATACAGTACAGTACTGTACTGTACTCTGACAGAGAAGTTCCGACTTCACTGAACATGCGCGACACTCACTATACACTAGCAATACGTGGAGTAATTTTTTTTTTTGTTTTCAGAAAGAATAAAAAACAATTTTCTGACTACATAAAAGAATTTGATCAGAAAAATGAAAGTAGACGGTTATAAAACAATAAAGGAAATAAGTAATTATTGTTAATTTAATTATTATTTTCAGGTAATGTTTTGTTTTGCCTGTAAAGAATGAGTATATTTTGTGATTATTTGTGCACACTGCAGTGTTACCAATTAATAGGACACAATCGTAAAGTCCTTGTCCTTCTGTGGGCGACACTTACCTTTCTGTCTTAAGGTCCTTCTGGGGGAAAAAAACTTATAATAGCTTTATACTTAAATTTAATGGCTATACAGGCCCATTAAATTTAAGTTCAAAGGGATATTTAAGTTCAAACGGCTTACTGTCCACGGCCACACATACGAGCGGTGTCTCTTCAGGCGTGCCAAAGGGTGGTGTCTTATCCGGGCTCTTGTTTACAGCGCTTGTTGAGTCCAGGCATGATACTCTATGTTATGCTGATGATATGAAACTCCTCGCACTGATTTCTACACATGATGATCTTCTCATGATAACAGCATCAATTAACAATATACTCCTGGAATTTGCAAACTACCTCAACCAGTTTGGACTAAAAATAAATCCGGAAAAGTCTGAATTTATAATATTCTCATTAAAGAAAACGCCTTCCTATATTCAGCCAACACTATGCAATTCCCCTATTCCCATCGTCAAGAAACATACTGACTTGGGGGTTGTTTTTGATCCTAAGCTCTGCTTTGGTAACCACATGGAAAAGCTGCTCACCCAGGCAGCTCCACCTCGATGGATGGCCAAACAGTATTTGCATTATATTAATGAAGTAACGACCACCAGAAGATATATAAAAAGCACAGTATACTCTCCGCTTCTATATGCTGCAGAAATATGGGCATCTGCCGCCCCTAGCACAATTCGACCACTCTTTTCTACTGAGTTTTGGCTCTTAAAAGGCCATAAACAAACTTACTCCACAGTTAAGACCAACTGAAATGGCCAGTTTGATAAAAATTCACAGGCTTCCCACGCTGATTAGGGTGAAATGCCTTACCACAACTTTAAAAATGATCACTGGAAAGATCTCAGCACCATCATTCTGGGACCTGTGCTCTTGGAGAGTCCCTCAGCCTTCCCTCAGAGGGACTCCAACTCTGTGCCCACATCTCAGACGTCTCCACCTATCCGATAGGTTTCTGCCATATCAGCTACTTTCATGTGCCCAGTCTTTGGATGCTGACCTTAATAAGTTTTCTTGTGATAAGGAGTACAGACGCCGCATCCTTAAATTGTACTTCCCTGTCCCTGATCCTTCTCCTTGAAGCTCGCCTTAATGCCGCAATCCAGCAATATGACATGAAGATGGCTTACTATTATTATTATTATATTATTACAATAAAGAGTTCTAAAGATTTCTATATGCTGAGGCAATTCAGCATAGTCAGTTCTGTGTGTTATAGCATAGTGTTTGGGTCAGGCGCCACCTGTGGTCTCCCACGTCTGCGCCATCATTACTCTTGTGATGAATACAGAACTTCTGTAGAAGCCAGAAAAGTCGTGTGTTGTATGTGTGGTTTTGTGTCGGGTTCTGATCTGGCTTCTTGGCCGCAGAGCTCTTAGTGGAACTCCAGGTTGTCCGCCACCACCGTTGGAGGTGAGCCAGGCTGTCCACGGTACTCTGACTGCTCTCCATCAGGGATCGCCTGAGCTTCCTGACAGAGAACAGAAAAAAAAAGAGCTTTAGTGAGGGAGATAGCTGAAAGGAAGGAAGAAAAAAGGAAGGAGGAGGAAGAGAAAAAAGGCGTCAACTGCGAACACTGTATTTTCTTCGCTTTAAACGTTTCAATTAACTTAATACTGTTTCCCTAGGCTAGTTGGAGAAAAGAAAAGCAAAGAATAAAGATACCTTTGCCTTCATCGATTTAGAAAAGGACTCCGTTCCAAGAAAGGAATTATGCAAAGTCTTTCAAAATATGTTAGTTGACCCAGAGCTTGTGGAACTGATTAGGGCAGCGTTCCCAAAACTTTTTTTAGTCACGGAATACTTCATCTCAACTTTCATTTCTTTTTTCTATTTACGGAACATTTACGAAACAAGTTTTTTTTTTTTAGTGGAAGCCAAAGAAAACCCCAGGGGCTCACATTTGGTGAATGCTTGGCAGACCAGATATCCAACCCAGGGTCCTGAGCTGGATATCTGGTGCAGCATAAGCCCCAGGCTTCCATGTGGCTAATAATAATAGTAATAATAATAAACTGTTGGCTAAATTTTTTTTGTCATACGACGCACTGGTCATCCAGAAAGAGCATATTTATTTCCAACACATCTAAAGCCGAAATTCAAATAAAAATGTTCTTGTTTATACTCCGGCATGACATCAGAAAAAGACGTTTGGAAATATGTTTGCCGAGAAAAGTACCCAAATGTAAAAAAATGCTCGTGACGACAAGTGCGTCGTATGTAAAAAAAATAGCAAACAGTTCTTTCGCTTCCACTAAACTTGTTTCTTAAGTGTTCCGTTGATATATTGTGAGATAGTTTTCCGTGACTAAAAAAGTTTGGGAAACGCTGCCCTAATCAGTTCCACAAGCTCTGGATCAACTGACATATTTTGAAGGGCTTTGCATAATTCCTTTCTTGGAACGGAGTCCTTTTCTAAATCGATGAAGGCAAAGGTATCTTTATTCTTTGCTTTTCTTTTCTCCAACTAGCCTAGGGAAACAGTATTAAGTTAATTGAAACGTTTAAAGCGAAGAAAATACAGTGTTCGCAGTTGACGCCTTTTTTCTCTTCCTCCTCCTTCCTTTTTTCTTCCTTCCTTTCAGCTATCTCCCTCACTAAAGCTCTTTTTTTTTCTGTTCTCTGTCAGGAAGCTCAGGCGATCCCTGATGGAGAGCAGTCAGAGTACCGTGGACAGCCTGGCTCACCTCCAACGGTGGTGGCGGACAACCTGGAGTTCCACTAAGAGCTCTGCGGCCAAGAAGCCAGATCAGAACCCGACACAAAACCACACATACAACACACGACTTTTCTGGCTTCTACAGAAGTTCTGTATTCATCACAAGAGTAATGATGGCGCAGACGTGGGAGACCACAGGTGGCGCCTGACCCAAACACTATGCTATAACACACAGAACTGACTATGCTGAATTGCCTCAGCATATAGAAATCTTTAGAACTCTTTATTGTAATAATATAATAATAATAATAGTAAGCCATCTTCATGTCATATTGCTGGATTGCGGCATTAAGGCGAGCTTCAAGGAGAAGGATCAGGGACAGGGAAGTACAATTTAAGGATGCGGCGTCTGTACTCCTTATCACAAGAAAACTTATTAAGGTCAGCATCCAAAGACTGGGCACATGAAAGTAGCTGATATGGCAGAAACCTATCGGATAGGTGGAGACGTCTGAGATGTGGGCACAGAGTTGGAGTCCCTCTGAGGGAAGGCTGAGGGACTCTCCAAGAGCACAGGTCCCAGAATGATGGTGCTGAGATCTTTCCAGTGATCATTTTTAAAGTTGTGGTAAGGCATTTCACCCTAATCAGCGTGGGAAGCCTGTGAATTTTTATCAAACTGGCCATTTCAGTTGGTCTTAACTGTGGAGTAAGTTTGTTTATGGCCTTTTAAGAGCCAAAACTCAGTAGAAAAGAGTGGTCGAATTGTGCTAGGGGCGGCAGATGCCCATATTTCTGCAGCATATAGAAGCGGAGAGTATACTGTGCTTTTTATATATCTTCTGGTGGTCGTTACTTCATTAATATAATGCAAATACTGTTTGGCCATCCATCGAGGTGGAGCTGCCTGGGTGAGCAGCTTTTCCATGTGGTTACCAAAGCAGAGCTTAGGATCAAAAACAACCCCCAAGTCAGTATGTTTCTTGACGATGGGAATAGGGGAATTGCATAGTGTTGGCTGAATATAGGAAGGCGTTTTCTTTAATGAGAATATCATAAATTCAGACTTTTCCGGATTTATTTTTAGTCCAAACTGGTTGAGGTAGTTTGCAAATTCCAGGAGTATATTGTTAATTGATGCTGTTATCATGAGAAGATCATCATGTGTAGAAATCATCATGTGTAGACACTTTCTAAATCGATGAAGGCAAAGAAGGTATCTTTATTCTTTTCTTTTCTTTTCTCCACTAGCCTAGGGAAAAACAGCATTTCGTTAATTCAAACGTTTAAAACGAAGAAAATACAGTGTTCGCAGTTGGCGCCTTTTTCCTCTTCCTACTCCTTCCTTTTTACCCCTATCTTTCAGCTATCTCCCTCACTAATGCACTTTTTTTTTTCTGTTCTCCGTCAGGAAACTCAGGCGATCCCTGACGGAGAGCAGCCAGAGTACCGTGGACAGCCTGGTTCATCTCCCAGCGATGGTGGCGGCCAACGTCTACTAGGGGCTCTAAAAATAATTAAAAATTAACAATAATTACTGATTTCCTTTGTTTTATAACTGTCTACTTCATTTCTCTGTCTACTATTGTTTCTCGTTCTAAATCGGATCCTTTTGATGTGCCTCGTTTTCACACTAGGTCTGCAAAGTGGCAGGTCTTTGACAAGGTAATAAAAGAAATGTTTACTCCTGAGCAGATGGGTATTATGGAATCTATTCCTTTGGATAATCAAGTTGAATTTATACAGAACACTATTATACAGGCTTGTGAAGCCTCAATGAAATTTAGAAAGCGCAAACCATATCACGTTCCTTGGTGGTTTTCTACATTAACTGATTTAAAACAGCTTACTAGAAGGACTAGACGTGAATTCCAGAGGACGAAGAGAAATCAATCGCGTACGGTACTTGAATTGACGGTTTTACAAAGTAGATACAAACAAGCAAGACGAAATTATCATAATGAGATTCGCAAACAAAAAGGACTTCTTGGGAGAGTTTAATTAGCACCCAGGGAAATAGTGATCCCTGGGGACTTATTTACAAGCTTGTGACCAAAAAGATTCCACCAAGGGAGATTTTCACGTCTGTCACAACTGCAGAAGGTCAAAGTACCCTATCTTGGTCTTCTACTATAGATAGAATATTAGATGTAATATATCTAATCAAGACTATACATCAAGACTCTGATACTAATATGTCACCGGAACAAATTGACATCGTACATTTAAATTCTAATTACACAGGATTGACTGAAGAAGCTCCCTTCTCTCTGGAAGAGGTCGAATGCGCAATAAAATCCATGTGCTCAGGTAAATCCCCTGGGTATGATAAAATTGAAGCAGATGTTATTAAAAGAGTCTGGAAAATTATACCAGCTTCAATATTAATTTTGTTTAATTCATGCCTACGAAGTGGTGAATTCCCCAGAGTGTGGAAAAGAGCTTTGCTCAAAATCTTGTTTAAGAATCCGAAAAAACCGGCTGAGGATCCATTATCATACAGGACTATAGCCCTTCTTCCAGTTCTGGGAAAGGCGCTAGAGAAGGTTGTTGCCAGTAGATTAATTGCAGCGTATGCCGACAAAGGACTTGCTTCTGGAGACCAGTATGGGTTCACCAAAGGACGAGGGACAGAAGATGCATTAGTTAGACTTCTAGCTTTTCAGGTTGATACAGATTCCAAGTATTTGCTCGGCCTCTTTGTGGACTTCAAAGGGCCTTTGGCACCCTTTGGTGGCAAAGTGCCCTGGCGAGGTTCCGGGAGGCCGAAGTGTCCATAAATATATATAAGCTTTTAAAGAGCTATTTTTCTGATCGTACCATTTCTGTCAAATCTGGACTGGAGGAGGTCTCTCGCAGATTTACAAGATGATGGATGTCCACAGGGGTTAATTCTTGGTCCCTTGTGCTGGAATTTGGTTTTTGATTCCTGGTTGGTTAAGAATTTTCCAGCTATTCATATGATCGCATACGCTGCCGATCTTACAATATTAATCCAGGGTAATTCTAGGAAAAGCCTTGAAGAATCAGCAAATGCTGTGCTGTTGTAACTCTCCAACTGGTCTTCAACACATAAATTGCAGGTTTCTATTGCAAAAACGTCTCAGATGTTGCTTAAGGGAAAGCTTAACCATGGAAGACCTCCAGTTATTAAATAAATGGAACAAGCCATTAAGTACTTATCGAAGACCAAATACTTAGGCATTTATATTGGTGATGATCTCACTTTTCTACGGCATGGTCAGTATGTTAAAGAAAAGGCTAAATTGTTCCTGAGCCGAATTAAACAGATAACAAGACAAGACTGGGGTCTTAGAGGTCAAACCATACGACTTCACTATAATTGTGTGTTTATGTCGATAATTTCTTATGGAGCTGGCGCATGGGGCTTTAGAGCCAATAAAGTTGCTGTAGTAAAGCAACTGTTACAAGCACAGAGGGCTGCCCTCCTGACCATGTCAAGAGCTTGTCGAACTACCTCCACCATAGCTCTTCATGTTTTGCTTGGAAAACTACCTGTCCATTTTGAAGTTCAGTACCGCT